>NC_058091.1:40931153-41571923 GCF_020171115.1 Neogale vison | reverse complement strand
TACAACAAGCAAACCCTTCTAAACAAACATGCAAGGACTAAGGACCACTGTTCTCATGAAATATTCTTGAGAAAACCACTAAGAGATAAACTTCACCCAGGTAAGAATCGGAGAAGGAGTACTGTTACCAAAGCAGTACAACATAATTAACTGTAAAATAAAATAAATGTGGGATTAGAAGGAAAGAAGAGATAAATATCAACTACCTCAATAATATGAAAATAATATAAATAAAAATTGAAAGGAAAAAAGGGAGGAATGATGGGCTAGGACTCCAAGTCTGTAATTTAATGTTAACAAAATCAAGTCACAAAAGTATATTTTACAGTAGGAAAATATTATTATTCATTAAAAACTAATACTAGAAAAATGGGAGTAAAAGCAAAAACATTTTATGCATAGACAGGGTTTAACAGATATTTAAATAAATACAAAACTGAAGATAGCACTGAAAGATATAATTATGAAATTAACCACTAGAACAAAATACAGACCATCCAAATACCAGAAAAGTAGAAATACATCCATCCACACACATTTTAACAGCAGAATGAAAGAGTTATGGTAAACTATGAAAGTAGAAAACATAACAAATGACGCTACCTAACATATCTATCACATGGATAAATGTAAATGGAATAAATCATCACTTTAAAAAAAATAAAAGAGATAAATACAAGTCCACATAAGAACTTGGATAGAGGGGCGCCTGGGTGGCTCAGTGGGTTGGGCCTCTGCCTTTGGCTCAGGTCATGGTCCCAGGGTCTCATGGTCCTGGGATCGAGTCCTGCATGGGGCTCTCTGCTCAGCAGGGAGCATGCTTCCCCATCTCTCTGCCTGCCACTTGACCTACTTGTGATCTCTCTCTCTCTCTATCAAATAAATAAACAAAATCTTTAAAAAAAAAAAAAAAGAACTTGGACAGAAATGTTTATTGCCGCATTCTTCACAATAACCAAAAAGGAAAAACAACTAAAAATATCCATCAACTGAAGAATAGATAAACAAAATGTTAATATTACCATATAATGAAATATTATTTGGCCATAATAAGGAATGGAATACTGATTCATGCTACTACATGGATGAACCTTAAAAATATGAGGCTATGTAAAAGATGCCAGTCACAAAACACCACATATTGAATTATTCTGTTTCTATGAAATGTCCAAAATAGGCAAATCTTTGGAGACAGAAAGTAGACCATCCAGCCAAAGGCTACAAGTTTGAAAGAATTAGGGAATGGGCGCTAACAACTACAGAGTTTCTTCTCGAGGTGATGGAAAATGTTCTCAAGTTCATTGTGGTGGTGATCACACAACTCTGAACTGTGCAATAAATTGAATTCATTGAATTTGTACATTTTGAATGAGTAAATTACATGATATGCAATTACATGTCAATAAAGCTACTTAAAATTCTAAATAATAGAAGTGCTACAGTGTGGATCACAAAGGACAAAAAAACTTCACTATATACGAAGCACATACCTAAAATAGTATAACTGAAAACCCTTTTATTTTTTTATTTTTTATTTTTTTAAGATTTCATCCATTTATCCAACAGACAGAGATCACAGGAGGCAGAGAGAGAAAGGAAGCAGGCTCCCCGCCAAGCAGAGAGCCCAATGCGGGGCTCGATCTCAGGACCCCGAGACCATGAACTGAGCTGAAGGCAGAGGCTTTAACCCACTGAGCCACCCAAGTGCCTCCTGAAAACCCTTTTAAATGGTAAGTTGGACAAAGGCAAATACAAAGAAAAAGAAATAAGGCTCACAATATTAGTCACAATCTTAAAAGTCAAGACCAAAAAAAAAAATTAAACAAGTAAAAAAAAGTTTAAGTCTAAGGAAGATAAATTCAAATGAATAAATAATTATATGTGAATTTATCATCACCAAAAAGCACTGTATTCATATATGAATATGCATGAAGAAACTTTAGAAGACATTATACTTAAACAAACAGACACTAGTAGCAGGAGGCTTTCATTCACCTTGTAACAGAGATTAGTCCATAAAGATAAACTGAACCAAAAACAAATATGAATATAAAGACTAAAATAAAAAACATAATTAGTAAGGTAGATCTGATTGACACATATCAAAATCTTTACCCTAAAATTATAAAAATAATATCTTTTAAAGGGTCTAAGAAACAGTCCAGAGAATTAATAACACCTTGTAAGTTCCAAAAGGCAGAAAAATACAGGTAATATTATCTTAACACAACAAAATTTAAAATAACAAATTCAAAAAACAAAAAGAGTTTCACCTTCAAATTTCAAAACTCTTCAACAGGCATGAAAAGAAAAAAACAATAAATAAAAATTTCAGAATTCTTAAAAACATGATACAAGTTTCCCAATATCATACTCTAGTTATCAGACGATGGCAGGCCCAGAGGAAATTTTAAGCACTAATATCTAAGAAAAGAATAAGATTTAATGAATTCAGGGCCCAACTCAAAAAGTTAATAAAGCACAGGGTACCTGGATGGCTCAATCAGTTAAGCAACTAACTCTTAGTTTCAGCTCAGGTTTCATGAGTCATGAGATCGAGCATAATGTCAGGCTGTGTGCTGGGTGCAGAACCTGCTTAAGATTCTCCCTCTCCTTCTGCCCCTTCTCCCACTCCCACACACATTCTCTCTCTCTCTCTCTTAAATAAGTAAATAAATCTTAAAAAAAAAAAAAAGTTAAGTACAGTAAAATAGGTACAAATAGTAAAATAGGTACAAACCAAGATAATAAAAATAAAAGTATTATTTTTCTTGGGAAAAAAGCAGAAATCAGTAAGTGAAAGCTGATTTATTGTAGAGGGGCAAAAACTTGAATAGCTACCACTATTAAGAAAAAAAGCAAAGAAACAAATATTCAACTAATAAATCCTGAGAGGAAATAACCACAAAAGCAAAAGAAATGTAAAGTCTTATAATTAATTACTTTCCTCAACTCTGTACAAATTATTTTAAAATATTAATTAAAATTGGTATTTTACAAAGAATGATAATTTACCAAAACAGACTCCAGAAGAGAAAGAAAATCTAAACAAACCAATTTTCATAGGAGAAGCAGAGGATGTCCAATATATCTGTTAACAACCCCAAAACACTAAGACCCAAATAGTTTCATAGGAGAATCCCATAAGACCCACCAAAACCAGGCAATTCCAATGGTGTTAAAACTATTCCAGAACATAGCAAGGGAAAAAAAAAAAAAAGGCAAGAAAGCAAGTCCTACATTCTTTTTATGAAGCAAGTATAACACTGAAGTAAAAGTTACCAAAGATTTACAGAACAGGATCATTTATGAACATCAACACAAAAATCCTAAATAAAATGTTAGGAAAAAACTGGGCAGTACCTCTTTTAAAAAAACTATATTGTGGAGAGATAATCCATGTTCATGGACAGGAAGATGCAATAAAGCCAAAATGTCAGTTCTTCCCAACTTGACCTATAGATTTAATGCAATCCCAATCAAAATGCCAGCATATTATTTTGTGGATACTGGTAAACTGACTCTAAAGTTTATATAGAGAGGCAAAAGATCCAGAACAACCAACATAATATTAAAAAGAAAGAAACAAAGTTGGAGACCAGATACTACCTAAGATTTAATACAAAGCTACAGTAATCAAGATAGTGTAGTATTAGCAAATGAATAGACAAACAGATCAGCAGAACAAAATACAGAGCCTAGAAACAGATCCCCATAAATACAGTGAACTGATATATGACAAAGGAGCAAAGGCAATATAATGGAGCAAAGACAGCTGGTAGCACTAGAACAACTGATTATCATACGCCAAAAAATCAATCTAGACACAGACCTTACATCCGACACAAAAATTAACTCAAAATAAATCACAGACCTAAATGTAAAAAGCAAAACTATTCAACTCCTAGAAAATAACTTAGGGAAAAACTTAAATGACCTTCAGTATGGTGATGCCTTTTAGATATAATACCAAAGACATGATCTATGAAAGAAGTAACTGATAAACAGGACTCTGTTAAAATTACAAACTTCTGCTCTGCAAAAGACAGTATCAAGACAATGAGAAGACAAACCACATACTGGAAAAAAATATTTGAAAAAACACAATCAAGTAAGAACTCTTATCCGAAATATCCAAAGACTCTTAATAACAAAATGAACAACTCAATTAAAAAATTGGTCACAGACCTTAACAGACATTTCATCAAAGAAGATATAGAGATGAAAATAAGCATATGAAAAGATACTCTATATCATATGTCAGGGAATCACAAATGAAAAATAAATAAATAAATAAATAAGATACCACTATACACCTATTAGAATGGCCAAAATCTAAAATACTAACAATACCAAATGCTGAGAAGGATGCAGAAGAGCATCAACATAACCTCCCCAGACCCCTCAGCATAAATTAACTTCAGTGAGCAGCACAGAGCCAACACTGGTAGCCTAATTGGCTTACATCAAGCCCCACCATCAGCTGGATGTTGCTTTTCTTAGGCAAGTGTGCCTGAAAACCAGAGCAGCAGGCCCCTCCCACAGAAGACCAGCACAAACCCCAGCAGGCACCATGTCTACTGACCACAGAGTTCTGCAAAGCTTCAGCTCTAGTGGAAACAGCATCGGGTCCCTTTTAACAAATAGACCAGGGTATACCTAGTACCCTGCCATATTCTGGCTGGGGTCCTAACACTCCACAATGCAAGCAAGGAGAACTCTGCCAGGACTGGCCTAAGGAAAAGAGCACCAAAAACACAGAGTGGACAAAGCACACACCACAGACCCTTCCTGAGGCATGAGGCCCTGGAAAGTATATGACCTCTTCTTCACAAACCCATTACTCTCAGGGGCAGGTAGCATAATAGGCTTTCATAAGACACTGAAGAAGACACACACCTAGACAAGATGCTAAGACTGAGGAATTCATCTCAAAAGAAAGAACAAGAAAAGGTCAGAGCCTGGGATCTAATTGAAACAAATGTAAGTAATATGCCTGATCCAGAATTTGAAGCAACAATCATAAGGGTACTAGCTGGGCTTGAGAAAAGTGTAAAAGATACCAGGGTCCTTCACCACAGAAATAGAAGATCTAAAAGTTAGGCCAGAATGAAAAATGCAATAAAACAAGATCTGAAATCCACTGGATGTAATGACCAAAGGATGGAAGAATCAGAGGAACAAATAAGTGATACAGTATATAAAATTATGGAAAATAATGAAGCTGAAAAGAAGGGGGAAAGAAAAGTATTGAATCAATGTAGACAGGAAACTCAGTGACTCCATAGAACATAGTAACATTGATATTATAGGAAGAAAAAGAGAAGGAAAAGGGGGCAAAAGATTTACTCGAGGAAATTATAGGTGAAAACTTCCCTAATCTAGAGAAGGAAACAGGAGGCATAGGGAACTCCCATCAAAATCAACAAAAGCAGGCCAACACCATTATACATTGTAGTTAAACTGAAAAATGCATATATAAAGAAAACAAGTCCTAAAAGCAGAAAGACAAAGTCCCTAACTTACAGGGTAAAACAAATAAGGGAAGATCTCTCCACAGAAACTTGGCAAGCCAGAGAGTGTAACAGGATATATTCAACAAGCTGTATAGGAAAAATATGCAGCCAAGAATACCCTATCCAGCAAGGCTGTCATTCAGAATAGAAAGAGAGACAGAGTTTTCCAGACAGAGGTGCCTGGGTGGCTCAGTCGGTTAAGCTTCTGCCTTCAGCTTAGGGCATGATCTCAGGGTCCTGGCATGGAGTCCCACATTGGGCTCTCTGCTCAAGGGAGAGCCTGCTTCTTCCTCTTCCACTTCCCCTGTGTGTTCTCCCTCTCTCTCAAGTAAATAAATAAAATCTTAAAAAAAAAAGAATGGATGCTATACTTTGTCAAATGCTTTTTCCGCATCTAGTGAGAGAATCATATGGTTCTTATCCTTTCTTTTTTTAATGTGGTATATCACACTGATTGATTTGCAGATGCTGAACCACCCCTGTAGCCCAGGAATCAATCCTACTTGGTCGTGGTGAATAATCTTTTTAATGAACTATTGGATCCATTCTTGGTGAGTGTCTTGATGAGAATTTTTGCATCCATGTTCATCAGAGATATTGGCTTGTAATTCTCCTTTTCAGTGGGGTCTTTGTCTGGTTTTGGAATCCAGAAAATGCTGGCCTCAAAGAAAGAATTTGGAACTTTTCTTTCCGTTTCTATTGTTTGGAACAGTTTGAGGAAAAATAGGTATTAACCCTTCTTTAAATGTTTGGTAGAATTCCTCTGGCAAGCCATATGGCCCTGGACTTTTGTTTTTTGGGAGATTTTTTATTATGGATTCAATTTCTTTGTTGGTTATTGGTCTGTTCAAGTTTTCTATTTCTTCCTGCTTCAGTTTTTGTAGTTTACAAGGTTCTAGGAATTTAACCATTTCTTCCAGATTGTTCAGTTCGCTGGCATATAACTATTCATAATATTCTCTTATAATTGGTTGTATCTCTGTGGTATTGATTGTGATCTCTCCTTTCTCATTCGTGTTTGCGTTTATTGAGATACTTTCTCTTTAGTAAGATGTTCTTTAGCCTGCCTGTATTTGTGGCTTTCAAATTTTTTTGTGGTTGACTTCAAGTTTCATAGCACTGTTGTTGGAAAATATGCGTGGTATGATCTCAATCTTTTTGTGCTTGTTGAGGCCTGATTTGTAACCCAGTGTAGTATATGATCTCTTTGGAGAGTATCCCGTGTGCACTCAAATGTGTGTTCTGCTGTTGAATGTGTATTCTGAATGTGTATTCTGCTGCCTCAGGATGAAATGTTCTGAATCTGTTAAGTCCATATGGTCCAATGTGTCCCTCAAAGCCATTGTTTCCTTGTTGATTTTCCGCTTAGGTCTGTCCATTCCTGTAAGTGGGGTATTCAATTCCCCTACTATTCTTGCATTTTTATCAATGAGTTCCTTTATGCTTGTTATTATTTTATTTAGGTGCTCCTAAGTTGGGGGCAAAAATATTTACAATTGTTAGACTTTCTTATTGGATAGACCCCTTTATTATGATGTAGTGCCCCTCTTCATCTCTTGTTATAGTGTTTGGTTTAAAATGTGGTTTGTCTGATATAAGTATTGCTACTTGGGCTTTCTTTTGACATCCATTTGCATGGTAAATATTTCTCCATCCCTTCATTTTCAATCTACAGATGTCTTTAGGTCTAAAATGAGTCTCTTAGAAGCAACACATAGATGGGTCTATTTTATCCATTCTGACACCCTATGTCTTCTGATTGAAGCATTTAGTCCCTTTACATTCACAGTAATTACTGATCTGAATTTAATGCCATTTCATTACTTGTTTTGTGATTGTTTCTGGAGATTTTCTGTTTCTTTCTATGTTGCTTTTGGTCTTACTTTCCTACTCAAAGAGTACCCTTTAATATTTCTTCACAAACTCTTTTAGTTTTTGTCTGGGAAGCTTTTTTGATAAAAACCTCAACAAGGCAGGGAAAGAGGGAACATACCTCAACATCATAAAGGCCAGATATAAAAGGTCCAAAGCTAATAATCAGCCTCAATGAGGAAAAACCCTCTAAGGTCAGGAACAAGACAGGGATGTCCACTCTCCCCAATGTTATTTAACACAGTACTAGACATCCTAGCTTCAGCAATCAGACAACAAAAAGAAATCAAAGGCAACCACATCAGCAAGGAAGAAGTCAAACTTTCACTATTTGCAGATGACACAGTAGTCTATGTAGAAAACCCAAACAACTATACCAAAAAACTGTTAAATTCAGCAAAGTTGCATGACACAAATCAACATAGAAAAATCTACTGCATTTCTAAATACCAGTAATGAAGCAGTAGAAAGAGAACTCAAGGAATCTACCCCATTTACTACTGCACCAAAAACCATAAGATATGTAGGAATAAACTTACCCCAAAAGGTTAAAGACCTGTATTCTGAAAACTAGAGAAGAACACTTATGAAAGAAACTGAAGATGACCCAAAGAAATGGGAAAACATTTCACGCTCATGGATTGGAAGAACAAATATTGTTAAAATGTCTATACTACCCAATGCAATCCACACATTTAATGCAAGGCCTAACAAAATACCACCAGCGTTTTCCACAGAGCTAGAACAAACAATCCTAAAATTTGTATGGAACCACAAAAGACCACAAAGCCAAAGGAATCTTGAAAAAGAAAAGCAAAGCTGGAGGCATCACAACTCTGGACTTCAAATTATATTACAAAGTTGTAGTGATAAAGACAGTATGATAATGGCACAAACACAGACACAAAGACCAAAGGAACTGAACAGAAAACCCAGAAATGGACCCATAACTGCATGGTCAACTAATCTTTGACAATGCAGTAAAGAATATCCAATGGAAAAAAGACAGTCACTTCAACAAATGGTGTTGGGAACCTGGATGGCAACATGAAGAAAAATGAAACTGGACCACTTTCTTAAATCATATACTAAAATAAATTCAAAATGGATAAAAGACATAAATGTGAAACAGTAAACCATCAAAATCCTGGAGGAAAACACAGGCAGTAACCTCTGACATTGGTTATAAACTTCTTACTAGATAAATCTCTGGAGGCAAGAAAAACAAAAGCAAAAACGAATTACTGAGACTTCATCAAGATAAAAAGCTTCTGTACAGTGAAGGAAACAATCAACAAAACTAAAGACAATCTTCAAAATGGAAGAAGATATTTGTAAATGACATACCTGATAAAAGGTTAGTATCCAAAATACATAAAGAACTTAACAGACTCAAATCAAACTCAAAAACAAATAATCCAGTTTAAAAAAAATGGGCAGAATGGGGTGCCTGGGTGGCTCAGGGGGTTAAAGCCTCTGCCCTCAGCTCAGGTCCTGAACTCCTCAGATGGAGCCCCGCATCGGGCTCTCTGCTCAGCAGGGAGCCTGCTTCCTCCTCAATCTCTCTGCCTGCTTCTCTGCCTACTTGTGATCTCTGTCTGTCAAATAGATGGATAAAATGTTTTAAAAATATATAAATAAATAAATAAATAAATGGGCAGAAGACATGATTAGACGTTTTTCCAAAGACACACAGATGGCTAACAGACACATGAAAAGATGTTCAACATAACTCATCATCACGGAAATACAAATCAAAACTACAATGAGATACCACCTCACACATGTCATAACAGCTAAAATTAACAACACAGAAAACAACAAATGTTGGCAAGGATGCGGATAAAGGGGAACCCTCTTGCACTGTTGGTGGGAATGGAAACTGGTACAGCCACTTTAGAAAATAGGTGGAGGTTCCTAAAAGTTAAAAATAGAACTACACTAGGATCCAACTATTACACTACTAGGTATTTACACAAAGGATACAAAACACTGGTTTAAAAGGATGTTGGGGCACCTGGGTGGCTCAGTGGGTTAAGCTGCTGCCTTCGGCTCAGGTCATGATCTTAGGGTCCTGGGATCGAGCCCTGCATCGGGCTCTGTACTCAGCAGGAAGCCTGCTTCCCCCTCTCTCTCTGCCTGCCTCTCTGCCTGATCTCTCTCTGTCAAATAAATAAATAAAATCCTTTTAAAAATAAATAAAATAAATTTATTTAAAAAATTTAAAAAGGATACATGAATGCCGATGTTTATAGCAGCAGATATCAATAATAACCAAATTATGGAAATAGTCCAACTGGTCCAACAACTGATGAATGGATACACACACACACACACACACACACACACACAATGGAGTATTATTCAGCCATTAAAAAGAATGAAATCTTGCCATTTGCAATGACATGGATGAAGCTAGTGAGTATCATGCTAAGCAAAATTCAGAGAAAAACAATACCATATGATTTCACTCATATATGGAATTTAAGAAAGAAAACAAATGAATGGGGGGGCAGGTAAACTAGAAAACAGCCTCTTAACTATGGAGAACAAAATGAGGCTTGCTGGAGGGGAGGTGGGCAGAGGGATGGGTTAAATAGGTGATGGGTACTAAGGTACACTTCTTGAGATGAGCACTGGGTGTCATATGTGTGATGAATCACTAAATTCTATACCTGAAACTAAAATTACACTGTACTGTATGTTAACTAACTGAAATTTAAACAAAAACCTGAAGCTAAAAAAAAAAAAAAGAAAAGTTGTGAACCTAAAACTGCTCCAAAGAAATTATAATAAAGTCTTTAAAAACAATAACAACAATACATTAAGATTAAGTAGGGCTTTTCACATCAGGACATATTTCCATATAATTCATAAGACAAACAAATCTAACAGAAAAAGAAAACAATTATACCAATAGAAGATAAAAAGCCATTTGACAACACCGAATACCTATTCTTTATTAAAAGCAAAACAACTTAGTAAAAATAGAACCAGACACTTGTTTAACCTGATAAAATAGATTCCAGACTCAAAGACAATATACTTTTAAGAATCACCAGAAGCATTCCCACTCAAATCAAGAACAAGACAAGGATCCCTATAACTATCACTACAATTTAAAATTATACTCATGCATAATTGAATCAGGTAAGAGAAAAATTAATGTATGAAAAATCTAAAGAGGAAAACTATGTCTATTTGTATTTAATATGATTAATACCTAGAAAACCCAAGAGAATCAACTGTTATTACAAAGAGTATCAAAATACAGTGAGAACTGTATAAAATTAGCATACTAAAATCAAAAGCTTTCAAATTTAAAAACTTATCTTGTATAAAAGGCATCTGCTAAAGTCCTACAGGTAACACCACCCTTAATAGTTAAAAACAAACTTTCCCTGCTCCAAAGAAAAGGAACAAATAAGGCCGTTCACTCTCACTACTTCCATTCAACATTAAATAAGAGGCTCCAGCCAGTGCAAAAGGCAACAGAAAAAAAATAAAAGGTATCCAGATTGCAAAGGAAAAGTAAAAGTGCCTTTTTTTTATAGATTACATGCTTGTCTATGTAAAAAGAGCTGATGAAATCTACAAAAAGCTCGTAGAAGAATAAGTGAGTTTAGCAAGATTACAAGAAAAAAAATCAATATACAAAAATCAATGTATTGCTATACATTATCAACAATTAGAAATGGAAAATTTTTAAATAGTATTTATATCAAACAGTATGAAATAAACTGAAAAGAGTCAGATGAGTAAAACCTGATCCCTAAAACTACAAAAATGTCTGAGAGAAATTAAAGACCTTTAAATTAAAAGGAGAAAAATACCAGGTTGATGAATTCAAAAATTCATCATTGTTAGGGTACCAATTCTTCTCCCTAAATATAGTCAATCCAAATTCCAATTCCAATCCAAATTCCAGCATGGATTCTGTAGACACTGACAAGATTATTCTAAAATTCATATGAAAATGCAGAGGCCAAGAATAGCCACCCAAAACAACTTCAAAAAAGTAGTACAGAGTTGGAAAATAATCTTATCCCATTCAGGATTTAATCTGAAAAGTAATCAAGATGGTATGGTACTAGTGTAAAGAGACAAACACAATCAAGGGAATAGAACAGAGAGACTAGAAAAAGACCCAAACATACATGACAACTCAGTTTTCATAAAGATGTAAAATCAAATCAATGAGAAAAGAACAGTCTCTTCAATAACTGGTGCAGAAACAATTGGATATTCATATGCAGAACAAATAAACAAGAATCTACCAAACAACAAAAAAACAACTCAAATGTCTAAGCTAAAAGTTAAATTAATGGTACATTGATAAGATGGAAATCTGCACATTTGTTTTAAAAAAAAAGCGGATGATCTCTACATACCAATAGGGCAAGGGGACTCAAAATGTATTGTTAAGTAAAAATAGCAAAGCACAGAACAGTGTGTTAACAATCACCTCTTGGATTAGGTTGGTAAGAATATTAATAAATGTATTTGCTTATATATGCAGAGGAAAATTATGACGGATATAGTTAGTGCTAATGACAATGGTTACTCTTCTGAGGTGATAAATGAATAGGAAGCTTTCAGAGAAACTTTGCTACATGACTTTGAAAATTTATAATTCCTTTTTAACTGGTTTCTAGCTGTAAATACAAATAAGTTATAATTTGAGAAGTTACTACTTATTTTTACCATACTGAATATTATATTCTAACTATGTATTTTTTTTTAATTTTTTATTGTTTATAAACATATATCTAACTATGTATATTTTTAAAAAAACTGAACAACTCACTATCTCTTCACTGGGCTCAAACGACAAGTTGAGTAAGTTTTTAACAGAGCTACATAAAGTCCTAAAATCAAAGTTATCACCCAATTTTATAGATATACAGAAATGAAATTCTATTATTTTTCTGCAAAAACATATGCACTCTTTGGAACTGTAAACTTTGTTTAAAACCAAATAAAAACTAGTATTCTTCATAAAAATGATATATACATCTCTCACAAACACTTTATCATTCATAATATCACTAGTTCACCCATTCCCATTATAAAAATAATAGGAATCTCTACAGCAATAATCTGTTAACTGTAGCTACTATCCTGTACCTGGTGTTACTACAGTTTTACCCTTTATAACAAGTCTGCTACAAAATGCACTTTCCTTTTGTATAACTGGGAATAAAAGAGTAATAACTGGAAAATGCGGGGAGAGAGTTCTAGTTAAAATTCCAACTAGTGTTCCTTTAAAAAGAGAATATCCTAGGATTTTTTTAAAAGGGGTTATATAAGCTAAGAATAAAGAAAAAAAGTTTTTCTAGTGAAAAACTCATGAACAATTGTTCAACCCAACTGCTTCATATCCTTAAAGAACAGTTCTAATAGTTATCCACTGCAAATATTTCGAAGTAACACTGATTCTGACTCAAGAGATACACGATCTAAGACACATTTTCTTAAATGCTGAACTTGAATTACGACAGCACAAGCTGTAAACTGAATGCAAACTGAAACCATGTGGCTTCTACCCAACTTTTACACTGATTTAAAATTTCAAAAGTATTTCTGTAAGAGTATGTTGCTCCAGTTAGCCAATTTTCACCACTGCCATGGCCCACATTAATTGTCAGTCAACTTTATTCTTACCCTACAGATTGAGCAGGGCCCTGAGGTAGATACCCCAATAACATCCCTGCTACCACAACAGACTCAAAAGATCACAGCAGCAGAGATCTGTGGGAAGATCACAGCAGCAGAGATCAACTATGTCAGCCATGACAAGCAGGTGTTATGCAACATATCAATAAAAATAGAATGATAGCTTTGTATATCTTGACAGTTAAAAAGATGGGCACTGGATAGTGCTGGGATTACTGCTACTATTATATCCAAGGGTTAATATCAAATTAAGTGGATATGAGCAGAAGCAGTTAAGATACAACAAAAATTTCTATCATCAGGCATGTGGGATTATAGGACAAAGGAGTTTAAAACACACAATTGCGTATGTTGTTATACTTCCTATATTATTCTATCACAGCCACTCTTCTCCAAACATAATAATTTCATGGTTCATCTTTACTGTCAAATACTATGTAGCAGTTAAAAATTATTATCTAAGCCCTGGCCTGGAAATATTTCCAAGCCACACTGTTAAATGAAAAAACAACAATCCAAGAAAAAATTCAGTATGATGAATTTTCAGTATGATGAATTTTCAGTATGATGCATTTTAAGCATCATTTTTGATGATCACCTACATCAAAACAACAGAAATAAAACTCTCAATATATGGGTGTATGCAAATGAATTTTTTTAAATAAGAGTATGTACCAACCACTGGTGACCTTCAGAAGACATAACAGGTGATTTTCACACTATACCATTCTTCACTGTTTATAGCTTTTTTTTCCCCCAAGATCATTGTTTACAGCTTTTTAAAAACATAACACTGACCATGAATCAAAAACTATTATGAAAAACAAGAAAGTAACCCAGTTTAAGTTTCTACCACTGAGAATCTTACCCTGGACAAGACCTGGAAATTGTACATGTTTGTCCAGAATAGTGCTATATTCAATAAAATAATTTCTGAAAAAAATCAAGACAACTGGGCAGTAAAATGTCATTCATAGTCCTCTCACAAGCTGAATTATGATACACTGTAAGTACTAATTAGAAAATTTTACCTTTCTTGAAGTATAGATGTCAAAAAATGGCTTATTTCTGACACTAAATGGTTCCTGTGTTTTGTCAATGAGCCCAGTCTTCATTTTTTCATGTCGAGGACTTATTATTTCTCTTTCTATACACTGCAGACGAATATTAAAATCACAGTCTCCAACTGGCTGTGCCTGAATTAAATGAGACAATTATTTAAATTTCAACACTGAAACTATCTTATCAGTATAATTATTAAGGCTGTCACAGTATACATAGCATCTATGTAAACAGCACCCTTTGGAGTAGTCCAATGCACAGCCTGCACAACCACACATGCCAGTCCTGATTTCATTAATTAAAGACACCTAAACACATACACAGTTATTTTAAATTATAAATGCATAACATAATATGGGAGAGTGGTATAAATCTTCTCTAATATATATTGATCTGAAGTTATCACATCTGAATTAAAGTATTAATATACTCACTAATCATTTTATTTGAATTAGTAAAATTTTATCAATTAGTAGAATCTGCATAAAACTACAATCCACATAATTCAGGAAAATATAAGCAAATAACACATCAAAATAAGAAACACAGTCACTTATAATGTTTTTGTTGCTTAACACACTAATGCTTTACAGCCATCATCAGTAAGTAAAAGATAATTATTAGACAAATACATCCGCAACTCTAAAAACCAGTAACATCAAACAAAGTCTCCATAATATACTCAGTAATATAAAGAAAGTTCTCCATATGCAGTATATATACAATATGGTACATATATGTGGTATACAAGATTTGAATCATAAAGTAAAAAGTGAATAAAATTTTTCTATGAATTGAAGGTAGGGGCTTACCCTATCTTAATGGTATATAATAATACAGCTTCTAACATTTCATCTGGGTGACAATAACTGTCCAGATTAGTATCATCACCTCATATCAAGTACCGCTCTTCTCTACTTTGCAATTGGACAGTCTTCCATGAATTCTTCTCACTTCTTCATTTTCTTCCTCTTCTCTAATCTATATTACTCAACCTACATTTAAACAACCTAATGCTTACAAATAGGTGACAATATTTGCTTAAGCTGTGGACATTAAATCTGTCTTAAGGATGACTTTTTCTATTGGAAAAGAAATAGTTTTGAATTCTTTCTCACTTCAAAATACTACCCATGCTGTCACTGGAGTTGTCTTTCAAAACAATGAACGTGATATCCTATCATTACCCTAACTAACACCCTTCAATAGTGAGTGCCCTAATACAGCCAGGACTAAGCTAAACTGCCTTATTCAAGTCACCTGGCCCCCTATTCAACAATCTATTTTCATTTCTTGCTATGTCCCACATCCTACCACACATTAAGTACACTAATAGCCTCTAATGTTCCTGACCTCCATGATTCTATCCTTCAAAATTAATCCATGTTAACTCTGGTTAAACTGAAACAGTTTCACCTCTCTAGTATTTTTTATATATTCCAGTATCTCTAACATACCTTTATTGTTGTTATACTATTATAATTGTTTCTTTACATTTATTTCTCATCCATAAAATCGATGGTTTACAAATTTCTTTTGATTTTGCACCCAATCTAAATACATATCCTAACAAATGTTTACAATATATGCATGTTAAATTTTAATAAGTTGCATATATGTACAACTGTATATGTTGTAAAACAGACAAAACCTGAATAAACAGATAAAAAATAAGTTCCACTTTCTTCCCAAATCCCACCGTTGAAATGGCCTTCTTTGGAAATCAGTGTACTGAACTACAAATTCCTTGAAGGCAATAAATTATTTCTCATTCATCTGTGTATATCCAATCCCTAGAATAACACTTGACATATAAAAGATGATCAATGAAATTCTTGGTGGACAAAATAAACTAAGGGAACTTAAAAGATTTTAACTATCTTTTTCAAAACTTTATTTTTTTCTAACAGTGACCTTGATTTTATGACTCAAAATAAGCTGGTTAATCATCAAGGCTCCACAGTAAATTAAAGAATTAACTAAATATATATATAAATTAAATATAAATATATATAATAAAATTAATTAAATATTAAATAAATTAATTAAAGAATTAAATATATAAATATATAATTCCAATTATAAATACATTTTAATATCAGAAACTTGAGAGAAAATGTGACTTTAAAATCAATGAAATATGGCAACAGGCACTCAATACATACTCACTGAGTAAATAATTAGACCTACTAAAATCGTAACTTAATCATTTTTACAGCAAAATATGGATGTATTTCCCAAACAAGACCAAAAAAAGCACAAACTTTGAGAAGGTCTAGTTAAGTCTGATTTCATGAAAACGAAAAATTCCTGTGCATTAATAGATACTAATTTGCAAAAAATATTGTCACAAACATAACGAAAAAAGGATTAGAATGCAGGAAAGATAGATCATTAATTCCTACACATTAAGAAGACTGACAACCAAATAGAAAAATAAGAAAATTATTCAAATTTAAAATTAAATCTCAAAAGAAAAATCCAAACAAGTAAAAATGAACAAACGAATCAGGCCTAACTTCATTAGTAATAATGAAAGAGCAAATTAAAACAAGATCAGATGCCATTTCACACACATCCAATTAGCAAAAATTTTAAACTCTGATAATACCAACTGCAGTAAGCTGTTAGACCTACTTCTGAGAGGAATTCAGCAACGTAGCACATACACCTGAAGTTGCCAATTCAGTCAGAATCTCTATGATGTAGGAAGGGGTGAGAGGAACTGTACTTTTTAAAAACACCGCTGGTGCTTACATCCCAAGAATGAGAATTGTCCTAGAGAAACTCTGATGTATGCACACAAGAATATATAAACTGTTTAATAGCAGTGTAACAGCAAAATATGGCAACTCAAATGTTCATAAAAAAAAGACAAATTCTGTATATTTATACAAAACAATACTCAACAGTAATTAAACTGAATGAACTAAACCTATGTGTATTAATAAAGATAAACCTCAAAATAACACGGAGTAAATGCTCAGTAAGACAGTACAGTACAATATATATGTAACACTAGAAACCTTGCACAACAATACCACATGTATTTTATGGGCACACACATAGGTAGTAAGGTTATTAAAAACATTCATAGAAATAATAAACATCAAATACAGGGTGGAAGTTACTTCTGGGTAAAAGGGTCAAAAATAGAACAGTAAGGTGTGCATGAGAAACTTCTACTGGATCTGTAATGACTTATTTCTTATTAAAAAGAAAGTGCAGTAAAAATGACAAAATATTAAGCTTTAACAAATCTGGTGGTTAGTACATGTGTATGCCTCATATTTTGCTCTATACTTTTGTATACACTGAAAATTTTCATATTTTTTTTTAAGAATTAGAAGGCTATTGTCAAAGACAAAGCTCCCAGGCTAAGAAGTGAACCTGCATGGAATACATATTAAAGCAGAGCTCAATGTCAAAAGGCAGAGGAGACAAAACTCCCTTCTTCACAACAAAACAATGCCACCCCCACCCTTCATGTCTCATTATGGACCAATGAACAATTATTCCAAAATCTATGATAAGAGTAAGTCAATTCTAGGAAGCATTACTGAGGCATATAGTAATCACAAACAGACAAAATTAAAAACTTGATGGTTTCTGACCTAGGAAACTGTTTGAAATCTATAAATTCAACAGAAAATGAAATATGTACATTGAAAATTTCTAGGAAAAAGATGCCTTTAAAGTGGATTAATGCAATCCTGAATCTCGATACTGTCCTTTAAAATATATATCCCAAAAAGGAACTTTTAAAAAATTTTTTTATAAAATCTTCAAAATTCTAAAACTTAAACACTCTTAATTCCAGAATTCTTAATTGCTTTCAGTCTTGTTTGAATACTAAATGACTATGCAATTTGAATAATATATGTCTAGAGAAATGATTATACCTTTTCATAGATGTACACTATTGAAAGAGTTTCTCACATTTACAGAAATGATGTTGTACTGACTAAATAATTTAGATACTGATACTATAATTAAACATGAACAGGCAGATTCTTGGCTTGTCTAAAACTATAGGAAATGGGTAGAAAATATAATTCCTATTTTTTTATATCTATTTATGACAGAATTTTCTATTTTGTTTTTAGTTTCCTGCCTGTACTCATGAATAACATATTTGTGCCCCTAAGTTATACATTCAATACCCATAATCAGCTTTTCTTTTTAAGTGACAGCAACAAAATCTGTGGACTCTTTTTTTTTTTTTAATCGTGTATAGGATAACTAAAACTAAGAGTTTCCACCTTAAAAAATTTTGTCTTATTTTATCAATTAAACTATTTTTATTCACTCATTTCAAGTACCTTATAAAATCTAAAGACAAAGCAATGTGCAAAATTATTAATAAGGTATCAAACGGGTAACTAGAGTCACAATTTTTCTTTCCTACCATCTCTAAGACAGTAACACTTTTTATTTGGAAAAACATATCTGTTATCTCAGGGACAATTTTTATTTTATAAATTATATTAAAGGTACTTACATTGAATTTAATTATGTCATATATCAAATATCTAGGAACGGCCTGTCCATTTACTCTGTCAATAATCATTTCCTTGAAAGAGAAAAGAAGGTTAAGTTTCTTCATACTTTAATGGCAAGTTCTTTAGTTTGATTAAAATAAAACATAGACACAGAAAGCACAAAAACCTTATATATACAACCTGATGAAACACTAATATGAACACACTTACACCCAGATCAAATCAATAGACTGTCAACATCCCAAAACTCCCTGTCATGAATTTACTCTATTGAAGTAAAATGATACGAAAATATCTCATTATGCTTTTTCTATTTGAATTACTATGCTAGATTTTTTTATGTTTAAGTTACTAAGCAACTATTAAAATAAAGAAACTACAAATTTTAAATTCCAAATACTAGGAATATTTTAAAAATAATTTTGTTAAATCATTATTGCTTTCAATTTTGTTACAGGCTAACTATATCACAAAATCTGCAGGTATAAATGGTGTCCTTATTATAAAATATATTCCCCATGCAATCCATCCAGCCTTTCTTGGTTCCATGTCCCTCTACTATGATCAAAGGGAACAGGAAAAGAGAATGTATTACATATCATAGCCAGTAAGTGAAAAAAAAAAACTTAAATCCTGCACCTTGACAGAAAAGAGATAAAGCACATTAAAAGACAGGCGTGCCTGGGTGGCTCAGTCGATTGAGTGCCTGATTCTTGGTTTTGGCTCAGGACATGATCTCATGGGTCATGGGCTCAAGCCCCACATACAGTTCCATGCTCAGTGGAGAGTCGGCTTGGAGATTTTCTCCCTTTGTCCCTCTCTCCACCTCTCTCTCTCTCTCTCCCACCCTCTAAAACAAATATTTTTTTTAAAAAAGATTATAGTTACATAATGCAGTATGTCACAAAATTTTAATTCTTAATACATTTTGGCCTAAAACTATTTTTCTTTCCTCAGATTCTTTCTAGGAAACTAAGCAGGGTTTTTGTTATCTAATTTCATGACAGAAAATCCACAACCACCTAAAATGACTAAGCACATATTGATTTAGGACAGACATACTTTGTTAAGAAACTATTATTAATTAATTACTTTCCCAAATACATATTTGTTAACCTGCAGACATTTATTTATGGTTATTATCTTGAACCTAACACATGGCACAAATTAAATCACTTCATTATCTTAAACTATTTACTAAATATTTTTACTTAACTACTTGTATCTGATAATTTTATGAACCATCAATGTGGCACCAAAAACAGGTTTCAATTCATTGTTATTGTCAAAAATGTGTGGATGGAAATTAAATGAACTTCCAGGTTCAGATAACAGACATCACAGAATTTCTCTCCTAAATTACCTGATATGAACAAAAACATATATTCCTTTGAACATTAAAAATAGTCAAAAGGAAAATTTATTACAAGTAAACAAGTAAAAAGAAATTTACAAGTAACCATTAAAAACTGAAAACTACTAAGACTGTGGTAAAACAAAAAGGCACAGCATGGTTCAGCTCCAAGCCCACTAAACCCCCAGAAGCCCTACTTGTCCAATGACAAATTCTTGATAACTGTCATTATTACACTCAAATATAGATAGAAACAAACTCAGTAGTTATTCTTGTCTTCTTTTTTTCCTCTCTTCTGACTGGAGTAATAAAAATAGCACAATAATCTTTGTGCCTGAAGAAAGACTCCTAGACTCCACAATGAATTGAAGAAATAACCTGAGCCATCACTGGAATAATATATGGCTCTCAATTAGCTGAAGAAAACATTCACTAAAAGCTTCTTAAAAAGAACAGAACCCAGGGATTCTAACAAAAGATCCCCAGTAAGTAGGCTGAAGGCTGAGCTCTTCCCAAATGACATCCCCACCACAATGACCCCTTATACATAGCTGCCATCATTACCCTAAGCTACAAAAAAGTAGATAAACATAAAATATCTAAGCTTAAAACTTAGTTAAGAAAATTGGAACCCTTGGGTACTGTTGCTGGGACTGTAAAATGGTACAACCACTATGAAGAGGTTCCCCCATATACCAGTGCTATATGCTCCAGCAATCTCATATCTGGGTATATATCCCAAAGAACTGAAAGCACATCCATGCTTATAACATCATTATTCCAACAGCTAACAGGTGGGAGCACTGCAAATATCTATCAACACACAAATGAATAAATAAATCTGATATACAGTTGTAGCAGAATAGTATTCAGCCTTAAAACAAAAGAAAATCTATCATATGCTATAACATGAATAAATCTTGAAGACACTATGCTAAGTAAAATAAGCCAGTCACAAAATGATAAACCCTATACAACTTCACTTATATGAGGTATCTAAAGTAGTTAAAATCACAAAAATAGAATGATGGTTCGCACAGGTGTATAGGTAATGAGGAGCTATTAAATGGGTACAGAGTTGCAGTTTTACAAGACACTGTTACAGGGAACTTTTGCACAAAAATGTATATATAGTTAACACTACTGGACTGTATCCTTAAAAATAGTTAAGATAGTAAATTTTACATAATGTGGTCGTACCACAACTATAAAAAAAAATTTTTTAATAAAACCCAGTTAAAGAAGGAAAAACAGATTTCCTCTTCTAACCAAACCGAAAAGTGAAGAATTAGATTTGCCAACTAGCCTGAAACAACAAAAGATGTGGACAAAACAGAGGAAGCAATAATTTTCAAGGCACTAGACATCCAACAACACAGGACAGTAATCTCTAGAAATGGTAAATAAACTATATGAATCCTAGGATTTTCCCAACTTATAGCCCAAAGGGTTTCCAGGCTTCAGTAGGGGTCCCAGCAAGCAGGAGAATCCCAGGTAAAGCTCAGCAGTCTCCCTCAGTTAAAAAAAAAAAAAAAAAAAGAATAGTTGTCTGGGGAGAACAACAGGACTAGAATTCTCAGGGCAGAGTGAGAGAGACAGACAGAGAGAGATGCCCAGATAAAGAACTACAAATATCCTCTATCAGACTTCCATGAATGTTCAGCAGAGTATGCGTGTGAAAAAAAAAAACATTCAAAAGTCTTAGAGGACAACACAGCGGGCACTGACACAAGGTTGGGAGTAATGCCTGTCCCCACCAGTCAGACTCAGGACACTGAGTACTCAGAAGGATCTTGTCTCAGCAGAGAATAGTTATGCCTAGACTAAACTCTGCTCTAGACCATCTAAAAAATCTTAAAAGCAGGACTCAAAAGGTATAAAGCAGTTCCAAGTAAATTACCTCCTCCTAGAACAAACCTCAAAGAAATAGGAATACAAAAATAACAAGCCCCTAACAAGGTAAACTTCAAAATGTCTGGCATCTAGTGAAAAATTAACAAGTATGCAAAGATGCAAAGAAAAAAAAATACAACCCATAAAGAGAAGAAAAATTAATCTAAAATAGGCTCAAAACTGAGAAAGAGGTTAGAATTAGCAGGCAAGAAAATTAAAGCAGATGATTATAAGTATTCCATATATTCCAAAAAGCTAAGTAGAGATATAGAAGACATTAAGAGGATTCCAAATGAATTTTCAGAGGTGAAAACTACAATGCCTTAAGTGAAAAATAGTATGGATGGGATGAATAGCAATTTAGACACTGCAAAGGAAAAGATCAGTGAACTTGCAGACATAGCAACAGAAACTATCCAAAATCAAACATAAAAAAAGTTGGGTTTACTTCTTTGTTTAAGATTTTATTTATTTGGCAGAGAGTGAACACAAGCAGGGGGAGCAGCAGGCAGAAGGAGAGGGAGAAGCAGCCCCCCAACCTCCACAGAGTAGGGAGCCCAATGTGGGGCTCAATCCCAGAACCCTGGGATCATGACCTGAGCAGAAGGCAGATGCTTAACTGCCTGAGCCACTGGGGCACCTTTTTTTTTTTTTTTTAAAGAGCATTAATAATCAAATCTTCAAACATGTAAAAGATGGAAATAATGGCAAAAAAAAAAAAATCTACTTTTAAGTAAATTTGTAAAGCCGTAGATAAAAGATGCTCAACAAACCCTAAACATAAAAAAAAAACCCTGAAGAAAACTACAAGATACATCAATTTTATATTGCTCAAGAATTTGTTAGAAATTGCTGCATTGTCGACTGCAGCTTAAATCCTTCATTGGTGGGTCCCCACACACACACACAGAATCCCGTGTGTTTGACCTCCCTATCCTCTGTACTTTTTTTTTTTTAAGTTAACATATAATGTATCATTTGTCCCAGGGGTACAGGTCTGTGAATCATCAGTATTACGTAATTCACAGCACTCACCATAGCACATACCCTCCTCAATGTCCATAACCCAGCCACCCTATCCCTACCTTCCCCCCTCCACTCCCCGGCAACCCTCAGTTTGCTTCCTGGAATTAAGAGTCTCTTATGGTTTGTGTCCCTCCCAATCCCATCTTATTTCACTTTTTCCTTTCCTACCCCCTACAACCCCCTGCCCTGCCTCTCAAACTCCTCATAGCAGGGAGATCATATGATAATTGTCTTTCTCTGATTGACTTATTTCACTCGGCATAATACCTCTAGTTCCATCCACATCATTGCAAATGGCAAGAGTTCATTTCTTTTGATGGCTGCATAGTATTCCATTGTATATTTATACCACTTCTTCTTTATACATTCATCTGTTGATGGACATCAAGGTTCTTTCCATAGTTTGGCTATTGTTGACATTGCTGCTATAAACATTTGGGTGCACATGCCCCTTCGGATCACTACATTTGTTTCTTTAGGGTAAGTACACAGTAGTGCTATTGCTAGGTCGTAGGGTAGCTCTATTTTCAACTTTTGGAGGAACCTCCATACTGTTTTCCAGAGTGGCTGAACCAGCTGGCATGCTCTGTACTTTTCTATACTCCATTTTCTTTTTTTTTTCAAAGTACCCAGGTACCCACCTTTCTACCTATCCATCCAGTATTTCCTGAGCCCAAACTATGTATTAAACATAGCTCTAACTGCTAGAGAAATTAGGCAAACAGTCCCTACCTTCAAAGGAGAGTCCCATGAAGAAGAAAATACATTAAGTAGCTGGGTCCAATGAAGAGTTCTAGTTTTAACAATAGATGGCTATATAGATAGAGTAACCATACAGCTTACTGTCTATATAAGAATAATTCTGAGAATGAAACAGATTCCTATTAATAAATAAACCAAGACAACAGATACAAACCTACACTATTTTTCAGCCAAATAAGAACATATGATATAAGCTTAACAAAGAGTAGTTATTTCTAACTGAAGAATAAGAGAAAGGTTTGATAATAAGATGTTGTGACCCCTTAGTCAAATCCTGAAAGATACAAGTGGATATTTCCTAGCAGGATGGTAAATGAGCCAAACAGTATTACAAAGGAGTAAAAAATGGTAGTTTTGAGTAAACTGTCCAAAGCTCATTACAGATGGAGCTTATGGTTCAAGGGTCACAATGAAAGACAATGCTAAAAACATGGGCATGGCCCAGATATAAAGAATACCATGTTTAGTAGTTTGGGTTTCATGTTATGGGCAATGGGGAACCACTAAAGGGTTTTAAGGAGAGGAATAATTAACTCCTCTCTGGAAAACTGTAGACTTTCAAAGCTCAACTCAAAGGTAACCCATTCCTCAAAATCCTTTCAACTAAGGCCCGCTTGATTCTAATTATCATAGTTCACCCAGGTGATAAAATGTTCTAGAATTAGAGAGTGGTAATAATTGTACAATCTTGTGAATATACTAAAGACTACCAAATCATACAGCTTAAAAGGATGAATTTTAGAGTACCTAAATTATATTTCAATTTTTAAAAATAAAATTAATTTTTTTTAAAAAAATCCTAAAATCAGTTCTTCAGGATGAAGGGAAATAATGGAACCTAGATACACAGCATATATAAAATGTCAGCTATATACATATTGATTATACACATTATGTACCCATAGGCACAACAGAATGACTGAAAGAAAATACAACAAAATGTTAAAATGCAACCTCTTCTTGACAGTTTAATTATTCTACTTTATGACATACTTTCTAAAATTTTAGCAAGTGTGCATATTCCTTTACAAAAAAACATTAACGTTGAAAAGGCATGCCATTTTTCCAAGATTCTTGCTATTACCTTTGGTGATTAACTGCTATATTCTCCTCTTGGCCTCAATATAAAATCAACTGAATTTCACTGATTGTTTCAAATAAATTAATGCCACATTTCTAAACTCCTATTTTCCACATTTTGTGGGTCAAAGAACATAATTTAGAGAGCAAAACAAAAGCTTCAATGCTCACATCTGACAGCCAGACAATTAGGTAGTTTGAGTTATTCTTGGATTTGGAATTTTACAAAAACAATTTGCAAATGAAAATGTAGAAGAAACAGGAAACTACAGAGGACTGTTTTAATTAACTAACTGGAAAAAGAGATATGGCAACTATAATTCTGGTCCAAGTAAATTGACATCATGAATCATATTGCTATTTTAAAACTTCACAAGAGTCTATTATGCAGCTTTCATTTGCCCAAGTTCAGGGTGAAAATAAATAGTATTGCTCAGTTAAATCTGCAGATGGTTAAACATCTAATTTTTAAGCATTATTTCCTACCTGGAATGCCCTCAGGCCGTGCCCAACAAAAATCTCTTTCTGAAGAAATCTTTCCATATCTAATGCCAATTCCTCTATAAAACATCTTTCTTTCCAAACTAACTAGATTTAATGTATTTCTCCTCTAAACCACCACTGGACTTTTAAAATACCAATCGCCAAGTTATTGTTTTATTTCAAGGTCTCCTCCATCGCTATCCATTTTTCTCCACCACCACCAAATGAAGTAAAAAGTCTCAAGGGTGAGGCCTTTTTTCAACACTCTGCACTCCTGGCACAGCAACTTGAACATGAAAGGCATTCAAAAATTATTAGTTCAATGATAAACCATGCTAAGCTGTGGCAAATGCTTTAACTTAGAAGTCTTATTCTTCCTTTTATTTTACTGATTATAAACTAAAAAACTCTATCTTAAATGAGGGTAACAACAACAAAAATGTTCTTGCTGATCCTGTGAACTCACTGCCACAGCTGCCACACTGGCTGCACAGTTTATAAACAGTGCAACTCCAGGGTGACAGTCACACCAACTATGAGAATGGCGCACCCTGGAGATGTGCAATGCACAACGCTTCTAACCTTACACAGTGAACTCTGTCAACCACAAGGGGGTGTGTACTGCGCAAACACACACACACACACACATAAAATATATGTTCCAAATGTTTATGTATATGTACATACCATTTCATTACAAAATTACATTTTACTACTGCCCCAGAATACACAGCACTCTTTTGTTTTGTGACTACATTTACTCTGCTCCGTCTCTGCCACTACATCCAACTACACTACCTTCTTTTTTCCTTTCTAATCTTTACTACCTGGTTCATAATCATCCTTTCAACCTGGACACCTACCATCACTCACTAGGAACCACCTAATATTTGATCTTCCTTCCACTGCCCTTCGGCATATGACTTCAACCTCTCACCCTCCCTAGATCACATCCTGAACCTTCTCATCACCACAAACTATACCTCAGAAATGACTAGTTCAAACATCCTATCTCCTATCAGTCTTCCATCTTCTGGTTTGTATACTCCAAAATCTAGCTGGTAAATAAAAATGAAGGTCATGGGATGGGACCATAAGCATTCACTCGGGAAAAAAATTCACCTGGAAAGTGATATTCCCTCTGTTAAAAAAAGATGTATTTTATGCATGTGATTTTCATTAGGATCATTCTATCATTGAGAATTTATAAGTAAATATTCACAACCCATTTCCTATCCAACAATGGATTAAAAACCAGAAATATATGAGCAAATTTCATCTTAAGGCAAGAAAGCATTCTCATACAAATTCCAGAGAATTATTAGCCACTTGTAATTCAATCTGGCTCATGAAAAAGATTCAACATTGAAGAAAGTTTAGAAATTTTGTAAAAAGTTAGAAATTTTTAAAATGTAATTAGTATCTCTGTAGAAAGGAGACCTGCATTTGTGAGAAGTTATAATAAAGATGTAGAGTCCCTTTTTCCTCCAAAGAAAAGCAGGGAATGTGTGGCAAAGAGATAAACCATACAACCAAAAAGAGCAAAGAGAAAGATGAATGGTCTGAAGGCAAGGCTACCAGAGATTACTCTACAGAGAAATGTATAAGCTTATTATTGTATAGATCTGCACATAAAGTGGAGCCTAACTTCTTAATCAAACAGCCTATTCACCCAAAAGCTTCAGAGAAAAATCTAAGTGGCAAACCTCAAAATAGCCAGGAAATTGGGTACACTTGGACTGCCAAATATTAAACTGTGTGCTTAAGTCAAAGTATTTTTTTAAAGATTTTATTTATTTATTTGACAGATGGAGATCACAAGCAGGCAGAGAAGCAGGCAGAGAGAGAGGAGGAAGCAGGCTCCCCGCTGAGCAGAGAGCCCGATGTGGGGCTCGATCCCAGGACCCTGGGACCACGACCTGAGCCGAAGGCAGCGGCTCAACCCACTGAGCCACCCAGGTGCCCCTTAAGTCAAAGTATTAAAATCAATCTAAAACTACCACTGAAAGACCAAAATACTAATGGAATGAGAAAACAATTCAAAAAAAAAAAAAAAAGATAGATAAGGGAATCCAGTGTATAATATAAATTATATATCCAATTAAAAAAGAAAACTAGATTAGCTTAATGGTGTGAGAAAACACTTTAGACAGTTGAAAATAAATAAACTCATACCCTTATCTACTCCTTTTATCAAAATGTATTTCTGGGGCACCTGGGTGGCTTAGTGGGTTAAAGTCTCTGCCTTCGGCTCGGGTCATGATCCCAGGGTCCTGGGATCAGATCCCATATCAGGCTCTCTGCTCGACAGGTAGCCTGCTTCCTTCTCCCTTTCTGCCTGTCTCTCTGCCTACTTGTGATCTCTGTCAAATAAATAAATAAAATCTTTGAAAAACAATCAAAATGTATTTCAGATAGATCAAATACTTAAATATACAAATAAAACTGTAGAAGTACTAGAAGGAAATACAGGTGAGTACTATAATAATTCTAAAATAAAAATATAAACAATTGGAACAAAAATAAGTAAAAATTTCTTAAAATGGCACAAAAGCCAGATATTAAAAACTATGCTCATAATCTAACCTACATAAATTTATCTATGTAAATTTAAACTTGTGCCACCAAAAAATACATTTTTTCAAAATATGTGTCATGAAGTAATACCCTAATAGACAAAAATTTCTTATAAATCAGTAAGAAAAAAATGAACACCAAATATAGAAAAACATATAAAGTATATGAACCAGCAATTCACAGAATAAAAACAGTAACTCATACAGAAGTGATAAAATGTTAAACCTCATTAACAATTCACCTAAATGCAAAAAGAATAAACATTTCTTTACTATGTGTCAGACACTATTACCAGCACTTATTAAACTATCCAACTTTACCTTCACAACAGCACCAAAATCTAAGTACTGTCCATAGCCTCCCTTCACTACAGATGAAAAACTGAACAGATTTTTAAATCCCTCACATACTAACTGATGAAGCCAGAACGGTACCAACAGTTACAGTCAGAGCTGTAACTGCTCTGCTACACTGTCCCATAAAATAGAAAGGAATTTCTTCCTTCATCAAATTAGAAAATATTCAATTTTCAAAACACAGCATTAAGACAGTATACAAATCCTTTAAATATGATTGGTAGACTTGTGCACAGGTTCAAACTTTCTGGGAGAAAGGATACCTATTATACCTGTCAATATTTACAATGGGCACACCCTCAAACATAGCATACTTAACAAGGTAGAGCCTATTACCACCCCCTCCCTAGGAGCACTACTCCTCTTGCACTCCAAACTATAGTACTACCAATGAATGCCTGGCCTTCCATGTCATTCTTCCATTGATATGTAACTCATGCAAGGCCCTTTGGAGTCTTCCCTGGGATTGACATATGGATGTTGGAAGAGAAAGTTCTCTTTCTGCTTGCAATACAACGCAACTTGCCTCTCATGTGAAAGAGACTTCATGAAGAATGAGACCAAACAGACAAGTAAAGCAAAGAAAGAGAATGACTGAGCCTAGCCAGTATCCTTTGACGCCCCAGATCCAGCCTGAATCAGGCCAAGCTGAAACAATTATTTATTCCAATCAAGTTTTTCCTCAGTTACATTAAGTTGGACTTTAGTTACTTGCAATCAAAGGATTCCTTAATACATATTATAATCTCACCTCTAAGAATCTTCTTAATTATAAAACTTGCACAATTGTGGAGGAGTCTGAGACACCAGAAGACTAGGAGAATTTAATTTCGACTGGTCCATGAATTCAGCTAGATGGATATCAAATCATTCTGAACAGCTGAAAACCAGAGATCAAAAAAAGAATATCTGCAACTCTACAAGGAGAAAAGCAACCACTTTCTTCAAGGTAGCAGAAGCAGACAAGTGAATCTGAGGCAAAATGTAAAAAAGACTGTGGGGGAAGGGAGCCTCTATCAGCTGGCTACCAGCAAGTGATAAAGCAGCAGAACACAAAACTGGAACTTCTAGAAGTCTGTTCCAGTGAGGAACGCCACTCAGGTGGCTAAGCAGAGGCAGAACTCTAGCTGGGACAATGTGGCCTCAAGATCCCCCCGGTCATAGGAAGTCCAGGGGGTGCCCAAGTGTGGCTGAGCTCCCATGCATCAGAGTGGTAAAGCCAGCTGCAAAGACTGAGCCCAGAAGTGGGCTCTCAGCTCTGGGTTGCCATAAACCACAAACTGTGGCATAGTCAGGTGACCACTCTCCTAGCAGGGGCTCACCAAAAGGGAAAACCAGCAAGACCCCACCACTACTGGGCAGAGTGGCATGGGAGCACGCTGTAGTTGTCTACAGTATTTGGAGACCAGAAAACAGGGTCATGTGCCTGAGACAGAAACACTGGGTCAGGTGAGCACGGAGTGCAGAAGGAGACCAGGGAGACAGAAGTCGATTGACTGCTTTTCTCTGAGAGCACACTAAGGACGGGGGCCCTGGGCTTTCCACTCCAGGACAGAGATTGGGAGGATGCCATTTCCATTCACATCCTCTAAAGCTGGATGGAAAGCCTTCAGGGAACAAAAGCCAAAGACAGCAAACCTGAACACTGCCTAGCCAGGTCCCTTGGCAAGGGTGATACAATTTCACCTAGGGTAAACGCACGTGAGAATCAAGGCAACTAGCCCCTCCCCAAGAAGATCGGCAAGAACATCCAGCCAAGACCTAGTTTACTGATGAGAACTGCAAAACTCCAGTGCTAGGGGTATACAACACATAGAACTCATGGCTTTTCTCCTATGATTCTTTAGTCTCTCAACTTTAAATTTTTCTTATTTCTTTTTAACCAATCTCTTATTATATCAATTCTTTTTTAAACCTTTTTTCATTTTTATTTTAATATTTACATTCTATCCCTTCATTGTACTTAATCTTATTTTTGTACACATATGTATGTTTTTGTTTCTCTACAATTTAGGGAACAAAATACACCCAAAATCTAGTGTATGGCTCTGTTCTGTTCACCTGCCTGATCATATTCTCCATTTTGTTGTTGTTTTTTTTTTTATTTTCTTCTTCCTTTTTGTTTTTCTCTTGTTTACTTAGAGACTTTTTTTAAGTTTTCATCTCTACAATTACATGCTATACATTCAATGTATTTAGTTTTATTTTTGTATGCATGTTCTTCTTTCTTCATAATTTTGAATTGTCGTTTCTTCTAACTGACCAAAATACACGCAGGAAATAGTGTGTTGCTCTGTTCTCTTCATTTGTCTGTTTCTATCCCTTCATTTTGTTGTGGTTAAGTTTTTTGTTCCTCTTTTGTTTTTTCCTGTCTTTAAATTTCCATGTTGATAATCACTTTCCATCCTTTCATCGTATTTAATTTTATTTTCATAAATACATTAGTTTTTCATTCTTTACAATTTGGGGATCCAGTTTTTAAAAAAACAAACCAAAATACACATGGAATTCAGTGTATTGCTCTATTCTGTTCACCTGATTATATTCTCTTTTATTTTTCCATTTTTTTTTTTTTTTCCTCCCAGTTCCACATGTCTTCTGATTTCTTTAGTGTATATTTCTCTGGGGTCATTGTTGCCATTTTAGTATTTTATTCTCTTGTTCGGATATTCTTCAAAAGACAGAATGCCAAGATGGAAAAACTCACCTCAAAAAAGAGAACAAGAGGCAGTACCAACTGCCAGGGATCTAATCAGTATGACATTAGTAAGATGTCAGAACAGGAATTCGAAATAACAATTATAAAGACCACAAAGAAGACATAAGAGAATCCCTTTCTAAAGAAGTAAAACACCTAAAATCTAACCAAGCCAAATCAAAAGGGCTATTAAGGAGATGCAATTATAAAAGGAAGTTCTCAACTGCTAGGATAAATGAGGCAGAAGACAGAATTAGTGATATAGCAGACCAAACGATGGAGAATAAAGAAGCTGAGAAAAAGAGAGATGTACAACTACTGGATCACGAGAGGAGAATTCGATAGATAGGTGATACCATAAACTGAAACAATATTGAAATAACTGAGATCCCAGGAAAAAGAGAAAAGAGAGAAAGGAGAGGAAAACATATTGGAGCAAATCACAGCAGAAAACTTCCCTAATCTGGGAAAGGAAACAGGCATCAAAATCCAGGAGGCACGGAGATCCAACCCCCCCCCAAATCAATAAAAATGGGTTAACACCCCAACATATAATAGTGAAACTTACGAATCTAGAGACAAAGAGAAAATCCTGAAAGCAGCTCAGGACAAAAGGTCTGTAACCTACAAGGGTAGAAACATTAGATTGGCAGCAGACCAATCGTATCCGCAGAGACCTGGCAGGCCAGAAACGACTGGCACGATACATTCAGGATGCTAAATGAGAAAAATATGAAGCCAGGAATACTTAATCCAGCTAGGATATCATTCAAAATAGAAGGAGTGATAAAAAGCTTCCAGGACAAACAGAAACTAAAAGAATTTGTGATCACAGCCATTCAAGAAATATTGAAAGGGGTCCTCTAAACAAAGAGAGGGCCCAAAAGTAACATAGACCGAAAAGGAACAGAGACAATATACAGTAACAGTCAACTCACAGGCAATACAATGGCACTAAATTCATATCTTTCAATAGTTACACAGAATGGGTTAAATGCCCCATCAAAAGACACAGGGCATCAGATTGGATTTAAAAAAAAAAAAAAAGAGCCATCAATATGCTGTCCGCAAAAGGCTCCCTTTAGACCCAAAGAAACCTCCAGATTGAAATTCAGGGGGTGGAAAACCATTTATCATGCTAATGAACATCAAAAGAAAGCTCAGGTGGCAATTCTTATATCACACAAATATGATTTTAAAAACCAAAGACTGAAGTAAGAGATGAGGAAAGACACTATATCATACTTAAAGGGTCTATCTAACAAGAAGATATAACTATTGTAAATACTGATGTCCCTAACATGGGAGCAGCCAATTATATAAACCAGTTAATAACAAAACCAAAGAGACACATCAATAATAATACAATAATAGTAGGGGACTTTAACCCTCCGCTCACTACAAAAGACAGATCATTGAACTGCTTTTCTCTAAGGGCACACTAAGGACCACATAGATGTTACAGATATATTCAGAACATTCCACCCCAAAGGAACGGAATACACATTCTTCTTGAGCACAAATGGAATATTCTGCAGAATACATCACATCCTGGGTCACAAATCAGGTCTCAACCGGTACCAAAATTGGGATCATTTCCTGTGTATTTTCAGACCACAATGCTTTGAAACTGAAACTCAACAGGAAACTTGGAAAGAACTCAAATACACAGAGGCTAAAGAGAATCCTACTAAAGAATGAATGCATCAACCAGGATATTAAACAAGAATTTAAAAAATTCATGGAAACAAATAAAAATGAAACACAACTGTTCAAAATCTTTGGGATGCATCAACGGCAGCCCTAAGAGGGAAATATATAGCACTACAAGCCTTTCTCAAGAAACAAGAAAGATCTCAACTACACAACTTAACCTTCCACCCGAAGGACCTAGAGAAAGAACAGCAAATAAAGCCTAGACCCAGCAGGAGAAGAAAAATAATAAAGATTAGAACAGAAATCAATGAAATAGGAACAAAAGACCAGTAGAACAGACCAATGAAACTGGGATCTAGTTCTCTGCAAGAATTAGTAAGACTGATAAATCCCTGGCCAGACTTATCAAAAAGAAAAGAGAAAAGACCCAAATAAAATCATGAATGAAAGAGAGATCACAACTAACACCAAAGAAATATAAACAATGATAAGACCATCTTATCAGCAACAATATGTCAACAAATTAGATAATCTGGGAGAAATAGATGTATTCCTAGAGATGTATAAACTACCAAAACTGAAAAAGAAAGAAATAGAAAACCTGAACAGACCCATAATCGGCAAGGAAACTGAAGCAGTCATCAAAAATCTCCCAACAAACAAGAACCCAGGGACAGAGAGCTTCCCAGGGGAATTCTACCAAACATTTAAAGAAGAATTTAAACCTCTTCTGAAGCAGTGTCAAAAAATCGAAATGGAAAGAAAACTTCCAAATTCTTTCTGTAAGGCCAGTATTACCTTGAGTCCAAAACTAGACAACGACCTCACGAAAAAGAATTACAGACCAATACCCCTGATGAACATGGATGGAAAAATTCTCACCAACAAACTAGACAATAGGATCAATGGTGCATTAAAAGGATTATTCACTGTGTCCAAGTGGGATTTATTCCTGGGCTGCAAAGGTTCAACATCTGTAAATCAATCAATGTGATACACCACATAAATAAAAGAAAGGACAAGAACCATATGATCCTCTCAATAGATGCAGAAAAAGCATTTGATGAAGTACAGCATCCTTTTTTGATTAAAACTCTTCAGAGTGTAGGGACAGAGGTAACATACCTCAATATCATAAAAGCCATCTATGAAAATCCCACAGTGAATATCATTCTCAATGCAGAAAAATGGAAAGCTTTTCCCCTAAAGTCAGGAACACAGCAGGGATGTCTACTATCACCACTGCTGTCCAACATAGTACTAGAAGTCCTAGTCTCACCAATCAGACAAATAAATAAATAAATAAAAGTCATCCAAATCAGCAAAGAAGAAGTCAAATTCAAACTCTTTGCAGATGACATGATACTCTATGTGGAAAACCCAAAGCCTCCATAACCAAAATGGCTGTAACTCATATAAGAACTCAGCAAAGTGGCAGAATATAAAATCAATGCACAGAAATCACTTGCGTTTCTATACACTAACAATGAGACAAAAGAACGAGGAATTAAGGAATCAATCCCACTTACCACTGCATCCAAAACCATAAGATACCTAGGCATAAACCTAACCCAAAAAGCAAAGGACATGTACTCAGAGAACTTTAGAACACTCATCAAAGATATGGAGGAAGACACAAAGAAATGGAAAAATATTCCATGCTCATGGACTGGAAGAACAAATATTGTTAAAATGGCTATGCTACCTAGAGCAATCTATATATTCAATGCAATCCATATCAAAATATCGTCAGTATTTTTCACAGAATTGGAACAAATAATCCTAAAATTTGTATGGAACCAGAAAAGACCTTGAATAGCCAGAGGAATGTTAAAAAAGAAAACCAAAACTGGGGGCATCACAATGCCTGACTTCAAGCTGTATTACAAAGCTGCAATCATCAAGACAACATGGTACTGGCACCAAAAAAAGACACATAGATCAATGGAACAGAACAGAGAATCCGGAAATGGACCCTCAACTCTGTGGTCAACTAATCTTCAACAAAGCAGGAAAGAATAGCCAATGGAAAAGGCAGTCTCTTCAATAACTGGTGCTGGGAAAATTGGGCAGCCACAAGCAAAAGAATGAAACTGTACTATTTCCCTATACCATACACAAAAATAGATTCACAATGGATAAAAGACCTAAATGTGAGACAGGAATCCATCAAAATCCTAGAGAAGAACATAGGCAGCAACCTCTGTAACCTCAGCCATAGCAACTTCTTGTTAGAGACACCTCCAAAGACAAGGGAAACAAAAGCAAAAATGAACTATTGGGACTTCATCAAAATAAAAAGCTTTTTTTTTTTTTAAAAAAAGATTTTATTTATTTATTTGGCAGACAGAGATCACAAGTAGGCAGAGAGGCAGGCAGAGAGAGAGGGGGAAGCAGGTTCCCTGCTGAAAAGAAAGCCCAACGCAGGGCTCAATCTCAGGCCCCTGAGATCATGACCTGAGCCGAAGGCAGAGGCTTAACCCACTGGACCACCCAGGTGCCCCAAAATAAAAGGAACAGTTAATAAAATCAAAAGACAACCGTCAGAACGGGAGAAGATATGCAAATGATATATCAGATAAAGGGCTAGTACCCAATACCTATAAATAACTTATCAAACTCAACACCAAAAGAACAAATAATCCAATCAAGAAATGGGCATAAGGCATGAACAGACACTTCTTCAAAGCAAACATCCAAACGGCCAACAGACACATGAAAAGGTGCTTAACATCCCTCGGCACCAGGGAAATACAAATCAAAAGCACAATGAGAAAACACCTCACACCAACCAGAATGGCTAAAATTAGTAAGTCAGAAAATGACAGATGTTGGTGAGGACACAAAGAAAGGGGAACCCTCTTACACCGATGGTGAGAATGCAAGCTGGTAAAGCCACTTTGGGAAACGGTATGGAGGTTCCTCCAAAAGTTGAAAATAGAGCCACCCTACAACCCAGCAATTGCAATACTGGGGGTATTTACCCCAAAGATAAAAATGTAGTGACCTGAAGGGACACCCTGAACCCCAGTGTTTACAGCAGCAACGTCCACAATAGCCAAACTATGGAAAGGGCCTAACTGTCCATTAACAGATGAATGGATAAAGAAGATGTGGTATATACATACAATGGAATACTAATCAGCCATCAAAAAAAAATGAAATCTTGCCATTTGCAATGACGTGGATGGAACTAGAGGGTATTACGCTAAGCAAAATAAGTCAATCAGAGAAAGACAATTATCATATCATCTCACTGATATGTGGAATTTAAGAAACAAAACAGAGGATCATAGGAGAAGAGTGGAAAAAAAACAAGACAAAACCAGACAGGGAGGCAAACCATAAGAGACTCTTAGTCATAGGAAACCAACTGTGGATCCCTGTAAGGGGCAGCAGAGGAGGGATGCAGTAACTGGGTGATGGACACTAAGGAGGTCATGTGATGTAATGACCACTGGGTAAATATAAGACTGATGAATCACAGACCTGTACCTCTGAAACCAATAATACATTATACATTAACTAAATTTTTTAAAAATTTAATGTTTAAAAAAACTGCACAATTCTAAAAGGAAAAATGTATAAGGATATGCATTTAAGTGTCTTCCAATCAAAAATTAAATAAATAAAAACCTAAAAAAAAAATGTTCACCAAAAGAGGACTGTTTAAATAAATTACAGAACTATTTCTTAAACTTGCCTGATTACTTGGGCACTTATTAAAAGTACAGATGACTCTGGTCCCTGGGAGAGTCTCATTCACGAAGTTGAGGTTGGGTTACTGAGATGGGTCATATTTTTAAAGAGCATCTACTATAATTTTCACAGTAAAGATAGTTTGGATACCCCAGTAATTATGGTGTTTACACATGCAATGTTATACCATTCAGACATTTATGTGAGAAAGATGTCCAAATCAAATTGCCAAATGAGGAGAGAAAGACAAGTAACAAAATACATGTACCATTTGGTTCTTTTCATACAAAGTATTTAACTACACATGTGTATACATATTTCACCAGAGCACTCACTTTCAAAGAGGCAGAGGTTCCACGATTATTTAGAATCTTACTGGACTATAAAAGATCCCAACTACACTAAAGAATCTATGTTCTGAGTTTTATTAACATGAATATTACATTCCACAGGAATAGACGTAAGATTGAACACTATGTCACAGAGAAAAGTCTGGAATAATGTTCATCAAAATGATAATGTAAGTTACTCCAATAGTAGTTCTGGTGATTTTCACCAGCTTTTTCCTAATATTCTATATTATTTTAATTTTTATTTACAATGAACATATTCTCAGAATTGGGAAGAAAGCTGCTTATATGGGAGAAAGTTAAAATATTTTTAATCAAGTAATTTTATGATTATTAAATATATTTTCTGAAATGGGAAAATCCAGGGATACCTGGTAGCTAAGCCATTAAGCATCTGCCTTCAGCTCAGGTCATGATCCCAGAGTCCTGGGATCAAGCCCTGTATCGGGCTCCCTGCTCAGCAGGAAGCCTGCTTCTCCCTCTCCCATTCCCCCTGCTTATATTCCCTCTCTGGCTGTCTCTCTCTATGTCAAATAAATAAATAAAATCTTTAAAGAAAAAAAAATGGAAAATTCTTACCAGCTTTTAAAATTCAAATGTAAAAGTATAGTTGTTGATGTCAAAGCTGAAGAGCGAAGGGATATGTTGTACCATATAATTAAAATTCAATTGACAAGTAAATGAATTTTAAAAAGTAGTCTTTTTTAATAAGAATTATTTTTTTCAACCACAAGGAGCAAAAAAATATTAAGATTTAATTTTGTTCACTTATTTCCATAGCCAAGACAATGATCAAGTGAGAGTAAGTGAAGGTAAGAGATAAATAAAATTTAACATCCTAATAAGAAACTGGATTATTTTCTTTATATATCAATTATACCTCAAAAAAATATTTAAAAAACTAGATTATAAGTTTCCCATTGACTTAATAAAAATACACATTTAGGGGAGCCTTTAGTCGGTTTAGTGTCCAACTACTGATTTCAGCTCAGGTCATGATCTCAGGCTTGAGATTAGGCCCCGCTTCAAGCCCACGCTTGACTGGATCCTGCTTAAGATTCTTTGTCTCCCTTCCCCTCTGACCCTCCCTACTCTGAAAAAAAAAATTTTTTTTTACTTGCAAGAAAAAGAAAAATAGCAGTGTCTAACTTAAAAAAAAAATAGAGAGAGAGACAGACAGACAGACAGACAGACACATACATGTATATATATGACTTACCCCATCCAAGAGAGTATTTGATAAATGTATACGGAGATCTTTACGAAATGGAAATTCCAGATTTGAAACATGAAACACTGAATTATCTCTATCAATCATAAAAACTTCATTTGTGCCATCAATCAACATCATATACCTGTAGATTAAACATTAAAAAGATAATATTAATAGTATAATTCAAGAGAAGGATCCTAAGAAATAAATTATTTTTCCTTAGACTTACAATAACTACACAGAATAATGTTCACTGGAGTCTCCTAACCCCAACTATTATCATTCAGATTAAAGTACCACAAATTACTAGTACTTTTTTAAAAGAATTTATTTTCCTATAAAAACACACAGGGTATAGATAAAGTTTTTTATGCAGACAATGTGATGTTGAAGTGCAATCTTATGACCTACCTTAGGGGAGAATAGTTCTCTAATTTGTATTAGATCTTAAACATCAATGTTTACAAAACACACATACACTTATATGGAATTATTGCATTTTATTAGCCCAACAACTTTATGAATTAGTTATTACTCTCCACTTTGCAGTAGGAAAAAAGAGAAAGTAACTGACTAGCAAATGGCTGGACTTCAAATTATCCAATGCTCCTTCTACCACACTACAGTTAGCAAAAGAGCTAACCCCTCTCTTTGAATTAAGATTATAATATAGCCAGATATCACCATTTCAAGTACAATTCTCATTCATCCCTATAAAATTTAAATTTTTAAAACATATTAAACACAAAACATTTTAAACATTCCTGAGAATTTTTATCAGCCCTTATCTTCTTAGACCCAATCAATTTATGGGGAGGGTTATATACTTTAAAATGCATCATTACCTCAAATGGTCAAGTTACTGTCACTGCTTCCCCATCAGTGGATCACCAAGAATGGAGCTGTACTTCACAGAGTACATATAAAAATAAAGTCCAAATGGATTTAAGCTGAGGAAATTACAGATGAATAGGCTATGCTACCAAATGAATAATGGCAAGACTGGGGTGGAAAAGATTATACCAGGTACCAAAATTTTCAAATGATAGAAAATTGACAGGAATGAGTAAGAAAGTTAAAAGGCATAAGACTCAAAAGAACGGAATATTATTTTAAGTTGTTCTTACTTGCTGATAATTGAAAGAATGAAGGAATAAAAGTCTGGATGTACCACTGAAAATGGAGAAGGCTGACCGGTCTTGCCCAACCTTGGGCCCACAAGGTATTTCAGAAAAAAAGAAGCAACAACTGAAAGATGTACCTCAGTCAAGTTAAGGCCAGGGGGTAGAAGAAACATTAAATGAAACATTAAATGAGCAGATGGAAGTTAACAAGCAGAGGCTAATGTAACAGAGGATAATTTATTTGGCATAAACAAGTGTTCTAAAGAGCAAATAGACTGTTTAGAACAGGAGAGGAGAAATGGGAGAGCTGATTAAGGTACAAGAAGTATGTGACAAACAGTCTGAAGAGCAGCAAAGACCAAAAGAGCTTACATCTGGGGAATAAATTGGAAGCATGCTGTTACTAGTGTTTTCAAAATAATTAGTCCCAGCAGGTCCCTGGGGAGAAGGTGGAGCCCTCAGGCCCTTGCTACATATTGAAACAGTGGTAGCCTTAGTAGGTGTGGGTCTTGGAGTCAGGTTACACAAGGAAAAATATAATCAGCCTCAGTCTAGAATGACTGCCTCTGAGAGACTCCTAGACCTACTGCCAGGTCAGCAGGCAGGCAGATAACAGAAATACTTAGCCCCTAAAGCATTCCTGCATGTGCTTTTCAAAAGCAGCAACTCAAGGTAGATAGGGAGAATCTAGATTTCTTGGAAATAGTTAGCCTTTCCCTGGACTGTGTTTCAAAGAAAAGTTAAATCAACATAAGGAAAGGTCAAATAAAAAGCAATTGTGATATCTTCTGCAAAAATGTTACTGAAGACATAATCCATCCAATTGTTCACTGACTTAGGCCAGCACTTTGCAAAGCTTACTATTTACTTTAAAAGCATTTAATGGCAAAATGGATTAAGGAAACTATCTTTCTCTTAGAAAGTCAAGATACATGTTAAAAATACTTAAGGTTATGAGAAAACATGTAAGAAGTCTCTTTATGACAACAAAAAGACATCCAAATTAGTAAAGAAGTAAAACTTTCATTATTTGCAGATGGCATGATACTCTGTAGAAAACCCAAGAGACTCCACCAAAAAACTACTGGAACTGATAAGTATACTCTGAAACACTGATGAAAGAAGCAAGCTACAGATTTAATACAATACCTAGCAAAATACCAATGTCATTTTTCACAGAACTACAACGAATAATCCTAAAACTTGTATGGGGACCACATATAGCCAAAATAATCTTGAAAAAGAAAAACAAACCTTGAGGCATCACAATTCCAGACCTCCAGTCATAGTACAAAGCTGCACTAATCAAAACAGTATGGTACTGGCACAAACACAGACACATAGATCAATGGAACAGAACAGAAAACCCAGAAACAAACCACAATTATATGGTCAATTAATTTATAACAAAAGAGACAAGAATATGAAACGAGTGCTAGTCTCTCCAACAAAGGTGTTGGGAAAACTAGACAGCTACATGCAAAAAAATGAAACTGGACCACTTCCTTACACCATACACAAAAATAAATTCTAAATCAATAAGAGACCTAAATGTGAGACAGGAAATCATCAAAACCTTAGAAGAGAGCATAGGCAGCAATTTCTCTGACATTGGCCATAGCAACATTTTTCTAGATAAGTCTCCTGAGGCAAAGGGAAAAAAGCAAAAATAAACTATTGTGACTGCATCAAAATAAAAAGCTTCTTCACAGTGAAGGAAACAATCAGCAAAACTAAAAGACAACCTACTGAATGGGAGAAGATATGTGTAAATGACATAACTGAAAAAGGGTTAATACCAAGATATATAAGGAACTTACACAATTCAACACCCAAAAAATAAATAATCCAACTTAAAAAATGGGCAGAAGACTTGAACAGGTATTTCTTCAAACAAGATATACGAAGGCTAACAGACATACAAAAAGGTGCTCAAGATCACTCATCATCAGGAAAATGCAAATCAAAACTACAAAAAAAAATCATCTCACACTTAATCAGAATGGCTAAAAGAACACAAGAAACAACATTGACAAAGATATGGAGAAAGAGGAATCTTCTTGCACTGGTGGTGGGAATGCAAACTGTGCAGCTGCTCCAGAAAATAGTATGGACGTTTCACAAAAAATTAAAAAAATAAAACTACTCTACAATCCAGTAATGACACTATTGGGTATTTACCCAAAAAATACAAGACCCTAAGTCTAAAGGATGCATGCACCCCAATGTTTACTGAAGCATTATTTACAACAGAAAAATTATGGAAGCAGACCACCAAGAGTCCACTGAAACATGAATGGATAAAGAAGATGTGGGGGGGGGGTGTATATATATACATATATATATATATATATGTGTGTGTGTGTGTGTGTGTGTGTGTATATATATATACATATGTACTGGAAAAATACTCAACCATAAAAAAAGAATGAAATCTTGCAATTTGCAACATCTTGGATGGAGCAAGAGAGTATATAATGCTAAGTGAAATAAGTCTGTCAGAGAAATATATATATCACTGGGTTTTTTTTTATTTTTTATAAACATATAATGTATTTTTATCCCCAGGGGTACAAGTCTGTGAATCGCCAGGTTTACACACTTCACAGCACTCACCATAGCACATACCCTCCCCATGTCCATAACCCCACCCCCCTCTCCCAAACCCCCTCCCCGCAGCAACCCTCAGTTTGTTTTGTGAGATTAAGAGTCACTTATGGTTTGTCTCCCTCCTGATCGCATCGTTTCATTTATTCTTCTCCTACCCCCTTAATCCCCCATGTTGCATCTCCACTTCCTCGTATCAGGGAGATCATATGATAGTTGTCTTTCTCCGATAGACTTATCTATGATACTCTCTAGTTCCATCCACATCGTCGCAAATGGCAAGATTTCATTTCTTTTGATGGCTGCATAGTATTCCATTGTGTATATAAACCACATCTTTTTTATCCATTCATCTGTTGATGGACATCTAGGTTCTTTCCATGGTTTAGATATTGTAGACATTGCTGCTATAAACATTTGGGTGCACGTATCCCTTTGGATCACTATGTTTGTATCTTTAGGGTAAATACCCAGTCATGCAATTGCCGGGTTTTAGGTAGTTCTATTTTCAACTTTTTGAGGAACCTCCAAGTTGTCTCCCAGAGTGGTTGCACCAGCTTGCATTCCCACCAATAGTGTAGGAGGGTTCCCCTTTCTCCACATCCTCGCCAGCATCTGTCATTTCCTGACTTGTTAATTTTAGCCATTCTGACTGGTGTGAGGTGATATCTCATTGTGGTTTTGATCTGTATTTCCCTGATGCCCAGTGATGTGGAGCACTTTTTCATGTGTCTGTTGGCCATCTGGATGTCTGCTTTGCAGAAATGTCTGTTCATGTCTTCTGCCCATTTCTTTTTTATTTTTTTAAGATTTTATTTATTTATTTGACAGACAGAGATCACAAGTAGGCAGAGAGTCAGGCAGAAAGAGAGGAGGACGCAGGCTCCCGGCTGAGCAGGGAGCCCGATGTGGGACTAGATCCCAGCACCTGGAATTATGACTTGAGCCGAAGGCAGAGGCCCAACCAACTTTTTTTTTTAAAAGATTTTTTATTTATTTATTTGACAGAGAGAGATCACAAGTAGGCAGAGAGGCAGGCAGAGAGAGAGAGAGGAGGAAGCAGGCTCCCTGCTGAGCAGAGAGCCCGATGCGGGACTCGATCCCAGGACCCTGAGATCATGACCTGAGCCGAAGGCAGCAGCTTAACCCACTGAGCTTCCCAGGCGCCCTTCTGCCCATTTCTTGATTGAATTATTTGTTCTTTGGGTGTTGAGTTTCCTAAGTTCTTTATAGATTTTGGACACTAGCCCTTTATCTGATATGTCGTTTGCAAATATCTTCTCCCATTCTGTCAGTTGTCTTTTGGTTTGTTAACTGTTTCCTTTGCTGTGCAAAAGCTTTTGATCTTGCTGAAATCCCAATAGTTTATTTTTGTCCTCGCTTCCCTTGCCTTTGGCGATGTTCCTAGGAAGATGTTGCTGCAGCTGAGGTGGAAGAGGTTGCTGCCTGTGTTCTCAAGGATTTTGATGCATTCCTTTCTCACACTGAGGTCCTTTATCCATTTTGAATCTATTTTCGTGTGTGGTGTAAGGAAATGGTCCAATTTCATTTTTCTGCATGTGGCCGTCCAATTTTCCCAACACCATTTGTTGAAGAGGCTGTCTTTTTTCCATTGGACATTCTTCCCTGCTTTGTCGAAGATTAGTTGACCATAGAGTTGAGGGTCTATTTCTGGGCTCTCTATTCTGTTCCATTTATCTATGTGTCTGTTTTTGTGCCAGTACCATGCTGTCTTGATGATGACAGCTTTGTAATAGAGCTTGAAGTCTGGAATTGTGATGCCACCAACTTTTGCTTTCGTTTTCAATATTCCATTGGCTACTCGAGGTCTTTTCTGGTTCCATATAAATTTTAGGATTATTTGTTCCATTTCCTTGAAAAAAATGGGTGGGATTTTGATAGGGATTGCATTAAATGTGTAGATTTCTTTAGGTAGCATAGACATTTTCACAATATTTTTTCTTCCAATCCAAGAGCATGGAACATTTTTCCATTTCTTTGTGTCTTCCTCATTTTCTTTCATGAGTACTTTATAGTTTTCTGAGTATAGATTCTTAGCCTTTTTGGTTAGGTTTATTCCTAGGTATCTTATAGTTTTGGGTGCAACTGTAAATGGGATTGAATCCTTAATTTCTCTTTCTTCTTTCTTGTTGGTGTAGAGAAATGCAACTGATTTCTGTGCATTGATTTTATATCCTGACACTTTACTGAATTCCTGTATAAGTTCTAGCAGTTTTGGAGTGGAGTCTTTTGGGTTTTCCACATATAGTATCATATCTGTGAAGAGTGATAGTTTGACTTCTTCTTTGCTGATTTGGATGCCTTTAATTTCCTTTTATTGTCTGATTGCTGAGGCTAGGACTTCTAGTACTATGTTGAATAGCAGTGGTGATAATGGACATCCCTGCCATGTTCCTGACCTTAGCGGAAAAGCTTTCAGTTTTTCTCCATTGAGAATGACATTTGCGGTGGGTTTTTCATAGATGGCTTTGATAATATTAAAGTATGTGCCCTCTTTCCCTACACTTTGAAGAGTTTTGATCAGGAAGGGATGCTGTACTTTGTCAAATGCTTTTTCAGCATCTATTGAGAGTATCATATGGTTCTTGTTCTTTCTTTTATTAATGTATTGTATCCCACTGATTGATTTGCAGATGTTGAACCAACCCTGCAGCCCTGGAATAAATCCCACTTGGTCATGGTGAAAATTCCTTTTAATGTACTACTGTTGAATCCTATTGGCTAGTATTTTGGTGAGTATTTTCGCATCTGTATTCATCAAGGATATTGGTCTGTAGTTCTCTTTTTTGATGGGATCCTTGTCTGGTTTTGGGATCAAGGTGATGCTGGCCTCATAAAATGAGTTTGGAAGTTTTCCTTCCTTCCATTTCTATTTTTTGGAACAGTTTCAGGAGAATAGGAATTAGTTCTTCTTTAAACGTTTGGTAGAATTCCCCTGGGAAGCCATCTGGCCCTGGACTTCTGTTTGTTTGGAGGTTTTTGATGACTGTTTCAATCTCCTGACTGGTTATGGGTCTGTTCAGGTTTTCTGTTTCTTCCTGGTTCAGTAGTGATAGTTTATATGTCTCTAGAAATGCATCCATTTCTTCCAGATTGTCAAATTTGTTGGCGTAGAGCTGCTCATAGTATGTTCTTATAACTGTTTGTATTTCTTTGGTATTAGTTGTGATCTCTCGTCCTGCATTCATGATTTTATTTATTTGGGTCCTTTCTCTTTTCTTTTTGGTAAGTCTGGCCAGGGGTTTATCAATCTTATTAATTCTTTCAAAGAACCAGCTCCTAGTTTCGCTAATTTGTTCTATTGTTTTTTTGGTTTCTATTTCATTGATTTCTGCTTTGATCTATTATTTCTCTTCTCCTGCGGGGTTTAGGCTTGCTTTCTTGTTTTTTCTCCAGCTCCTTTAGGTGTAGGGTTAGGTTGTATACTTGAGACCTTTCTTGTTTCTTGAGAAAGGCTTGTACTCCTATATATCTTCCTCTCAGGACTGCCTTTGCTGTGTCCCACAGATTTTGAACCACTGTGTTTTCATTATCATTTGTTTCCATGAATTTTTTCAATTCTTTAATTTCCTGGTTGACCCATTCATTCTTTACAAGGATGCTGTTTAGTCTCCATGTATTTGGGTTCTTTCCAAATTTCCTCTTGTGACTGAGTTCTAGCTTCAGAGCACTGTGGTCTGAAAATATGCAGGGAATGATCCCAATCTTTTGATACCGGTTGAGACCTGATTGAGGACCCAGGATGTGATCTATTCTGGAGAATGTTCCATGTGCACCAGAGAAGAATTTGTATTCTGTTGCTTTGGGATGAAATGTTCTGAATATATCTGTTATGTCCATCTGGTCCAGTGCATCATTTAAGGCCTTTATTTCCTTGTTGATCTTTTGCTTGGATGATCTGTCCATTTCAGTGAGGGGAGTGCTAAAGTCCCCTACTATTATTGTATTATTGTTGATGTGTTTCTTTTTTTTTTTTTTTAAGATTTTATTTATTTATTTGACAGAGATCACAAGTAGGCATAGAGGCAGGCAGAGAGAGAGAGAGAGAGGAGGAAGCAGGCTCCCTGCTAAGCAGAGAGCCCAATGCAGGACTTGATCCCAGGACCCTGAAATCATGACCTGAGCCGAAGGCAGTGGCTTAACCCACTGAGCCACCCAGGTGCCCTTGATGTGTTTCTTTTGATTTTGTTATTAATTGGTTTATATAGTTGGCTGCTCCCACGTTAGGGGCATAGGTATTTAAAATTGTTAGATCTTCTTGTTGGACAGAACCTTTGAATATGATAGAGTGTCCTTCCTCATCTCTTATTATAGTCTTTGGCTTAAAATCTAATTGATCTGATATAAGGATTGCCACCCCAGCTTTCTTCTGATGTCCATTAGCATGGTAAATTGTTTTCCACCCCCTCACTTTAAATCTGGTGGTGTCTTCGGGTCTGAAATGAATTTCTTGTAGGCAACATATAGGTGGGTTTTGTTTTTTTATCCATTCTGAAACCCTGTGCCTTTTGATTGGGGCATTTAGCCCATTAACATTCAGGGTAACTATTGAGAGATATGAATTGAGTGCCATTGTATTGCCTGTAAGGTGACTGTTACTGTATATTGTCCCTGTTCCTTTCTGATCTACTACTTTTAGGCTCTCTCTTTGCTTAGAGGACCCCTTTCAATATTTCCTGTAGAGCTGGTTTGGTGTTTGCAAATTCTTTCTATTTTTGTTTGTCCTGGAAGCTTTTTATCTCTCCTTCTATTTTCAATGATAGCCTAGCTGGATATAGTATTCTTGGCTGCATGTTTTTCTCATTTAGTGCTCTCAATATATCATGCCAGCTCTTTCTGGCCTGCCAGGTCTCTGTGGATAAGTCTGCTGCCAATCTGATATATTTACCATTGTATATTACAGACTTCTTTTCCCGGGCTGCTTTCAGGATTTTCTCTTTGTCACTAAGACTTGTAAATTTTACTAATAGGTGACAGGGTGTGGACCTATTCTTGTTGATTTTGAGAGGGGTTCTCTGCGCCTCCTGGATTTTGATGCTTGTTCCCTTTGCCATATTAGGGAAATTCTCTCAAATAATTCTCTACAATATACCTTCTGCTCCCCTCTCTCTTCCTTCTTCTTCTGGAATCCCAATTATTCTAATGTTGTTTCATCTTATGGTGTCACTTATCTCTCGAATTCTCCCCTCGTGGTCCAGTAGCTGTTTGTCCCTCTTTTGCTCAGCTTCTTTATTCTGTCATTTGGTCTTCTATATAACTAATTCTTTCTTCTGCCTCATTTATCCTAGCAGTGAGAGCCTCCATTTTTGATTGCACCTCATTAATAGCTTTTTTTTATTTCAACTTGGTTAGATTTTAGTTCTTTTATTTCTCCAGAAAGGGCTTTTTTATCTCCCGAGAGGGTTTCTCTAATATCTTCCATGCCTTTTTCAAGCCCGGCTAGAACCTTGAGAATCGTCACTCTGAACTCTATATCTGACATATTACCAATGTCTGTATTGATTAGGTCCCTAGCCTTCAGTACTGCTTCCTGTTCTTTTTTGTGGTGAATTTTTCCGCCTTGTCATTTTGTCCAGATAAAAGTATATGAAGGAGCAAGTAAAATACTAAAAGGGTGGCAAAGACCCCAGGAAAATACGCTTTAACCAAACCAGAAGAGACCCCCAATCGTGGGGGGGAGAAAGGGGATAAAATGAGGTTCGGAAAAAAAAAAAAAGAAACAATTAAAAAAAGAAAACGAGTAAAGAAAAAATATAAAAAAGAATATATATATATATATATATATATATATTAGAAAAACTAGTTTAAAACATTAAAAAAGAAAAGGGTAAAAGTTAAAAAAAATTTAGCAGAACAAGAAAAAAATTGGAAAAAAAAATTAAATTAACTGCAAGACTAATGAATCATGGGGAGAAAACCACGAGTTCAGTGCTTTGCTTTCTCCTCCTCTGGAATTCCGCCGCTCTCCTTGGTAGGTGAACCTGGTCCTGGCTGGATTTCTTGTTGATCTTCTGGGAGAGGGGCCTGTTGTACTGTTTCTCAAGTGTCTTTGCCCCAGGAGAAATTGCACCACCCTTACCAGGGGCCGGGCTGAGTAATCAGCTCGGGTTCACTTCAGGAGCTTTTGTTACCTGAAGGCTTTCCGTAGAGTTCCAGAGGATGGGAATGAAAATGGCGGCCTCCCAGTCTTCCGCCCAGAGAAGCTGAGAGCTCGGGGCCCCACCCCTCAGTGCGCCCTCAGAGAATAGCGCCCAATAACTCCCGTCTCCCTGGCCTCGGGCCGCCCTCCAAGCTCACCCAGGCTGCAACTGGTTCAAGGTAACCCCTAGCTGAGAGCTCACTCTTTGTTTCTGTCTCTGTAGCCGGCTTCCCCGTTCTAATATCTGCAAGCTCTGTGACACTCAAGACACCCCCGATCCTTCCATGACCCTGCGGGACCTGGGGCCACGTTGACCCCGTGTGGGCTTCACCCTGGTTTAGCCTCTGGAGCGATGCCCCTCAGCGGAACAGACTTTTAAAAGTCCCGATTCTGTGCTCCGTTGCTCCAAGGCTCCCTGGGAGCCAGTCCCTCCCACCGCAGTCTATCTTCCCATCGCTTTGGATTCACTTCTCCACCAGTCCTACCTTTCAGAAAGTGGCTGATTTTCTGTTTCTAGAATTGCTGTTCTTCCTCTCTTCGATCTCCTGTTGGATTTGCAGGTGTTTGCAATCTTTAGATAAGCTATCTAGCTGATCTCCTGCTACCTGATGTAGCCTTAGCCTGCTACTCCTCCGCCATCTTGACTCCTCCCCCCATAAAGAGTACACTTAACCATGATGAACACTGAGTAATGTATAGAATTGTTGAATCACTATACTTTACACCTGAGACTAATATAACACTGTATGTTAACTACACTGGAATTGAAATAAAAAAACTTTTAACAAAAGAAAAAAGAAAAAGAGAAGTTTGTTTATCTTATTTACCCCATTATCTTCAAACTTAATCCTGATACCTGTTAGTATTCAGCAGAATTAGTGCTCCACATTCACAGTTTTAATACAGCTGAATTAGGACAATACATTTTAAAATTCAAAAAAAGAAATGCTCTTCTCATATGATGACAAAAATTATATTTCTCTTTTCACTGGCTGCTCAGAAGCTGAGAATTAAATATAATGCTGAAACTGAATAAATATTCAATCCCAAGGTGTGGCATAGTTGTTTTTCCTACCATAACTGTTTATTTCATATTCATACTTTTAACACATTATATATAGGACATATATCATTCATATATATATATGTATATATATATCTTATTATCTATCAAACCTTTCTTTTTACTTCAAGTAGAATATTAAAGAAAATACTATGTACACTTACTCTAAACGTTTTTTTAAGTTTTTATTTATTTGAGAAACAGAGTATGAGCACAAACAGCAGGGAGGGTAGAGGGAATGAGAGAAGCCAACCCCCACTGAGCAGGAAGCACGATGTTGTGCTGGATTCTAGGACCCCGGTATGATCTGAGCCAAAGACAGACTCTTAACCAACTGAGCCACCCAGGTGCCCCTACTGTAAAAAGATTTAAAAAGATCAAGGGAAAAAAAGGCTTTAGAAGATAGAATTCAATATAAAGGACTGCTCGTGGGAAACACAGCTTCCATCTTCAGAGATACTAGAAAAATTATTTAGCAGTTGGTATTCAGGGATTCTTCTGCACATTTAAATTTTTACGCTTTGAAACAAAAGTTTGTGGGATATGACTTTTTGGTTTAACTCCAATTATTCCAAATCATGTGTTCTTTTATTATATGATATCTATGAAAAATAAGGAGTTTTTCATGTTAGGGAGAGAAGATAAGGAAGGTAAAAATATTCCACATCACTCCAAAGTCTCTGAATGCAGCCAGATGCTTTAAAAAAAAGGGGGGGGGGTAACTATCCCATATACCATTATATGCTGGCAAGACACTAAACAAGTAATCTCAAGCACAGTTAAATATGGAGAAGGTGAAGGACATGATGCTACAGGAGCATACAAAAGGTGGAACCTGTCAGAGTGTGGAGATCGAGAAAAGTATCCCAGAAGGATTCTTATACAGCTGATAATAACAGCAGGTTATTATCACTTACTGAGCAATGACTTATTATCACTAAAGTTCAGAGTACTTTACAGTAATATATTTAAGCCTTACAGTAACCCAATCATGTAGATAAATCATCCCCATTTTCCAGGTGAGGAAACAAAACATGTATTAAGTAACTTGCCTAAGATCATAAAGCCGGCAAAATAACAGAGTTGACATTAAAACCTAGGCAACAGCATATCTCTACAACCTCTACAGCGTACTGCCTCCGGCCAGTGGTATATGAGAGTTAACCAACCAACTGCTGTGGGGTGGGAGGGTGAAGGAAAAGTAGGTGGGGCTGCTGATAATCAGAGCATGGTACAGTCTACCAGGTGCACTATCTTTTGAGACAAAAACTGAATGTGCATGTTCTGGCAACTAAAAAAAAAATTCAGAATACTGAAGCATAAAGAGAAAAAGAGGGAGGGTGCCTGAGTGGCTCAGTTGGTTAAGCAACGAACTCCTGATTTCAGGTCAGACTGTGGGGCTCCATGCTGGGTATAGAGCCTGCTTAAGATTCTCTCTCTTGGGCACCTGGGTGGATCAGTTGGTTGAGCGGCTGCCTTCGGCTCCGGTCATGATCCCGGACTTCCCAGATCGAGTCCCACATCAGGCTCCCAGCTCCTTGGGGAGTCTGCTTCTCCCTCTGACCTTCTCCTCTCTCATGCTCTCTCTCACTCATTCTCCCTCAAATAAATAAAATCTTTAAAAAAAAAAGATTCTCTCTTTCCTCTGCCCCTACCCACCCCTAAGAAAGTGGGGGCGGGGGGGGGCGTGGCATGGCTTGAGACTAGAGAAGTAGTCCCAAACTCAGGAATTAATGAAAATTTTTTTTCAACTTTATTACTAGAAAATAGAAAACCTCTTGAATGAGACAAACAGAAACCATATGGGTAATTCAAACACTGATTTAATACAGGAACCTGGTTATACAGATACTGAAAAGCTGAAAAGGTAAAAAGGGAAGGCTATGGGAATCAAGGGATTAATAACCACAGGAAGTACTATCACCACCAAAGGGCTGGGGGAACAAAATAGAAGAGGTGTGTTATGGGAAGCTAGATGCCTGGAGGAAGGGTATTATGGGGCTATGCCTGGAAGAGAGGAGGAAGTCCATGGAGTCTGGTGTTCAAACCTCTAAGGAGTTGAAACCACATGGTTGACACCTTGGCCTCCCAGGAGAGGAGCCCTGCAACTCAATTCTGAATCCCGATGGAGGAGGCACAGGCAAGAGGGTGCTCGAACTGCTAACGGGACACAACCCAATAGGGGTGGGTGAGGAAGAAATGCAAGTGGCACTCCATCTACCTAGAATGCAGGGCCCAGAAACTGGTACCTGGGAGAAGGAGCAGCAAGGCTGGTGCTGGGAATGCCAAAAGAAGCTGGAGAATGAAGCGATAGTTATCGTTGGCTGCTGGAGGTATGAAGAAACTAGAAACAGAAGTCCTTTCTCTTACCTCCCAAATGCCCCCCAAGGGTTGCAGTGGTAAAAACCCAATAGGAAGCAAGCTGGCAACGGAGAAATGCAGTTTGCAGAGTCCCAGTCTGCCATCATGGTTTAAAACGGTCAACCAGAGCTGAGAAATGATCGGTAAATAAAAGGCAGACCACTGAAGCATAATCTGACCCATATTTTTTTTTTTAAAGATTTTATTTATTTATTTGACAGAGAGAAATCACAAGTAGGCAGAGAGGCAGGCAGAGAGAGAGAGGGAAGCAGGCTCCCTGCTGAGCAGAGAGCCCGATGCGGGACTCGATCCCAGGACTCCGAGATCATGACCTGAGCCGAAGGCAGCGGCTTTAAATTTCACTCCCACATAATGTAGAGTACTACAGGGTAGGAACCAATGTGTAGACCAGAGATATTATGAAGCTTCTGTCCTATACCGATGGGACTATAAGCTACAAAGATGACTTAGAGATAACTGGATAAACTCAAGGTATTTAAGAGGCAGACTGAAAACTCGCCAGCAGGGAAATACAAATCAAAACCACAGTGAGATACCACCTCACATCAGTCAGAATGACTAAAATTAACAAGTCAGGAAGTGACAAGTGTTGGCGAGGATGTGGAGAAAGAGGAACCCTCTTAGATTGTCGGTGGGAATGCAAGCTGGTGCAGCCATTCTGAAAAACAGAATGGAGGTCCCTCAAAAAGTTGAAAATAAAACTACCCTTTCCCAGCAACTGCACTACTAGGTATTTAACCCAAAGATACAAATGTAGTGATCCAAAGGGGCACCTGCAACCCAATGTTTATAGCAGCAATGTCCACAATAGCCAAACTATGGAAAAAACTTCCAACAGATGAATGAATAAAGAAGATGTGGTATCTATACACAATGGAATACTACCCAGCCATCAAAAAAAGAAATCTTGCCATTTGCGACAATGTGGATAGAACTAGAGGGTATTATGCTAAGCAAAATAAGCCAATCAGAAAAAGACAATTATCATCTGGTATCTCTGATAGGAGGAATTTGAGAGGCAGGGTGGGGGGCTGAGAGGGTAAGGGAGGGGAAAAAATGAAAGATGGGACCGGGGAGGGAGATAAACCATAAAAGACTCTTAATCCCAGGAAACAAACTGAGGGTTGCTGAGGGGTACCAGAGATAGGGTGGCTGAGTTATGGACACTGGGGAGAGTATGTGCTATGGTGAGTGCTGTGAATTGTGTAAGACTGATGATTCACAGACCTGTACCCCTGAAGCAAACAATACATTCAAAAAAAAAAAAATAAATTTAAAAAAAAAAGAGGCAGATTGAGAGAACAATATGCTATTGATTAGATACGGGGCTGAAAGAATAGAAGTCAAGGAGTCAAGGATGACTTCCCATCTGGCCTAAGTAACTGGCTGTACCTTATTTACTGAGCCATGAAGCATTTACCATTTGGATTGGCCAAAGAGACAGATATCGTTTTAAATATGGATACGGAAATTTTCATTTCCATATTGAAAGTCAAAAGGCCTCTCCTGTAATAGCTGAAAAATTATTCAGAGCAACAGCAGAGTCACTGTCAGCAAGTGTCAGCAGTGGCTTCCTACTCAAAGTGTTCCTGTGCCTGGTCTTGGCTCTGGTCCTTCATACCTGGCTGCCCTGATTCCTATCCATTTCCCCAGACTGGTTCTAAGTATTCTTTTTTTTTTTTTTTTTTTTTAAAGATTTTATTTGTTTATTTGACAGAGAGAGAGAGATCACAAGTGGGCAGAGCAACAGGTGGGGGGGAAGCAGGCTCCCTGCTGAGCAGAGAGCCCGATGTAGGGCTCAATCCCAGGACCCTGAGATCATGACCTGAGCCAAAGGCAGAGGCTTAACCCACTGAGCCATCCAGGCACCCCTGGTTCTAAGTATCTTTCCTTAAATTAGCCAAAGTTAATTTCTACTGCCTACAGTCAATGTAATACTAATAGATATGCCAGTGCTTTTTTTTTTCCTTTTTGCCCACTATATAACACGTAAATTCAAGCAATTTAAACATGTCTATGATGTAACCTCACTATTATGTTTCCCAACATACTCTTAACATCAAGGTTTACATGATACTAGCTAGCTCCTTATATAATAATTTCATGCCAAGGGATATGCTATTTCCTGTCCTTTAACAGAGATAAGTGTATAACATTAAGTCCAGAGTTTACTTTCTCTTTGTATCTTTTCTCTCATAATAACTCATGGCCAAACCTCTATACCAACTATATTCCTTCTCATCTCTATTACCAAAAGAATTGCCACACAAGTACCTGAAACCTAACTCTCAAGGTTATAAAACTATACAGAAAAAATTCAGTTATACTAAAATTTCTTGCATAGAAAATTCAGTGTAGAGCCACTTCCCCAGATACAATTATAAACCTGCCTGACATAACAGCAGGTGGTCAGCCTCTGCCCTTGACCAACCAACACCTGTCACACCTTATTCTAAAAACAATACAAGAACAGCTAACTTGCCAAACACCAGCTTTCTTCCTTTCCCCACGGGGGCTAATGAACATTTTGCCTTTTTCACTCACTAGCTCACCACTCAGTAAATTTTATCTATGGTAATCTCTTTTGCAAAGTATATCCATGTCTCCTTTAGCTCAATTTTTTCTCTTTCTTTCAATCCCTAAAAAAAATATATTACATCTATTTTACAAAAAAAATTTAAATAAAAGACATTTTCCTCTTTCTCACCTCATGTACTTATGGTTCCATTAATGAACCTAAGAAAACTCTGATCAAGGCTAGTGACACATCTGTATCAGGCAAAATTTAAAAGTTGTTAAGATTTTAATCCACCTACACAAAATAATCAGTGTCACAGAGTCCCCTTCACAATCTCCATCATACTCTCACTCCACTCCTCATCCTGTAGAAAGCAAGTCAGTTTCCCCAACAGAACTTTTAAACTAGTCAAAATAGTGTTTTTAATAAGCTTCTTGCATTTGTTCCAATTACAGTTTGGTTAGTTACCAGTGTTGGAACAGTACCTTTTATCATTTTTCACAGCTGAAATACAGTAATGGAGGTACCTTAGGAATTAAGCAAACTTTATAGCCTTGCTTGACAACCCAACCACCATTTAGACTAGAATTCTACAGAAACATAGCCTAAAGTCTGCCAAAGTTAGTTCAGGAATCTCAGAGAAAGACTTCTGATGAGTTTCAGAATCACTGTTTGCATCACCTTCACAAAAGGAACAATATGTGATGATAAAACAATGTAATCCTACACAGGAACTTTACATTCAAACTAATGGCTATTTACCTGGTTATGTAACAAAATAACATTTCAACCCTTGAAAAGAAAAACTATTTGAAAGACAAGTACAGCTTTCCTTTATTTCATCTTCCAGAATTTCAAAAAAGTTCACACTAAGATCATTCTTATTTTCACATTAATAAATTAAAGAGAACACACATATATACAGTAATATTACCAACACCACCTAACTTTTTAAAATTTCGGATTACTTTTAATAGTCACTGAAATGAAGATACAGTGCTAACATATTCTCTTCATCAAAAACTATGAAAAAAAATTTTTAAGATTTTATTTGTTTATTTGATGGAGAGAGACACAGAAAGAGAGGGAACACAAACAGGGGCAGAGGGTGAGGTAGAAGCAGACTTCCCGCTGATCAGGGAACCAATGCAATGCTCAATCCCAGGAGCCCAGGATCATAACTGGAGCTGAAGAAAGATGCTAAACGACTGAGCCATCCAGTCACCCCAAAACCTATCAAAATTTTCATTTAGCATTATAAAAGATTCCAACCCAACAAGTAATTTTATTTTGATTTATTGATGTGACAAGCACAGCAGTCTTCTTTAAAAGAGTTAGTTCTTTTTAAAATCCTATCACATCAATTTAAGGTCATGAAACAGATATGATTAAGGTTTTGTGGTCTTAAATTCACTTTAAGTCCACAGCTTCATTCTATTAAGTGATCACTTACATACACACAACAGTAATTAAACAGACATGTATTATTTAATTTTAAATTGCAAAGCCCATTCACTTCCCCACCAATTTAATTGTCAAATTTGCCTAACCAGACTTTGATCTTAGAATGTTAATTGTACATTAAATGGCAAGCCAGAAGCATGCCACTGAACATGTAGGCAACTTCCCAACATTTAAATGTCTTCTACCTAACCATAGCCATCTTTGTTTTATATGCTGCTTATACAGCAAATTTTCTACTATGTTCTTTTCATCTATCTTCTTTTGTTTAAGCATGGTACTTGGTAAAACTTAGTCTATGGAAAAATCATCAAATGACTCTAACTTTTTTTTTTTTAATTAAGGTCATCTCAAGTAAATTGTGAAGACCTGATAGTAACTACCATTAAAAAAAAAAATCACAGATTCTCCAAAATTTCTCATTAAAATATGTGTGCTTATTTCTATTAACAGATATTAATAATTTTCAAATACAGATATTTCTGTTTCAAGACACCCCCTTCAACCAGCAAGATTCAGAGTATTGTGTAAAGCTTAAAAATCAACACTATAAAAGTTGGGCAAGGAAAAAAAAATAAAAATAAAAAATAAATAAATAAATAAAAAGTTGGGCAAGGTCTAAGGTCCAGTGTCAGTTTCTAAATTCCTCCCTCCCATTCCACAGGATTAATGATATGTAATACAAATAACCAAGTGTATAATAAGATATAGAGCAAATTTGTTGCACCCAGCAAATAAAAATATAATTTAAACTGCTTACTTTGTTTAATATGTCAATGGTACAAATGCTATCATCATGGGCTATTGGGAAGCCTGTGTTACCAGACTGAACAGTGCTTGCTATCTAGATCCCTAAAAAAAAAATAGAAAAACAATCTGAGGGTTTTGAAGGGGCAGAGGGTGGGAGGTTGGGGGAACCAGGTGGTGGGTATTAGAGAGGGCACGGATTGCATGGAGCACTGGGTGTGGTGCAAAAACAATGAATACTGTTATGCTGAAAAGAAATAAAAAATTAGAAATAAAATAAAATAAAGGCAAAAAAAAAGAAAAAGAAATAGGCAGACAGATTAGAAACAAAAATCTCGTCAAATAATGATTCTAACTGTCCAACTCCTAAGCATATGCTTAAACTTCAGATTTGCAACTTCTTTATCCCTTTCTGGTTTTGCCATCTTGTACTGCTCAGAAATTTGTGCATGCCTGTTTCTAAGCCTATGTATTGAACTACTACACCAACTTATCCTAAAATACATGGAAGTTTACTATAGTAGTTAAGAACATTCATCCAAGACAGACTTCTTAGCTCTGTAATTTTGCACAAATCACTTGACTGCTCTAAGACTCAATTTCCTCATCAAAAGTGTCTACCTCTCGGGGCGCCTGGGTGGCTCAGTGGGTTCAAGCCTTCAGCTTTAGGTCACAATCCCAGAGTCCTGGGATCAAGCCCCGCATAGGACTCCCTGTCCTTGGGAGCCTGCTTCCTCCTCTCTCTGCCAGTCTCTCTGACTACTTGTGATCTGTCTGTCAAATAAATAAATAAAATCTTAAAAAAAAAAAAAAAGTGTCTACCTCTCAAGGTACTTCAAAGAATTAAATGAGGTAGTACACCTATGTTCATTTCATGGCAGGTTTATTCACAAATGCTTAATTGTGTAAGCAACCCAAGTGTCCATTTACAGATGAATGGATATGAAAATGTGGTATACACTGGAATATTATTTAGCCTTTATAAAGGAAATTCTGATATTTGGTACAATATAAATAAACTTCAAGGACATTATGCTAAGGATATATGTCAATCACAAAGAGACAAAATAATGCATGACTCCACTTAGAGGGGAGTCCGCCTAGAGTGATAAAAGAGAAACAAAGTAGAATAGTGGTTGCTACGAGCTGGGGGAAGAGGGGAGTGGAAAACTATCATTTAAAGGATACAGAATTTTAGTGTTGCATAATGAAAAGAATTCTAGAGAGGAAAGGTAGTAATGTTTGCACATTATGAATGTATTTAATACCACTGATTTTAAAAATGGTTAAGATGGCAAATTTTATGTTATATATATTTTGTCACAATAAAAATCATTTAAAAAAAAAAAAAGAAAGAACTAGGGTGCCTGGGTGGCTTAGTTGGTTAAGCATATGCCTTTAGCTCAGGTCATGATCCCTGGGCCCTGGGACTGAGCCCTATATCAGAGTCTGCTCAACAAGGAGTATTCTTGTCCCTCTCCCTCTCCGCCCCTCCCCATCCCACTTATGCACACATTCTTTCTTTTTCTCTCAAATAAATAAATAAAATTCTTTAAAAAAAAAAAAAGAAGAAGAAGAAGAAAGAAAGAAAGAAGAGAATTAAGCAAGTTACCACATAAAGGGTTAAGAACAGTGCTTGGCATATGGTAATAAAATGTCAGCTACTGGAGCACCCAGGTGACCCAGTCAGTTAAGCGTCCAACTCTTGGTTTCAGCTCAGGTCATAATCTCACGGTTGTGAGATCAATCCCACGTTGGGCTCTGCCCTCTGTGTGAAGTCTGCTTAAGATTCTTTCTCTCCATTTCCCTCTGTCCCTTCCTCAGCTTGCATGCTCTCTCTCTAAAATAAATAAACAAAATCTTTTTTTTTAAATGTCAGCTATTGTTATTATGTCTAAGGAAATATAGTACCTAAAGCTGGATATCATTATTATTAATGCTACAACTAGTATTTTATAGAATCCAAAAAAGAATTGAGGTTATTGACAAAACAAACCTTGGATAGAACAGAAAAGATTAGCTTAAAAACTTTGTAGCAGGAAGAAAGCCAACCCTTCTAAGGAGAGAAGTGAGAAATGAATAAATGCACAAACTCTGAAATGTAAAATAAATAAATATAGGTCACCCACAGCCCAAAAACTCAAGCTTATCAGCATATTTACACAAAGGCTGACAGCAACTACAATAGTTACTTAATTCATTTTTTTCATGAATAGGTGTCACCCAGTTTTATAAAATCAGAAGGTATACTACTTGAGTGAACAAGAACTCAAATTAAAATCCTCAATCAGGTGGATCTCTCAATCTGTCTAGGAACTTGTTTTCAAAACACTAGAATGATAAAAACAAAACAGATCCTAAAATACTCCACTGTATTTAAACAGTCTCGTAAGATTTACTGACAATAATGGTACATATAAATATACCATAACTCCAAAAGCTATTGTATAAAATAGAAAAATCAAGTTTGATTCTATAATCTAACTCATTAAAACAAAAATTAGTAACAGCATAAATTAAATTATAATTAAACCTACTGAGGTTCATATGTCCCTTACCAATGCCCCTAACCAAAAAACATAATTATTATAAAATAAGAGCTGACTGCCCAAGTCCCCTACTATGTACAAGTTTACAAAATCAACTAATTAACAGAGTTTAGGTAAATCCAACAGGTAGAATATCAAAGCAGAACTTTTAACTAGTGGAAAAAACTATCAAATCAGGACCAGCAATACGTATCTTGCTAACTGCCACTTCAGTGGACTAGAGTATGTTCCCTCTTCCTTTCCACCAAACTATAAAGAAGTAGAAAATTATGGAATCGTAAAAGGGTAGAAGGGATCTTACATCATCCCACTTCCCCCAAGTAGCAGGTGCACATATGATAGCAAACATATACATTTACCCCACCTCCAACCCTGCAACAATCCTTATAGCACTTAAGGTGTAAGAAAAACCAGGCTGGATTCAAATGCAAGTAAATGCAAGTAAAAACAAAAAGTATTTATAAAGACACTACCATCTTATCTTGTATTACCCCCTCCAGTTCATATATGTCTAAAAATAAAGTACACAATAAAAGTCACTTTACATAAACAAAAACGTGATTTACACAGCTTCTACCTCAAAAACTAGATTAGAATTTAACATAGGCATTATTAATACTAAGTTCACTTAATTTTGTTTCTCAATGGTCACCTAAAGTACAAAATGTAAGCACTCCAAAACAATAAGTGGACACAAACACAGCTGAAAAAAATCAATTTCTTCAAATCCTCAAAAGCAATACAGTTAGAAGACAAAATCTTACCACACATCTTAAAGATTTAATATAAAGAAAGTTAGCTACTTATTAAAAATGAGCTGCCATTTAATTAGAAGTTTTTAAAATATTTCCTACACTAACAAATATGATTTTTTTTGTCATATTAAAAAATAAAAGCTCACCAACTGATAATTAGGTATAGGTTGTTGATCATCCTGAAAAAAAGATTAGAGTCCTGCTACTTAACATGTCCTTAGACTAGTAACACAGGCATTGCCTGGGAACTTCTTCAAGAGGCAGAATCTTGGGGCTCACCCCAGACTTACCTTATCAGAATATACATTTTAACAAGATCCCCAGGTGATTCATATGCACCATAAATGATGTAAAATGCTGGGTTAAACAACTTCCAACCACCCTTAACACTCAAATTGCAAACAAAAATAGAAACGCCAAACAGTATGTCATTCAAAGCCCTTGTTTCTTTGTTGATCTTCTCCTTGGATGACCAGTTCACTGCTGTGAGTGGGGTATTAAAGTCCCCTACTATTGTTTATTAATTGGTTTATATTATTTGCCGCTCCCACACTGGGGGCATAGATATTTACAATTGTTAGATCTTCTGGTTGGATAGACCCTTTAAGTATGATATAGTGTCCCTCTACATCTCTTACTACAGTCCTTGTTTTAAAATCTAATTTGTCTAATTATAATAATTGCTACCCTAGGTCTCTTTTGAGTTCCATGAGTGTGGTAAGTGGGTCTCCACCCCCTCACTTTCAGTCTGGAGCATACGGATGGTTCTTGCTTTTTTATCCAATCTAATACCCTGTCTTTTGGTTGGAGCATTCAGCCCAATTACATTCAGAGTAACTATTGAAAGATGTGAATTTAGTGCCACTGTACTGCCTGTAAAGCTCCTGCACCTCTGTAGATTGTCTCTGTTACTTTCTGGTCTATTTCACTCTTAGGGTCTTAGGGTCTCTCTTCACTTACAGAATCCCCCTAATATATCTTGTAGGGCTGGGTTGGCAGTCACATATTCTTTCAGTTTCTGTCTGTCCTGGAAGCTCTTTATCTCTCCTTCCATTCTGAGTGGTAGCCTTGCTGGATAAAGTATTCTTGGCTGCATGTTCTTCTCATTTAGTACCCTGAAAATGTCTTGCCAGCCCTTTTTGGCTTGCCAGGTGTCTGTGAATAGTTCTGATGTTATTCTGATGTTCCTCCCTCCATATGTAAGAAACCTCCCTTCCCTAGCCATCTTTATTGATTTGAGGAGACTTTTTGTTGATTTTGGGGATTTCTCTGCCTCCTGGACATGAATGCTTGCTTCCTTCACAAAATCAAGGAAGTTGTCAGCCACGATTTGCTCAAATATACCTTCCAGCCCTCTCTCTCTCTCCCCACCCCCTCTAGGATCCTGATAAATCTGACATTGTTCACTTCAAGGAGTAATTAAATTCTCAAAGCCTTTCTTCATGGGCTATTAGTTGTCCTTCTCTCTTTTCCTCAACTTCCTTTATTTCCATCAGCCTGTCCTCTAGATGACTTATTCTCTCTTCTACCTCACTGACCCTTGCTATTAGGGCATCCAATTTAGGCTGCATCTCATTCATAGCATTTTTAAGTTTGGCCTTACTAGATCTCATTTCCCCCCTTAGAGATTCTGTATTGTCATTTATGCTTTTTTCAAGTCTAGCTATTAACTTCATAATTGTTACCCTGAATTTCCATCTCTGACATCTTACTTATATCTGTATCAATTAGCTCTACAGCAGAGAACACGGTCTCTGGTTCTTTCCTTTGTTGTGAAACGGGCAGAAGACAAGAACAGACACTTTTCCAAAGAAGACATACAAATGGCTAACAGACACATGTAAAAATCCTCCACTTGCCATCAGGGAACCACAAATCAAAACCACAACGAGACTACAGTTGAGGCAGTGGTGGCTCCTGAGCTGCTCATGGCACTTCCCGAGGAGCTGCTCCGCCTGCCCTGTGATGTCCCAGTTAAACACATGTCAGATATGTACATGCATATCTCAGTCCCTCAGCCAGACCCAGCCATGGAGGTCCTGGCACCCAGAGCTGAGGATGCCAGGACAAGCTCCCAGGGGCAAGAAGAGGCCAGCCAGGCTGCACCCATGCTCCAGAGAATGCCCGTCCCAGTGAACCAAGGTCTGCTTGGCAAGCAGCTGGGGTCTGCTCCTGAACCCATTCTTAGTGCGCCTGGAATTTCTGGGCCAGAGAGCCAGCCCTGCAAGGTTTGAAGGCCCAGCTGGTGGAGGACACACCAGACATCTGTGAGCCCCCTGGCCCTCAGTGCTGCCTGGGCTGGCCCTAGGTGGGCAGCAGGGGTGGCCTTTAAGAAAACTGACACAGCAGAGGTGTCAAAACCGAGGCGCAGTCATACAGAGGTTTGGCCACAGAACTGAGGTGGGGGAGCCAGTTCTCCCCCTTAGTTCCTGTCCCTTCCAATATCCTGTATCCTATGTCCTATAATTAAGTTCTTGTCAAACAAAACAAAACAAAACCACAATGAGATACCACCTTACACCAGTTAGAATGGCTAAAATTAATAAGACAGGAAACAGCAAATGTTGGCAAAGATGTGGAGAACAGGGAACCCTCTTACACTGTTGATGGGAATGCAAGCTGGTACAGCCACTCTGGAAAACAGTATGGAGGTTCCTCAAGAAGTTAAAAATAGAGCTACCCAATGACCCAGCAATAGCACTACTGGGTATTTACCCCAAAGATACAGATGTAGTGAAAAGAAGGGGCACATGTACCCAATGTTCATAGCAGCAGTGTACAAAACAACCATGAATGAATAAAGAACCATGAATGAATAAACATGAATGAATAAAGAAGATGTGGTTCATGTATATAATGGAATATTACTCAGCCATTAGAAAGGATGAATACCTACCATTTGCACTGCCATGGATGGAACTGGAGGGGATTATGCTAAGTGAAATAAGTCAAGTAGAGAAAGACAATTATCATATGGTTTCACTCATATGTGGTATATAAGGAATAGTGCAAAGGATCATAGGAACAGGGAAGGAAAAATGAATGGGAAGAAATCAGAGAGCGAGACAAACCATGAGAGACTCCAGGAAAAAAACCTGAGGATTGAGGAAAGGGAGGTGGGTCAGGGATGGGATAACTGGGTTATGGACATTAAGGTAGGCACATGATGTAATAAGCACTAACTATATACAACTAATGAATCACTGAACATTATATCAAAAACTAACGGGGGCCCCTGGGTGGCTCAGTGGGTTAGGCCGCTGCCTTCGGCTCGGGTCATGATCTCAGAGTCCTGGGATCGAGTCCCGCATCGGGCTCTCTGCTCGGCAGGGAGCCTGCTTCCCTCTCTCTCTCTCTGCCTGCCTCTCTGCCTACTTGTGATTTCTCTCTGTCAAATAAATAAATAAAATCTTAAAAAAAAAAAAAAAAACTAACGATGTACTATATGTTGACTAATTGAATTTTTAAAAAGAGCCAAACAGATCAAATCAAACAAAAAAATTAAAAATTTTTTTAAAACATGGAAAAAAGGAACTGTCACAAAACTGCTTGTCCAAAAGTTACATTCGAGTAGATTTTACCTATCTTATTATAGAAATATTCTTAATACTAACTCAAGTAAAAAGAACAAAGAGGACTATGAAAAAGAAAAAGACTATGCAAACGACAAGTTAATCCCAATCACAGTACTCTAGTTTTCACATTTTATATTATGCAACTTTTGAAACTCACTATATTATCTAGACTAACTGAATTAATGCTAATATAATCTACTTTTAGTAAAAGTTTTCACTGAGTCCCAAAAAGGTTTACCTAATAGCCCTTGAATGATAACTAAAAATAGGAAATAAAATGTTGGGGGAATGACTGAGGGGCTAATTACTATAGGGTCTTCCAGTACCCCCTGCAGGGTAACCCCTTGGGGATATCTTGGTAATGTCAGCTATGACACCACTCACTTTCTTATACTCTTTCATTCACCAAAGTTTAGTCTGCTTCCCCTTCCACAGCAAATGTTCATTTCCCTGCCTTCTAAATCACTATGGAAAATATTCTCTAAAAAAAAAAAGAGAGAGAGAGAGAGAGAAGGAAAGAAAATACTCTTACCACTGTATTTCAAACACAGCTCTTTTAAGTCCCTCAAAAGCCACCGGGCTAACCAACTGACTCAGCAATTTCAAATGGCCTTAAACTTCAAGAAGACTGAGATAAAGGATCCCCTACCTTACAAATTCCTAAGTATAATTCAAGAAGTAGGAGTTGACATTAATGCAAAATTTAAATCAAAGATTCGAGACTTAGCAATCATTAAAACTCTGACATATTTAAAAATATAAACAAAAGATTTAACCCAGGCACCACGACTAACAATTCTCTTCCTTTGGTCTAAGCACCTACTTCCCCAGTGACCAGAAGTTAAATAAATCCTGGATTTATCACCAATTATTAGTCAGCACTGTCCAGCTCAGGCTGTTTCCCTCCTCTTGCCCATATTACTCAACCTTCAGTAATCATCCTCCTTCTAAGAACCCTATGTTCCGATGCCATGCCACTTACATGCAATTGCATTTCATACTGTGCTCTCATGTATGTTAACAGAGCAATTAGAGTTTGACCCATTTAAGGGCATGAACCAGGTTTTTGCGTTTTTGTTTTTTTTTTTAAGATGTTATTTTTAAGTCATATCTGCAACCAACATGAGGCTCAAACTCACAAGCCCAAGATCAAGAGTCACAAGCTCTACTGACTGAGCCAGCCAGGCACCCCATGACCAGGTCTTAAATTTTCTTTTTTTTAAATATGTACAAACTCATTTTCCTCTCAGAACTTTACCACTGAAAGTGGCCACACATTTAAATATTTTATTTGGTAGTTCCAAGTATATAGTCGGAAGAGCTATCATTTAAAATATGTCAAAAATTAGAAATTGGGGGCACCTGGGTGGCTCAGCGGGTTAAAGCCTCTGCCTTCGGCTCGGGTCATGATCCCAGGGTTCTGGGATCGAGCTCTGCATCGGGCTCTCCGCTCCACAGGGAGCCTGCTTCCTCCTCTTTCTCTGCCTGCCTCTCTGCCTACTTGTAATCTCTTTCTGTCAAATAAATAAATAAAATCTTAAAAAAAAAAATTAGAAATTGTCTTTAAAGCAAGCAACATCTTTTTATTTTCATATTATTTCTACTAGAACAATGAATATTTTGTTATTTATTTCAGCAAAACAGAAAGACCTAATCTATAATGACTTATTTTCAAAACATATATTATACTTTACCATAAAGATCCTCAAGTATTAATTTTAAATTTACAAATGGGCTAACAGCACAACTAAGTATTTTTAGGAAAGACACGCACATAGAGAAAATGTAGTAAGTAAAATTATATCTAAGTGCACCAGTTCTAAATTATTTTTAATTTCTCCATTTATTAGTAAATAATGCTTAATGGATCACACTATTAGAAATTAACTGGTTTCCACTAGTTTCTGTTCATGTTCACATAAAAGTATCAGGAGATATTCTAGATGCACCAATCTGAACAGCTACATACTAAATATAAGAAACTAAATACTACTGAGGCTACAAAAATTAATATAATATAGACCCATAATATTAAGGCAACTACCAAGGCCAGATCACAGAGGAGATTCACTGTGCAGTTGCCTGAAGTTATAATTTGAGTAGCAATTTTATTTGTTATAGTTACATACTGTACTTTGTACCTCCAGTCACAAGTTATATCATCAGGCTAATACAAGACATAAAGGGCTTAAATGCCATTCCAAATAATTCATGGAGACAAAATTTTGTTCTCTGCCCATGCAGAAGTATTTGAAAAATTAAATTTTCTAAATTCCAAAGTGTTACTGAAATAAAATTTGTCCAAGAGCTCACCTGCCAGCAAAAATATCAGCAACACCAACAACATTAGAGCTGGGCTAAGAGCCAGAGACGCTGTGTACTAGGATGGGTTGTTTATAAAATCTTCAAATCAGACTTCAGAATTTTAAAAAGAGCTATCAGAATTACTTATTTTCAATTTCTTTAACTAGTTCACAGATACTAATGCAAACTTTTGGAAACCAAATTACCAGAAACATGCAAAAACTGAATACAGTTCCCCAAGAAAGTAAAAATACTATATACAATTTTTAAAGGAAAAAAAATACCGTCATAGAAATTTCTTCCTAAAATATAATTAGAGCGCATATGTCAAAATCACTATTCTTCACATACCACACACAAGCCAAATGACTTTTCTATCCTCGGACCATAAATTTCACCATCTAAAATAAATAAGGAGCTATATTCCAGCGTAAGTTTTTCTATTAGACTCCTTTGCTCCCAACACAGACAACTAAGAGCAAAAAGCCCACAAGGAATAAAAGAAAATCTTCACATCATTCTGGGATTCCTACATACAAACATTGTAGTCTTCTGAAGCAGACAAAATAGTTTCAGGGATTTTAACATGGTTAATCTTATTTACAAAAATACTTCCAAAATGACACTATATAGTCAACTACAAATATAATTTAGATGCAATGCACAAAAGAATATGTCAACATTATCGAAACAGTATACTGTGCTCTCAATATCCTTGTATACGTGAACCCCCTAATCCTTACTAAATTCTTAATAATCCCAAACTAATATTTTGATATGTATTAAATGTTACAAGGCACTGGGTTCTCCTACCACTTCACAAAAGCAAGCTGAATTAAGTGGTCCTCTGCTGCCATCTAGTGAAGTCATAAAAACGCCAAAACTAAACCAAATGGGATAGGAAAAAATACTTTCAGGTATGAATCTGTTCAATAAATCACTAAAATATACTTAGCTCAGAACACAGTCCTTAAAATATCTCTGCAAAAAATGCTACAAAAACATGTAATACACTGAAAGTTTTTTTACTTTAACAAAGATTTATGTATAATCCCATAAACATAGTCTACAGCATATAGAATATAACAATAATTATAATGAATTAGCAGATGAATAATTACACATATGAAAAAGTTATCTAGAATAACACTATCACAGTACTGTTATAAAGGCAAAATTTTCAGAATAATCTAAATTTCTAACCACACAGAATTTGTCAAATAAATTATGGTACATTTATACAATGAAATATAGAGATCCAATATGAGTCCTTTTCCTCCCAAGACACTATCAAAATAACCAAAAAAAAAAATTTTTTTTTACATACATACATAGCCATCTGGTGATTTTAAAAATATGACAAGTCCACAAATTCTGACACTCTCCCCCACCCCCTTCAAGAAGTGGAACTTAATTTTCTTCCCCTCTTCAGTGAAGGCTAGATTTGTATCTCACTTCTAACAAACAGAATATGGCAAAAGTGATTGTATGTCATTTTTGAGATTAGATTATAAAAAAACTACTGCTTCCATCTTGGATATCTTGGGAGTAACTACTCTCTCTCAGATCACTTGTTCTGTGGCGAAGCTGGCTGCCATGTGGTGAAGACACTCAAGCAGCTGTAGGGACCCACTTGGAATCCCAGAGTTAGTATGATTATTTTTAAGCTGAAGACATTTGAGATTCAACAGATGCAGAATGAAGCCTCCTCTGAGCTTCCCTTATCCGACTAAATGCAGAAACTTCTGGGAATGAAGCTGCCATAAACTCCCTCTTCAGAGAAGCTTCATTCCCAAGGAGAATAAGTGAAACTGTCTTAAATCCTCTGGATGGGAATAGGGGGCAGATTTACAGCCATGAGGAAGACAAAAAAGACCATTCATGCCGGCATAAATAAACATTATTATAAACTTTCTTATTTCCCATTTTTCCCCTAAAAACCCATTTGCCTTTCTCAAAGAAACCCTTTTGTTCTTCCTGTAGCACTCTTTCCTTCCCCACTCCTTTCCTCTATTAAGTTAGGTATATAAATCCCTAATTTTAATCTCTTAGCAAACTACTTCTTTCATGAACTCGCATATACATATTAATAAACTTTGTTTTTCTTTCAGGTCTTTTGTCAGTTTAATTCACAGGCCCCAAAACAATTTCTCCAGAGGATAGAAAAAAAAAGTCCCCCCCACCCTCCCACTCCACAGCCTATGGACAGACCCAAAGGGCAAGGAATGGAGGCTTCAGGCCAAGAGTCAGTGGAGAACTGAGACCTGCCATCAACCACAGGAGTGAGCTCAGTAGTGGAGCTTTGAGGTAACAGCAGGCTTGGAAAAGTTTGAAGGGAACCTCAAAAGAGCTAGAACCAGGGACGCCTGGGTGGCTCAGTTGGTTGGACGACTGCCTTCGGCTCAGGGCGTGATCCTGGAGTCCCGGGACCGAGTCCCACATCAGGCTCCCAGCTCCATGGGGAGTCTGCTTCGCTCTCTGACCTTCTCCTCGCTCATGCTCTCTCTCACTGTCTCTCTCTCTCTCAAATAAATAAATAAAATCTTTAAAAAAAAAAAAAAAAAAAAAAAGAGCTAGAACCACCCAACTAAACTGCTTCCAAAATCTATGAGATAAGAAGTGTTTCTTGTTTTAAACTGCTAATTTTGAGGGTAACTTTGAGGTAATTTGTTAGGTAGCAACAGATAACTAATGCAACACACGACAATGAAGATAAGGGAAGAAGGGAAGAGAATCAGTAGATGAACTATTTCAATAAATTTCTAGTCAACAAGAAATAGATTAAGAGAATCGCTTCTTGGCCTTTCGGCTAAGATCAAGTGAAGCAATAGATTGAGAAGGCCCAAGAACCGCTGCACAGAGATTAAATCCTTCCCAATAATCTAAATAGTTCCAGTGAAAACATTTTAAGTATTTTCACTATTTCAATTCAACCACAGACTTAAGAAAAAAATATTTAAAGGGACACCTGGATGGCTCAGTCAATCAAAATTAAGCGTCTGTCTTCGGCTCAGGTCATGATCCCAGGGTCCTGGTCCCTGCTCAGCTCCCTGCTCCCTGCTGCTCCAAATCCTGCTCCCGGCTCAGCTCAGCCTACTTCTCCCTCTCCCACTCCCTCTGCTTGTGCTCTCTCTCTCACATGCGCTCTCTCTGTGTCAAATAAATAAAATCTTCAAAAAAAAAGGTTTTTTTAACTATGCTTACCAAACAGCATATAAATGTAAATGAAGTTAACAATATTAAAGTTAGAGTTGACATAATAGGTAGGAGAAGACAAGGGAACTCTAAAGTCCTCACCTTACAATATGAAGTCAACAAATACAGGGGTTATCAGAAGAGTGAAGGTAGGATTAAAAACAAAGGGTTGGGGTGCCTGGGTGGCTCAGTGGGTTAGAGCCTTTGCTTTCATCTCAGATCACGGTCTCAGGGTCCTGGGATAGGCCTGCAGCGAGCTCTCTGCTCAGCGGGAAGCCTGCTTCCCCTTCTCTCTCTGCCTGCCTCTCTGCCTACTTGTGATCTCTCTCTGTCAAAATAAAGAAAGAAAATCTCTTTTTTTTGTAAATAAATAAAATTTTAAAAAAATAAAACAAAGGCTTGATCACTAAAGAACTAACAAGAATAGTATAACCAGGATGAGAAACCAGAAGGAAAGGTAAACACAAAGATTTTGGTGAGCTACATCTTCCATGACCACTCTAAGAACTCACCTAAAGTTTATTAATAAACAGAGATATAATCGTATTATTCAGAGATCTAGGGATAAGCACAGAATAAGTAAAAAACAGAAATGGTTAAAAGTGCTTGCCTTTAGTGAGTAGGACTGACAGAGAGAAGGAAGGAATGGGGAAAGGTTCTAGTCCTCTACATTATAAGCTTTCCAGTACTATTTTTTTTAACCATGAGCAAGTATGACCTTAATAAAGAAATAGTTTCATTTTTAATCATCTACAAGAAAAATGTTTAATGAAATGGAAAAATATTTTGGATGGATTAAGTAAAAACAGCAGATTACTAACCTATAAATCACAGATACTAAACAGTTTATGTTGAAAACCTAGTCCACCTAATAAAAGCTCCATCATAGCAGGAACCACTGTAATAAATTTCCAGAACCTACAATGGTACTTGGCACATAAACACACTGGAAAATACTGGGGAATATTTTCACTTAACTAAACAAAATAATACATGTAAGAGAGGAAGGTCTATAAGCATACACACCAAAATGAAAGCAGCAACCATCTCTTAACTGGTGAAGATTACAGATGCTTTTCATTTTTGTCCTTTTCCTTATCTTCATTTTCTAAATTTTCTATAATTAATACAAATTACTTTTATAATGGGGAAAAACAGTTTTAAAAACACTACTGGTGCTCGCTTCTACAGCACATATATTAAAAACCCTACTGTGTTTTCATTATTACAAAATCAGAATCACAAGACAAAAAGATATTTTTACTGAAATATTAAGTCCAAATTAGAAAAAGTCACAACTACTAATTATAAAAAAGCTTTAATAAGGTAGAGACATATTCATTGATCTTGACCTAAATTAAGAGGATCTGAAAAGCTTTCAGCATAATGGAATACTGAAAAATTGTTATTCATTGCACAAATCAGGTAATTAGTTCCAATCCTTGTAAACAAATCTCATGAATCTACCAGTTCTATAGGTAAGAAGCCTCTCTTGGTTATTTTAATTAGTTGCTCTCAGATTAAGTAGCTCTGTTCATAGTGAGAATATAGAGTATCTTTACCAGACTTCAAAGCATAAAATCAAATGATATATTCATTTGCACTAATTATCATGAACGTAACAGGTTATGCTTTTTAGAACTTCATAGTCACACAAATTAAATATGTAAAATACTATATCCTTTTAAGCAGTCCTCCATCAGAGAGTAATACCACATCCACTGCTCAGATTTGCTTTGATCTGGGATAAAATTTAAAAGCCACTTACAATGGTTTGGGCAATACCATGTTTCAAAAAGACACAAAGACACAAAAAGACACAAATCATTTTGATTTTTATAAAGCAATGAGTCTTCATAAAAAGAGAAGATCAAAAGAAATATTCCAAAGGTTTATTTTATTTTGCATTTATTCCTGACATGGCTGATTACTTCCAATTTTCATTTGTTTTTAATGTGCATTCTTTAAAAATAGATTATAATTCCTTCAACAATTTTTCACGGCTTCACAAGAGGAACAGATTTTTTCCCCTTTTATATCCAAGCTAGTAGTTGCCATTTCTATAATCCACACATAATAGACTCAAGCACTTGAGCAAATAACCAGTCCTGAAAATATGATGGAATTGTGAAAAAACAAGTATGAAATCCATTTAACAGTTCACCTAACAGACAGCTCCAGAGCTAAAATAGGGGTAGAGGGCAAATGTTCTTCAGTCTGGTCAGTAGCACTCTTCAATACTAAATAATAAATGTGTTAGGATCTTTTATTTAAACCACTTTCAAGATTTCAAAACCATCTAGGACATCCAATATTACACTCCTAAAATCACAATGAGCACTCATATTTCATATGGAATACAAGTAATGCTCCTTAGTAGCTCTTTGGTACCTCTATTGAATTTATTCTGTTTTGTACTGTTCACAGTTTATGACAACTCTTGTATCTTAAAGCTGCTTCAGAGTAGTAATTCTATTTTGTCTTCCTACAGTGTACTGTATTATCTCTGACACCTTCTAGGGCTTATACTCACTTAATAGTTACCAATAAAGCAAAAAAAAAATATTATTTCTGCAAACATATTGATTCTCCCATTAAGTGAACGCAGCAATGCCATTCCAATTACCATCACAAAGGAATATGAGGAAAACTGATAAAGTTTTTCTATAGGTTACTTGTAATAGAATAGTACGTATCATATCTCATTTATGAAGGATCAGGCGGAGAGGGAAGAAGGTAGCAGATAGGTAGATGAATGCAGACAATGTCCATAGGAACCAAACATCCAACTCTTAACACTAATTATCCCAAGGAGTCGGATAAAAGTTCTTATAAGAAGAACTTTTAATCTCCCTATATAATGTTTTATAAGGCAGACAATATCAGAGTATGTATAAACTAAGGCAAAAATGCACCTGTAAGAATAAAATAGTAAAAATAACCAAAGAGATATTGAAAAAAAGAGTAATGAAGACATCACCTGGCAATATAGAAATACAGTACAGTGGTAAAGATCCTAGGTCTGCATTCAACTGCCAGTCCTGTTACTTAAATAACCTTATGGGTTTGGAGTACTTACTTACTTTCATGTGCTTCATTTTCCTAATTCATAAAACCAGGATACTAACAGTATCTACACTGTATAGAGTAAGTACATTAAATGAGATACTCTATGAAAAGTGCTCAGAACAATGTCTAGTATACGTAAGTGCTCAATAAGTGTTACCTGTTAAAAAATAAAAAAATGTTACTGTAGGCCTAAATACACAATAAACTCCAAAAACCACATTAACATTAGAAAGACAAAAAAAACACTAATTAAAACAATAATAAAAAAAATTTTTTTGATTGTCAACTTGACTTTTATGAAATTCCCCCCCCCAAAAAATAAAGAAACTACCCAAAATTGCCAAGGATGCAGTGAACTGGGCAATGATGATATTTGGGGAGTACCACACAGCCTTTACAAAATATATCGAGGACTTCAAAAGTTTCCATACTCTTTATCTAAGTACTTTAAGTATCCAAGTACTATATTTATCATAACCAGCACAAAGATGGATATAAGAAGATCATTACAGTTGTTTCTAACACACACCAATAAAAGGCCTAAATGTCTCAATAGAAAGCAAATAATTTTATCTTGACAGCAATTAAGCAATAATTTTAAAAGTATACTTTAAAATGGAAAATGTTCATGTTAAGATAAAAAAATTATATAAAAATAATCATACAGCTTAGTTCTAATTTTGGCATATAGTAAACGTTCAAATGTTCAACCTACTGACCATACGAATAAACTAAGAAACAAAGTCATCTCTTTATCCTATATTATTTCCTTTCATGTATTTGGGCCCTGTAGCCTAGCTCTATTTTAAAATATATATACTTAGAAATGTTAACCAAAAAAATGATTTTTTTTAATATTTCAAAGTTCCAGACGTTTGCTACCCCTAGAATATGGACAACTGCAAATTCTACCTTGGGGCTGCACCTATATTTGCAACAGGTTTTACCTGCATCTGTTAAGCTGTAAGAGTTCTCCAGCCAGATTTGGTAACAGGTATTGAATTTGCTTGATTTTTATTTTTAAGTACCACTTCAGACACAATATCTCTATTAATTAGGAATAACTCTTATATTTAGCATTTAATCAAAGAAGCTAATACTTAAAGGATTTTTTTACCCATTAGTAAATCCTAAGGATATGACTAGCTGGAATCTATTTCAAAAGTTGGGTTTTGAGATACTAGTTTTACTGACCAATACCTACTTTTCTTCTTGTACAGTAACTATACCAGACCCTAAGAGAATTGTGAATGGACTCTAGGAAACAAAATGTTGCTTCCCATGTAAAAATAGTTTTCCAAGAAGTCTTTAGCTATGACAACAATAACTAATGTCCACTGAATACCGTACTAAGCATTTTATATGTATGCCCTTTCATCAATTAATGATCAAATTATCAGCCATATCCTCAACTCAATGGCTGGCTAAATATTACTCTGATTCAGAGCACTGATTTCTATGCTATATTCTACATGGTGCTAAGAGCAGTAGCTTCCAAACCTGCGGAGAAATCAGAACCAACTCAGATACTTTTCAAAGCAGATTCACATTCACCAAGCCAAGCAAGGCCTACTGAATTTGTACCTCTGAATTCTTTTTAATAAAAGTAACCTATATGGTAGTATAATCGTGATGGTAATGTGACCCAAACACCACTAGGTGTTTGGGGCTTGTTGCCCTAAGAAGTCCCACCATGACATGAGAGACCACCACGTGCAACCCCACACCTCTCCAGAAATGTGCAACAACGAAAGTGGTACCACTTTGAATTATTTTATATAGTGGGGCTCCAAGAAAGAGTTGGGCTTAAAGAAGGAGTAAAATGAGCTCCACTTTATTTTTAACCAATTTACCATCAGATATAAACTATAGCTTCAGATCATTAAACAGTGTTTCTGACTGACCTCAATCACTCTTCGTTAGTTTCCCTTCTCCATGATCAGAGAGAAACACAGGAGTCAGCATTATTGTGTCCGCCCCCCAGCACCCCCAACTACAAAAAAACTGGCCTGGCTTCCTCCCAGTAGGTTCCAATGAAACTACTGTAAAAAACAGGGCTGGAGTCTCTAAGAGATGTAATCTGCTCTACAACCCAAGGGTTCCTGCTTACCACCAGAAGTATGATGCCAAACATTTAGCAAGCCCCAAGACTAGTCATCTGCATAATAAGAAAAGGCAACCATAAACCAAATTTTAAAAGCCCAAATACTAGAATATAGAATAAAGAAAAAACCTACAGAAGACCAGAGCTGTATTGCTGATTTTGCCACTAAATTGAAGCAAATACCTTATTTTCTGGATTCTGGTCCCTTAGACACTTACATAAAAATCTAAGTTTCTCTCAAACAGTTCTAAAATTTTAAATCCTTTCCAGGTATAACGTTATATATTAATAAGTCTCTAAATATTAAATATAATGTATGGCTACAATTAATACTTATTAGTAAATAAATGATAAATTCTTATTAATTCCAATATTCAAAGTTCTTATGCTATATAAGGAACAATTTGCTTGGCAGTCAAAAGAAAAACAGAACTAAAGAGAAATTTATATTTGCTCTAATCTCTTCCCTCAAGTGGAACTGAAAAACAGCTAAGTGAACAAATCCAAATTAAAGTAGTATACACATAACTTAATTGATCATAATTTGACTTACTCATTCTGTTCCTAAATAGCATAAAACATATTTTGGTTTTGTTTGTAGTTCACTGAAAATTATTCCAGAGACATCTGAAACCTCTTTAATATTCTTCTCAGCATGTACGACTTTTCTGGTCTAGAGTCTCATTACCTTATCCTCCTGTTCCTGTCTGAACATTCAGCTCCAGTCATTAGAATAAACATCTGCTACAAACATCATTAATGAGATACATATCAAGGGATCCAAGCAAGCTACCAACTACCTGGGGTAATTACACTGTTCCGAATAAGAATCATTATAGCAGCAAATAGAGAAGCTACCTGAACATATCATTATAATTAGTTTATCCATACAAAAGCCATTTCTATAAGTCACTAAGTACATTATCGGGACATATGTAGCATGACCATACACGGAGTTCTCTATTATAACAAAGGCATGGGATGTGATTTTTATGGGGGAAAAAAAGGCTTAATTTTCCTTTCAAATTTATACATTTCATTAATTACTTACATAAAACATCTTGCCGAAGTACCAGGGGCTTACCAATGACTTACTATAAGCAGAAGAAAAACTTATTTCAACTCTTATAATTTACTGAAGCAAATTTTAAAACAATAATAGTTTTATATTAAACTTATGTTTTCCTCACCTTTATACTTTATTAAGAAGAAAGGAAGGCACACTTACATGATTCTTTATATGGAAAACCCAAAAGACTCCACCCCCAAACTACTAGAACTCATACAGCAATTCAGCAGCATGGCAGGATACAAAGTCAATGTGCAGAAATCAGTGGCTTTCTTATACACTAACAATGAAAATACAGAAAGGGAAATTAGAGAATCGATTCCATTTACTATAGCACCAAGAGTCATAAGATACCTGGGAATAAACCTAACTAAAGAGGTAAAGGATCTATACTTGAGGAACTATAGAACACTCATGAAAGAAATTGAAGAAGACACAAAAAGATGGAAGACCATTCCATGCTCTTGGATCGGAAGAATAAACATTGTTAAAATGTCTATACTGCCTAGAGCAATCTATACTTTTAATGCCATTCCGATCAAAATTCCACCGGCATTCTTCAAAGAGCTGGAGCAAATAATCCTAAAATTTGTATGGAATCAGAAGAGACCCCGAATCGCTAAGGAAATGTTGAAAAACAAAAATAAAGCTGGCGGCATCACCTTACCTGATTTCAAGCTTTATTACAAAGCTGTGATCACCAAGACAGCATGGTACTGGCATAAAAACAGACACATAGACCAGTGGAACAGAGTAGAGAGCCCTGATATGGACCCTCAACTCTATGGTCAATTAATCTTCGACAAAACAGGAAAAAATATACAGTGGAAAAAAGACAGTCTCTTCAATAAATGGTGCTGGGAAAACTGGACAGCTATATGTAGAAGAATGAAACTCGACCATTCTCTTACACCGTACACAAAGATCAACTCAAAATGGATAAAAGACCTCAACGTGAGACAGGAATCTATCAGAATCTTAGAGGAGAACATAGGCAGTAATCTCTTCGATATCAGCCACAGCAACTTCTTTCAAGATACGTCTCCAAAGGCAAAGGAAACAAAAGCGAAAATAAACTTCTGGGACTTCATCAAAATCAAAAGCTTCTGCACAGCAAAGGAAACAGTCAAAAAAAACAAAGAGGCAACCCACAGAATGGGAGAAGATATTTGCAAATGACAGTACAGACAAAAGGTTGATATCCAGGATCTATAATGAACTCCTCAAACTCAACCCACACGAAACAGACAAACACATCAAAAAATGGGCAGAAGATATGAACAGACACTTCTCCAATCAAGAAATACAAATGGCTATCAGACACATGAAAAAATGCTCATCATCATTAGCCCTCAGGGAGATTCAAATTAAAACCACATTGAGATATCACCTTACACCAGTTAGAATGGCCAAAATTAACAAAACAGGAAACAACATGTGTTGGAGAGGATGTGGAGAAAGGGGAACCCTCTTCCACTGTTGGTGGGAATGCAAGTTGGTGCAGCCTCTTTGGAGAACAGTGTGGAGATTCCTCAAGAAATTAAAAATAGAGCTTCCCTACGACCCTGCAATTGCACTCCTGGGTATTTACCCCAAAGATACAGATGTCGTGAAAAGAAGGGCCATCTGTACCCCAATGTTTATAGCAGCAATGGCCACAGTCGCCAAACTATGGAAAGAACCAAGATGCCCTTCAACGGATGAATGGATAAGGAAGATGTGGTCCATATACACTATGGAGTATTATGCCTCCATCAGAAAGGACGAATATCCAACTTTTGTAGCAACATGGACGGGACTGGAAGAGGTTATGCTGAGTGAAATCAGTCAAGCAGAGAGAGTCAATTATCATATGGTTTCACTCATTTGTGGAGCATAACCAATAGCATGGAGGACAAGGGGCGTTAGAGAGTAGTAGGGAATTTGGGTAAATTGGAAGGGGAGGTGAACCATGAGAGACTATGGACTCTGAAAAACAGTCTGAGGGGTTTGAAGTGGCGGGGGGGTGGGAGGTTGGAGTACCAGGTGGTGGGTATTATAGAGGGCACAGCTTGCATGGAGCACTGGGTGTGGTGAAAAAATAATGAATACTGTTTTTCTGAAAATAAATAAATTGGGAGAAAAAAAAAGTAATAATAAAATAAAAAAAAAAAAGATATAAGATAGTCTTTTACGGAGAATGTATTCGATCATGGATTGTCAAACTTTGATCCAAAGGCCCACTGTGGCCTGTTACCTGCTTTTGTAAATAATGTTTTATTGGAACACAGCTATATTCATTTGCTTATGTAAGAACACCAGAATATAGTGCTTTTGTGCTATAATGGCAAAGCAGAAACAGTTGAGACAGAGACAACATGGTCCACGAAACTAAAAATATTTACTATCTGGCCCTTAAAAAACATTTGCTGAACCTTGGATTAGATTAAACTTAAAGCTGGTAATTCTATCTTAAGCTCTCCTGATCCATTTGGCACCTGACAGAGCCCTGGAGGTACAAGCTTTCAGTGGAATTTCTGAATGGATGAAAAAAGGGGATTCCCAGACCAGGGTTCAGAAAGAATGAATCTGTCTACAATTTCCTGCAAGAAGCATTATGTAAATGCATCTCGCTTACTTAAATAGATGTGTTATAAAAAACGGACTATAAATTATATTTCCATAAATGCCTAAGTGGCTTTTTTTTAATTCTTGTAATAACTCCCCCTGTCATCCAAGTCCCATATTTACCTTATAAATTCTATTTTTCTTAAAGCAGGGTATGCTTGTATATTTGTATGTGTATTCCATGTAAGTCAGGAAGTAAATATACACATATATTGCTATCTTTTCTCTACCCACTGTCTATTGAATGCAAAGTGCTTTAAATTACTTCATTTAATCCTTCTATAACAACTCTATGGGGACAAATCATCCCTATATTACATAAAACCAAACAGAAGTAGTTATTTCTTTCTTAAATCTATCTAGCTTTAAATTCTGTCCTAGCATATCATTTTCCTTGAAAAACACTTTTTTCTTTTGCTAAATGGTTTATATTTTTGTTTGGAAATTGAATGTGACATGTAGTTGCATTTTTTTAAATGTAAAAATTTCATAACCACCGTGTCCCTGTATCTTTCACATGAAGACATCAGCAGCTTTTCATTGACCACTTCATTCGATAAATATTTACTGAGTGCCTATCACATGCTCCACACTATTCTAGGCACTGCAGACACAACGGTTCAAAAGACACAAATCCCGGGGCGCGTGGTTGGCTCAGTCAGTCAGGAGGGCATGTGACCCTTGATCTCAGGGTCATGAGTTCAAGTTCCACATTCGAGGAAGGGAGGGAGGGGCGGAGGAAGGAAGGAAGGAAAAGGAAAGGAATGACAGAGAAAATAAGTCATTCGTATTTTTTTTAAAAAAGACAAAAACCCCAGCCCTAATGGAGCTTGCTTTCATTATGATTATCAATTCAGAATAAGGCTTTTGCTTTTATGGGGTGAAGCTACCATCTGTGGGATTATGACTGAACATCTCTAAATCAGAATCTCACCAAGGCGGAACTAAATGGCAGCACCTTGGAGCCACGGTTGGCCTTGGATACCCGGTCCCCCACCGTCCTAGCCGGTGGGCCCCAAGTGTCCTGCATGGTGTGGTGTGCCCCATCCCTGGGGTCATGTGTGGAGAGCCCCTTGTCCCAGGAAACCGGGAAAGGCCTGAAAGGGGGTGGCCCCTTCACTGGTCACACAAAGCAACTTCCTGGGGAATCTGGTAGTAAACCATTCATAGAGGACCTGCTTCTGGGTCGGGGTTTCATAGGTAGCCCCCAGAACAGCTCCTTTGCTGCGATCTATTGAAAGTCAGCCCTCAACACAAGGGTTTGTAAAAAACAATATAAAAAATAAAGAAAAAAAATAATAATAAAGGCATTTGCTTTTCTGTTACAAATTATTCTTTTTTTTTTTTTTTTTTTTTTTTTTAAAGATTTTATTTATTTATTTGAGAGAGAGAGAGTGTGAGAGAGAGCATGAGCGAGGAGAAGGTCAGAGAGCGGAGCAGACTCCCCATGGAGCTGGGAGCCTGATGTGGGACTCGATCCTGGGACTCCAGGATCACGCCCTGAGCCGAAGGCAGTCGTCCAACCAACTGCGCCACCCAGGCGTCCCACAAATTATTCTTATAACCTTACATTTTTCCTATTGTCAATGCAGCCTAAGTTACTATCTTTTACTTTGCTACCTTCTTGACAACAGTAGTTACAAAAGATAATTTGGTTTTACCTTGATAATGATTCAGAAACAGCTTAAATTAAATTTACATTATTTAATCTCCAGATTAAAAAGAAAGAATTAAAGTAAAATTGGGGGGGGGATAAAAGACAATCTGAGATCAATTCCACAATTTTTACATAATTCTAAATCTTCATTTTCAAATGCATGTTGGAATTATTTTTGAATGAATGAATTTTGAAGACAGATCATTTCTTTTTACTGTGTTACAAATTCTGCTAATTAAATACACAGAGAAATTCTATTATTAAAGTTCTAATTATCTTTTCCAAGAATATTCTTCAGAATCTATGAAAAGGCAATGTTTCACAATTTCACAACAGTTCAATTCAATTGCATCTGTAATACCCTGATAATACTTCTGCAGATAATGAATTTACACTCAACGTTCCCCTCTTCTGCTCTACTATGAGATTACTTTTCTAGATTCTACCCCTGGAATTCTCCCATGGGTCAAGTTCTAAATTCCCTGGATATATTACACTTTGTTTATGCTATCTCATTAAGTACTGTCTTCTTTCATCTAATCACTTATGCTAAATAGTATACTACTGATTGCTTAAAATTAATTTCCTCATTTAATCCTTTTACAACCTTATAACACATTTTCCCTGATTTACATAGAATTCTAGATCTATAACAAAAAGATCTCCAATTCGATCTTCCTTTTGGAGCAAGTCCAAAAAAATACAGACCAATCTCACAAACATATATGCAAAAAACCATCAAATTGAATCCAATTATACTAAGTAAATTAACAGGTTAAAGGTAAAAACTCATAAGACTTATCTCAATAAACACTAAAAATGCATACAATAAAATTTGATAATAAAAATTCTTAGCAAACCAGGAGTAGTAATTTTCTTAACTAAATAAAGCTGTATGGTTTTAAAACTTACAGCAAACATCACACTTAACACTAAATCTGAGAACTGATACTGGAACAACTGATTTTCATTGGGAAAAAAAATTAACATGACCCCTACCTAACACATACACAAAAATTAACTCAAAATGTATCACAGTCCAATGTATAAAACTTCTAGAAAAAAAAAATTAAGAAAAAATCCTGCAGGGCACCTGGGTGGCTCAGTGGGTTAAAGCGTCTGCCTTTGGCTCAGGTCATGATCTCAGGGTCCAGGGATCAGTTCATAACTTCATAGAAACATGACAAGATTTACCCAATACCATATAATTCTACACTGTCTACAAATCTAATACCATAACACACACACACACGCAAAGTACTGATTATAAGACTGAATGGAATAGAAAAATACTTTCAAATATTACTTACACAGTAAATTCAAGAAATCTATAGTCACGCTATTAGAAAATGTAGTGAGTTAACAAGAGGGTTCATCAAGATTGCTAGTACAGTTATCAACATACACAAATGATTAGTGTCCTCACAATAGTGCGTGAAGCTATTTGCCAGGAGATGGTATGTCTGAATTCAAAGCAAGGAACCTCCTTTTGACTTCAGTAGGTATTAGGTGTTTCCATTTTAATTTCAAAGCAACAATTTCCAAGTTTATTACATGGCCTCCTTTCAGGGCCAAATGCAAATAAGTAGTTAACTACAATACCAAAACATAGGTTCTTTTTTAAAATTTGTAAAAAGACATGCCAGATCTCCACAGTGAAAACTACACAACACTGCTGAGAGAAACTAAAGAGAACTTAAATAAATGAAGGGATATACCAGATTAATGGGTTGGAATACTCAGTACTGTTACATGCAGATTAGATGCAAATCAAATCAAAATGCTAGCAGGCTTTTTTTCAGAGAAACTAAAAGGTAGATTCTCACATTTAGAGACATGCAGATAATCTAGAACAGCCAAAAACAACTTTTAAAAAACAACGAAGCTGGAAGGCTTAAACTACCTGATTTCCAAGCTTATGTCCTAAAGAAGTCAAGACATTAACGGTAAGGATAGACACACATGTCAATAAAACAAGAAATACAACAGATATCTGGTTAATTGATTTCCAACACATGTGCCAAGACAATTAAATGGAAAAACGATAGTTGTTTCTAATAAATGATACTGGAACAACTGATTTTCATTGGGAAAAAAATTAACATGACCCCTACCTAACACATACACAAAAATTAACTCAAAATGTTATCACAGCCCAATGTACAAAACTTCTAGAAAAAAAAAAATTAAGAAAAAATCCTGCGGGGCACCTGTGTGGCTCAGTGGGTTAAAGCCTCTGCCTTTGGCTCAGGTCATGATCTCAGGGTCCTGAGATCGAGCCCCGCATCGGCGGGCTCTCTGCTCGGCAGGGAACCTGCTTCCTCCTCTCTCTCTGCCTGCTTCTTTGCCTATTTGTGATCTCCATCTTTCAAATAAATAAAATCTTAAAAAAGAAAAAAAAAAAAAAAACAATTTGGAAGGAAGCCTGGGTGGCTCAGTGGGTTAAGTGTCTGCCTTTGGTTCAGGTCACGGTCTCAGGGTCCCGGAATCAATCAAGGCTGGTATCAAGCTCCCTGCTCAGTGGGAAATCTGCTTCTCCCTCTCCCTCTGCCCACCTATACTACCTGTACTCCTATCCATGTCTCTCTCATGCGCCTGTTCTCACTCTCTCTCTATTTCTGTCTCAAATAAATAAATAAAATCTTCAAAAAAAAAAAAAGTGGAAAATAAATGAAAGAATCTCAACACAAACCTCCAAGAAAAATACAAATACTGTACTAGGTTACAGATATAGCTCAGAAACATAGTAGAAAACTTCTACATATTTAAAACTTTGGGCTAAATAGCTTCCTTTCTATAAGAAAAAAAATAACAACAGCAAAGGCAAATGCCAGGCACAATTAGAAACTACCTTGCATAGGGGCACCTGGGTGGCTCAGTGGGTTAAGGCCTCTGCCTTCGGCTCAGGTCATGATCTCTGGGTCCTGGGATTGAGCCCTGCATCGGGCTCTCTGCTCAGTGAGGAGCCTGCTTTCCCCCCTCTCTCTCTGCCTGCCTCTCTGCCTACTTGTGATCTCTGTCTGTCAAATAAATAAATAAGATCTTTAAAAAAAAAAAAAGGAACTACCTTGCACATATTAATTAACTCAATTTCAATTAATTATCACAAAGCCCAAGAAATGCTTCTAGAATTACCACCATTTTATAAATATGGAAACTGAGATGACAAAGGTAGTAACATGATGGGCCAGAATTTGAACCTGGGCAGTAGGGCTCCACACTCTCTTATCTCAGCTACTAAGCAATACGGCCTTTTACAAAGTAAAAGCTTTCTTTCCTTCCAATGTTATGATTTCTTGACAACATACATGTGCATGCACACACACACACCTCCCCAAAAAAGTGGGTTATGCCCAAGTATATCAAGAATTATTTGGGGCGCCTGCGTGGCGCAATGGGTTAAAGCCTCTGCGTTTGGCTCAGATCACGATCCCAGGACCCTGGATCGAGCCCACCATTGGGCTTTCTGCTCAGCAGGGAGCCTGCTTCCCTTCCTCTCTCTGCCTGCCTCTCTGCCTACTTGTGATCTCTGTCAAATAAATAGATAAAATCTTAAAAAAAAAGAAAGAATTACTTGTTAACACAGGTGTCATTAAAAAATATATTAGCTCACATTATAGGGGTGCAGAAGTAGGAAAGAGAGAAAAGGGGGCAAAAAACTTATTTGAATAAATAATGGTTAAAAACTTCCCTAAACCGGGGAAGGAAACATGCATCTAGGTTGAGGAAGCACAAAGAGTTCCAAACAAGACGAACCCAAGAAGGTCCACATGAGGACATACAATAATTAAAATGTCAAAGGTTAAAGAAATCATTTTAAAAGCAGCAATAGGGAAGCAAAAGTTGTGTACAAGGGAAACACCATAAGGCTATCAGCTGGGTTTTCAGCAGACACTTTCCAGATCAGAACAGAGTGGCATGATTTAAAGACCTAAAGGAAAAAAACCGACAACCAAGAATACTCTACATAGCAAGGTTATCCTTCAGAATGAAGGAGAGAGACTTTCCCAGACAAACAAGAATTAAATCATCCACCACTGAACATACCTTACAAGAAAAAGAAGTTCTCTTAGAATGTGATCAAATTTAAGTGACCACGAACTTAATATGGACTGCTATATACTTAGGATGCCATATATGAATTGCACGGTAACCACAAACCCAAAACCTTTAATAGATAACAAGAAATAAAAAGATAGAAAGTCATCAACCATAAGGAGAATATGAGGGGGAAAAAAAGGAAAAAAGAGAACTACAAAACAACCAGAAAACAATGAACAAAATGACATATCAATAATTACTTTAAAATATATATTAGCATCTACTGTACATCAGGGTTATTCTAGAAGGCACTGTATATCAACATTTCACTACATACTTACAACCACAAGAATATTATTTTCATTTAACATGAGAAAACTAAGGCTCAACATTTGCTTAATTTACAGAAGGCATGGAGTTACAAATTTTGAGGACCAAACTATAAATATCACCTGTCTTCCTCAAAAGCAATATACTCTTAACCACATGATACTGTATCTTGTTATTTAGAGCTGCTAAGCTCAGTTTCACTGTAACTTCCAAAACTCTCGTTTTGCTTCATTTTTCACCTAACTTTAAGTATTAATGTTGGTTCTAATTTCCAAATATGTCACTGAACCTCTAAGACTTAAATATTACTTTTTAGATATAGAAGACTCAGACCTGTTATTCTGTATTATTATTTAAATTTATATAATACATTCATCAAGAAAAAAATCAGTTATCCATAGACAAAGGAATGGATAAAGATGATGTGGTATAAATACACAATGGTATATTACTCAGCCTCAAAAAATGGGAGGGAAAGATAAAAGAAGACAAAATCAGAAAGAGAGACAAACCACAAAAGCCTCTTAACTACAGGAAACAAACTGAGAGTTGCTGGAGGAGAGATGGGTGAGGGAATGGGATAACTGGGTGATGGGCATTATGGAGGGCGTGTGATATAATGAGCACTGGGTGTTATACGCAACTGATGAATCACTGTATGTTCACTGAATTTAAATAAATAAATTTTTAAAATCAGAAGAACACACATTATCATTAAACCTTAAATAGCTCCAAAATACATGTACATTCATATTTTACTAGTCATATATCATATTATATCAATTTTAATGTCATGGTTTTCTATTAATCACAAATGACTCATGTTCTTATTTCCACTAATCACATGTCCATCATGAAATTTCAGTATTTTCCTCAAAATGATTCTTAGGAAGGTCTGACAGGTGTCTAACTGCCTTTGTATTCCCACTTCTCTTAAAACTCACACAACGTGGGTGCCTGGGTTGCCTCAGTTAATTAAGCGTCTGACTTCAGCTCAGGTCATGATCTCAGGATCCTGGGATTGAGCCCAAGGACAGGCTCCCTGCTCAGCGGGGAGCCTGCTTCTCCCTCTCCCTCAGCCCCTCCCCCATACTTGTAGGCGTGCAAGTTCTCCCTCTCAAATAAATAAATAAATCTTAAAAAAAAAAATCCACACAATGTATTGGAAGCATAAGCTTTAAATCCTGATGCATTTAACTCATTCAATAAAAAAACACCCTATTTGTAATTCTGACAAAACTACTAGAATAAAAGGGTCGAGGTCAAAATAAGAGAAACATGTTAGAAGAGCAGAAAGGCAGTATCTCAGCAATGTGCTCCTGGCACAGGTCTCCACTTTCTTCCAAACCACAGAGAATATATATGAAGGAGGCTGAAGGGAAGAAGGTATCATAAGAAACTAAAGGAAGTTTAATCATACCTCCTCAGGGAAAAATAATGCACTCCTCTCAAACTAGATGCAGCAAGAAATTATTTCCTTTATTATTTACCACAAGAAAAAGAAACAAATGGAGAAAAGGAATCTAAAAATTGAAACAGTGAAGGGCACCTGGGTGGCTCAGTCATTAAGCGACTCACTCCCCCTGCTTGTGTTCCCTCTCTGGCTGTCTCTGTGTGTCAAATAAATAAATAAAATCTTTAAAAGAAAATAATTAAAACAGTGAAATATTGCTGCTTCTTTTTGCCTTGAAATTCACTATTTACTATAAACTTCAATGCATTAAGACTTAAGCACACCCAGTCCACAATATCTGGTATGTTCACCTTGAAAAAAAACAATTCAGTGTCCTTACACAATCAACAACTCTACGTTTTAAAAGTTTGATTTTTCTAAGTTACTAATAGGATGGCAAAGCATAGGTTTTTAAATGGATCCCTAAATTTTAGGTCATTATTCGCATGTTACGGATAAAGAGACTGAGGCTTAGTAATATTAAAACAAAACAAAAAAATCCTAATTCTAGAACAAGGTTACTTATTGTCATTATAACTCCTGGATTCCAACCTAACACATTCCCTCTCTCTTTCTCTTAATTATTTACACACGTACATATGCAAGAGCCCTGATTTTTTTCTTGCATCAACTATAAAGCAAACACACCATGAGCAATTTTATAGCAGTTAAACTTACCCTGTGATTTTGCTAATGCTGTACTGACCCTTTGCAAATGCACACAGGTTTGAAAATGAGAGGTTTATTTAGTCAACTAAAAATGAATTAACTATTACTAAACACCATAGTAGCACCACAGTAGATACTTTATATACATTATTTCACTTAATACTCAAAATAAGCCTATGGGATAATTATTATTAATTTCATCATTCAGGTGGGAAAACAAGATTTCAAAAAGGTTTAGAAAAAAAAAAATAAAAATAAAAAAATTTTAAAAGGTTAAGAAATTCTGTCCAACATTTCAAACCAAGGAAACTGTAAGGGCAAAGTGAACACATTTTTGTGATCTTTCTGATCCCAAGCTGCCTCAAAAAAAATCCCTAAATTGAACATTAAAATCACTACTTCTGGGCACGTGGGTGGCTCAGTTGGTTGAGCAACTGCCTTCGGCTCAGGTCATGATCCCAGACTTCCAGGATCGAGTCCCGCATCGGGCTCCCAGCTCCTTGGGGAGTCTGCTTCTCCCTCTGACCTTCTCTTCTCTCATGCTCTCTCTCAATCATTATCGTTAAAATAAATAAATAAAATCTTTTTTTTATCACTACTTTTTTTAAGATTTTATTTATTTATTTGAGAGACAGAGAGAATGCCAGAAAGAGCACAAGCAGGGAAGGGGCAGAGGGAGAGGGAAAAGCAGACTCCCTGCTGAGCAGAGAGCCCAATGCGGCGCTCTGAGATCATGACCTGAGCAGAAGGCAGACACTTAACCCACTGAGCCACGCAGGTGCCCCACTACCTCATTAATAATAAAAACTACCTTTCTTTGCTCTTTCAGCAAAAAAAAGTCTTTTCTTTTCAGTTAAATCTCTTTCTTACAATTCCATTGTAATTATCAATTTTAGTTTAAAAAAAAAAAATGTATATTTTAGACTACATGGGGCAGAAGCCTATGATTTTCAAAGCTCTTCAGAATACCATGTAGATTTGTAGCAATCCAAAGCAGCACATAAAAAACTTAAGTATGCCTTTGTCTGACTTACAAGAGGCTTGAGATGCTCCCTTCATTTACAGATTCATCAGTTAAAATTTCCTCTACTATTCAAGTGCCCATTTCCCCATCCAGAGTTGACTTTTTTTTTTTTTAAGATTTTATTTATTTATTTGACAGAGAGAAATCACAAGTAGACGGAGAGGCAGGCAGAGAGAGAGAGAGAGGGAAGCAGGCTCCCCGCTGAGCAGAGAGCCCGATGCGGGACTCGATCCCAGGACCCTGAGATCATGACCTGAGCCGAAGGCAGCGGCTTAACCCACTGAGCCACCCAGGCGCCCCAGAGTTGACTTTTACATGACATGACAGATCAAGCTAGCACCCCTCGGTCTAATCTCATTTTAACTTGACAAGAAAATAATGTCCTTCTCTGGCTAGTTCACTATCCAGCAGAACAGAACTATAACATGAATCCTGTGGTAGTTGCAAATTTTTGAGTAGCCAAAGTAAAAAGAAATAGGTAAAATTATTTTTTTTAAAAGATTTTATTTATTTATTTGTCAGAGAGAGAGGAGCGAGGGTGAGCACAGGCAGGCAGAGGCAGAGGGAGAAGCAGGCTCCCTGCCAAGCCAGAAGCCTGATGTGGGACCCGATCCCAGGATGCTGGGATCATGACCCGAGCCGAAGGCAGCTGCGTAACCAACTGAGCCACCCAGGAGTCCCGGTAAAATTAATTTTTAAGATGTGCTATTTACTTCAAAACATTAACATGGAATCAATATTAGAAATTATTGATATATTATACATTCTACTATTTGTGAATTCTGTGAATTCTGGTATGTATTTTACACTCACAGAACATCTCCGTTCAGACGAGCCATGTCTCTGCTGCTCAGTAGCCACATGCATAATGGAAAGCAGAGGCCTAGACCAAGAGTCAGTAAACTTCTTCAGTAAAGAGCCTGATAATAAATATTTTAAGCTTTACAAACCACATACAATCTGTCACATGTTCTTTTTTAACCATTCCTTAAAAGTATAAAAACAGATTACACAGCAAAGTGATCATACTTAAATGCTACTTAACTATACATTTAAAAATGTTAAAATACTGACTTTTTAAAATATCAAATACCCTGTTATAAACCTGAAATACAATATTGTATGTCAATTATAATTTAATGAATAAATAGATTATAAAAATCCAAAGGCATTTCCACTAGAAGACAAAAAAAGAACAGGTGAATTTTACATTATATATATTAAACTACAGTAAAAAATTTTACATATATAAATGCCATTCTTAGCTCATGACTCCTACAAAAACAAGCCATGGGCCAGATCTGGACTACAAGGAGAATCCAGCCCCTCCTCTAGACAAATCTAACAGAACTACCTAACAAGAAAGAAAGTAGATGACTCATGTGTGCTAAGGCATATATTTTTGTGTGTGCGCACACATATATATTTCATGTAATACTATTTGTGCAAATAATCCAGAATTAAACTTAGTCTTTTTAAGGATTATAAACAAAGTACAAAATACAGTGAAAACGGGAAAAATACCTAATACATACTACAAATAGATTTTTAAATTAAAGAGACACACAAGCAGGTACCCCATGCCAGAAAAGACTATCATACATATTGTTTGTAAACATGAAATAAGAGGAACCCAGGCAGTCAGTTAAGCATCTGCCTTCAGTTCAGGTCATGATCCTGGACTCCTGGGAGTCCTCATCAGGCTCCTCGCTTGGCAGGGAGCCTTCTTCTCCCTCTGTCTGCCGCTCCCCCTGATTGTGCTTACTTTCTCTCTCTCTCCTGACAAATAAATAAATAAAATCGTAAAAAAAAAAAAAAAAAAAAAAAAAGAGAGAGAGAAAGAAATAAAGGAAGGAAGGAAGGAAGAAAGAGGAACCCATATATTTATTTGCTCCTCTACCTACATGGGCCACTAAGATGTTCAATATTAGATAACTAACAGTACATTTCATTTAGAGTATTCCACAATTTAAAAACCATTTCTATACATATTTTCTCATTCCAGGCTTCAAATAAACCCTTTGAAGTAGAAAACACACAGAGTTATTTAATAAAAGATGGCATGGGGCACCTAGGTGGCTCAGTTAAACATCCGACTCAGTTTCGGCTCAGGTCATGATCTCATGGTCCTGGGACTGAGCCCCACATCAGGGTCCATGCTCAGCAGGGAGCATGCTTGAGATTCTCTCTTCCCCCTGCTCGCACATTGTCTCTCTCTCTCTCTTTCTGTCTCAATAAGTTTAAAAAAAAGAAAAAAAGAGGGGGGTGGCTCAGTCGGTTAAGCCTCTACCTTCGGCTCAGGTCATGAACTCAGGGTCCTGGGATCAAGCCCGTGTGGAGCTTCCTGCTCAACAGGGAGCCTGCTTCTCCCTCTCCCTCTGCCTGATGCTCTGCCTAGCTGTGCACTCTATCTCTCTGTCAAATAAATAAATAAATAAATAAACTCTTCAAAAAAAGGTGGCATATATTACTACCAACTATGCCCCTTATTCAAGCAGTAAAGGATAAAACTAAGTCTTCAACGTCTATCTCTGTGCTCTTTCTACTTCTCAGTACAGTTTTTCTAATACAACTTTCTTCCCTTCTCAATCCATTCAATGAACCAAAATATCATGAAATATCTTTAGAGAAAAAGCACAAAAAAATGAAAATTTCAATCAACAGAAGCTACAGATCTCTTAAGAGCATAAAACACTGCCAATACTATTCATTCACTCAAATCATTCAATATCTACCAGTATAAGGACTTGCTGATTACCACTGATAATAAAGGTACAAAAGACAGACTTCCTCCCTGATCTTGTGAAGCTTACAATATAGCAGGAGATACAAAAGCAAAATAATTAGAAAGAAAAAAGTTACTTCTGATAAAGTGATATGACAAAAATAGTGTACTGTGACAAGAGGTATCTCATTTCTAAAAGTTGATTTTACTGAAATGTAAGACATACAACTATTAAATCTTCAATTAAACAAAATGATTTCACCTGTATCTGAGACTATAGTGGCTTAGTGTTTAATCAATTCGCCTATATAACTAATATAAATCTCTTACTGTTTTATTTTTAAGAAACTCTGTATTTCTATCTATATAATTTGGCTTTACAATTAGGAAACAGACCCTCTTCTACAATGTTTTAGAATCTGCAAAACTGTCACTGTTGCCCCCAGGCCTTGGTCTCATATTACATTCAATTTCAGAAATCCTTTTATCTAAATACTGCTCCTAATTACAGTAAATAAAGGTCTCATATTACATTCAATTTCAGAAATCCTTTTATCTAAATACTGCTCCTAATTACAGTAAATAAAGAGCCAATAAACTATGGAATAAGGATAATAAAGAGTCCCACACTCCATCACAACATGGCTTTAAATAAGAAGTAGGGCACCTGGGGGGCTCAGTTTGTAAGCATTAGACTTTTTCTTTTTTAAGACATATTTATTAATTTGAGAGAGAGACAGAGAGCATGAGTGGGAGGAGTAAATGGAGAGAGAGAGAGAATTCCAAGCACAGAGCCAGGACACTGAGATAACAACCTCAGCCAAAACCAAGAGTAGGACACAACCAACTGCACCACCTAAGCGCCCTGGGCGTATGACTCTTAATCTCATGATCCTGAGTTCAAGCCCCAAGCTGGGTGTGCAGACTACTAAAAAAATTAAAAAATAGGGGTGCCTGGGTGGCTCAGTAGGTTAAGCGTCTGCCTTCATCTCAGGTCATGATTCCAGCATCCTGGGATCAAGCCCCACCAAGGTGGGGAGTATGCTTCTCCCTCTGTCCCTTCTCTCCACCCATTCTCATCCCCGGCACATGTTCTCACTCTAAAAGATAAATATAATCTTTTAAAAATAAATAAAATAGATTAAGGAGGGCATGTGACATACTGAGCACTGGATACTATATAAGACTGATGAATCACAGACTGTACCTCTGAAACCAGTAATCCATTAAATGTTAATTAAAAATAAAACAATTTTTTAAAAAATAAAACATAAATAAATAAATAAATAAATAAATCGATAAAGTAAATAAAGTGATAAATCAAGTGTTCATGGCTTTTAATCTGTTACTCTAACTCCATGGGCTCCTAGATCATTCTACAGCTCCCTGGGGCTCTTTTTACCCTATAGATCACAGTTAGTCCCTCTCCCGTGCTATTGGCCTTCAATCCTACCATGAAAAAGAAAGATCTGGCACTGGTCCAGAAAAATATTTCACATAAATGTTTTTCCTCACAGAATAAAGTATCCTAAGACAGAGTAGGTATCAAATGAATACTAAAAGGGTCTCCTTTAGTTTTGGTGGAGCACAGTTCCATGAGAAAAGAGGTATTTCCATTATCGGTTGAAACATTTTAGCTCAAATCATTGTAGCTAATCATTTAGAGGTCTGACAGTATTTTTTTTTTTTTTAAGATTTTATTTATTTATTTGTCAGAGAGAGAGAGGAGCGAGAGTGAGCACAAGTAGCCAGAGAGGCAGGCAGAGGCAGAGAGAGAAGCAGGCTCCCTGCCGAGCAAGGAGCCCGATGTGGGACTCGATCCCAGGACGCTGGGATCATGACCTGAGCCGAAGGCAGCTGCTTAACCAACTGAGCCACCCAGGCGTCCCAAGGTCTGACAGTATTGAGAAGGTATGGGGCAAGGGGTATACAAATGCTCAGAAAAGGGAAAATAAACAAAGATAGGATGGGGGACTACAAATAACAAATTTTATAGATTGTTATTTTACCCAAGGTTTGCCATGATCACAGGCTGGATATCATGGAGAAAACGAGGTAGAAGGTAAAAAATAATCCAGAATATGAAACTCATCAGATTAAAACTATGTCTCACTCCCAAATCCCCAGGCCATTTATAGTATCAAGTCTGGAGATGCGCATCTTTTTTTTTTTTTTTTAAAGATTTTATTTGTTTATTTGACAGACAGAGATCACAAGTAGACAGAGAGGCAGGCAGAGAGAGAGAGAGAGGGAAGCAGGCTCCCTGCTGAGCAGAGAGCCCGATGCGGGACTCGATCCCAGGACCCTGAGATCATGACCTGAGCCGAAGGCAGCGGCTTAACCCACTGAGCCACCCAGGCGCCCTGGAGATGCGCATCTTTGCTCCTCACCTTTTTCACTGCTTCTCCACTCAGAGGTAGGTAATAAACTTTAGACACTGTTATAATATTAAATATCTATTAACAAACCTTAAGACATTGTTACACAGCTACTATATATCAAGGTGCCTAGGTGGCTCAGTCAGTTAAGTGTTCAAATCTCAATCTCAGTTCAGGTCTTGATCTCACGGTCATGAGTTCAAGCCCTGCACTGGACTCCACATTGGGCACGAAGCCTACTTAAAAAAAAAAAAAAAAACATATACACACACACATACATCAACAATTTAACTTCTACTAATCCTTACTACCAATTTAATAGATTATAAACTTATTCTAATCTAAAAAATTAAATATAATTTTAAAATTCCAAAAATAAGCAACAAGTTAATTTTTATTTATCCTTCAAAAATATACATTCATAGGGAGGAGGGCATAGAAGGGACACATTATCCAAACTGTCTCTATCTGAATCTTTAACTGTATCCATCCTAGAGATTCATCCTTTTGAATGAATATTCCTAGAACACACAAGGCAAACTTTATTATTTTATGTCTCTATATGGCTTAAAATTTTATCAAGTATTAATTTAATTTTTTAGATTAGTTCATTTTTAAATTCAAAATAGTATGAAAAAATAAGCATATATAAAACATACTTATTGTTCAACTATTTGCATTCGCTATATGAAGCATTTAATATAACTGCTTTTTTTTTTTTAAGTAGATTCCACGCCTAGTGTGGAACACAATGCAGGGCTTGAACTCACAACCCTAAGGTCAAGACTGAGCTGAAATCAAGAGTCAGATGCTCTCTACTGACTGAGCCAACATGTTGGACCTCAGGCACCCCAATAAAACTGCTTTCTAACCAAAAGAATAAAATCAAGACCTCAGTGATGGTAATGGTTACTTCTAGGTGATAAAATCACTCTTTAATTTTATCTTCTTCTTTTCGTTTACGTTATTTTCTGAACTTTGTTTCACAAACCTGTGTTATCTACAAATCCCCCCCCAAAAAAAGCTAGAAAATGCTGAGTTGAAAGGAAAGATGATTTCCAACAAAGACCAACAAATGAAAGAAAATATTTCGATATATTCCCTATTAAAAAAAACAAAATGTAACTACTAAAAAGCATATCATGTTGAAATAGTATCATTATATTCACCTAATATTAAAATTAAGTTCTATCTGCCCCACTCCATATCTTCGTATGTATGCAGAAGATAACATGATATGAAAGGTGTAATTGCCATTTTGACATCAAAAACTACTCACAAAAATTAAGTGCAACCTATATTATCTTCAAAATAACACTTAAAAACCAAATGTGAAAACAGCATCTCAAAAAAATATCTGCATCCTCATTTTTATTGCAGCATTAGTCCTAATAGCCAAGATACGGAAACAACCTAAATGACCATCAACAGATGAAGAAAGAAGATGTACTATATAAATAAACAATGGAATTGTACTCAACCATGAGAAAGAAGGATTTCTGCCATTTACAACATAGATGGACCTTGAGGACATTATGCTAAGTGAAATAAGTCATTCAGAGGAAAACAAATACTATAGATCACTTACACATGGAATCTTAAAAAAATGATAGAAACAGAGACTACACTGGTAATCACCAGGGGCTGAGAAGGTAGAAGAAATGGGGAGAAACTGGTCAAAGGATATAAACTTCCAATAAGTTCCAGGGATCTAGTGTACATCATAGTGATTATAATAAATAATACTGTACTATACACCTGAAAGTTGCTAAGATAACATACCTTAAATATTCTCACCACAAAAAAGAAATGGTCATTATGTGAAGTGATGGTGGTGTTAGCTAACAGTAATCATCTTACAATAGGTTTAAATGTTCAAATCAACACATTATACACCTTAAACTTCCATAATGTTATAATGGAATCTCAATAAATTTATCTTCAATAAATTCTCAATAATGTTATAATGGAATCTCATAATATTATAATTGTATCTCAATAAAGCTGGGGAAAAAGCTAACTATATAAATGCTATCTTAAGTCTCTGAAACATTTTCATTATGAAAAATTAATAGGAAAAAGCTAATATTAACATCTGTTAAAATAATTACTTCAACTATTAGAACATTTGCCGAATAAAAAAATACATATGGCAAAGCTATAAAAATATGTTTACAAAAGAGAAAGAAAAGTTAAATGTTGATGAAGCATAAAATTTATACTAATAAAATTTAAAAGTATAGGAATATGAAACCTGAAGCTAAGCTTTGTTGTAAGAATAAAACACCCTTAAGAGGGCATAAAATTACAAAAAGTATTAGCAAAGATTAAGAGAAAAACTATTCAAAGGAGCAAAATATAGAACAAAATATTCTAAGGAATAAGATATCAAGGAGACTTGGTAATTTTTAGATTATAAACTGACAACACATCTGTTAGTTTCAGAAGTGCTCAACAACCACTGAACATAAGGTGATGGGCACCAGACATATCAAAAAGCACAATATTATCAACAGAAAACACTTTCAAACTTCAATTTGGTATAGACTAAGTCAAACTAACAGAACTCTGGGGGGCGCCCAGCTGCTCAGTGGGTGGAGCATGCAACTCTTGATCTCAGGGTTGTAAGCTGGAGCCCACACTGGCTGCAGAGATTATTGAAAAATAAAATCTTCTAGGGATGCCTGGGTGGCTCAGGTGGTTAAGCAGTTGCCTTCAGCTCAGGTCATGATCCCAGCATCCTGGTATCGAGTCCCACATCGAGGGGATGTGGGACTTCTCCCTCTGCCTCTGCCTGCCACTCTGTCTGCCTGTGGTCACTCTTGCTCCTCTTTCTCTGACAAATAAATAAATAAAATCTTAAAAAATAAATAAATAAAAATTTAAAAATACAAATAAAATCTTCTAAAAAACAAAAAAGAAAAAAAACCTCTGAAACCAAAAATTTAGAATGAGGGAAACTGAATTACATAACTAAGAATACTTGGAAAATAAAAATAATGATATTTGAAATATGATTATTTTACTGTTCAAGTCAGAAATTCACACTCCCAAGAGTACAAACCTTGTCTAACAACAAAGCGGTATTCTTCAAGCATTAGAGTTATTTGTATAACTTTATTTAGCAAGTCTAACTTACCGAGTACCATCTGCTTTCCAGCTTACTTTATATGGCTTCTGCTCCAAAAGTTTAATATTTTGCTTGTCCATGGAAACAGGCTGTGCTCCAGGGAATCCAGACCTTAAAGAAGAACATTTTATTACTATTATAGCTGGCATCCATACAAAGCAATACATCTCAAACCAATCTCACATTAGTCATACATTTATCACAACATTCTCCCTATCATGAGATTAATGTCAACTGGAACATCAACATTCCCAAGAATGCTAATGAAATATTATCTATTATCTTCTAGACATTTCAGACTCAAGTTAACAAGATTCTAATCGCCACTAAATACCATAACCACTGGGCTTTTTAAATATTTAATTCATGATCTAATAGTAAAGTAGGTATGTTTACAAATCTTCTACTTCAGGAAGAAGTTTAAATCTTGCTTGCCTTAATTATCTTACATTATTCTAGACCCCATATTCTTCCAGCATGACTCCACCAACTTGGCAAAACTCCAAAAGGTTGGCAAAATTCTGCTTAAAAGATGCCCAGAAGTGACAAAACAGGAGAAATATTGGTCAAGATTAAAGTACACTGGCAAGGGCTTAGCACAACATGAAAATCAATATTACTTCATCATCATTTTAATCTTTTAGTTAAAATTATTTCTAGCTAACTGATCTGTACATACCAATGAAAAAGTTCTTTATATTAGGAATTTTTAAGAATTATCGATCCTGTTTCATCATGTTCTAGCTGTGCTACAATTTTCTGCCACAGATGGCTATGACCAACAGAAACGACCAAAGACCAAGACTTGAGAGCAAAAGATTAGAGCAGAGCCGTGAACTCTCCAGAATCCCCTCCCATGAAATGTCTGATAAATATTTTCAAGTCATGGTAGGGGGTAAAACATAATTAAAGCTGATTCCCCTAGGTCTCAGAAAACTGGACTACAGAAAAACTAGAAAGTGAGGTACATTCAAGTCTTCAAGTCTCACTTCTTCTCCCTTAGTAAAATGATATGGGCAACCCAATCATTAATCAGCAACAGAATTAAACACACAAAACAAATACTAGATAGTGACAAAAATAACTTTGTATTCAGTTAGGAAGACATGTTTGATTCATTTAATCTTGACTCAACCGTCTAGTAATCTAATTTTTTTTGTTTTTTGTTTTTGTTTTTGTTTTTTCTAGTAGTCTAATTTTAACTCAATTGTTGATCATGAGAAAAATCTGATAAACTCTTGCTTGATATCTTTTTAAGCACTCTAGGTAAATATTCAAACTTCAAAGAACAAAGAAGCTAAGTCAACGTTTGCATTAATGTTAAATGTTGCACAACACAAGTTTTATTTAAAACTTGAAAATGTTTATTACCCTTCCCAGCCACAGAATTGATGACACTTCTGCTGTACCTCTCCTAACTTTGGTTGAGTTGTTACTTGAGTCACACCTTTAACAGTTACACCTTCCAGGAAAATAGCACCCTTAAGATAAAAGGAAGAGAAAAATATCTTGTTAGTGTTCAGAATCTGTTCACAAAAACCAGACTGAGAAATAGATTTGTTTATTTTCACAAGTCTGCAAATATATGAAACAAAAATGGTCTGCTCCAGAAAGTTCTATAAAATCCCCCTGGGATTGACTGCACATTTGCTTTCCTTAATCCATCACAGGTTTTACAATGTACATATATAGCCTAATGTCTGTATCATATTGCCAAAGCACTCCATGGTTACTACTTATTAATAACAGCAATAATAACTTACCTACCATTTACTCAGAGCTAGGCAGAGGCTCTGACATTCTACATTCTACAAACATTTTCTCAAATCCTTATAACAGCTCTGAAAAGCAGATTTTATTTACAAATAAGTAAATGAGACTATATGCAATTTATTCAGGAGGTAAAAATAGAATCTGAACCCAGGTCTACAGTATACCATTCACTAATGATTCTAACTAGGGACAGAGAGAGGAGCTGTACCACAGATGCAGTATGGATTTTAAAGAGATCAATACCCACAATACATACCTGTGTAAACTAGAATAAGAGTGTAACAGTAGACAAAATGGCTAAACTACAGTCATTGGAAGTAACAAACACTATTACTCATCACTGAATTTTTAATCTAAATTTTTAAACTCAGAACTACATAAAGTGTTTTATTGTATTTCATAGCAAGCATATTTTTAAGATATCACAGAGAAGTGAAGCAGATGGAGAATTTATATATCAAATAAATACAGAACACTCCTGGAAATTTTAAAGACTAAAAATACAGTCTAGATTCATGCTACAATTACTTTCAGACCCATAAAAGGCCTGGCATCAGACTCAAAAATCCATAAAACAACTCTAGCTGTTAACGTAATTAAGGAATAAAAAATATGGTCTACAAGCTGCAATGATCAACCTTCTGGCACAGATTTGGCAACTCGAGCCACTTAGGAATGAAAAAAAAGAACATGGTATTTCGTCCACATGCGTCCCTGTCAAATCTAGAAGAGTCCTGAGTCAATCCAGCAGACACTAGTTCTACTTTTTGCCCCTAATTCTGAATCACTTTTTATAATTATATGTCGTCAACTCTGTTCTCCTTAAGTAAGCATACGTTAAAGACTTTATGAGCCAAAAGATAAAGGAGTACCATTTGCATTACGCCATCACCTCTTTTTACCAACCACTCAAATTTCTGCTTTAGAACCATGCAACCATTAAATACACTAACTACAGAAAGAGAAAAAGAACCAGGTTCACAAAATATTTTTGTATATTTAATACCTGAGGTACTCAGATAACAGCAATATACTTATAAATTTATATCCTGTTTATTCTAATTAAAAAGAAAAGGCATTCAGAGAGTTCAATTTTCAACATCTTTATTCTGAAGGTATTAATAGCATAAGATTTTTTAAGTTTTACAGGAAGAAGGTTTACTCATGAGCACGTAATTCCTGAGGGAGGTTAAGAAATCAATGATAATTTCTGAAAAGCAAGGGCAACTAGCATAAATTATTCCTAAAACATAAATACTACTTCTTTTTTTAACAAGTAATGAAAAGGACTAAAACACTGGAATATGATCAACATTCACCAAGCACTATTCCACAGTATTACTACAGAAATATTTTAATAATTCTATGCAGCTAAACAAACTAAATTTTTTTAATTTAACAGAATAAATATTCAGCCTAAGTACATATTTAGCTATTAAGCGTGTTTATAACCTTAATCACTTAGCAAATGCCTCTCATCCATTTATACTTCTTCTTCCTTGATCTTTCCTATAATGCATCCATTTATTTTTTTACTTTATCTTCCCCTACTTTCTTCTGCAATTATTATTATTAAGTAAAAAACGGTAGGAATAAGTCCTTAAAAAACACTAAGAATTGGGGCGCCTGGGTGGCTCAGTGGGTTAAAGCCTCTGCCTTCGGCTCAGGTCATGATCCCAGGGTTCTGGGATCGAGCCCCGCATCGGGCTCTCTGCTCAGCGGGGAGCCTGCTTCCTCCTTTCTCTCTCTGCCTGCCTCTCCGCCTACTTGTGACTTCTGTCTGTCAAATAAATAAATAAAATCTTAAAAAAAAAACAAACCACTAAGAATTATGCACTTTTTACACAAATACTATTTAGTAACTTTTTTTTTTTTTAAGATTTTATTCATCTATCTCAGAGAAAGAAAGAACACATGCACACACAAGGGGAGCAGCAGGCAGAGGGAGAAGCAGGTTCCCCACTGAGCAAAGAGCCCAGTGTGGGATGCGATTCCAGGACCGTGGGATCATGACCTGAGCCAAAGGCAGATGCTTAACCCAATGAGCCACCCAGGGATCCCATCTGCTTAGTAACTTTTCAACTTAATTTGCTGTTCACTGTCATTACAGGTTTCTTCTGACAAAAGTATTTTATTCAAAATTACATGGTAATTTCTAAAAGTATCACTAAATCTAAACAGCAATGTCTTAAGTCTGGAACTATTTTCAAACATACTATAATTGAGACTCAAAGTCTTTGACATTTACTTTCACTTTTTAACGAACTACCATTTCAGTTTGTGGGAATAAAGAAATTTCAAAAGTGAAAAGAAGATAACATATGCTTAAGATGAAACAGGTATATTTCATTAACAGAGTCTGCCAGGCTTAAAATGGAAATTCATACAGCTACCACAAAAAAGGACAAAAGGACTCAGTGATCAGTTAGAAGAAAACTGAAAAAACCATTAGAGAAGATGGGGTGGGTGTGCACATAAAAGGTGTGTGTGGTAGAGAATGAGTGAGCAAGTATGTATGTTATGTGTAACAAGGATATTTTAGTAATGAAGAAAATGCACTAATAGGTTTTTTCAAAGACATGATCCCAGACACTGATTCAGAGGAGCAAGCAACATAACTGCTAGTCACACTCCTCCAAATCATTAATAGCATGTGCTCAAAAGATGAACAAAGGTGTCAGGAAATGTGAGGGCCAAGTACAGTGCAACTGTTAAAAACTCAAATAGAACTATCAGAATTCACTACAAGAGTCCATCACTTCAAACCATAGTCAAGAAAGGGGAATGCTAACAAAAATAAAGTCTCAAGCCAAAATAAGTTCACTGCTTTGAGATGGGAGTTATAAAAATTAGTCACGCTTGGACTGCCTCTGCTAACTACCTTCAACTCAGATGGAAATAACAGGAAAATGAAAGTTTTCCAACCATTAATTTGCCAATTACTTTTATCTATACTTCTCGTGCCTGTCAATCATACTGTTGACATCATCCAAAATCAAGTCTCCAGTCAGCTTTCCTCTTTTTTTTTTTTTTTTTCTTTTTTGACAGACAGAGATCACAAGTAGGCAGAGAGGCAGGGAGGGAGGGAGAGAGAGGGGGAAGCAGGCTCCCTGCTAAGCAGAGAGCCCAATGCAGGGCTCGATCCCAGGACCCTGGGATCATGATCTGAGCTGAAGGCAGAGGCTTTAACCCACTGAGCCATCCAGGCGCCCCTCATCTTTCCTCTTTGATGGTCCTATCCTCACTGCTTTGGAGCCCTCTCTCTCTGGTTCATCTTATCACCAATCACCTTCCCAAACAGTTTCAATATAAATCCTTGGATCTCTTTTTCATTACCTCAACCTTTTTCATGAATACCCTGTCCCCTTATGTCTTAACTAAGAACTAACTCTTCACCAAGGAGACCACTTCTCTCATAAAGAAAAGCTACTCATTGGCCCACTGCCCAAGTCCCATGGTGGGTAGTATAAACCATTCTCCTATATCTTCACTTGCTCTCCTGGACTCTCAAAATTTCCTCTTTCATTTCTATTTACACTAACTCCATTCAGCTATACCACTCAACTGTGGTACAGGAGACATCCACTACAGCTAGTGGCACAACAGCTCTCTTAAAGAGCTGTGAAGACAGGACCCTAACAGCCATGTTATAAAACATTACAAGATAGCATCCCACTCCAGCCAAAGTTGATGGGAGCATAAGCAAACCACTAACTCAATCTGAACCAACCAGGTTCTCTCTTCTGGTAACCTGGAATTAGGATTCAGAGAGTCTCTGCATATGGCTAAAATTACAACATGTAAGTTCAGAAGATATAGGATAATTATAAGCTCCCAGGTAAACAAGGAATAACAAAGAGCCACTCTTAAAAGACAAAGCCAGTGAGATAAATGACACAAAAGGGGAGAGACAGAAATAGGAGAGAAAAGCAAAGATGAAAAAATAAGAACAAAGAGCAGAAACTAGGTTCTAAATAGTTTTCCAGGTCCAGGCTCCAGTCCCTTCCTGATATCTGGCTATATTACTGGGTTTGAGTCCTACTCATATGCTCACAACAATTTCCTCTTATTATTTAAGCTAGTTTGAGCTAATTTCTATTACTTGCAAGTAGAGAATCTAAAGTAGTAAAACACTATTCTTCGTGTACTCACCTCCACTCATTTCCCCACATTGATCAAAAATATTATTTCTCACTGTGCTAACTTCTATTGTTACACTAGTAACATCAACATCCATGAGGTAAATGGACACATCCAACAACTTAGGCTTCATAGTTCAGTAATTGCATTTTCAATGACTATCACCTTTGCTTAACTTCAACAACCTGTTCCATGGCTATGTCGTCATTATTCCATGCTGCTCCACCTTTTGATTCATCAATTCAACTCACACTGACTGAGTACACTCTAACTCCAACACATCACTCTCCGGCCTCTTTCATTAAACAGCTTAACTCTTTTACCCTAACTATGCTCACTTACCAATTTTACCAAGACTAACAATCCTATCACTTCTCTCTTTTCACAGGCTAACAGCCCCCATCCTGACCTTACTTCCTATTCAAAGACTCTACAGCTGATTACTTCAATTATTTTTGCCTAATATCGGGGCGCCTGGGTGGCTCAGTGGGTTAAAGCCTCTGCCTTCAGCTCAGTTCATGATCCCAGGGTCCTGAGATTGAGCCCCACATCGGGCTCTCTGCTCAGCGGAGAGCCTGCTTCTTCCTCTCTCTCTCTCTGCCTGCCTCTCCGCCTACTTGTCTGTCAAATAAATTAATTAAAAAATATATATTTAAAAAAAAAAAAAGATTTTATTTTTGCCTAATATCCCCAGTACTCCTCAATCTTTTATCCTTCCATCAGACCCACACTAAGTATACCCAACCTTGTATCAACCTACCATTAGTCTTCTGTACTCCCACACATATGCAGCTGAAATTCACTGAGGGAAAAAACCTCAATCTCAGTGCTATGGATGAGATTTTCCCTCCACTTATTGAAGACCCATTTCTCCATCTGCTTTTGAACTCCATTCCCTTTCACTTCCTCAGATGTCACTCTATCATTTATTCCCCAACCTTTATTTTCAAGGTCACTGATTCTACTAGCCACTTACCCACAAGTAATAAATATTCTAGAGCTCATTCCATACTAAAAAGCCTTTTCTGACTATAGCTGCATCAAGCAATCACTCTTACTCTTCCTTTTTGATCATAACTAAACTACTTGAATGACTAGTCAGTACGAGTATGCAGAAAAAAGTTAACACAGCAGGACTATTTACAAGGTTGGTCCCTGACTGGCATCTGGGAACAAGATTCTCAGAGTGCCCTTAGTCAACTGATAAAGGTGATTCACCATGCCTAGACTAGTCATACAAACAATACCGCTTACGCTGAACAAATGCATTCCTTCTGGGATTCTGGAAATTTCAGTACACACTATGCAGAGGCTGCCTATGTGACCAGGCTTCAGTAAAACCTTGGCCACTAAGACCCAAATGAGCTTTCCTAGGCAGTAACATTACACATGTTGCTACATCTTCATTACTGCTGAGACAGTGAGCTCTGCACAACCCCTGATGGGAAGAAGAGAGCATAAGAAAGCCTGCATACAGAATCCACCAGACTGTAGTTATCTTCTTCCCTTATCACTTAACTGTATATCCTTAGTACATTGCTGTAATAAACTTGGCTGTGAGTATAACCATATGCTGAATCCTAGTGAGGACCCCCAATTCTGTCCCCATCTTCTCACCTCCCATTAGCTTCTTAAAAATCACTAATCTGACCTGGCCCTACTGCATTACAGAAAATAATCCTCGTATGTGTCCCCTCTGTGACATTTCATAGTGTTAAGTCATTCATATAAGTCACTACCGAACTCTAAACTTTTTCACATTTCTTTGTCTTTTTATGCTGCATCCAGGAAGAATTTCCTAGCTAAATCCTCCAGCTTGGTGATTTCCTCTACGGCTTCCTTCAACCTGTTATCCAACCTATCTAACTGAGTTGTTGGATTTTTTAATTATCATTTCCAAGATCTCTAATTGGTTCTTTTTCATAATAGTCTGTAATTATTGTATGGACTGATATCTTCTCTCATCTTGTAAAGAAATATTGAGAATACTGCTCTATAGAAACTGTTTCCTCTGGTATTACCTAAAAAGAATGAAGTAGTTAAAAATGTACTAAAAAAAGATATCCAAGTTAAAAAAGAAAAAAAAAGTTGCAGAAAAATACATTTACATTAAGAAGGAATGGAGAAGGTAAGGTCAAAACTGAACATATGTATGTAAATGTATAGACAAGTAAATATCTAGAAAAATTACCAAAAAAGAAGAGAGCAGTTGGGGAGGGAGTAAAAATACCTTCACTTTTTACTCTATATACTTCTAGATGTTTGTACTTTTATAAAGAAACCTGATCTTTATGTCATTTGTGTACACTTTTAAATTAGATAAGTAAATGGAAAGAAATTCTTCTAAGATGACAAAATGCCAGTAGTTAGACAAAAGTTAAAGAATTATAAGTTATCTCTTTTGTTTTCAAGTTTTCTTTAATGTAAGTATACTACGTTTATAAGTAAAAAATATATTTAATAATTTTATAATTTATCAGTTATGACTTGAAAAGAGGGAAAAACTACTTAACCACTTTGAAATCAAACCTAACTGCTTTCTCCAAAACAGGAGAAGAAAGATTTCTGCTTTTGGCAATGACACCTAGTTATTGAAATCAATTCTGCAGCCACGAGAAAAAGCTAGACAAAATGTTAAAAGTGCTTGTTTGAAGACACTGGAGAAGTAGAAAGGCAGTAAAAGGCTTGAAGAGCCAAGAACTCAGAAGGAAAGGAATCCAGAGAGGGGAGCTACACATCTGGTACAGGTCTTCCTCTACGGGCACTGTTTCCAAAATGGTAGGTAAGAGGCTAAAAGGCTGAACACAGCTTTCAGCAATATCACAGGAACAGGAAAACAAAAACTGGAGTTTCAGGCCACTAAGGAGGAAGGGTCCTATTTAGGTTTTCGGTTAGGATCCCCAAACGGCTACACTCTGGGAATTAAGCTGAACCAAAAAGAGACCAGTTCCCCAAAACTGAAGACTAGTTTCTGAAAATTCAATCCTTGACTGAGCTAAGATGTCCTCCTCTTAACCCTATGTAGAAACAAAAGCAAATGTTCTCTGAAGGAAGAAAACATGATGCAAAGTCTCAAATTTTTCCCACAATTTTTCATACATAATGACTAAGAAGTAGAAATATGCAGGCAGGACAAAAAATAAACAATCGACTAGAAATCAAAAAAAGAAAAACTAAAGATCCAGAAGAGATCCACATCAATTAGGTATCTGACGTAGGCTTTAAAATAACTGGGATTATTAAATTCAAAAACCTAAATGACAAAATGAAGAAGTCCAACAAAGAAGTGAAACTATTTTAAAACTCAAATAAAAATTCCAAAAGTGAAATAACTGAAATTACGTACTTAATGGATAAACTGAACATCAACTCAGACAAAGCTAAAGGGGATTAGTAAACTGGAAGAAAGAGGTCAGAAGAAAATATCCAAATTGAAAAATGGGGGTTAAAAAAAGAGTAGAAAATATAGAAAGAACATAAGAGACATTCAGGGGTGGGGCGGAGACACGTCTTCTTGGTGAGTCCCAGAAGAGAAAAAGAATGGATGTGAACCAATATTCGAAGAGATAATGGCTGAGAATTGTCTAAAACAACAAATCCAACCATAGATTCAAGAATCACTATAAATAGAAAGCAGAATAAACACAAAAAAACCTCTGGGTAGACACAGCATAGTAAAATTGCTGAAAACTAAAAACAAAAAGAAATTAGCTTCAGAGAAGCAACTTCTTAATAGAAATGGATTATGGAATGAGATCTTCAAAGTGCCAAGCCAAAATTCTATACCCAAAACAAACATTCTTCAAATGATGGCAAGAAATAGACATTTTTACACAGATACTGAGAGAATGTGTTGCAGCAAACTCACAAGAAAGAAAATACTAAAGGGACTCTTCAGTTAGAAGAAAAACTATCCTATTGGAACCACAAAAATAGATGAAAGATGAGCACCAGAAAGGATAAATTTGTGGGTTTATCTAATGAATATTTGCTGTCTAAAATGATGATGATGATGATGATGATGTCACCTTATGGGGTTTAAAACACTTGTAGAATTAAGATATACAATAATAAAAAGGCAGGAAGAGGTAAATGCAACCAAAGGTTCTAGGGTTCTTGCATTGTTTAAAAAGTGGCAAAAGTACTAAAATATACCAGACTTTAACAAGTCAAAGATACATACTGAAATCTTGACTAACCAGTAAAAGAATAGTAAAAGAATGTGTAACTAACAAGCAATGGCTTGGGGAGATATAAAAACAAGCATAAAGAGGGCAAGAAAGAAGATAAAAAGGAGCATACCATGGCAGGGGAGTTAAGACTATAAGTTTTAAATGTAACTATATCAATAAAATAAATACACATGGACCAAATACTCCAATAAAGCAAAAACTATTCACTGGATAAACAAAACCCAACAATGCAATGCAGACATACCTTAAATAAAAGATAAATAAAGTCTGAAAGCAAAATGACAGAAAAAAGATAATACATACTAACACTATCCAAAAGGATGCTTGGGCAGTCAATCATACAAACATTAGATATTTTTAATGCTAAAAGTGAAGACACAGTTAAGATTTAATAATCCTTTACACACATTTGTATAAACTAAATAATATCACCTCAAAATAATAAAGCAAAACTTGACAGAACTAGAAGGAGAAAGAGATAAATCCACAATCATAGAGGGGTATTTGCAGAGGAGAGGGCAGGAGGAGCAGGAAAGAAAGAATCCCAAGTAGGCCCCATGCCCAGCATGGAGCCCAACAAGGTGCTCTATCTCATAACCTGGAAATCATGACCTGAGCCAAAATCAAGAGATGAACGTTTAACCAACTGTGTCTCCCAGGCTTCCCCGTAGTGGGAAAATTTTTAAACACTGCTCTTAGTAACTGACAAAACAAAACAGGAAAAACTAGAATGGGGATTTTTTTTTTAAGATTTTATTTATTTGACAGAGAAAGACACAGCAAGAGGGGGAACACAAGCAGGGGGAGTGGGAGAGGGAGAAACGGGCTTCCCGCCAAGCAGGGAGCCCGATGTGGGGCTTGATCCCAGGACTCTAGGATCATGAATCCTGGGATCATGACCTGAGCAGAAGGCAGATGCTTAACGACTGAGCCACCCAGGCACCCAGGGATTTTATTTTAAATGTCCTTTGTATTCCCTAAGAAACATGCCCATCTTGGCTATGTTTCTCTTAATGCTGCTGAAGCTCTTCTGCCACTACAGAGATTTAATGGTACTTGATATTATAAAATAAATGTCATTTTTAAGACCCCTTCTGCTGGAGGGGAAAAATCCCTGCAAACTTTAGCACATTTTGTGAAACAGTAACTCTTTGCTTTAAGCTCTTTTACACATTCAAATATTATATTGTAATGCAAAAACACATTAGCATATGCTCATGGTTAACACTATTTTTAAAAAATATAGATGAATTTCCTTACAAAAATGATACTATAAGAAGGTAATCATCTATGCTATGCTACGTTATGCTATTAGTGTTTCCTTAGAATGTAATTCTTATTTTTCTAGATATGTGATTCAGTAATCAATGAGTTAGAGTTAGAGTTATAGAGTTATTTAGAGTTATAGAATTATTTCTATATTTCAAAGCAATTAACACTTTTCAGTGGCCTCAAAGTCTTGAAGTTTGAAATGTGTAAATACATATTAAAATAATGTTTTTCAAGCAAGGAACTTTTTTTAAAAAGCCCAAATAACTACATCATTCAATTTACAAAAAAATAAGGCATTTTCTTCCTTGCCTGTGAATCATTGCCTACTAATAAATGAGTTGTATAGTCTTTACTGCTCAACTATGATATCCCACATTCCTTATTTATTACTTCATTAACATTTAATTATCTCCACACTTTCCTAACTTTTCCCTTCGGCCTGTACCATATACTTGTGTGTGTACAAGTACAATCAGTACTTTTCTTCTCAGTATCTCTCCTGTCCTCCCAAGACAATAATTCCTAATGGTTTTTGTTAGCCCTTTTAATGGGAGTTGTCCACAGAAGAGTCTTCTCAGTTCAATGTTATAGAAAATATGAAAATACCAACCATGGGAAGGAGCAGAATTTATATGGAAAGTTATTTTAACTATGTGACAATTTTGTAAAACATCAGTAAAATAAATTTCACTATGTAGTTGGCATCTTCCAATACTTTGCACAAAAGAGTAAGTTCTCAATCTAATATGTAAGAGTTCTTTGGTTTACCTAAGAATCAAAAACTAAGTGAACTTCTTAACAAGCTTTTCCAATAGAAAAGGCAGACTCACGGCTATCAAGAATCTTTAGAAACAGCCAGAATGAAATAACTTTAAAATCTAGCTAAACAAATACATAAATCTCAATAAGCTTTCAGAAGAAGTAAAGACTATAATATTTTTAAACATTACCAGTTTTAACCGCTCTTTTCTCCTTTTGCCGAAGGAGGCACTTGACCCAGGTTCTGATTCCTTTTTTCCATCCTCATCCTCATCTTCATCTTCATCATCCTCAAAACACCAATCTGGCAATAGAGGTGGGGGTGGTGCTTCCTCTATATCACCATAGCGACGAAAAAGTTCTTTCAAATAATCACCTTTATAAATTCCTGGTGGTCTGGCTTGAGCAAAAGTAGCAACTGCTGCTTCAATACTATGGAAAACAAACACCATGGAATTTCCTCACTTCTCTTCATTTACGCAGATTTATCAAAACTCATTCTATTTCAGTCACCAAAGGAAGTACGGTATAGGTTTACAAAATGGACAAATCATATTCCCCAGGCCCAAGGCATTCAATCTAGTAAAGGACAAATCTGAAAGAGCTTTAATACAAGGTACATGGATAATCCCTAAACCCTAGAGGTAAACTGCAATGACTGTACGGAAGAGAGCTTGGTAAAGTCTGTGAAAAATGTATACAAAGGCTTGAAGGTTCAGATCGAATTCTAAGGGAAATCAAAGAAATGTGAACGCCAATATGAATAAAAGTAAAAGCATGCTAGCTTTTAAGAACTTTCAACAAATCTGATAAAAACAACAAAGTCATCAGAGAGAGGCTAAAGCACAAACTGACAAGGAGTCTGGGGTTACTGTCAAAAGCACCTCCAAGGCCAGAAAGGCAGAGCTAGAAGAGCACTCAGTAGAGAACCAGAGGATGTGTGAACAGGGAAATAAACAATATGTGTACTTCGACTGATTACATTCAGAGAAGGACCTACTGTGTTGAGGCTTTATAAACAAAAATAATGACCCTCAATCAGTAAACAAGAAAATTCCGGAAGTAATATCCCATTTGCCCAATTTGAGGCAACAAAGGTTCTAATCTCTCAGGATCTAAAAAGGTACTTCAATAAAGCCATGTTTACTTAAGTGGTTCATACAGAGTAACTGTACCCAAAACACCTTCTCCATATACCATTACAGGTTTTTCCTAATATTCAGCAGCTATAAAAAATAAAAGTATTATTAAAAATGAAAAGAACAAGGGGCATCTGGCCAATTTAGTAATTACAGCATACAACTTGACCTCAGGGTCGTAAATTTGAGCCCTACGTTGGGCATGAGCTAGATTCTTTAAAAAAGAAAAGAAAAAAGAACAATAATAACAACAGTAACTTCCAAAGGTGAATATTTTAAAAAAAAAAGAGAGATTTTGAGTAAACTTGTCTCTGATAATTCTGGAAGATGTGAAAAAAATCTGGAAAAGAAAATATATAATATATAAATATCGATAAACATTCAACTAAAATGCTACTTAGGACAAAATACCAGGTAATAAATGATATTCTAAGACTAATCAAGTCTAAAATTAAAACCACTTTAAATATTATTAATCAGGACTTCACCAAAAATTTGACAATATAAAATGCTAAAACTAAAAAAAATCGATAAAATTCTTTATCAATTACTAATCTTCCATTATAACAAGAAACAATACCTCCAATCCATTTTCTCCACCAAAAAGGCACATATGAGGAAACCAGTGCGATTGAAACCATGGGTACAATGAACACCTAGAAAATAAAGTAGCTTTGGTTTAAAACTAAAATATAACTTCAAAAGCCACATTTGACTTTAAAATTCCAACCAGTAAGCAAAACATTTTAATGACTTTATAAAATAACTACATTTTTAAAAACTTGGCCCTCTCTTATAGCTTAGTAACTCATCAGTTTAAGTTCTTAGAATCTAATTAATCTCACTAGCAAGAAGTTTAGTATATACTGGTTACAAATCACCTCTAAAATCTAAAGATTCTCTTAAAACTAATGGATTCCGAGCACTTTAAGGATGCCTGGATAGCTCAGTCAGTTAAGCGTTTGCCCTCAGCTCAGGCTATGATCCCAAGGTCCTGGGATAGAGCCCCACATCGGGCTCCCTGCTTGCGGGGAATCTGCTTCTCCCTCTCCCTTTGTGCCCACTCTCTCACTCTCTCTCAAATAATAAATAAATCTTCAAAGAAAAAAAAAAGGAATCCAAGCACTTTAAATAAGAAAGTGTTTTAGACAATCGTATCAAAAAATGGGCAGAAGATATGAACAGACACTTCTCTAATGAAGACATACAAATGGCTATCAGACACATGAAAAAATGGTCATCATCACTAGCCATCAGGGAGACTCAAATTAAAACCACATTGAGATATTACCTTACACCAGTTATAATGGCCAAAATTAACAAGACAGGAAACAATGTGTGTTGAAGAGGATGTGGAGAAAGGGGAACCCTCTTACACTGTTGCTGGGAATGCAAGTTGGTGCAGCCTCTTTGGAGAACAGTGTGGAGATTCCTCAAGAAATTAAAAATAGAACTTCCCTATGACCTGCAACTGCACTCCTGGGTATTTACCCAAAGATACAGATGTAGTGAAAAGAAGGGCCATCTGTACCCCAATGTTTATAGCAATGTTTATGGCCACGGTCGCCAAACTGTGGAAAGAACCAAGATGCCCTTCAATGGATGAATGGATACGGAAGATGTGGTCCATATACACTATGGAGTATTATGCCTCCATCAGAAAGGACGAATACCCAACTTTTGTAGTAACATGGACAGGACTGGAAGAGATTATGCTGAGTGAAATAAGTCAAGCAGAGAGAGTCAATTATCATATGGTTTCACTTATTTGTGGAGCATAACAAATAGCATGGAGGACATGGGGAGTTAGAGAGGAGAAGGGAGTTCGGGGAAATTGGAAGGAAAGGTGAACCATGAGAGACTATGGACTCTGAAAAACAAACTGAGGGTTTTGAAGGGGCAGGGGGTGGGAGGTTGGGGTACCAGGTGGTGGGTATTATAGAGGGCACAGATTGCATGGAGCACTGGGTATGGTGCAAAAATAATGAATACTGTTATGCTGAAAATAAATAAAAAATAAAAATAAATTTAAAAAAATAAAGTGTTTTTATCAAACACACACACACACAACACTTGACTGGGTCTAAAATAATTGATGGATATACAGTACAATAAAAATAAAACTACTTTGATGTTCTCTTAGAAACTGACAGTGTCTTTACGTTATTTTATAATATTTAAAACAAACCTTCAGGGAGCAGCTGGATGGCTCAGTCAGTTGGACTGTTGGTTTCCGCTCAGGTCATGATCTCATGGTCCTGAGATCAAGCTCCACATCCAGCCTTATGCTATGTGTGGAGGGTGCCTAAGACTTTCTTTCCCTCTCCCTCAGCCCCTCCTTGCCACTCTCTCTCCCTTAAATAAATAACTCTTTAAAAAGGTAAAATAAACTTGCAGAAGAAAAACCTGAGAAGAAGAATTTTTTCTTAAACCTTTTTTCAATACATATTCAAATGCAGTCCTACCTCTATACTCTGAAAAACTGCAAATGAGCTTCATAAAAATGAATGCATTTTTATTTTTTTTTAAGATTTTATTTATTTATTTGACAGAGAGAAATCACAACTAGATGGAGAGGCAGGCAGAGAGAGAGAGAGGGAAGCAGGCTCCCCGCTGAGCAGAGAGCCCGATGCGGGACTCGATCCCAGGACCCTGAGATCATGACCTGAGCCGAAGGCAGCGGCTTAACCCACTGAGCCACCCAGGCGCCCCATGAATGCATTTTTAAATCACTTTAACTACTTTGAAGAAGTAATTAAAATAGTTTGGTTGACATTACTAACGTGACATTACTTAAGTCACTCTCCCACAAACATCGAAAATGAAGCTTTTCCTATTATCTCTGTTTAATGGAAAGATATCTCGACATTTAAGACCATATCTTAACGAACTACTCTTCTCTTTGTATATAAAGCATCCTAACAAAGGGCAACCAAAAATCAAATATATAAATAAACTAAAAGAATTACAAAACTTCTAGAAGACAATATGGAAGAAAATCTTTGCAACCTTAGTATAGGAAAAGATTTCTCAGATAAAACATGAAATAAAAGGAAATACTGATAAATAGTGCTACTTCATAAAGGTAAATGTCTGCTTTGAAAGATGTCATTGAGAAAATAAAAACACCAGGGGACGCCTGGGTGGCTAAGTGTCACTAAGTGTCCTGACTCAATTTTGGCTCAGAGCATGATCTCAGGGTCCTGAAATCGAGCCCCACATCGGATTGCATGCTAGGTGTGGAGCCTGGTTAAAAGTCTCTAAGTCTCTCTTTCCCTCTTCTCCTCCCCTAGCTCTCTCTTCCTCTAAAAAGAAAAAAAAAAGGAAGAGAAAAAAAAAAAAACTAGCCACAAAATATATTTTCATTACATATATCTAATAAAGAACTTCCATCCAGAATATATAAGTAAATCTTACAACTCAGTAATAAAACAAACACCTAATATTTTTAAAACTGGGCAAAAGATTTCAAGACACTTTACAAAAGAATGTGTGTAAATGATCAAGAAGTACATGAAAAGACAATCAATATCATTATCATAAAATGAAAATGAAAATTACAATGCAATCCCCTACACACCAATTAAAATAGATAAAATCAAAAAGACTAACAATGTCATATGTAAGTGTGGATATAGAGGAATTGAAACCCTCAAGCACTGCTGGTAGAAATATAAAATAACACAATCACTTTAGAAAACGGTTTGGCAATTTCTTAAAAAGTTAAACATACAAACATACATCTACATCAAATGACCCAGACATTCTAATCCTAGTTATTGACTGAAGAAAAATAAAAATATATGTGCAAAGACATACATAAAGATTAATGTCCACAGCAACTTTATTTATAATGGCCAAAAGTGCAGACACCCCAAATGTCAACCATCAGGTAAAGGGATAAATATGTAGTATATCCATTCAATAACTACTATTCAGCCATAAAAATGAATAAATTACTAATAAATACAATGAGGATGATTTAAAAACCTGTGTGAAAGCAGAAAACAAAAAAAAAAAAAACATGAAGTCCATATATACAAATTTCTTTTACATAAAGTCTATAATATGCAAAAATGTGTATGGAAACATGAAAGACCCTGAATAGCCAAAGCAGTTTTAGGAAAAATAACAGAATTGGAGGCATCATACTTCCTGACTTCAAATTATACCACAAAACTGTAGTGATTAAAAACAGTATGGTACTGGTATAAAGACAGACCTATAGACTGATGGAATAGAACAGGGAACCTAATTAAACTCCTGCATATACAGTCAACTGATATTCAATAAGGGAACCCAGAACACTGAATGGGGAATGTTAGTCTCATCAACAAATGATGTTCATGCAGAACAATAAACCTGGACCCGATCTTACACTATTCACAAAAATTAACTCAAAACAGATTAAAGACTTAAACATAAGACCCAATGCCATAAAACTCCAGAAAAAAATATAGGGGAAAAACTACTCAACACTGATCTTGCCAATGATTTTTTGGATATGACACCAAAAGCACAAACAACCAAAGCAAACATCAACAAATGAAACAACATCAAACTTAAAAGATTCTGCCCAAATAAATAAATAAATGAAATGAAATGAAATGGCAATCTACAGAATGGGAAAGAAATTGTGCAAACCATACATTATATCAGGGACTAATATCCAAAATATATAAGGAACTCATACAACCCAGTAACAAAAAAACAAGTCAATTTAAAAATGGCCCTAGGATCTCAAAAGACATTTTTCTAAAGACATCGAAATGGCCAATGGGTATATTAAAAGATACTTAACATCACTAATCATCAGGGAAATATAAATCTAAACCACAATGAGAAATCACATCACACCTGTTAAAATGGTTATCACCAAGGCAACAAGAGTTAAGTATTGGCATGGATGTGATGAAAGGGGAACTCCTACACTGCTGGTGGGAATGTAAATTGGTTCAACCTCTAAGGAAAACATGGAGGTTCCTCAAAAAATTAAAAATACATCTACCATATGATCTAAAAATTCCACTTCTGGATATGCACCCAAAGGAAATGAAAATAGAATATTGAGATATATGCATTTTCATGTTTATTGCAGCATTACTGACAATAGCCAAGATATGGAAACAACCTAATCACCCATCAATGGATGAAGGAATATGTAAGATGTGGGAGGAGGGTGCATGTAATGGAACTTTAGTCATAAGGAAGAACATTCTGTCATTTACAACAACACATATGAACCTTGACATATTATGCTAAATAAGGGAGATAAGTCAGACAGCAAAAGACAAGTACAGCATATTACTTATATGTGAAAATAAAAAAAGCCAGACTCATGGGGCGCCTGGGTGGCTCAGTGGGCTAATGGCTCAGTGGGTTAAGCCGCTGCCTTCGGCTCAGGTCATGATCTCAGGGTCCTGGGATCGAGTCCCGCATCGGGCTCTCTGCTCAGCGGGGAGCCTGCTTCCTCCTCTCTCTCTCTGCCTGCCTCTCTGCCTACTTGTGATCTGTCTCTGTCAAATAAATAAATAAAATCTTTAAAAAAAAAAAAAGCCAGACTCATAAAATCAGAAGAGTAAAACAGTAGTTACCAGGAAATGGGGGCGGGAAGGAGGTAGAAAACAGAGTTATTTAAATGTAAACAAATTTAAATTAATTAATTAAAACAAATTTGCAATGAGTAGTAAGAGCCAGAGATTTAATGCACAGCATAGTGAATATAAACAATATTGTATTATGCTCATCAAACCTGAGAAGAAAGAACTTAATTATTCCAACCCCTAAAAAAAAAATTATGTAACATGATAGAGGTGCTAATTATTGCTACAATGGCAACCATATTACAATGTATAAATATATCAAATTAACATGTTGTACACCTTAAATTTCCACAATGTCATATGTCAAATATATTTCAATTAAAACAACTTCTAAAAAATCCAAATTAATCAATAGTGACAGAAGATAGGAAGTGACTGCCGAATCTGTAACTAAAGTTTGAAGAGAGGCTGAACACAAACGGGCTTAAGATGCAAATGCTCTGAACCTTGGTTGTAGTTTCATGGGTATCTACATCATTAAATTGTACATTTTAAATGAATGCAGCTCATTGTATACCTCAATAATGATAACTGTTTTTATATCCAGTTAATAAAGTGAGGGGCACAGGGTGGTTCAGTCAGTTAAGCATCTGCCTTCGGCTCAGGTCATAAACTTGGGGTCCTGGGATGGAGCCCCATGTCAGGCTCTCTGCTCAGTGGGAAGTCTGCTTCTACCTCTCCCTCTGCCTCTCTCCCTGCTCGTGCTCTCTCTCATATAAATAAATAAATAAAATAAATTCTTAAAAAAAAAAACAACAGGGATGCCTGGGTGGCTCAGTTGGTTGGACGACTGCCTTCGGCTCGGGTCATGGTCCCAGAGTCCCGGGATCGAGTCCCACATCGGGCTCCCAGCTCCATGGGGAGTCTGCTTCTCCCTCTGACCTTCTCCTCGCTCATGCTCTCTCTCTCTGTCTCTCTCTCAAATAAATAAAAATAAAATCTTAAAAACAACAACAACAACAACAACCTAGAAGCTAAAGTGAGATGCTGATGTAAGTCTGCAATGGGCATTAAAAACATATTCCAAAACACTTGTTTTTAACAACTGACTTTATCAAAGATGTAACTTTGATACATTTTTATTTTTTATACATTTTTAAAAGTATACAAATAAAAGTATCATTTTCATGTCATTTCTGTAACACGGTAAGATTTCTTTCCAAAAAAGGTTTTTGCTACTTAAAAAAAAAATTTTGAAACCAGTATCATAGAGTTATCATCAACTACACCAAATCTCCTATTTTCTACATTCATACTAAATAATCATTAATATTTAGAATAAAAACTTTAGTCAATGAACAACACCCAATTAACAAGGACATAAAGGAACTACACACAGGAGCAATCTGTGCAAACAAAAATATGCATGAATCAAAACACCACATATGGCAAAACTATAAATGAATCAGAATGGCTATAACATGGAGTATAATAAGAAAGTAATACCAAATGCAGTTGGGAGGCAGTAAGAAGGACAATATCCTGAAGAAAACTGCGTACCATACTAAAGACAGTATATGGGCAATGGAAAGATATTAAAAAATTTTAAGCATGGCAATAAAATTATGTTTTTTTAAAAAAACACTCCAGGGGCACCTGGCTGGCTCAGTCAGAAGAGCATGCAACTCTTGATCTCAAGGTTGTGGGTTCGAGCCCCATGCTGGGTGTAGAGATTACTTACATACATACATATACACATACATACATACTAAAGAAATGTTTAAAGAATAAATAAATAAATAACCCACTCCAATGGCAGTTCAACTGAAGACAGAGAAGAAGCAACAACGAAGGCAAGAAAAACAGTAAGAAAGCCATCCCAGTAATTTAGATGTGAGATAAGGGTCTGAGTGTCAAGGGTCATAATGTTAGCAATAATGAGGGGAGGCAGACTAAAGAGACATTTAAGGCAGAATCTCCAATATGAGGGGTGAATGACCAGCAACACAGAGAGAAAAGACATACAAGGAGTCTCTGGTTTCTGATGTGATTAAGTGGGCAGTGGCAACATTTACTAGCTCAGGAAGTACAGGAGTTACATCAGTCTTATAGGCATGGTAATGAGTACAGTTGGTGATGATGAGTTTAAGGTTCTTCTGGGACTTCAAAGTATTTTGGGGAAAAAGTAGCAAAGAGCTTCACAGAGAGGTGGAGAGCTGGCTAGAGCTGCAAATTAAAGAATAATCAACATATATTGACCTAGGGAAGAGGGCTGTGTTACAGATAAGATCACTAAGAATGGGTATGTAAAAATTAAGAGATGAAAATTAATAATGAAATCTGAAGAAAACCAACCTTTCAAGAATAAGTAAGGGTCTGGAAACTTATTTATAAAAAAGACCAAGAATAAAAGCCATGGGGTCAAGAAAAAAAAAAGAACATGGAGTCACATACAACAACAACAAAAAAAGTTTCAAGACATGACTGTTCACTGTTTAAATGTCACAATTAGAAGTGAAAGTCACTATTTGTGTAAGAGTGCACAGGGAGGACTCCAGATTGCAATGTAGTGAATGGGAATAAGCGAATTCAAGTATCCATCTTTCAAAATATCAGCTGGGAAGCGGAAGGGGAAATATAAAACAAGAAGAAAGGTGTGGGATTTGGGGGGTATCATTTAATATAAGAGGCTTAGATATGTTTCCTATGTTTACAGTCTGAGAAGAAGCTGGTTACGTCACAGAGGTTGACAATAATTGAAAACAAGGATACAACTGAAATAAGTTTCTAAAGAGATAAAAACAGCTCAACCTTGAACAGGAAAAATACCCCTTAGAAATAAACGACTGTAATCATGAAACTATAAATTCCATTATCTCCATTGCTTCTTAAGGAAAGGGGCCTCAAAAATTACAAAGTTAGCTATAAACAGACATTTTTGCACAACATGAATCTAAACCAAACATGTAAATTTTCCTTCTGCTTTATATTTCAGACCAATTTAAGCAACAAATATTCTAAGGTAAAAATGTTTCTCACCTAAACCACTACTGTTTTTCATTCTAACTTTTACTCTAGCAAGATATTTTTATGAATAGAAAATGTAAGAATAATTGCTAATGAAGTGATTAAGCCACGTGATGAAATATAAATTAAGAAAGTACCACAACTCTTTTAATATACCTTGTTATACAAATACATAAAGTTTTAGTCTTATTATACTTTAAATCACTAATAGATGACTGGAGTTTTAAACTAAGATATAGCTATAAAAACTTCATGAAAGCAAATCTCTGCAGAAAAATTTGGAAAATCATGTATTTGTTGTTAAAAAAAAAAATCCATTAACTACAAGTTTAGTATAACAGGTCTTCAATATTTAAAAAAAAAAAGAACATTTTTCAGTTTTCCTCAGTTCATTTTGAGAATGGGTCCACCTAGTGGCAAGTAAAGCAGAGTTTGTATCTAAAGATTAGCTCACTATTAGCTTTTTTTTTTCTCACTATTAACTATTTTAAGTCAACTTCTTAATCAAATTTGAAAATTTATCTAGAAAAATTCATTTTCTAGGTAAGCTAATACAATAAAATAAATTTATATAGCATGTCAAAAAATATTTTTTAAGATGTTATGTATTTATTTACTTATTTGACAGAGCGAGAGAGAGACAGCGAGAGAGGGAACACAAACAAGAAGGGGGAGTGAGAGAGGGAGAAGCTAGCTCCCCACTGAGCAGGGAGCCCCATGAGGGGCTCAATCCCAGGACCCTGAGATCATGACCTGAGTCAAAGGCAGACACTCAACAACTAAACCACCCAGCTGCCCTCAACATGTCAAAAAATATTAACACTAATAAACATATTAACACTAATATATATATTAAGGGAAAACCACAGTTCTTTAAAAATCAAATCAAATGGGGCACCTGGGTGGCTCAGTGGGTTGAGCCGCTGCCTTCGGCTCAGGTCATGATCTCAGGGTCCTAGGATCGAGTCCGGCATCAGGCTCTCTGCTCAGCAGGGAGCCTGTTTCCTCCTCTCTCTCTCTGCCTGCCTCTCTGCCTACTTGTAATCTCTCTCTGTCAAATAAATAAATAAAATCTAAAAAAAAAAAAAATCAAATCAAATGAAGCAAGAGGGGTGGGCACCTGGCTGGCTTAGTATGTAGGGCATGCAATTCTTGATCTTGGGATTGTAAGTTCAAGCCCCATGTTGGCTACAGAGATTACTTAAAAATAAAATCTTTCCAAAAAAAAAAAAAGAGAGAGAAGAAACAATCTCCCAGCAAAGGAGAGAAAGATGAGCTATAACAATATTAACATACATCCTGGATATATAAACAAAAACCAGGAAGAGGTGATTTATAAAAGCTTAGTTGAAGCATATCAATAGTACTGAGGTTGAAACACCCTGGACTAAAGGAACAAAAATAAGAACAGAAAAAGAAAACTAACTATTATTAAGACTTATTATATGCCAAGTTATCTTATTTTTATTAAACCAAAAAAAAGGTTTTTTACCAAAATAACATATGCTACTCATGAAAATACATAGTCACAAATCAGATACAATATTTATAATTGGAAACACCCAAATTAACTACAGGCATCAGTTATATATCTATTATATAGCCTATCATTTACCAAGAAATCAGCTGTTTCTCTTTTAACATAGCTTTTTTTTTAATTTCTCCAGTCCATAAAATTCTTCTTTTAAAGATTTTGTTTATTTATTTTTTATTATTTTATATTTATTTATATTTATATTTATTTATTTTGTACTTATTATTTATTATTATTATTTATTTATTTATATTTTATTTATTTATTTGACAGAAATCACAAGAAGGCAGAGAGAGGGGGGGGGAAGCAGGATCCCCGCTGAGCAGAGAGCCCAATGCGGATCTTGATCCCAGGACCCTGAGACCATGACCTGAGCTGAAAGCAGAGTTTTAACCCACTGAGCCATCCAGCCGCCCCCACAAAATTCTTATTCTCAAGACAGTTACTTTGGCACATGCAAACAAACACAATATAGTTCCATAATCTCTTACTTGTAATTATAATTTTTTTAAATGCTCTAAAAATATTAAGGTTCTTGGTAAATAATTTGAGGACAAAACCTGACCTGAACTAATGTGGCATTTATTTATAGTCTATTTTTCCCACTTAGTATAAATAAATATTCATATGTTTAACTGCAGAAATGCTAATGTGTTTAATTATGGAATGGTCTCTGACACCTAGGTTATCTCTAAATATTATTTTCTAAATAGAAACCACTAAAAGGAACCAATCTCCTTAGAGATATAACTGATTCCCAGGTCTGGAAAACATCATGTACCAGAAAACAAGGAAACCATCAAAGACTAATGGATGATATCAAACCAACTTGAAGGGACTCCCATTGCTCCAACTGCTCCAAATTGGAGCAATTTGGACATTAAGAATAAATGTTGACTGCAACTGACTTAAATAAGTCAACTATATAAAAATAACTCCAACAATATAACTGGACAATTTATAACAAGGGTCAACTTCTTTTCCTAAACCTGGGAATGTTAATCTTTCTAAAACCATGACATCTGTTCCTGAATGTTAAGACTTGTTGTCTTCCTCTGAATTCTTCAAATACATTTAGCATCTACCCGTACAATGATTTCTCTCAAATGAGAAAACAGCTATCACTCAAATAAAGGCCACAATGCTAGTTTAGGCTGCATATCTTTTGGCTGCACATCTAAATATATGCATATATATGTGTACTTGTTACATGTATTCTCGTGAATGTATAAATACATACACACATACACATCACAATACTGTATGGCATATATTCCTTTGTTATTGTTCTTCTGTTAAATATAGTTGCACACTCTATAAATGACCTGCTTTATCAGATATGTAAACTATTCCCAGTTTTTATTACAAGTGAAGCTGTGCTGAAATTCCTTCCACATAAATCTTTATGTCCATCTCTACTTCCTTAAAATGAACTTAGATGTAGTCTTCATAAGTCAAAGTATATAAACACTTAGGAAGACCTTGAAAAATATCACCATATTGTCCCTCCAGAGAAGTAGTACCAATTAACACTCTAATTAACAATGTATGAGTGCACCCAATGTATCCAAACCTTGACATTATAATTTTTTAAATTTTTCCAATTTGAAGGGGGAAATAACTATATTTTAACTGCATCTCTAATTAACAAATGAAAAACTGTTTTCATGGTTATTTATATTTTTAAAATAAAATATTGTTTCTTGTTTATTTAACAATTGTTAAAAATGGTTAAAAAATGTTTCTTTAACAATTGTTTCTTTAACAATAAAAATTGTTTCTTGGTTACTTATATTTTACTTTTTATATATTTCTTATATATTTTTATAAGCTGCATTTTCATTGTATTTCATATTTTGCCAGTTGGATATAAAATCTCTTTGTACATATATTTTTTATGATTTTATTTACTGATAGATTTAAGAGAGAGAAAAAGGGAGCAAGCAGGGGGAGGGAGAGAGACAAGTAGACTCTTCGCTGAGTGCTGAACCAGACACAGGGCTTGATCTCACAGCCCCAAGATTATGACCTGAGCCGAAATCAAGAGACGCTAACCAATTGAGCCACCCAGGTGCACCTCTTTGTATATATTTTTAACCTGTCATATGCTTCAAATATTTGTCCAAATTTCAAATAATCCTTTTGCTCTGTTTGTTATGTTTTATAGTACAGAAATTCTTTTACATTTTCATGAGTTAATCTAGACACCAAGGAAGCAACAACTTAGAGATCTGAACTTTGAAGTCAGAAACTGGATTGAAAACTTGGCTTAAATCCTTATTAGATGTGTGACCATGGGCAAACTAACTTCTCTGAGACTTAGTTTTCTTATCTGTAAAAGGGCGATAACACCCCATACTATACAGTTGTTATGAGGATTATATTCATTCATTCCTTCATTCATCATTTCCCATCATGTCTCCCAGGCAAAGAAAAAGCACTCATTAATAGCTGCAGGAACAATTATCACTGATAGAGAACATATTTTAATTTTTGATAGCAGCTCTCAAATTTAAGTGTGCGCAAAAAGTCACCTAAGATCCTTGTTTAAAAAAAAAAAAAAAAAAAAAAATTGGATTTCTAGGCTTCAACCCCAGAGTTTTTGATTATGTAGGTCCAGGACGAGGCCCTAAAACAAACATTTCTAATAAGCATCCTTGGGATATTCTGATGCAAGCAGTCCAGGATACTCTTAAAGAAATATTTATGGGGACGCCTGGGTGGCTCAGTTGGTTAAGCAGCTGCCTTCGGCTCAGGTCATGATCCCAGCGTCCTGGGATTGAGTCCCACATCGGGCTCCTTGCTCGGCGGGGAGCCTGCTTCTCTCTCTGCCTCTGCCTGCCATTCTGTCTGCCTATGCTCGCTCTCTCCCCCTCTCTCTCTCTGATAAATAAATAAAATCTTTAAAAAAAAAAAAAAATTTATGGATTCCGCCTTTGGTAATGTAACTGAAATATCCTAGCTCACTCCAGAATTAAATAAATACTGACCTATATTTTCTCCTATATGCTTATGGGTCCTTTTAAAAATATTTAATCCATCTAAAATACATGTTATTAAATAGTGGGCTAATGTTTATTAAATAATCAAAACTTCCTGCTACGATTTGGAAAAAATCTCCTCTATCACCAGAAAACTACTGTAGTTTCCATTACTATACTCTATGCTTTAATAACTGGTAAGGACAATCCCCTCATTATTTCTGTTTTTCAAAATTTGCCAAACAATTTTTTCCTGTGTTCAATATATGTTAAGTATGTGGAGACAGTAAATTTTACAAATAAAATAAATCAACTTCATAATAACTCTTCCAAAGTCTCACTGTAGTATTGCTTAGAAGTACGCTAAAAATTGAAATTAATTTGGGAATAAATATCTCCCATTTCTTCAAATCTTTTAATATCCAAGTATATTTTCTTCAAAAAGACCTCCTATACTTCTTAATAAACTTTATTCCTTGGTATCCTGTACTTCTGTTACAGAAAAGAAAAGTGGCTTAGAGTGTGAACTTACAAATAAGATTGCTTAGAATATGATCTAAACTCTAACCATTACAAGCTGTGTGAATGACGTTGAGCAAGTCTCTTAATCTTTCCAAGCTTCAGTTTCTCATTATAAAATGGGGGCAGCAATAAAGTGCACATAAGAGGATTGTTTTAAGAATGAATGAAATGAGATTAAAAAAAAAAAAAAGGAATGAAATGAGATAATGAATGTAAAATGGTTTACAGAGTGACTAGTACAGAGGAATTGCTCCATAAATGTTAACCAGTATTATCATTAAGACTAATAAGACTATCCTCTTACTTCCTATTTACTGTTTATTTACAAGAAAGTTGCTGATGTTTTCTTTTTTATCTTTGTTCAAATATATCCCCTGAATTTTCTTACTATTCATAATAGTTTTCCAGTTAATTCTCTGAATAGGGAAAATATTAACTGCTTAAAACTTAAAGAAGAAATCACAAAAGGAAAAACTATTCAACAAGCTATGCTAAAACAAATGGTTGGTTATACAGAAAACATTTGAATTAGGTCCTCAATTCAAACCATATGTCAATATAAATATCAGAAAGAACAAAAAATCAAAGCTAAAATTCAAACCTTAAAAATTCTAGACCAGTCCTAGTAGCACTGTTTATAATAGAAAAAAACAAATGGAAAACAAGTGAAATGTCATCTTAAGTAACTGTCAGGTTTTTTCATTTTACCTATTTAGTATATTTATTGTTTATTGCCTGCCTTCCTCCCACATCCCCTCCCCCCTACTTCTAGTCCACACTAAAATATAAGCTCCAGGAGAGCAGAGATTTTTTTTCCGTTTTCTCCACTGATGTGTTCCAAGAGCCTGCACCTTGCAAGGAGCAGCAATCAATAAATATCTCCTGAAACAGTTGTCCATCAACAGGAGAATGGATAAACTAGAGGGTATTCGTGATGGAACACTATAATAGCAAAAAATGAACCACAGTTACATACAACATTATGGGTCACTCTCTGAAATATAATACTGAGTGAAAATAATTTTACAATATGTATGGTATGAAATGCAAAATTATAAAAAAAAAATGAAGTGTTTAAGGTAAAGTTTCCCAGTGGTATACATGAAGAGGGGCAATTAGGGCTTTATCTTGAAAAATATAAAAATTACAAAAATACATTTCATTGTTCACAAAAGTTTAGGTCTATTACTCTAATTAATCACTTTTCTTGGGCACCTGGGTGGCTCAGTGGGTTAAAGCCTCTGCCTTCAGCTCAGGTCATGAGCCCAGGGTCCTGGGATCAAGCCCCACATCGGGCTCTCTGCTCAAGCAGGGAGCCTGCTTCCTCCTCTCTCTTTGCCTGCCTCTCTGCCTACTTATGGTCTCTGTCTGTCAAATAAATAAATAGATAAATCTTTTTTTTTTTTTTAAATCACTTTTCTTAGTGATTACTTTAAAAAGAAAAAAAAAAAAAGACTTTGTATCACCTCACCTGCTAAAAAGAAAATGGAAACCCAAACACAAAATAAAATATTTAAACAGTGGTAAAGTAAAGCCAGACATACCTATAAGTTCAGGTGGGTTTCTTTCATTAAACCGCTCACAGAGACGAATGAATGTCTCAGTATTCTCAGTTGTAGGGCACTCGCCGTGTCTAGTAATATGGAAACATTTTTTTAAGAAGAAATTGCAAATTTCAGCAAAATGTTTCAATATTAAAGAATCTTAATACATGACTTACCCTTTACATTGAAGTTTTATGTATTTGATTCCTTCTTTTTCTATGTCATTTCTGTCATAGAACCTCGAAGTATTTGTCAAATCTACTAACAAGCCCATTTTAACCTTAAAAAAAAGAGAGAGAGAAGAAAAAGAGAAAAAAGCAGATTTACTAGTAACTGAATTTGTTCCAAAACAAACTGATTAAATGGCAATACTCCAGTTCATCCATCTACACTGAGGGAGATTTTATGTCACTCGACTAATGAACTACTGATAACAAAAGCATCACTTACTCAAGTCTTATTCAAGGTACTAGAACTTAGAAGGCACTAAATGAAATAAATTAAACCTCAAACCGATGAGAGAACTAGAACATACGCAAAACGTAGTCCACTTCAACATCACAGAAGTCTACCTAAAAATGCAGACATGGATGCAGTTTTCTAAGTCTGTCCCCCCACAACCTATAATTCATTAGACAAGAGGATACAGCAAGAGTAGCATGTATGTGAAATACACCCCAACCCCCAAGCACACATCAACCTAGTAATCCAAGCAGCTATCACTATATCACATACTAGGCAATTAAATTCTAACGTATTATATAAGGCAAAAAGTATGTACAGTCAAAATTTTCTTATAAATCCCTTAAATCATCAGTAAAGAACAGTACATAAGGCCATAACTGCATCTCATTGAGGATTTAATCCCATCTCTCAGGCAGTTTTTCTTCCTGCATTAGAACAAAAATCATTATTTCTTCTGTTGGGCATTAACTAATGTAGTTGGCTTGTGATCAGGGACCAAGTAGCTTAAAAAATCTTTAACAACTAGAATCACATTCAGACTAATAAGAGAGTCTCACTAAGATACGCACACTGGAACTGAGCCATGTAAAAGAACAGTTAACTCACACATCCTCTGCCTCAGTCTGAAGCACATATTCTCTGGAAAGAATGACAAGGGAAACAATCTGCACTTTTAAAACTGTTATTTGTCTCTCTTTTATTATCACTTTTATTGAGTACCTAGTGTTGGATGTGTCTGAAGGAGACTGGTTTACAAAATGATTTGACTCCACTGTTAGGGGGGAAAAATGGCAAAGACATTTATATTTCATGCACAACAAAACTGACAAAACTAACAAAATTGTTTGTTTCCAAAATATTAACTAGCTACCACATGTGTTCCACTGATTTCCTCAGATTCCTTAGTTTAAGTGCAGATGAGAGTTAGGTCTACCCATCACGTGAGCTCTTACAGGAAATGTATTTCTTAGCGCATTTTCTACAATCTGCCACCCCTGGGCCTACTTCCCTTCCCACACAACTTCTGCAGTGATCTTCATTCCTTCAGAGGACATGTACTGTCAAACACAGAGTTAGATCTCATTAATATAGCTTCTCAGAGAGTTAGAATTAGAACCCATGTTGTTTGTATCCAGATCCAAAATAAGATATGGATCAAAAGTGGAGATGGACAAGAAAATACGAGTTTTCTAAATACATAAAAACACTTTAGCCAAGGAAATGGAGAAACTGTACTGTATGACTTAACTGCCTGGAGCCCCATATATAAGTATATATGTATGTGCTTGTGTGTTGTGTGTCTGTATGGATAATGTGTTTGTGTGTGAATGTATCTGCATACACATATACACATACATATACTACATATACATATTTATTTTTCATAATAGTCCAACCATGAAGTAAGGATAATAAGAGTACCTATTTCATGGAGTTATCGTGCGATTCACTAAAGGCACTGCTCTGTGCCAAGCTCTATACTATAAGCTTTATATGCACTAATTTTATTTACAGATGAGGAAACTGAATCAGGAAGAGATTATGTAACTTGCCCAACAGAGCTGTAAGTGGCAAACTGGAAATCAAAACCAGGATGTGGCTTCTAAGCCCAAACTCTTACCATACCAACCAGGAAATATTTAATGCTCTATAAACGTTAACTAAGACTTTCAAAGTCATTATTGATAATGAAAATAAAAGTTAAAAGTTTACAAAAAATATAAACAAAGACTCAAAAACTATACCGAGAAAAGGGATGAGTAAATCTCAAATATCTCGTATTTCAAATCTCATATATCAAAATATGGTTTTCAAGGTAAAGTAAATCTCATATATCAAAATATGGTTTTCAAAATCTAAGTGACAATTTTTCTATCCCACAATAAAAACCTTTGCACATAATGAGTAGCAGTATTGGATGAATGTACTGAAACAGAAGAGTACAAACAGTAACAAGTTGAATTATGTCCCCTAAAAAAATATGTTCTAGTCCTAACTCCTAGTACCTGTGAATGTGATATTTTTGGGAAATAGGGCTATAGGGTCTTTATAAATATAATCAAGTTAAGATGAGATCACGCTGGATTAGGGAACCCTTAAAAAACAGAAACTTGGACAGACACACACAGGAGATGTCAACAAGAGCAATGACCCACAGAGCTACAAGCCAAGGAATGCCAATGATCACTGGCATTAACCAGAAGCTAGCAGAAAAGAGTGAACGGAAAAGATTCTCCCTCCAAGCCTCCAAAAGGATTCCTTTCCTGCACCTTGATTTAGAACTTCCAGTGTCCAGAACTGTGAGAGAATAAATGTCTGTTTTAAGTCACCCAGTTTGTGGTAATTTGTTACAAGAGCCCTAGGAAGCTAATTTAATCAGTATTGTATAAGAATAATATAAAAAATAATAAAGTTTCATTTAGGAAAATAGTTTGGCCCTTTCTTGTAAAATTAGGTATGCACACAGCCATCATACTCTAAATATTTATCCCAGAAAAATGGCAACTGTACATGAATGTTCTCATAAGTGTGTGCAACATCCCACAACTGCAAATAACTCAAATAACTCAATATAACTCAAATAACTCAGTGGGAGAAGAGTTTAATAAAATCTGATACATCTAAACAAGTGAATAATATTCAACAATTAAAAGGAACAAACTTTTTGTTGAAACATACAACTTGGATGGACCTCAAGGGCATTATGCTTAGTGAAAAAAGCCAATACCAAAAGGCCACATACTATTTTATTCCATTTATATACTATTTTATTCCATTTGTCATTCTCAAAATGACAAAGCTACAGAGATGGAAAACAGATTAGCAGGTGCCAGTGTACAGGAATGGGGGGGTGGGTAAAATCTGACTATAAGGGGGTAGCATGAGAGAGTTCCTTTGTGGATATGAAAAAGTTCTGTATCTAATACCATGAATCTATACATTGGATCAAACTGCAGAGAACTATACACACAAACACAAAAATGAATATAAAAACTGGTAAAAACTAAACAAGGTCTGTAATCAATTCAAAAGTACTGTACAAATGTCAATTTCCTGCTTTGATATTGTACTACAATTATATAAGATGTCACCATTGGGAACACCATTAGGAAAAGCTGGGAGGCGGGTTCACAGAATTCTATGGAAAATTTTTGCAACTTCCTTTTGGTCAATGAATTATTTCAAAATAAGAATTTTTTTTTTTAAAGCCACCTGAAGAACAAGAAAGGGATAAAAACATACTAAAACAATATCAAAAATGTTTTGTTTCTTACCTTCAGACTCTTTAGATAATTTGAGAGCATACTGGGATGGAACCGATTTTCTTCAGCAACTTGACTATCATATCTTGGTCCTAACATTGTCTTCAGAGGTAAGAATCTTCCTAAACAACATTAAGATGGGTAACAATTTTCATTAAAGAAAATGTTCCATGTTGAAACTATAATTAGGTATTCTCAAAATCACTTTCTTAAAACATTTTAAATGGAACTGTTCATGAAGAATTCTTAATCTAAACTACACTTTTAAAAGGTACCACCCTGGAATTTTTTTTAAAGATTTTATTTATTTATTTGACAGAGATCACAAGTAGGCATAGAGGCAGGCAGAGAGAGTGAGAGGGAAGCAGGCTCCCTGCTGAGCAGAGAGCCCGATGCAGGACTCGATCCCAGGACCCTGAGATCATGACCTGAGCCAAAGGCAGCAGCTTAACCCACTGAGCCACCCAGGTGCACATCTGTCCAGAATTTTTTAAGGACAACATAAATTCCAGAAATTGACAATCAAATAGAATAGCAAAAGAAAGGAGCTCCTGGGTGGCTCAGTCAGGTGAGCATCCAACTCTTGGTTTCAGCTCAGGTCATGATGTCAGGGGTCATAGGATCGAAACCCACATGGGGCTCCAAGCTCAGCAGGGAGTCTGCTTGAGATTCTTTCCCCCTCCTTCTCTCTCCCCTTCTGCTCCTCCCCAGAGCACAAGTGCACTCTCTCTCCCTCCCTCTAAAATAGGAAAATAAGTATTTAAAAAAAAAAAAAAAGAAGAATAGCAAAAGAAAAACTACCAGTGAACAGAACTTCCAAAAAAACTCCTTAAGTTGGGGAGCAGGTATGAACAAAATAGGTAAACTGGATTAAGAGGTACAAACTTCCAGTTACAAAATAAGTATGTCACAGAAATGAAAAGTACAGCATAGGATAGAGTCAATAATATTGTAATAACATTGTATGGTGACAGATGGTTAACTACATTTATTCTAGTGAGCACTAATTTACAAAACAGTCAAATCACTGCACTGTACACCTGAAACTACGAAAACACTGTATTATCAACCATACTTCATTAATAAAAAATTTTTAAGTAAAAATAATTTTAAAACTTTTAAAAATTTGCTGTTTAAAAAAGGACTAAGGTTTTAAACTACTACATTAAAAAAGTTATTGCCTTAAAGCTTTTAAAGATATAATACTAGGGATGCCTGGGTGGCTCAGTTGGTTAAGCAGCTGCCTTCGGCTCAGGTCATGATCCCAGCCTGGGATCGAGTCCCACATCGGGCTCCTTGCTCAGCAGGGAGCCTCCTTCTCCCTCTGCCTCTGCCTGTCATTCTGTCTGCCTGTGCTTGCTCTCTCTCCCTCTCTCTCTCTCTGATAAATAAATAAAAATCTTTAAAAAAATAAAAATAAAATAAAAAAAAGATATAATACTAGAAAACTGATAATAGAGTGCATTAAATCAGTCCTTAAAATTCCTAATTATACTACCCCACTATGAGGTTGGAACCTTCCCCATCTTATGCACTTTATCCTGCACTCCAGGATAGGGAAAATGCTGAGAAGCATGCTAATCAAAATCCCTCTTAAAACCACTACCGGTGATCATAATTTCAACAAGACCAACTTTTGACCCTTTTTCTTCCTGAATCATATCTAAGCACAGGAGGAGTTACCTTATATAATCAATTTTAAAATCAACTATTTTAACTGACTTATATCTTAAAACACAATAATATCAGTAGGAATAAATAGCTACCTAAAATAACATGAGTGAAACCTTAACATCTGTCCAGAGACTTTAACCTGAATTTCATAAAAATAATTTTTTTAAGTTTTATGTTTTGGGTGCCCGGGTGGCTCAGTCGGTTAAGCATCTCCTTTCAGCTCAGGTCATGATCCCAGGGACTTGGGATCCAGTCCCACATCAGGCTCCCTGCTCAGTAGGGAGTCTGCTTCTCCTTCTACCGCTCCCCCTGCTAATGATCTTTCTCTCTCTCCCCCTCTCCCTCTCCATCCCTCTCTCTCTCTCAGATAAATAAAATCATTAAAAAAATAAAGTTTTACATTTTATGTACCAAACCACCCAAGATCACCAATAACCTCCACATTGCTAAATCAGATAGACAATCTCAGTTCTCAAAGAACGGCCTACTTTTTAATCCAAGTTCACTTTTTAATTCAATTTAATTTTTAATTCTTAAATCAGTTTTTTACTTGGCTTTTTGGCTACTACAACCCCTTGGTTTTCATCCCATTTCTCTGACCTCTACCTCTCAACCTCCTTTACAGGCTCCTCCTTATCTCCCTGACCCTTCAATGTTTTGTCCTAGGGCTCTGTCCTTGGACCTCCTATCAGTATTCACTCACTCACCTGGTGTCTCATCTCATCATAGAGCTTTAAAAGCCATGAATGGGGCACCTGGGTGGCTCAGTGGGTTAAGCCGCTGCCTTCGGCTCAGGTCATGATCTCAGGGTCCTGGGATCGAGTCCCACATCAGGCTCTCTGCTCAGCAGGGGGCCTGCTTCCCTTCCTCTCTATCTGCCTGCTTCTCTGCCTACTTGTGATCTCTGTCTGTCAAATAAATAAATAAAATCTTTTTAAAAATAAATAAATAAATAAAAGCCATGAATGTGCTGCTGACTCAAAATGTGCATTTCCAGTCCAAACCTCTCCCTGAACTCTAGGCTCAGATATCAAGCTGCCTACGCAACTTAGTCTGTAGTTGATGTCTAACAGATGTCTCAGACATGATCTCCAAACCTGAACTCTCAACATTCAAGCACTTAAAAGGTGCTCCTCTCATGGTCTTCCTCATCTCAGCAAATTGTAACACTATTTTTTCAGTAGCTCAGGCCAAGCCCTTTGGCATTATCCTTGACCCCTGTCTTTTTCTCATACCCCATTTTCTTTTTTTTTTTTTTTTTACTTCTGAAATTCTTTTTTATTATTTTTTATTAACATATAATGTATTATTTGCCCCAGGGGTACAGGTCTGTGAATCATCAGGCTTACACATTTCACAGCACCCACCATAGCACATACCCTCCCCAATATCCACATCCCAACCACCCTCTCACACCTCCCCTCCCCACAGCAACCCTCAGTTTGTTTTGTGAGATTAAGAGTCTCTTATGGTTTGTCTCCCTCCTGATTCCATCTTGTTTGTTTTTCCTTCCCTACCTCCCAAACCCTCCACTCTGCCTCTCAAATTCCTCATATCAGGGAGATCATATGATAACTGTCTTTCTCTGATTGACTTATTTCACTCAGCACAATACCCTCTAGTTCCATCCACATCATTGCAAATGGCAAGATTTCATTTCTTTTGATGGCTGCATAGTACTCCATTGAATCTTTCCACCACTTCTTCTTTATCCATTCATTTGTTGATGGACATCTAGGTTCTTTCCATAGTTTGGCTATTGTGGACACTGCTGCTATAAACATTTGGGTGCACATGCCCCTTCGGATCAGTACATTCGTATCTTTAGGGTAAATACCCAGTAGTGCGATTGCTGGGTCGTAAGGTAGCTCTATTTTCAGCTTTCTGAGGAACCTCCATGCTGTTTTTCAGAGTGGCTGCACCAGCTTGCATTCCCACCAACAGTGTAGGAGGGCTCCCCTTTCTCTGCATCCTCTCCAACATCTGTCGTTTCCTGACTTGTTAATTTTAGCCACTCTGGTGTGAGGCAGTATCTCATTGTGGTTTTGATTCATATTTCCCTGATGCTGAGTGATGTTGAGCATTTTTTCATGTGTCTGTTGGCCATGAGAAATGTCTGTTCACATTCTCTGCCCATTTCTTGATTGGATTATTCTTTGCGTGTTGAGTTTGATAAGTTCTTTATATATTTTGGATACTAGCTCTTTATCTGATATGTCATTTGTGAATATCTTCTCCCATTCTGTCAGTTATCTTTTGGTTTTGTTGACTGTTTCCTTTGCTGTGCAAAAGCTTTTGATCTTGATGAAGTCCCAATAGTCCATTTTTTCCCCCTGCTTCCCTTGCCTTTGGCGATGTTTCTAGGAAGAAGTTGCTTTGGCTGAGGTCGAAGAGGTTGCTGCCTGTGTTCTCCTCAAGGATTTTGATGGATTCCTGTCTCACATTAAGGTCTTTCATCCATTTTGAGTCTATTTTTGTGTGTGGTGTAAGGAAATGGTTCAGTTTCATACTCACACCCCATTTTCAATCCATCAGCAAATCCTCTCAGATCTATCTTCAAAACATATCTAGAATCTAACCACTTCTCACAACCTCTACCATCAACTCACATTAATTATTATACTACATTGGCTTATTTAATAAATATTTAAAGAGTACCTATTATGTACTAAGCACTGTTCTAGGTACATGAAATGCATTAGTGAAAAGAAAAAAAAAACAAAAACAAAAAACAGATAAAAGGGCACCTGGGTGGCTCAGTGGGTTAAAACCTATGCCTTCAGCTCAGGTCATGATCCCAGGATCCTGGGATCGAGCCCCGCATCGGGCTCTCTGCTCAGCAGGGAGCCTGCTTCCTCCTCTCTCTCTGCCTGCCTCTCTGCCTACTTGTGATCTCTGTCTGTCAAATAAATAAACAAAATACTTATTTAAAAAAAAAAAAAAAACAGATAAAAATCCCTGTCCTCAACGGCACCTGGATGGCTCAGTTCGTTAAGCTCCAGCCTTCGGCTCTGGTCATGATCCCAGGATCCTGGGATTGAGCCCCGCATCAGGCTCTCTGCTCAGCAGGGAGCGTGCTTCTCCCTCTCCCTCTCCGCTTATGTGCTATCTCTCATTCTCTCTCTCTCAAATAAAAATAAAATCTTTTGAAAAAAAATCCCTGCCCTCAAAGAGCTTACACTCTATTGGGAAAGATAAACCATAAACAAGAAACATAATAATTAAGTAAGTAATACAGATTAGAAGATTCTCCCACTAGACCCTCTCTCCTTCTCACTTTTGTCTCAGAGGCCCAATCCTGTTTCCATCAGCTTCTCCAGGCTTCACTTTCCTTATCCAATGTTAAGAGTCCACAGCTTATCACCACGGTCAGTCCCACTAAATACCCTTAACCTCCCTGATCCTCCATATCACTCAGCCATACTTAAACTAGAAAAAACCAGACCTCAATAAACTCAACCACCTGACTTCTTTGGGCCTAAACCTATACAGCTCAGAGCTCGCAAAGAAAAATTTCACCACATAGCAGATGGCTGACACCATAAACTATGTCTAAATCATCTCCCTAGCCCTAAGGACTAACACAAAGTACTCTAACACAAAGACTCTCAAGTATTTGCTGGTAAAATAACACCAAAGTCACCATCCCTATCACAATACTGTTTCATATTACATTCCTACAGTTAGTTTCAAGTAAGTTCTTCACACATAGTAAGCACAGTAATTTTATGTTGAATAATCTCCTTTTAAGAAATGAGAATTTTGTTTTTTTCAAAGTGTTCCCCTAAAATCTATCACTCATAAGGTGAATAAAATAATTTTTCAAAAATAAAACTTGGCCCTATCTCCAGGAGCTCTCCCTCATTGGAAGTCTGATTTAATCAGAGGAAGTAACTTCATAGTGGAATAGATTATATATATAATTAGTACCATCTTCTTTCTGATTCAGGGAAAATTATGAACATCTAATACTACTGAGATGTATCCTAATGTTCACATTGAGAAAATGTAAACAGCCATAACACATTTTCCTAAATATGCCAAATACTAAGGAAATTATACAATAAGCATGGATTACTTCAGTGAGTTTAAGCCTCTGCCTTTGGCTCAGGTCATGATCTCAAGGTCCTGGGATTGATCCCCACATCAGGTTCTCTGCCCAGCAGGGAGCCTGCTTCCCCCTCTCTCTCTGCCTGCCTCTCTGCCTACTTGTGATCTCTATCTCTCTGTCAAATAAATTTAAAAATCTTAAAAAAAAAAAAAAAGAAAGAAAATAGGAGGTAGAAAGTAGAATGTGAATTATTCCTTATTTTTCACTAAAGTTGCAAAAATATAAATAGTATTTTTTGCTCCACCTACTGTAAAACATTGCCAACATGCATTTCCAAAATATATAATGTGGTATGAACACTCCTAGGAGAGGCAGAGACAGAACTTTAAGGGAAATTTACAGAAACTTATCAAGAATCATACATTGTGGGGCGCCTGGGTGGCTCAGTGGGTTTTAAAGCCTCTGCCTTCAGCTCAGGTCATGATCTCAAGGTCCTGGGATTGAGCCCCGCATCGGGCTCTCTGCTCAGTAGGGAGCCTGCTTCCTCCTCTCTCTCTGCCCGCCTCTCCGCCTACTTGTAATCTCTGTCTGTCAAATAAATAAATAAAATCTTTAAAAAAAAAAAAAAAAAGAATTGTACATTGTGTTCACTGTACTTTCTAATAAGCATCACAACCAAAGCAATACTGATTACTAGTAAAAATCCAGCGCAATTGTCAGGAGGCCTAGGGTTCTGTCCACGGATCATAGTTAATCTGATAGATGAGCTTAGTATCTCACCAAACCACAATAATTAAAGAGTCTAATTTTGGGAAGCCAAAATATTCCAATACAATAATAAGGAAAAGCTTAATTCCTGGCCCTTAATTCCCAGCAGAGGGAGGAAAAAAAGGCACACAACTCTATTTCTGAGAGAGGCATAAAGCTGCCTGGAAGTCAGCACCTTACCTGCTGCTATCTACCCCAAGTCAGTGCCACACTTGTTCTATTTAACAATAAGTCAGTGTTCTGATCTTTGTCACTGCCAGCCTGCACATTACATTAGACTCTGATATTTAAACAATTTTTCTAACTCCAAATTAAAAAATAATCACTTTGGCAAGAACTTTATGATCTTGTTTTTCTCACAAATCAGCGTAACAGATAATTCTAACGAAAGAATCCAGGAACATGCTCCAAGCTAGAAAAGAAACCATACATCTGGGATGCCTGGGTGGCTCAGCTGGTTTAGCGTCTGCCTTCAGCTCAGGTCATGATCCCAGTGTCCTGGGATTGAGTTCCACATCAGACTCCTTGTTCAGCCGGGAGCTTGCTGCGCTCCCTAGTTGTGTGCCAGCACTCACTCTCTCTCTCTCCCTGACAAATAATAATAAATAAAATCTTTAAAAAAAAAAAAAAAGAAGCCACTGATCTAAATCTAGAGGCTTTTCCATACTCCATAGAAAAAAGCCACATGTAATAAAGAAAGGATTCACTACAAAGTTAGAGATGGTAAGGGGGGAAAAGTCAAAACGGCCTACAAAGAAAAATGTAAAGAACTGTGACCAATTAATTTGAATAAGTACAACGATTACCAAGAACAACTGCGTTTATTACAAGTGAAAATGCATATAAAAACGGTTAGAGTTGGGGCACCTGGGTGGCTCAGTGGGTTAAGCCTCTGCCTTTGGCTCAAGTCATGATCTCAGGGTCCTGGGATCGAGCCCCGCATCAGGCTCCCTGCTCAGCAGAGAGCCTGCTTCCCCCTCTCTCTGCCTGCCTCTCTGCCTGCCTCTCTGCCTAGTTGTGATTTTTCTCTCTCTGTCAAATAAATAAATAAACTCTTAAAAAAAAAAAAAAAGATTAGAGCAGGAGTGTCTAGGTGGCACAGTCACTTAAGCAACCACCTCTTGATTTCAGCTCAGGTCATAACCTCAGGATGGTGAGACTGAGTCCTGCACCAATCTCTGCATTCAGGAGGGAGTCAGAGGCTGCTTGAGATTCTCTGCCCCTCCCCTTGCTTGTATGCACACTCTCTCTCTCTCTCTAATAAATCTTTTTTAAAAAATGGTTAGAGCATGAAGAAAATTTTTTCATTTTTCATTAAAGACATTTCCTCACCCTAAGACTTGCTTAGGTTATCTTACAGTATTATTTTTAGCCATCATTGATATGGCTCTACTTACTAAGGATTTTATGTAAAATGTGGGGGGGGGGGGAAACCCTGACAAAGCAGGAGAATTAGGAACCTGAATTTAAAAAGGGCTCTTGGGACACCTGGGTGGCTCAGTTAAGCGTCTGCCTTTGGCTCAGGTCATGATCTCCAGGTTCTGGAATCAAGTCCCACATCGGGCTCCCAGCTCAGCAGGGAGTCTGCTTCTGCCTCTCCCCTAGCTTGTGCTCTGTCTCTGGCTCTCCCTCTCTCTTAAATGAATTATTAAAAAAAAAAAATCTTGACAAACCATAAGAGACTCTTTTTTTTTTTTTTAAGATTTTTATTTATTTATTGGACAGAGAGATCACAAGTAGGCAGAGAGGCAGGCAGAGAGAGAGGAGGAAGCAGGCTCCCCGCTGAGCAGAGGGCCCGATGTGGGGCTCGATCCCAGCACCCTGGGATCATGACCCGAGCCGAAGGCAGAGGCTTAACCCACTGAGCCACCCAGGCGCCCTCATAAGAGACTCTTAATGTCACAAAACAAACTGAGAATGGCCAGGGGGAGGCGGGTAAGGAGAAAGTGGTGGGGTTATGGACATTGAGGACAGTATGTGCTACGGTGAGTGCTGTGAAGTGTGTAAACCTGGCGACTCACACACCTGTACCCCTGGGGCTAATAATACATTATATGTTTATTAAAAAAATAAAAAATTAAAATTTTTTTAAAAATTAAAAAATATCTTTAAAAAAATAAAAAAGCACTCTTTCAACAATTTCAAATAACTAGTAAGACATACTATAGATATATACATAACATGTAATCATAGTTCACTACAAAACCCTTTAATTTTTGTTGCAAAATACCTTCTAGAATAAGCAGCAAGTCGTAGTTCAAATGTAAATCGTTCACTCCTCAAAAATACAGTGTTAAGAAAATGAAAAAGCAAGCCACAGATGAGAGAAAAAAAAATTTAAGCATATATCCAACATAGGATTTGTATTTACAATATATAAAGAAGTCTAACAATTCAACAATAAGATAAAAACCCAAATAAAAAATCAGTACACGATCGGGACGCCTGGGTGGCTCAGTTGGTTAAGCAGCTGCCTTCGGCTCAGGTCATGATCCCAGCGTCCTGGGATCGAGTCCCACATCGGGCTCCTTGCTCGGCGGGGAGCCTGCTTCTCCCTCTGCCTCTGCCTGCCTCTCTGTCAGCATGTGCTCGCTCTCTCTCCCTCTCTCTCTCACAAATAAATAAATAAAATCTTTAAAAAAATTAAAAAAATAAAAAAAAATCAGTACACGATCTGGACATCTCACGGAAGATATGTGAATTACCAAGAAGCTCACATACACCACAAACCACAATATGACTAAATACCTATTATGGTGGGTAAAATTAAAAAGACTGACCATACCAAGCCTTGGAGAGGATATGAACTAAACAGAACTCTCAGACATTAATGGTGGGAATGTAAAATGCTATGGCTTTTAAAAAGAGTTTGATATTTTTTTAAAAGGTTAAACATACACCTACCATATGATCCCTTCCTCTCCTAGAAACTGACACAAGAGAAATGAAAGCATATATCCATACAAATTACTGTACAGGAATGTTCATAGCAGGTTAATTTGTAATAGCCAAAAACTGCAAACAACCTAAATGACTATCAGTGAGTGTATGGATAAACAAATGTGCTGCATCCATTAACGATGGACTACTACTGTTTGTATGTGCAATAAAAAGGGATGCACATACAAACATACAAGAACTTGGATAAATCTCAAAATAACAATGCTGAGCAAAAGAATACAGAGACCTCCCCCCACAAACAAGTGTATGCACTCTATGATTCCATTTTTTTTTTTAGTATAGAAAATGCAAACTAATCTATGACAGAAAGCATGTAAGAGATTGCCTGAGGAGGAAGGGATTACAGGGGGCAGTCGAAACTCTGAGAGGTAATGGTTATGTTCACTGTTTTGATTGTAGTGATGGTTTCATGGGTGTTTCACTGGAAGTGTGTCTGTGTATGCGGCATTTCTCAAACAGCACATTAAGGTTTGTTGTGTGTCAAACTCAATGAAGACGCAAAAATTCACAACAAAATCGTTTTTAAAAACCAAACTCCAGTCAGTGTCGATCCATTTCAGCACTGGGAAACTTCCCTCTCCTCTTGAGCCCTCCATCTCCAGACTGACACTTGTCCCTTCCCCATCCGAGAAACCTGGAAGGTTCATAAACTTCTAAGCTTCAAAGTAATGCCCGCTGTGTTCTTGGGCCCCCAGCTCCCGCCAGCCAAACCTCCTACTTTCGCGTTCGCAATACTTAGTCGTCCTGGAGAGTGACACGTGCCCCCACCCACCGCCCCCACCCACTCCAATCACTTTCCCAAACACTCAACCACGAAGCTCCGTCCGACCGAGCACACCTCGGTCCTGAAATACCACTAACAAGCACGGAACCCCACGAAAGCTGCGCCCCTCACACGGCCCACCCACGGGCCCGCGGATATGCAAGGACTCGAACACCACCCCCGTCCGGGTTACCTGCCACCGGCTGGCCGCGCCGCGGACAGTTCAGCCACCGTGGTGGGATCTTGTTATGAGCCATGTCTCGGGGCCGCGCAGAGGAGCCCCCTCCACCAACGCTCGCCGCGCCAACGCCGCCGCCTCCTCGCGGTCGGCTCCGTACGGAGGGTCCGAGGCACCCGAATCCCGGCAGGGGTCGGAATCCCAGCAGCTCCCACCCGGGAAACGTCAGAGGCGGCGCGCCACTTTCATTCAGGATCAACTCCACCACTCTAAGAGAGCCCACAATGCACTGCTACTTCCGCCCCTATAGGCCCCGCCCCCTTCTTTCCGAGGTCAGAGGGAAAGACGGAGAAGCTCGTTAAGAGGGTTGGGAAAGAGTTAAAAACACGGCGAATGGGAGGGGCGTGTCTTCCATTGCCCCGCCCCACCGAGAACTCCCGCTAGCCCTTAGGACGGCTTCGCGCAAGCGCGGGTGGCCTCGTACGGGTTCCCGCAAATGACACGTATTTTCTATTCTTACCTAGTCAGCAGATAGACACCCCTGAAAATGTAGAGAAGCCAGCCCTCTTTCCAGGCGTAGACTGATCCGCAGCTTCCACAAAAGCATCTGTTTTAGTGATGAAAGTGTCCTTCCCACCACAGTTAACGATCGCCTGATCGCCCTTTTTTCTGCCCAGCTTGGCGTCCCGGCAGGATCTGAGTTTGATCTGAAATTTGGGAAGTTCTCCTTGACATGGATCAGGGAAACAAGCTTTAGAGACATTCTAAGGGCGAGAAGTTGGAATGCCAGAAATGACTTTCTCTTTGGGGGCGGGGGGGGGTACTTGTAAGTATCCTTGAAGTATCTGAAATTAATCCCAAAATGGTTTTCTAGAGTTTTGTCTGTACATTTCTGGAGCAAATTTTCCGAGTACTGGGGAGCATCAGGGGCTCCGTGTCTCAAAGTTACTAACGTGTATAATTGGCAAAGGCGGGAATTGCCTCTGGAGTACCACTACCTGACGGTGTTCTTTGCCTTACCGAACAAATGGTCTTACCCTTCGAGTTAAACACGAGTGATTGGGAGCATTTTGTAAACTCCGTCCTGTAATAAGACTTTCTGTAATTACTAAAGTTTTAAACATAAAACTGGATAATGGAAAAATTAATTGTAATGTAGCAATTTGGTTTTAAAGACCAATACTATATTTGAATTGTAAGATTGTGAGTTTAGTGGGTGGGTGGCGTATACTTTAAAGTGGGTAGGTGGGAAACTTAAGGAACAGCTCAGCCCCTGAATGCCTGGACCCTCTCAGTAAGACTCAGAATTCTCCCATAAACAGAGAGGTCCTGAGTTAGGTCTCACTCCTGGTCTGCGCTGCCGTTACAACTTTTTGTAAATGTGTCACACCTCTCCTGACAGGACAAGATAAGGTTTTCCTTACCGACCAGCAGTGTATCTAAATAATTCTCTTCCCTGCTGACAAAGTAAAATGGATACCATGCCCAGAGGGGTGAAGTGTTCAATCCCCCAAATCTCTAGGAATGGAAAAGGTGAACCGAATCCTGTGAGAATATCTCATTTTCCCTCACTGGGGATGACCCCCCTTGGAAAGCGTCCCCCTCACACACTCTCACACACACACAGTCCTAGGCACAGGGAGAGCTTCCCAGAGGCTTCATGCCACCCATCAGCAGCTGTAATTGGTTGTAAGCCATCAGTGTGTGCTTAAGTTTACATCATTATAGTTCATGCCCTCTCCATCCTTAGTGCCTATAGAGCAAAAGGACCTCATGGCTCCCTTCTGCCCCACAAAAGACAGTAGAGTAGGAAAGTGGCATCCAAGTGACTGGGCAGTTTCTTACTAACAGGAATCTTTCTCTTGATGTTTTTCTCTTGTATTTCTGTCTATATCACTCCTAATCCCACATCTCTGCTTTTCCACAAGAGGAAAAATAGATGCCCACAGAAGGACCAACCACCTCCCTGGTTTTCTAGAACTCCCAACCTACCCTCATAAATAGGTCTTGGCCTCCTCTTTAACGCTTCTTCATGGGTGAATTCTTCCCTCAAACATCCATTTTGCCAATAAGGAAATGTGTAACAGTAACTAAAAATAAGATTGAATTTTCCCTGTTGACAAAAAGCAGAGAACTTTTCCCCCTTGCCTTTTCCTAGAACATTCTCTTCAGAAAGCTTCCGTTTGTAAATTCTCCCTCATCACTTTGATGGGTGTATAAATCTTTTTAACAGCTAAATCGGCCTTTTGCGGGTCTGACCAAGCAGGAATGTTTTTCTTAGGTCCTAGTAGCCATCTCAGGAAACAAGAAGGAAGATAGCACTCTTATCTTCCTGTCAGCAGGGGAATTTAGCCTAAGGTGACCTGTTCTAAGCTGTAACTACCTGCAAGTCAAAGAGTTAAAGAAAGGTTTGTTTAGGGGATTGCCTAGGTGGCTCAGTCATCCTGGGTGGTTCAATTGGTTACGCATCTGCCTTCTGCTCTGGTCGTGATCCCAGGGTCCACCTTGATCATGATAGGATTGAGCACCTTCAATCCCTGGGATTGAGCACCTCCCCTGGGGCTCCCTACTCAGCGGGGAGCCTGCTTCTCCCTCTCCTTTTGCCTCCCGCTCCCCCTGCTTGTGTGGGCTCACTCTCTCGCTCTCTCTCCCTCTCTCTAACAAATACATAAAATCTTTTTTTAAAAAATTTGTTTTTCTTTCAAACAATGGCAAATAACTGACACAAGTGGCCATGCCCATTACCAAATGAATTTAGAAAGAACTAAGAAAGAATGTATAACAAACAGTACTGCCAAGTCCTCCTTAACATAACCACTGGTTACCATTTATCTTGCGAATATGTAATCTATGTAGTCTATGTGTTTGTCTATAGAAAAGGGTGAGGGTTTTTTTCTCTTTTTGCAGTCTCATTAAAGGAATGCCTGTGTCCTAATTGCAGTCTGGTTTAATGTGTATCCAGTGATAAAACTGTGTTCTTTCTTTTCTACACTTGCGGAGAGGATTTCCTGGGTTGACAGAAGATTTTATTCCTCATTTTTTCCCCAGTAAGTGTATATGCCTCACTGGACTATTAAAGATTATTACAGAAACACTCCTCTGAGACAGAGCAGTGCCCCCTCAAGCCTTGCATCAGAGTCCAGTCTCCTGCTGCACACATCTCTATCAATGGCAGATGAAGGGCCAGTTCCGTTCATTCCGTCAGCCACCACATAGGATGCTCCTATCCAGAAGCTAGCAAAATGTCAGTGAGAAATACTCCCTTTTTTGATCAATTCCCATCTTCCCTAGCTGGCAGGGACTAAGTTGATGCCCCGTGCCTGGCTCCCTTTTTCATTCTGGTGACCCACCAACCTCCACCTCCTGCTTGTACTTTACCAGCTATAGTAAATAGGAGAAATTCAGAAAGAGACCATGTTGAGTTAAGCTTGAGCCAAAGAGGAACATGGACCACATCTCAAATAGAGGTTTGGGTTCTAAACTCAGGATATGGGGCAAAAGAAGCCAAACTCCGGACTGTCCTCCACTGCTCTTTCTTCATTTGAGCACCAAATGAAGTCACTGACTGGCGTTCAGGGTCATGTACATGACAGCAATCTTCGAACAATAGACTCACACTTTTCACAGCCAGTCTCCTCTGAGCTTCACTTCTTCCTCCAGGGCATAGGTTCAGGAAGAACAATGAGTAGCCTCTCTCTCTCTCTCTCCTGTGGGCCTACACAGGTACAGGTAAGTTCCTATGAGTTAAATGTGGGTACAATATGACTTGTTTGCAGTCAAATTCATACCCACCAACAGCTACTCTAATGTTGTAAACCGTAAGAGGTTGTACTGTGAAATTTCTTATTCATACAAGCTCCTTCCAAGGCCTAATTAGGTATTTGTCATTTTGTATTTTTAATCTTTTTTTTAAGACTTTTATTTTTAAGTAATCTCCACACCCAGCATGGGGCTTGAACTCACAACCCCAAGATCAAGAGTTGCCTGCTCTTCCAACTGAGCCAGGAAGATGCCCCTATATTTTTAATAGTTAAGAGGAGCATTTAAATTGTATAAATTCAGGCTCGTTATTAGTTTAATTGTGGGCAAAGATATATGTTGAAGTCCAAACATTTAGTACTTCAGAATTCGACCTTATTTGGAAATAGGATCTTTATAGAGGTAATCAAGTTAAAATTCAGTCATTAGGGTGGACCTTAATTCAGTAGGACTGGTGTCTTGTGATAAGGGGAAATTTGGACATAGAGACAGGTTTGCACAGAAGGAAGTGGATGTGGAGACACAGGGTGAAGACTAGAGGGATGTGTCTATAAGCAAAGAAATACCAAGGATTGCCAGCAGATACCAGAAGCTGGAAGAAGCAAGGAAAATTCTTCTCTGGGGCTGTCAGAGAGGGTATGACCCTGCCTACAACTTGATTTCGGACTTCTAGCCTCCAATTGTAAGACAGTACATTTGTTGTTTTAAGCCACTCGGTTTGAGATACTTTTTTATAACAGCCCTAGGAAACTAACATAAAGACCCCCCAAAACCTGGGTCTCCCCTTGTTCCAACCCATACTTTCTGGATCTAAGGCTCTTGGAGCCAATGTCCTCTGAACCAAAGTCCCTCACCTTAGTAAAAATGCAGACAACTTTTCCGAAGCCCTTCTAATTTTTTTTTCAAATTTTTATTCAAATTCTAGTTAGTTAACCTACAGTGTAATACTGGTTTCGGGCATAGAATTCAGTGTTACATCACTCACATATTCAGTGCTCATCATAACAAGTGCCGTCCTTAATACCCGTCACTCATCTATCCCATCCCCCACCCATCTCTCTCTCAACCCTCAGTTCATTCTCTATGGTTAAGATTCTCTTATGGTTTGTTTCCCTCTCCCCGCCCCTTTCCCATGTGTTCATCTGTTTTGTTTCTTAAATTCCACTTACGAGTGAGATGATATGAGACTTGTCTTTCTCTGACTGACTTATTTTGCTTAGCGTAATACAGTTCCCAAAGCCCTTTAAAGGGAAATTTACCTGGTACGCTCTTCAGCCTAAAAGTCTGTTCTAAAGAACTCAGACAAGCAGTCATTAGTACCAAATCACTGATAAGAGCACTGAGATCTTCAAAGGCAGCTTTAGGTATTTCTTCAGGGGGAAAGCATTAATTAATTCCAAAATTAATCATTTTAGAGTGTCAGAAACTGAGACAAAGTATATGCCAGCATCTCTGTAGTCCTCACTGCCTAGAGATTTACTGTTCCTTGACATGGCTCCTTCAGCTCTCTACTGATCATTGGTCACACTGTGGGAGAAAGACACCCCTTTTATGAGGGTGGAAATCCTATTGCTCAGGCCTCTTCTCTCTGGGTGCACCTCTAGCCAATCCTCTCCCAGGCACAACAAGGGAGCAGGGCCCCGGTACCCAAAATCTAGAGTCTGGAGGAATGTCCAGTACTGTCTTCCACTAAAGCAAACTGTCCCACAGGGAAGGTTTAGCAAAGCACGTGTGGCTGGGTAATGTTGATAGGAATTAAATAAATCTTTAGAGTTTGATGACAGAATGGATGTATCTCATGAGGGAAGCATCAAAGATGACTCCAATCTTCCTGTTCTGATTAGGAAGGTCTCCAACTTTCTGACCAGGTCCAAGACTCCTGAGCCTATTGTTTCAAATATAACAAAGAGCATTAAAAATGTGTACATTGGATCATCTCTTTTTTTTTTTTTAAAGATTTTATTTATTTATTTGACAGAGAGAAATCACAAGTAGGCAGAGAGGCAGGCAGAGAGAGAGAGGGAAGCAGGCTCCCTGCTGAGCAGAGAGCCCGATGCAGGACTCGATCCCAGGACTCTGAGATCATGACCTGAGCCGAAGGCAGTGGCTTAACCCACTGAGCCACCCAGGCGCCCTGGATCATCTCTTTTGAATGATGAGAAGTTGAATGTATTTGAGTTAAAATATGGAACTAGAATTCCCAATGTTTTTTCTGCAACCCAAAATTGAACCGTGTGTGGCCACTAGATGGAGCAAAAAACTAAGTAATCGGGTATTCTACTCTTTGTTGATGGAGAAAGTAGGTCAGTGAGTCAGTTCTTGAGTTATGTATGTGTGTGCCTGTTCCAAAGGTTGAATTTGGCCCTGGTTCACCAAATTCATAATAACAGGTCAGTCTAACCTACAAGATGATTAAATAACAGCGACTAGAGGAGTGCCTCTGCTGCGCAATTTATATAATTTCTTTCAGTGGAAAATATGAAAGATTAGAAGGAAAAATAAGAAACTGCTTTCTAAACATTACTGTCAAGTCATGATGGTTTTCAGAGATACAAATAGCAATCTGCTTCTTTGTGCCATAAAAAACTTCCTGCTACTTTAAATTATGCAGAGCCTTGCCTGCCTTCCAACTTACCGAATAATAAAATTTTACCTGTGAACAGTGCTTTACCTTGCATGGAGCGCTCAGAGATTTTCCGATTTGAGTTATCCTCACAGTTCCATGAGGTAGACATTGCTATCATCTCCATTTTACTGATGGGGGAACAGACTCAGAGAAGTTCAGTAATTTGCCCAAAGCCTCACAGCCAAAAAAGCCCAAGAATCAGGCTGTGAGGTGGAGAGTGAAACGGGAACCTGCCAGTTGTCCGGAAGCCTTTGTTTCTCATCTGAGCACTGCCTCCAGGAGAGGGAATCACCCTTAAAGAACAGATTTTTTTGTTGTTGTTTTTCCATTTGAAAAATGATTAAGTGGCCCTTAAAGCAGGATGCTTTAAACTTAAATGCACTCAATCCCAGGGATCCTGTTAAAATGCAGACTCTGGTTCAATAGGTCTGGGGTGGGACTGAGAGTCTGCATTCTACCATTCCTCCTCCTCCCCGTGATGCTCAGGCTACCAATTGGAGGATGACACTTAAAGGCTTTCTATTGTAGAAAGCGAGTAACTAACATCTGCAAGGGAAAATACATCCCCAAACTAAGAAATGGGCAAACCATAGATCTGCCATGGTGCCTGCAGTTTGAGACATTCACTGGTAGCTGTCTATTTGAAAGGAACTCAGTTGCTTGGTATTCATTTATATCTTATGCTTCTAGATTAATTGGAGCCAATCAGATTTCATGGAGGAATAAAACTTTATTTCCAGTTATCAGACACTAATATATCATGTCATTTCCTTCTTGGATCAATTGTCTTTTTTATTCTTTTTTTTTAAAAGATTTTATTTATTTATTTGACAGAGATCACAAGTAGTCAGAGAGGCAGGCGGTGGGGGGATGGGGGCAAGCAGGCTCCCTGCAGAGCAGAGAGCCCAATGCGGGGCTCTATCCCAGGACCTTGAGATCATGACCTGAGCCAAAGGCAGAGGCTTAACCCACTGAGCCACCCAGGTGCCCCGCGTTTTTTTTATTCTTGATTGATAGCACACCGGGCTTTTTGGATGGAATCACCCCAGACTTTGAGCATAACAGTCTGATGTGAAGCTGATTCAATGCAAAACCAAAACCTTTATCTAATTCCATGCTGGGAAACAGGTCCAGCATCCCGTTTCCCAAATAAATAACCCTTAGATTTCTGTACTTCTCTATACTGGAGCACTCTCTTATCTCTTTGCAGATTCCACTCACTAGGGAGCTATTAAACTATAGCATGTATTTAAGATCCATTGAGAGGGGCGCCTGGGTGGCTCAGTGGGTTAAGCCGCTGCCTTCGGCTCAGGTCATGATCCCAGGGTCCTGGAATCGAGCCCCGCATCGGGCTCTCTGCTCAGCCGGGAGCCTGCTTCCTTCCCTCTCTCTCTGCCTGCCTCTCTGCCTGCTTGTGATCTCTCTCTGCCAAATAAATAAATAAAATCTTTTTTAAAAATAAATAAATAAATAAATAAATAAAGATCCATTGAGAGATTTTACTTTTACTCTGTGCAGCGCATACAAGTCACAAAAGCCTTGTCACCTACGTTAACTCATTTGATCCTACAAAAACTTGGTGAATTAGATAGGGAAGGTATTTTCCCCATCACAGCTAAAGAGACAAAGTCTCCAGTAAGGTTATAACGGACAGGAACACAGCCAGTGTCTCCTGACTCTAACTGGCAAGCACTTTCTACAACATCACACTGCTTGCTTTTTTACCCTACCTCGTGGTTTAACGTGCTTATGGATCTGTAAGCAAGAAGCACGTCTATGCTAAAGATAAAGGAAGAGAAAAGAAGGAGGTGGGATAAGCTTGGGATCGCTTTATTAGGAGAAATGAGCAGAAGAGTAGTACATGAAGGCGGGTTGATGGCTAGGGAACATTTGAGGTTCCTGATGACATATTTTAAAATTCCAGGTTTGGATTCTAAAGAATGCTAACTTCAAAGGTCATTGACTCACTTCTAGAATTCTTATCTTAAATTGGGCCCTAGTTTTACATTCAGAAAAAGTATACTTTAAGTCTACTCCATTCTATTCAAATTTCTACTAAATGCTGACTATGTGAGGAAATCCCAGTTATAAAGATGAAGACACATTGTTGAACCCTAAAAAGGTTATTATTTAATAGGGATATTATTATATTATAATATTTAATATTATTTCAATTACTCATGTATTGATTCTTTTTTTTTTTTTAAGTAGGCCCCACACCAAGCATGGAGCCCAGTGAGAGGCTTGAACTCATAACCCTGAGATCAAGTCCTGAGCTGAGATCAAGAGTCGGATACTTAACCAATTCCGCCACCCAGGCCCCCTCCACTCATTTAAAAACATGATTTAGCACCTTGCTATGTATCAAATACCATCCAAGGAGGAGAACGGTGGCAATGAACATGACAAGGTCCTGACCTCAATGACTTTACTTGGCCAATATAGGATACAGAAAAAATCAGTGTAAGCACCACATTGCAGGGGAGGGGGAGGCCCACCCTTCTACAGAATCACAGAGAAGGGTATCTATCCCAATCTTGAAAAGTCAGGGGGAAAGCTTCCAAGAAGAAGGCACATTTAAGCTGGGCCAAATTGGGGGCAGTGGTGGGGGAGTGCAGACCATATGTGCAAAGGCCTAAATGCAACAGTGTAACTTTAGTGGAGCCAGAAGCCCAGTGTGCACTAGGAATTAGAAGGGATCAAGTAGACAGAGTGGAGACAGTGAGGGCCAGCAATACCTGTACTTGCCTGTAAAGCAAAAGGAGCAAGGTGCTAAGGCAGTAAATATTGGATAACTTAAAGCTAAAGGGTTTGGTTCAAGGATTTTTTTTTTAATATGAAAAAGAAAGTGATCACGTTACCATGAATATGACAAAGAGCCTGTAGAGAGAGAAAAGAGGGGACAACCAATGGACTGTGCCCTCTGAGGACAGGGAAGGATGGGATCCCAAGTTCAGATGACCTATTATAAGGTAGAATAGAAGTACCATGAGATTAAACACATTTTTTTCATGCTAAAATAAAAGATCCAAATAGGACTTTGAGGGCAAGACCCTTGTCAGTTCTACTTAACGCTGTATCCTCGGCACCTAGAATAATGCCTAGAACACGGTACTTGCTCACCAAGTATTTGCTGAGTGAATTCACTCATGAATGGATAAAAGTAATCACTAGGGGCGCCTGGGCAGCTCAGTCCGATAAGCATCTGCCCTTGGCTCAGGTCATGATCCCAGGGTCCTGGAATTGAGCCCCACATCAGGATCCCTATTCTCCTTGCTCGTACTCTCTCTAGCTATCTCTGTCGCTATCTCTGTCACTCTTTCTCAAATAAATTAATAAAATCTTAAAGAAAAAAAAGTAACCATTAGTTAGGCACACATGATGCCAGGACTGTGAAAATTATTTTCACGCATATTCTTTTTAATTCTTACAAAAACAATTCTAAGAGGTAAATAATTATTTCCATTTTACAGATGAGAAAAGAGAAGCTCAGATTTAGAAAGGAAGGCGTTCAGGACCTGCCATCCAAATTGTGCTGCTTGGGGCTATTGATTATTTTGAGCTGAAAGCATTTGAGAAACAGCAGATACAGGAAGGACTTTCTGATCTACCCTATTCTACCTAAAAACAAAACCACAAAATTTCCCCTGAGAAAAGTACCCTCCCTATACCAGGAAGAGAAGAACATTCTTATCACCAGAAGACTCGGAGTCAGCACAGAAACAGGTCTGTACAAACAAACTTACTAAATACCCTTATCTTCCCCTGGTTTCCTTGTCTCTTATCTCCTAACCACTTCCCCACAACTTCCTGCCCCTCACCAAACCCCCTTGTCAAGTTATTTTTCACAAATTTATGGTATCTTTGTCCAAGAGGTCTAAACGCTTCCTGTTCTGGTCACGTCTTGCATCTGCGTTTTTCTGTGAGGGCTCTCATGCACTTGCAAAAATTTAATAAAATCTGTCTGCTCTTCTCCTGTGAGCCAGTCCCATGTCAGTTTAGTTGTCAGACACAACTGTGGATCCCAAGAGACCAAAGGAGAATTCTTCCTCCCACACAAAAACTTAAACCATCACCCTTAACCAGATAGCTAGAGAGTGGCAGGCATGGGATTTAATCCAGGTCGATCTGATTCAAACTATGCTTCTAACAATGACTATGATTTAAAGTGTTTGGATTTTAAATATTCTATAACTTTGCCAGATGATCATACTAGCTAAATACTTCTATCTTAACCCACTCGAGACCAACTGAGTCAGAATCCCTGGAAGAGGGAGCCAGGTGTCATATTTTAAAACCCCTCTAGGTGATTCTAAAGTGCAAAGGGGATTGAGAACTACTTCACTGTATCCCTTTCTAATTTGAGGTTATAAATATTATCTAATTGCCCTTTTATTCTGAAGCAAAATCTTTGCAAGTACACCAAACCAAAGATTCCATCTTATTTTCCTCAGCTAACTGAAGTACCAGGCACACAGTAAGTGTTTTGTAATTGGAAAGCGTTGGCAACGATACTTATCCAATACTTTGTAGAGAAATATTAAATATTTGAGGTAAAAATTTTAAATATTTGAGAAAAGAAAGACTTTTGATGGGGGGCCTGGTTGGTTCAGTTAGTTAAGCGTATGCCTTCGGCTCAGGTCATGATCTCAGGGTCCTGGGATCGAGCCCTGCATCGGGCTCCCTGCTCAGCGGGGAGCCTGCTTATCCCTCTCCCTCTCTTTCTCTCAAGTGAAAAGGTAAAATCTTAAAAAAAAAAAAAAAAAGAAAAAAAAGAAAGAAAGAAATAGAGACTTTTGATTGCTTGCATCAGCAGAATAAGTAGAAATGAGCTGATTGTGGAGCTGAGGCAGAATAGCATTGCTGTGAAGCATGCAGCCCACGGAGTCACAAATCCTGGCCCTAAGGTCACCAAGTGATGACCTTTAGCAAGTCACTGAGCCTCTTGGTTCACTGCTCTCCTCTCCTAGGAAACAGAGATGACGCTTCACAGCATCGTTAAGAGAGTGAACTGAGTTAATGCGCATGAGACACATAGAGCCCAGAAGCATTGTGTCATCCAGCCTTGTTATCACCTACCTTTCCCTACGAGAAAAAGAGGATGTTGTCTGTTTTCTTCCCAAACATATCTCAAGTCCTAGAACAGAGCTCACCACAACGTGGCCTCTCCATAAGTGCTGATTATTGTTGTTATTTTTGAAGTGAGATAAGTATATGAAATGAATATAGTGTGTGTGTGCCACTTAAAAATATCGTTGATTCAGAAGCTAAAAATGTAACATTTGCTCAAATCATGTTACATCATCATACTTTCAAAGGAACATAGTAAACCAGTATAAAATAAGGAAACTGAGAGCACTGTGTTAAAATATGGTGAGACATAACTGTAGACAACAAACTGATGGTTACCAGAGGGGAGGTGGGCAGAGGAATGGGTTAAATAAGTGATGGGGGGGTGGGCACCTGGGTGGCTCAGTCAGGTAAGCATCCGCCTTCGGCTCAGGTCATGATCCCAGGGTGCTGGGATCCTGCCATGCATCAGGCTTGGCAGGAGGCCTGCTTCTCCCTCTCCCTCTCCCCTTACTTGTGTTCCCTCTCTCGCTGTGTCTCTCTCTATCAAATAAATATAATCTTTAAAAAAAAAAAAGAGTGCACTTTTGCGATGAGCATTGTGTTTGTGCAGAAGTGTTGAATCACTATATTGTACACCTGAAACTAATATTAGGTAACACTGTATGTTACTTAACTGGAATTTAAATAAAAACTTACAAAATATATGGTTAGACAATTAAACCTTAAGTCTGATATATATACATCACTATCAGCCAAATAATATTGACTTCAGGTTAGAATTAAAATATGCAAAAATGAAAATAGTTAACTATTAGGATTGTGGCATTATAGTGATTTTAGCCCTTTCCTCAGATTCTCTCACTTTTATGGCTCCACTATTTCTTACCCTCTCTGTTTTTCCTCCTGATAGTAAACGGAGAACAGCTTCATCTGCTTTTGAGAAAGACAAAGAAAAGACGGGAAATAGTCCAACAGTTGAACTGCACTGAGTAGTTTAATGCTGCCCTTTTAACAGCTGGAAATTTCTCATGGAATGACTCCAGCAACTCCTCAACTTGCAAAAAAGAAATCCTTCAGGAAGCTTCTGCCTTATGAGCAATTCATAACCCTTAGCAAAGTTGGATCAAAAAAAATGTACTACATGCCTATGAGTCATCCTTAAAATACTGGTATTTTCTTCAATAAGCTTCTGTAATGGGGAAAAAAATTATCATTCCACACAAGCTTCTGAGACCTGTTATCACTTTGCAGATTGAATAACCCTTGGAGACAAGGCAATCTACTGGCTAGACAGCCTGGAAACAGCTTCCAGACCAATCGGCTGCCTGGAAACAGTCTTTGGCCCAATCACCCACCTAGAAACCGTACCTGCACCAATCGCTGTCTTCTAAGAACTGTTTCTCCTAAAATCTGCCACTGCCGCCTTACAAACCAAAACCAGAGAAAGAAAACATACCTGAATTATTTTTACACTGACCTCGTATGTCCCAGCCCATCGGTGGCCTGTCTGACAAGTGCTCGGAGCTCCCTGCCCCACAGTGGAATTCATTCTGTATCGAATAATTTTTTAGCCACGTCACATCCTTTGTGGAAAGAGGTAAGGAATAAATGCATTTCAGAATATATCATTTTGTACATTGTAGTAGCTTTGATGTCATATATATACATATGTATATGTATATATATATCCCCTCCCCCATTCAAACTAGGAGGTTTTCAACCTCGGCTACACATTCGAATGCCCTGGGGAGTTTTAAAAAAACATCCTAATGCCCAGGCCTCAGCCTGGACCGATTAAATCACAATTTCTGTCCTCAGTGTTTATTATAGTTCCACAGATTATTCTAGTGTGTGTAAGGGAGCAAGAACATCCTGTCCCCTTCAAGGTCCTTCTAGCTGGACTAAGAACCAAACTGACATGAGACAGACTAACCCAAGAAAATCGAATTTAGTAGCATCCATAAGGGGAAATCCACTCAGGCATGGAAATTCCAAAGACAGGCAAAAATGAGGTTATGTACGTCATTCTGAATTAAGGAGAAGGGAGTAGAGGTCTAGGACTGCAAAAGGAAAAACATGCCATTCACAGGAAAATAAAAAGGAGTAAATGTTCGGTAAACAAATGTTTGCTGGGCTCCCCGAAGACAATGGGAGGCAGAGGACTTGGTTCCTCCTGCCCACCACACCTAGTTCAGTGACTGCTCTCTTCTTGGAGCAGTTCCTCTATCTAAATGCTTTCTAGGTAGTTGATCCTAGAAAATAACTCTGTTGGATTTTTATTGCTTTATAACTCAAAATAATCTTCACACCATAACGGCCCATCTTGGGGCAGCCTGCCCTTGGCCCCTACGTGTGCATCTTAAGCTGACAACAGCTGCCTAACTGTATCTTAGGAATTGGCAGAGGCACGGCAACTTCTTTCATTTTGCATGATCTCGCCCTGTCCTGCCTAGATGGCTTTTCTGCCTAGACCAGGCAATCCATTGATAGCAAACACACGAGGAGTTTCAGCAAGGTGCCTAGAATCTGAGGTGAGATCAGGAGTATGTCATCCTCTGAGCTCAGTAACGGAATGTGGAGTTGTTTTAAGAGGTTGCTACTGTGGGCTCAGGTCTCTGAGGTCCGTCTCTATCACTGTCTAACTCTCTGTCCTAAAGTTAGTTAATTGTAAAAATGGGGTAATAGAGGGTTCTGTTTGAGAGGATGTCATAAAGATCACATTAGATAGTATAAGTAACGCACTGAGCCTGGCCCTCACTATGTGCTCCCTAAAAAGCCAACTAAGAATAAACACAAAATGGTTGAGATGACCCACTTGCAAAAGGAATCCTTCCTAAGAGATGATTTGTAACATTATCAGGGGCTTAAAAAGTAACCTGCAGTGACAGTGTTCAAAAGTGTATCCCCAGGCCTGTTATTTAACTCAATAGGAATGTAATCTAATCAACCCTCCTATAACTTGAACATTTCAAGTAACATTATAGTAATGGAAGTGTCATCACCTGCACAGTCAGCTAAAAAAAGAGAAAACACTATAGAGATAGACAGAAAAATAAATTAAACTCAAAAAAGAAGTAGAGAAGAGTTTAGGGTGTGTCTCCAGCCCTGTATGGAAGAAAGAAGCTCTATTCTGTGGCGGGAGTATTTTTGCTCCAGATTTTGGGAGACTTTCCTGGATTATTGATTATATGGTAAGAAAGAAACTGTACTACTACTCCAGCCGCAACTCGACCTTCTAGAATCAATAGACCCTTTTGGATATAGGAACTCCTTGGAGAGTATCAAGCCTTACCCAATTACAAAGCCTCCTGGATCTGGGAGTTAGAATTACACAGAGAGCAGCAGCCTAATCTTTAGTCCAGGAGAAACCCTCTCAAAGCCCAGCATGTAGTAAGAAAAACTTTTCAAAATCTAATTACATTTACATTTTAGTTTGTCGGGGCAGGACCTTCTCTTTTTGATTAACCTCTGCTAGTCTCCATCTGCAGGAAGGACACACAGTGAACTTGATTCTTCCAGTATCTAAAAGATGCCTTACAGGGGTGCCTAGGTGGTTCAGTCAATTAAGAAGTGAAGCGTCCGACTCTTGAGCTCTGCTTGGGTCATTATCTCTGGGTCATGAGATCGAGGCTGTGTCCTGCTTGGCGCTGGGCATGGAGCCTAATGTTTAAGATTCTCTCTGTTTAAGATTATCTCTCTCCTGCTCCCTCTTCCCCTCCCTCTCTCTAAAAAAATTAATAAGTAAAAATGGAAGAAGCCTTAGAAACAAATCAATAATAGATCTATCAACTCTTTCAAGCTGTATAGCTTTCTGGTCACAGGATTTCACTTTTGCAAGGTTGGGGCAAGCACCTGCCCCTCCATCACCAGCTAGGAATCTCACCAATACATTCTCACAGGTCGTAAATGAAAATAGAGGGTGCCTGGGTGGCTCAGTCAGCTAAGCCTCCACCTTCTGCTCAGGTCATGATCACAGGATCCAAGGATCAAGCCCCACATGGAGCTCCCTGCTCAGTGGGGAGTCTGCTTCTCCTTCTCCCTTTCCTCCTGCTCGTGCTCTCTCTCTCTCTCTCCCTCCCTCAGTCAAATAAATAAATAAAATCTTTTTAAAAATTTTTAAATAAAAATAAAATATAAATAAATAAAATTAGAAATTCCTCCTGCTATGGATGTAGAAGGAGGGTATAAAGCCACTCTAAAAATAGAAGGTCATTCTTATATCCTCCAGAAAATAAAGTATTATTTAATGATTCAAACTATTTTCTAAATGAGGCCCTCATGTCCTCAATGCAATTGCAGCCCTTTAATAAGCTTTACTTAATAAATATGTCTCCTGAGGTTTGAGAGTGCTCATAGAGCAGTTGCATGCATAATTTATTTCCAGGACATGGATAACATAAACTCAAAATTGTAATTTGTCATAAATATATACTACAAATACAACATACAGTGACAATTTTTTCATATAGACACCTCGTTGTTCAAGTCATATTTGTTGACATGAATGTCATTTTCCCTGTTGAATTTCCCTGGCACCTTCATTGAAAATCAACTAATTGTATATGTGTGAGTCTATTTCTGGATTCTATTGTGTTCCCTTGATCTATTTACCCCAATATTATACTGTTTTGATGACTGTGGAGCTTCTTAGTAATTCTTGAAATCAAGCACTGAAGTCCTCCAACACTGTCCTTTTTCAAGATCATTTTGGCTATTCTATGTCCTTTGCAATTTCACATAAAGTTTACAACCAGCTTGTAAATTCTATTAAGATAATCCTCCTGGAATTTTGACCAGATGACTGTAACTCTAGAGATCACTTTCTAGAGGGTAGACATAAAAATAATATGGAAGTTTCCCAACCATGATCAATTTACCACTCCATTTATTTATTTAATTTCTTCCATAATATTTTGTAGTTTTGCATTGTACAGGTGTTGCACATTTTTTGTTAGATTTATTTATTCCTTAGCATTTTACATTTTTATTTTCTCGTAAATGGCATTATTTCTTAGTTTTATGTATGGCCCAGTAACATAAGATGTATCTTGGTGAATGTTCAATGTGCACTAGTAAAGAATGCATACTCCACAGTTATTGGGTCATCTAAATATGTCAGGTCAAGTTAGTGAGACGGTCACTTAAATCTTCTATATCCATATTTTGTCATTTATTCTATCACATAGTGATAAAGGAGTACTAAAATCTCCAAATATGGTTGTTGACCTATTTCTTTATTGCCAACTTTAGTTTTTATGTACTTTAAAGTTCTGTTACTAGGTATACCCACATTTAGGAATTTTGTATCTTCTTGATCAATTGCCCTTTTTTTTTATCATCACAGTATCATTCTTTATCCCTGGAAACACTCTTTTTCTTCAAATCTGCTTTCTCTGATATGTAGAAATACTAGCTTTCTGATCCTTAAGTTTGGTATAGATTTTTTACTCTTTAATTTTCAAACTGTGTTTTTATATTCAAATGCATCTCTTGTTACAGTATAGAGTTGGGTCTTGCTTTTTATCCATCCTGGCAACTGTTGTCTTTTAATTGGACTATTCATTCTGCTTGTATTTGGTATAATTGTGTGATAGGTGGGTTTAAGTCTGCCCCCCTGCTATTTGTTTTTTATTTGTCCCCTCTCTTCTTTGTTCCTCCTTTTTGGTATTCTTTTGGATAGAATAATTTTTGTATTCCAGCCTATCTCCTCTACTGGCTTTTTTCTAATATTTTTAAGGGCTTGCTAAAGATTACAAAATGTATCCTTAATTCATCACAGTCTACCTTGAGTTGATACTATACCATTTCATGTGTAATGTAAGAGCCTTACAAAGTGCATGATGGTAATTTTTAATAAAAGTTACATCTTTTTTAAAACTTCAAATTTATATATATAAATTAATAAATCAATTTCTATATAATAAATCAAATTTATATATATAAGAAGAGAAACCAAATGAGATATATATATATATATCAAACTTATCAGTTAGAATACTTAGGATGTTTGCATTTCACTGTATGTGACTTTTACTACCCATGCAAAAAAGAAAGCTTAAACCTTAAGCTCCTGTTAATAATATGCATAATGATGTCTTCAGGGATAAAGTTTACTGATATTCGCAACTTACTATGATACAAATCAAGAGATAAGATGAATTGACAAGGGCACCTGGGTGGCTCAGTCGGTGAAGCATCTGCCTTCAGCTCAGGTCATGATCCTGGTGTCCTGGGACTGAGTCCCACATCGGGCTCTTTGCTCGATGTAGAGCCTGCTTCTCCCACTGCCTCTCCCTCTCCTTATGCTCTCTTTCTCTCTCTCTCTCTGACAAATAAATAAATGAAATCTTAAAAAAAAATGAATTGATGAATGCCAAGAAGAATGGCCAGATGAATAAATAAGTGACAAAGCAAATGTAATAAAACATTAACTGTAGAATATAGGTGATTCTTTCAATTTTTCTCTTTCTTTGAAAATGTTCCTAATAAAATGTTGGGTAAGAAAACCACTCTTCTAATTTGACATGAAAATTAAAATTTAATTTATTCTGTAGTGTCAGTTAATTGTATAATGAAACCCTAAGGACAGAAAAAAATTATGCACATAAATTTTGCCATGGTGATTGACCTTAAAGCTTGAACTCAGTAACTCCTTGATGTTCTGAACTCCAGACCTGGCCTGAATCCTAAATTCACAACACCATCTGCAAGGCTGCCTAAGATCTTGCGCTTGAATGCATTTCTAGTCTCAGGGAGCCGCCTTCTTACCCTTGCTCTCTGCACACCAAACATATGAGACTTTCAGTTCCCTTAATGCCCTGGGCTTGCTGTGCTTGTGTAAGACCTCCAAGGCCTCCCCAGGAAGTGTTTCCTTCCCTGGCATACTGCCTTCTGACACTCTCTCCTTTTTTTTTTTTTCCCCAAGTCATACTCATCATTTAGGTTTCAACAGAAATAACATTTCCCCAGTGAAACAGTCCCTCATCTCCCAAAGTAGGTCAGGTTCCTATGCTGGAGGAACCATGGGAAAGCACCTCGCAGGGCCTGAACTGCTCAGAACCCAGCACTGGAACATGGAATTTCCTTCTCAAAGAAGATGTCATTAACAGCCAGTGCGGGGCATTTATAAATTGTCCCTAAGTAAGGCACTCCCCTTCTCAGAAAGAAGGAGGAGTTTGCATTTAGTTTAACATGTAAAACTCCCTGACTAAAAACCTGTTTGGGTTTAGAAATAACACTGGCTTGCTTTTTGTGTTACATAATAGGAGCAGTGCGCCCCCCTCAGTGCCCTAAATGAGGTAAGAGAGCTGTAATTGGGTATTAGCCATGAACCCACAGCTTCTGCCCTAAGGAAGCAGGCAACAGCGTCAGAGCAAGGTGGGGTCAAACTGAAGCTTCACAGGAAAACCTCTTAGGAGCTCGCTGCCAAAGTCCAAAGGCCTGAATTAGAGCAATGAAAAATGGAAAAAGGGAGAAGGTGAAGGGTTGGAGAGGAAGAATTCTGGTCTTGCCACGAGATACGTGGAGGGTGTGTGAGGAGCTCTTAAGAGAGAGGACGGATTTGGGGACTCCTCATTTGTCCTCAGTCACCACAGCTTTGGGATGTCAGTAAAAGTCCTGAGCTATGTAACATTTAGGTCTCCATATGCCCTCTCCCCACAAGCTCCCCAACCAGAAATTCCCAACCTGGCAAAAGTTTGTGTTCTATAATATTAAGCAATGAAAATAACATAGAATACATTTATTAAAAGTTCTGGTTTTCTGGACATACCCTCTACAATAAATCTCTTATGTCAATTTTTTTTTTAATAAGACTGGGAACAATTTCTCAGAAAGCATCATTTTATATTACAACAGAAATCTATTCTTTTGATAATGTTAGTTGAAGTAGCCACCAAGAAACAATCAATTTTGAAAAGAACATAGAGTACTTCTACAAAGATTTATTACCGATATGGATTTCTTTTTTTAACTTAATGACTCACCAGCAAAATCCTTTAGAATTGGAAGGCTCTGTACTTTGCAAGATTGCCAAATTGTCACTGATTTATTCCCCTAAGTGTAATTTGAAAGAACCTGCTGTGTAAATCTGAACACTGGAAACCTGTAAACCATGAATCTTTTCAAATCTGCTTTTCCTGTTAATGATGCCTAATGCCTGAGAACACAATCATAAATTGGGAAGAATGTGAGGCTTTCCTGTGCTAAACTTCTGTGCAAAAACGAAGGAACAAAAACAAAACAAAAAAAGAAAGGGAAAGAGAATGTATTAGTTCACGATCCTGAAAAGGCCAGAGCACAGTTGACTTTAAATATGGCCGTACCCAGGGCTTCAAATGATACCACCAGGAATTCATCCACCTCCACGTCTTAACTCTGCCTTCCTCTTCCTTGACTTTGCTTTCAGACAGCTTCTGGAGCTCTAGGCTTACATCTTCCCAGATTCAAGTCTTAGAGAAAAGAGAGTTCCTTTCTCTCTCTGAGTGAAGAGACAACCAGTGTTCCAGGAAGGTGTCAGCATCAGTCTGGGGCCTAGTAGGAATCAAATTAGGATAATTCAAAAATAATTTATTGGGGCGCCTGGGTGGCTCAGTCAGTTAAGCGTCTACCTTCTGCTCAGGTCATGATCCCAGGGTCCTAGGGTCCTGGAATCCTGGGATTGAGCCCCACATGGGGCTCCCTGCTCAGCAGGGAGTCTGCTTCTCCCCTTTCCCATCCCCCTCCCCCACTTGTGCTCCTACTCTTTCCCTCAAAAATAAATAAATACAATATTTTAAAAATAATAATAATAATAATTTATTTACATGTTTTATTTGCAAAAGGTGATTCTTAGCATTTTGTCCCAACTCCGTGTTCACATCAATAGCTTAAAATGGGCCAAGACTCAGGTCATGATCTCAGGGTCATGAGATCGAGCCCTGCCTGGAGCTCTGTGCTGAGCATGGAGTCGACTTGAGATTCTCTCTCCCTCCCCTCTGTCTCTCCCACTTGTGTACTCCCTGGCTCTCTCACTTGCTCTCAAACAAATAACTAAATCTTTAAAAAATTTTTTAAAAAATAAAATGGGCCATGATGGGACTATTTACATTAAGCAATTGGCAAAGTTACAAATTAGGGCTCTTTCCCTCCTCCCATTTGCCAGCATACCACTGAACTATTTGCAAAGGTATAGGAGAGTTATAAAGACCCTGCAAGGACCCGGGGCTAATAGCAGCAGAGATCCAAAGGACAAGTGGAAAGAGGTTACCAGAATCCAGAAGGAGAGGAGCAGTGACCTTTCGTGAAGGGACATAAACAGTCTGAGGGATATTATAGGGAAGGAGCTGGAAGATAAATATCCCAACCACTTTCTGCACAAAAGTGGTTGACATGGTTTTATAGATTCTGGAAAGAAAGAGCCAAAATGACGTAATCAATTGTTAATTAATATTATTAGAATGTAGAGTATTCAGCTTCCAATTTATTTGCCCAATGCTAAAAAGTCCAGAGCTAGCTTTGGAAAGTCCCCATGCCTTCCTTGCTGGAAACTCCCACTGCCAGACAGTTTTGAAAGCCAGTCTCGTTCTCCTCATATGGACTTCCAGGGTCCACTGGTTTCAGATTCACTTCTACATACAAGCATAAGAACTGCTATTGAAACGGGAATTTCATGTATGAAAAAAGTGTTGTTTCAAAATAAGAAAAGATAGAGTGCCTAATAAATAGCATCGGAACAATTGTCTAGTCATTTGGAAAAGAGAATAAAATTAGTTCCCTATCTCATACCAAGACCATGTATTTGCCATCTTGGCAGGATAGAAAGCCTTCAAGTAAAATATAAAAAGCAAAAACCATGAAGTAATGACTAGGTAGGAAATACTTGCATATATAGATAGATATGTATATAGATACTTATACACAGGCATTTATCATACAGATATGTTAAATACCTACATATAAAGAACTGCTAAAGATCAAAAATTTAAGGGGCGCCTGGGTGGCTCAGTGGGTTAGGCCACTGCCTTCGGCTCAGGTCATGATCTCAGGGTCCTGGGATCGAGTCCCGCATCGGGCTCTCTGCTCGGCGGGGGGCCTGCTTCCCTCTCTCTCTCTCTCTGCCTGCCTCTCCATCTACTTGTGATCTCTGTCTGTCAAATTAATAAATAAAATCTTTAAAAAAAAATAAAAAATAATAAAAAAATTTAAAAGCTAGGGATCCTGATTGGCTCAGTCGGTCAGGGCCATGAGTTCAAGCCCCACACTGGATGTGGAGCCTACTGAAACGAAAATTAAACAAATAAATAAAGAGGCAAACACTCCAATAGAAAAAAAGCAGGGAAGAATATGAAAAGGCATCCTAAGACAAGATGTTCAGTTTTATTAATAATTATGGAACTAAAATCCACTTTACACTGATTCACTTGGCAAACTTAAATATTTGTTTTATCAAGTGTCCTATCAAAGACACACACACATATATATGTCATGGCATAGGAAAATGGATAGTCTCATTCACTGGCAGACAGAGTAAAAACCGTTATGGCCGTCTCAGCAACAATTTGACAGTACTTTTGAAATTAAAATGTGTATATCTTGGGGTGCCTGACTAGCTCAGTTGGTAGAGCATGGGACACTTGATTTCAGGGTCATGAGTTCAAGCTCCATGTTGGGCATTGAGCTTACTTAAAAGAATAATAAAAATAAATAAACTGTGCAATTCAATTTTTTAAATATATTCATGGAAGTGTGCAACCATGTGCAACTGTCACCACTATGTAATTTTAGAACATTTTCATTACCCCAAAAGAAATACGCATCACCCCAACACTAAGCAATCACATGTCTGCTTTCTATCTCTATAGTTTTCTTTTCCCAGATATTTCCTACAAGTAGTGCCAAACAATTTATTTTTTAGTGTGTGTGACTGGCTTCATTCACTTAGCATAATATTTTTAAGGTTCATGTATTTTATCACATATATAGAACATACATGTACATTATCACATATATAGAACATGCATATATATGGTAACGTTCCTTTTTAGATAATGTTTTATCATATAGATATACCACATTTTTTATTCATTCATCAGTTAATAGACCTTTAGATTATTTCTACCTTTTGGCTGCTGTGAGCATTTGTGTACAAGTCTTTATGTGGGCATATGTTTTTGTTTCCCTTGGGTATATACCTAGGAATGAAATCGCTGGGTATATGATAACCCTGTATTTAACATTGTGAGAAACTGACATAGTGTTTTTCAAAACAGCTACTTCATTTTACATTTCTACCACGTGATTCGTCTTTTGAAAATTGTACTGTAGGGTAAGTTATGAGAGGCAATGGTTGTTTCCCTTTATTTAAACGACCTCAGTAAAAGTGTGTGTGTGTGTGTGTGTGTGTGTGCAAAGAGCAAAAATGAGTGAATGAGTGAATGAATGAATGAATGAATAAATAAATAGCAAAATCTCAGTTGAGTATCAGGCTGGGAAGCTCCCTGGACTAAGGATGGGAAGAGAGAGTAACAGCTAGAACCTCGCAGTCATTGGCTAGAACAGTCTGAAAGGGCCAGGGGGTAACTCCAGATAATGAAACCTAACACAAATCTGCAAGGCTCTCTGCCTGCAGAAGGGAGGAGAAGAGTTGGAGCCAAGAATCCTGTTTCTCTGATTTGTTTGGCACTCTACAGGGTATTAAATCAAGAGAGCCTGAAGCATAAGGAAGATTATTACCAGTCGGGTCCAGTACCAGGGGAAAGGGCCCACTAAGGATTCGAACCAGGTGCAAGCATTGGTGGAGTTTTGACAGGCGGTCAGCCCGAGGTCAAGGGTAGGCTGTAAACCCTGCATTCTGAGATACAAGTACTGGGCATAGGAGATGTGTCCTTATGGCGAGTCAGGAATGATGGGAGCTGGGTGGCTCTCAGATACCAGGCATGCTAGCTCTAGAAACCACTTCCTGACTGCCTGGTGGGGAGGGCGACTTTAACAGACGCGGCCACAGCTTTCCTGGGACCTGTACAATATGGCGATATCATAATTAGCCCACCGGGGGCAGGAGGGCTGCAGCAGGCGGAGGCTGATAGTACAGAGCACAGCAGTGACAAGCTCCAAAGAACTTCCACACACTCTAGCTCATGTGGTCCCAACCTGGTGGGCTGACTTGCCCAAGGACTGTAATTATCCCAAAATACCTCGACACATTTCTAAATTGCCGTTTATAACTTAGAAGTTTTTACAACTCTTTCCCGAACCTACAGTTAAGACGTAACTGAGAAAGTCAGCTCCCCAGAATGGGGGCCCTTCACAATAATATTCCTTAAATAATTGTTGGAAATTTCCAAGTGTAAAATGTCTTGAACTATATTTTATCAATAAAAACTATTTACTGAAGACTAATCTGCTCTTTTAGTTCCACTGGCCAAGGTAACCTTAAATGTCCTGGAAAAAAAAAATCTGCACAGTAATTCCTACTTTTCTTTGTTTCTTATTTCCTCTGTAGTTTCTTTTTGTGATTTTTCTTTTAGAACCAGTAACTCTACTAAGGTATACTAAAGAGATTAAAAGGTAGATAAGAAAATAAATCACTTGCTTCCAGCAGGCAGCACTGAGGCCGTCCACCCCTCCCAATCCAGAAGTTTGGTTGATAAGACCGCTTGTATGTACAATTCATAAGCGTTCCAAAGGAGGTTAGTTAATCTGAATCGTAAGGAGGTTTTTGGTTTTCTTCTCTTTTAATTCCACTCAAGGGCACTGTGTGTTTTAATAGGGCCAGGAACATTTTGCAAACGTAAAATTGTAAGGAGCTTTATGTAGAAAACCTGAGTTAACAGACACCGCGTTTTAAAGTAGTCAGCAATGATTTGTGCCTCTTCGAGGCCCCTCCGACAGCTGCCTAGCGGGCTTGACCCCTAATCCAGCTCTGGCGGCAGGATTTACATTTTCGGTTGGCACAGCTTCTTGGAGTAATGTATTCTGTATCTTAATGCGTGCTATATAAAGAGCTATTTTCTTTTATTTTTGTTGGGAAGACTGGTAGGCTTCGGGAATGTTACCTAGTTCTGTTTTTTTCAGGATTTGAGAAAATAATCTATGATTATTCCTCGTGAGTTTCAGACTTTCACTTTTTTTTTTTTAGCAAATGGGATCTTTTTTCATTTTTAGCGCCATACATAATTCTCTCTGCCCTTGATCATTTTTAATGTCCTCTGCTGGATCTTTTCTAGCGCTATTATGTCTTTGAAAAGCAGAGACCAGAACCCCATGAAATATTCATCATATAAAGTCTTCCGGGGCCAGGCGCTTCTTCAATTACAGTCACCTCTTCTCTGCAACAATCCCCAGACCTATTTTCAATCATTTCCCCTGACACATCTCCCAGTCCTGTGCTTGCCAGAGACTGAAACTTCCTCGAGAATCCACGCCTGGTCCCTCCACCACGACATGAACTAAATGCAACCAAAACAAAAACCACCCTTGAGACCATAAACTTTCCTTCATCAAATATTTACTGGAGATGGAGAATGTGCCAGGTACTGTGCTATAAGTATGTAGAGATGTGATAGGAAGTGGTTTCAAATACTAGTAAGAAGCAGCAGCCCTTAAGAAACATGCAGTCTACTAGAGGAGGCATCTGAATTAAAAATTATGTATCTCCCGGGATGCCTGGGTGACGCAGTCAATAAGCATCTGCCTTTGGCTCAGGTCATGATCCCAGAGTCCTGGGATTGAGCACCTCATGGGGCTTCCTGCTCAGGGGGAGGCCTGCTTCTTCCTTTCCCACTCCCTATGTTTGTGTTCCTTCTCTCTCTGTGTCTCTCTCTGTCAAATAAATAAATAAAATCTTTTTAAAAAAATTATATACCTAGGAGCACCTGGCTGGTTCAGTTGGTAGACCATGTGACTCCTGATCTCGGGGTCACCAGCTCAGGCCCTAGGTTGGACCTAGAGGTTATTTTTTTTTTTTAAGATTTTATTTATTTATTTGACAGACAGAGATCACAAGTAGGCAGAGAGGCAGGCAGAGAGAGAGAGAGGGAAGCAGGCTCCCTGCTGAGCAGAGAGCCCAATGTGGGACTCGATCCCAAGACCCCGGGACCATGACCTGAGCAGAAGGCAGAGGCTTAACCCACTGAGCCACCCAGGCACCACTAGAGGTTTTTTTTTTTTTTTTAATTACATGCCTATATGTAAATGATATGGGGTTCAAGCCACCTCTAGGAAGTTGTGGTCCTTTCCTATTATCAATGAAACAAATTACCACACATTTAGTGGCTTAATTCAACACGAATGTATTCTCTTACATTTCTCAAGGTCAGAAGTCAGAAATTAGTCCTTAGAGTAAAAATCAAGGTGTTATTTCAGAAACAAAACAGAGGAACATATGGGAAGAAGGGAGGGGGAAAAAAAAAAACGAGAGAGAGAAACAAACCATAAAAGACTCTTAAGGATAGAGAACAGACTGAGGGTTGATTCACAGATGAAGGTGGGTGGGGGATGGGCTAGATGGGTGATGGGTATCAAGGAGGGCACTTGGTGTGATGATCACTGGGTATTGTATGTAAGTGATGAATCACTGAATTCTACTCCTGAAATCAATATTACACTCTATTTTAACTAACTAGAATTTAAATAAAAATCTGAAAAATAATAAAACCAAGGAGTCAACAGGCTGGTTCTTCCAGGAGACTCTGGAGGTAATTCCTTAACTCTTCTAGCTTTTAGAGGCTTTTCTTTGGCTCATGGCTGCATCGCCCCAATTTCTGCTTCCATTACCACATTACCCTCTCTTCCTTTCTCTGACTGCCCTACCTTCCTTGTATAAGGAATCTTGTGATTGCCCTGGACTCACCTGGCTAATCCAGGATACTCTCCCATCTCATGTCATGTCATCACATCTGAGAAGTCCTTTACCATGTGAAATCACATACTCACAGGTTTCAGGGATTGGGATGTGGACATCTTTGGGGACCCACCGTTCAGCCTACCGCTGAAGGCAAGAGAGCAACGACCTACAATGACACAATATTGAGTGGTAGTAATAGCTCACTTTTATTTGGCATTTGCCTTGTGCCAGAACTTTCCTAAGAACTATACATGTACTTTCTCTTCAGTCCTCACACTAGCCCTTGGAGGCAGTGCCTGTTTTTTCCCCCCATTTTACAGATAGGGAAGTGAAGCTTGAGAGATTAAGTAACTTGCCCAGCATCCCCACTAGCAAGCAGAGCAGTCAGCACTCAAGTGTAGGGGTCTGACCTACAGCCTTGCTCCAAAGCACTGATAAAAAGAGAAATGAAGGGGAAGGGCATTCCAGGACAAGAAAATAGTATATTAAAAGGTTCAGAAGCTTGGAAGAGCCCAGAACCTCCACATTATAATGGGAATGAGGACATAAAGGGGGGAATGTTGGAAGAAAGATGGGAAGGGAACAGAGGTTTGATGATTACGGACTCCATTGTGGGGAGCAGGGCCCTGTCACTGTCAACCATTGAAAGATTTTTTCCCCCAACCCCCTCTAGGTGATTTTAGAAAGGAGAATACCCTGATCAGATGGTTGACAGAGAAAGGGAACTGTGGCCACATTTTGGAAGTAAATTATGGAGGTGTGGATCTTGCAACAAGGACACCTGCTGTAAGGTTTTTGTAAAGATCCGGAGAAGAGATGGTGGAAGCCAGAGCTAGAGCCTGGGGAGTGGGATTGGAAAGCAGGGCCAGCCTGAAGAGTCACAGAAGCAGCAGAATCTGCTGGGTCTTGCTGACTGGATCAGTATGATTGTGAGGGAGGGAAAGAGGGCAGAGGTAAGGATGTCTCATTTCTGTCATGAGAAACTGGGTGTCAATAATTGGGATGAGTAATAGAACTTGCACATATTAAGACTGAAGAGAAAACCCTCTGCTTAGATGAATGAAATAATTGAGGGCTTTCCACTGTCTGAGAAACTGAACATTAACAATGGAAGGTACTCGGGTCCGATAGCCCAGTCACAGTGTCCCTACATCCTAGCCACCTGGTCTGATCCTAATGGAACCGAAAACGGTGGTGTCAACAAACCAAACAGCCCGCTAACCACAACGTATTTAAAACCTGCATAATCTCACTCGTCATGAGCACACATTCTAAGAGGATGTCAGAAAAAAATAAACCTTTTATTCTCTCTCCCCAGGGTAGGTTTGGGCTAACCGAAGATAAAAGATAATAAACACTGCATGAAATCATGAACAGAAGTACAAGAGAGTTTATAATTAAGTGCCAAATTATGAAGTACATTCTATACAAAGGAGAGTGAGGTGATTTTTACTCTCCTAGAATAGCTGGGAAAGATATTAAATTTTTATTGAGCATCCACTGCCAAACCACCGCCCTAAGAAGTATTGTCCCATTTTCCAGAGAAAGTAAAGGAAGCTCCTCAGTTGCTGATGGGACAGAGCCAAGGCGTGAACTCAAGAGAGACTGTCTCAGAGCAGGCGTTCCCTCAAGGCACTGCAGAAGCTAAGGCTGTCAGGCCCGTGGGGTCTGGTTTGGACAGGCCCACGGGTGAGACAGAGATCAGGGAGAGTCACATGAGGAAAAAGCAGGCGGGCAGGACTTGGCACAGGTTGTTCATTATTTCACAGAGGAGACATTCTGATTGGAGACTTTCAGTTCGCCCACCACTGCTGCATGTTTTAAGCATTTCAGTTTGGCAGTAAACATGAAAAGTTTAGTTACAGAGGCGTAAGCCTGGAATACTCAGCGACTGCTCACTGCCTTGGTTGATTGTGACAAAACAACAGCTGATCTGATACAGAGGCAGCCGGCCCCACCTCAGAACACGTGGGTCCCACCTGAGGGCTTTCCAGAGTTCTCGGAAACCAGGCCAGCTAAGTGTTCAGGTCGTCACTCCCATCACACCCCAGGTATGTGTTTTATTGATGAGAACGATGACTGACTAGGAGGCTGATTTACATGCCAGTTCCTACTTCGCCTTTTTCCTGTCCTCAAAATTTACTACTATCTTCTCTCTTCTTACTTGAGTATTAACAATTGTTACACTCCCCGCAGTCAAGTACATCCAGCCAAGTGGCAAGCAAAGAACTGTTACGGAGAAGTACACAGACAGTATGGGCTGGGCTTGAACAGGAAGAAGAAGAGCACATACCGGCCAAGAAGTGTTGCAAGGAAGGAATTTTCTAGAGCCTGATGCAAACCCCAGTTATTATCCTGGGCAATGTTGCAATTTCACTTCTGGTTTATATTAACTAGTACTAGAAACATATAAGGAGTGACCTAATTCTTTTCCTGTGGGTTTTCCTTTTATCAGAGCTGTACCCTGGCAGGCTGCTTAACTTACTAATTTTAAAAAATCAACATTGAGTACTCTTCTGAGCTCAACCCTGACATGAATCTTCAAATGTGTCTTTACAATATTTAATAAATATGAATTCCTTTTTAAATTTCTTTGAGGTGTAATTTTATAGTCTATGAAATTCACCCATTTTAAGTGTATGATTTAATAACTTTTAGTATATTGACGGAGTTGTGCAAACATCATCACAGTAAGAATTCATTTTTGAGCTTATTTTTTTTTTAACCGAACTTTTCAATAGATAATTTTCAAGGGTGTGTAATGGGGCAACTGGGTGGCTCAGTAGATAAAGTGTGCAGTTTGATCTCAGGGTTGTGAGTTCAATCCCTATGCTGAGTGTACAGATAACTTTAAAAAAAAAAAGATAATTTTTATGAGTAAATGATATGTCACAAAAAGGTCTGTATTCTAAGTTATTAACTAAACTTTTATCCAGTTTTACTTGAATGGCCACAGATCTCCCACACTGCTCTTTCAGAAACCTGTTTGGAGGCACCTGGGTGGCTCAATGGGTTAAAGCCTCTGCCTCCAGCTCAGGAGATAATCCCAGGGTGCTGGGATCGAGTCTCGCATTGGGCTCTCTGCTCTGCGGGGAGCCTGCTTCCTCCTCTCTCTCTGCCTGCCTCTCTGCCTACTTGTGATCTCTCTCTCTGTCAAATAAATAAATAAAATCTTAAAAAAAAAAAAGAAAGAAAACTGTTTTAAGAAACAGTATATCCAGATAATGTGTTTTATTGTTCCCGCTTATCCTTTAAGGTTTTGTTGTTGTTGTTGTTGTTTTTAAAGGTTTTATTTATTTATTTCTCAGAAAGAGCACAAGCAGGGGGAACGGCAGGGAGAGGGAGAATTGATGTGGGGCTCAATTCCAGGACCCTGGGATCATGACCTGAGCCTAAGGCTGAGGCTTAACCGACTGAGCCACCCAGGCATCCCTCATCCTATGGTCTGACTACGACCTGATGTCCCTGAAGGGGACTATGCCCCCTCCTTACACTGGACACCATCACATTGGTAGCCAGTGAACAAGGGACTCCCAAAGTTACTAATGAGTGCTTGGGGATCCAGAAAATCAGCTACTTTTAATGATTCTTCATAGTGCTCATGGGAAGTCCCTTTGTGGGTCAATAATGTCAGGTATTTCTATTTTGCTTTCTTTCTTTTTTTTTTTTTTTTTAACATTTATTTGACAGACAGAGCAGGAACACAAGCAGGGGGAGTGGGAGAGGGAGAGCAAGCTCCTGCTGGGCAGGGAGCCTGATGCGGGGCTCAATCCCAGGACCCTGGGATCATGACCTGAGCTGAAGGCAAATGCTTAAGGACTGAGCCACCCAGGTGCCCCTCTATTTTGCTTCCAACCCTGATTCTAATTCCCCTCACTCCCCCACCTGTTACTGTGACCTTGGAGTGGAGAACAAATCTCTTTCCAGTTTTTCCCTTTTCCACATGGATCTCTATGACCTTGATTTTGGCTGTATTTGGTTTGCTTTCCCTTCATGCTTGAAATAATTATTTACCCACTTTCTCTGTCAAAAGTCATCTTCGTTGCTGCCTCTTCCCCTCTCTTCACAATCTATTCCGACAGCATATACCAAAACATTTGCTCATACTCAGAAATTTAAAACCTGGCGTGAGGAGTTTCTGAACTCTGTGGTTCTGTAATTAGTGAGCTCTTTCAGGAGCTGCATTCAAAATCTTCATTTAAGCTTTCTACTCCAACCATCACCTCCTGCCTTCTGAGCTCTGACTTCAATAATTCTCCCTCTACAATCCATTGACCCTAGAACCATTTCACTGTCCAGAACATCCTCATTTCTGTCCTCAGCCAGCTTTTATCCATAATTCATTACTACCTACACCTGCCCCTTTGTCACACTTGTCTGGTAAAACCTAAACCCATGGTAAAAATAATTGTCCACCTTTGCACCAAAAAGAACCCGCACTGTCAAGACCTTGATTTTAGCCCTTGCAACTCATGTGTGCGCTTGAACATGGCTAAAGGAAAACCACCTCCCATGTGGAGTGGCTCGAATCCAGTTAGGACCGCTAGCCTGGAGGGTGACATTAGTGTTGCCTAACAATCCTATCACATTTCCCTAAATAGTTTACTTTTCTACTCACCAAGACATCTGTTTCACACCTTCTCTTCTCTGCTCAAACCTCACACAGCTGATGACCTTATCTCCCATTCTCCCAAGAGAAGCAACCAGAAAGAAAGTCTTCCATGTGCTCTGATCACCAACTACATCTACGGTATCCTCTGCCTTCCAACGTGTTGTCAGATAAGCGGTCCAAGCCCCTATCCAAGGTCATCATCTTCTTAGATACTAGATCCAGTATGCTCTCATCCAATCCAAGACGTTGCTGCAGAAATCATCCCTCTCTCCTGAATAGTCAAATTTTCCTCTCAACTAGATCGTTCCCATAAGCCCATCAATATATTCTAGGAGATCCTCATTTTTTTTTTAAGATGCTATTTATTTATTTGACAGAGATCACAAGTAGGCAGAGAGGCAGGCAGAGAGAGAGGAGGAAGCAGGCTCCCCGCAAAGCAGAAAGCCCGATGCGGGACTCGATCCCAGCACCTTGGGATCATCACCTGAGCTGAAGGCAGAGGCTTTAACCCACTGAGCCACCCAGACGCCCCTAAAAGGTCCTCATCTTAACACATGACAGCAGTTACCTCTCAACTCCACATCTCCCTCCTGGCACCTGGGTGGCTCAGTGGGTTAAGCATCTGCCTTCAGCTCAGGTCATGATCCCAGAGTCCTGGGATCGAGCACCCCATCAGGCTCCTTGCTCAGCAGGGATCTTGCCTCTCCCTCTGCCTGCCACGCCCCCTGCTTGTGCTCTCACTCTCTCTCTCTCTGACAATTAAATAAAATCTTAAAAAGAAAACAAAACTTAAAAACGTTGTTTATGTATACTGTCTTCAATACCTCTCTCCCATTCTCTTTTGAATCTACTCCAATCATGTTTTCACCGCTACCACTACTTTTGTCAAGGTCACCTGTAAGGTCGATGTTGTTAAATCCAATTGTCATTCTGAGTCCTCATTTTACCTGACCCCTGAGCAGCACTTGCACAGCTGATCTTGCCCTCCTCCTTGGAACATTTTCTTCCCTTAGCTTCCAAGAGAGCACTCTCTGACTTCTGTCTCACTGGCTCTGCTCCTTCTCTGTCCCCTTGGCTAGTTCCTCCTTATCTGCTTGACCTCCAAGGACAGAGTCCTCAAGGCCTAGTTCTTAGCATACTTTCTCTTCTGTATGTTCCCCCGACCCTGACTATCTTAGGCAGCCTGTATCTTTAAATACTATCGCTAAGCCAGTGATTCCTAAATGTACATCTCTGTAAGATCCCTCCCTTGAATGCCAGATTCATATACTCAATTGCCTGCTTAAATCTCCAGTGTATATTCTTAAGCATATTAAGTGTATATGCACAAAAGACAACTCATGTACCTAATTCTCCATCCCCTAAAGCTATGCCTCCTACAGTCTTCACCATTTCAGCAAATGGTTTATCAGCTGCTCAGCCAAAACCTTTGGTGTCACCTTGATTCCTCTCTATTGCTCAGCTTCTATATTTAAGTTATTGACATTCTGCTATTTTTTTCTTTATTTTTAGAGAAAGAGAGAAGGAGAGAGAAAGGAGGGAGCAGGGGAAGGGACAGAGGGGGAGGGAGAGAATCTTAAGGAGGTTCCATGCCCAGTGCAGAGCCCAATGTGGGGCTTGATCTCACAACCCTGAGATCACGACCTGAGTCAAAAATCAAAAGTCGGACACTCAACTGACTGGGCCACCCAGGTGCCCCTAGCTCTGCTAGCTTTGGCCTCAAAATACACCAGAAGTCCACCACTTCTCGCCACCATTATCATTATCACCGTAGGTCATGATCGCATCACCTCCTGGCCACACTCCAGCCACCACCTCCGAAGTGATCTTGCTTGCACCCTAGCCTCTCTCTGTCTTGTCTTAACAGAGCGACAGAGATTCTTTTAAAATGTAAGTCATATAATGTCCCTCTTCAGCTTAAAACATTCCAACCCTGCGCTGGTTTCCTATCTCAAAGTCTCTACACGAACTTCAAGACTGTACAGTCTCATCCCCCTTATCTCTCTGACCTTATCTTCTACTGCTCTCCTCCTTACACACTTTGTTCAAGCCGCACTGGCTTCCTTGCTGTTTTTCAAAGAAACCGTACTCACCACTGTTTCAAGGCCTTTGCATTTTCTGTTTTTTTCATTTGGACCTTTCTTCTCCCAGATAGCCACATGAGTTGCTCCCTTACTTCCTTGAGTTCTCAACTCAAATGTTGCCTTTCGGTAAGGCTTTTTTTTTTTTTTTTTTTTAAACCACCCTCTTCAAAGGAGCAAAAGCCAAACCCCCAAAATTTGCCCCTTTGTACTTTCTACTCCTCATCTCCATGGATCTCCATCTGGCACACTACTTATTTATTTGCTTATTTTTCTTTTCTTTTTTTTAAGATTTTATTTATTTATTTGACAGAGAGAGATCACAAGTAGACAGAGATGCAGGCAGAGAGAGAGAGAGAGAGGGAAGCAGGCTCCCTGCTGAGCAGAGAGCCCGATGTGGGACTCGATCCCAGGACCCTGAGATCATGACCTGAGCCGAAGGCAGTGGCTTAACCCACTGAGCCACCCAGGCACCCCTATTTGCTTATTTTTCGTGGTACCTCTTTCTTCACTAAAACATAAGTCCCATCAGAGCAATATTTATTGAATGAATTATTGAACCGAATAAGTATTTATTGAACAGCTACCCTGTTCCTATTTTAGACACTGATGACCTAACAGTGAACAAAAAAATGACATATTCCCTGCCCTCATGCAGCGGGCATTTTAGTGTGCGAGAAAAACAACATACAAATGAACATAATATATAATGGTCAGTAGTGATAAGGGTGGGGAAGAAAATACATCAGTTAGGGTGCCTGGGTGGCTCAGTCAGTTAAGCTGCTGCCTTCAGCTCAGGTCATGATCCCAGGGTCCTGGGATCGAGCCCCACAGTGGGCTTCCCCCTCTGCCTGCAGCTTCCCTGCTTATACTCTTGCTCTTGCTCTCTTTCTGTCAAATAAATAAATAAAATTTCTTTAAAAAAAAAAAAAGAAAAAATACATCAGTTAAAGGAATACAGAGTAGTGGGAGTGATGAAGGAACAGAAGGCTGGCTGAGGACAAAAGCTGACCCCCTGCAACCTTCCCCCACCCCCACTCCTGGGTGGGACATATGTGACATTCTTTAGGAATCTTCCACCTATCTTAATGTTAATATCTTGCTAGAGGGAAAAAGGACCCTGACAATGGCAGGGTCTCAAGGCATCCAGTATCTTGTAGGTCCTCTTTAGCTTATGAAAGTTCTAGTGAAACCTCCCTTTTCCTAACCTCACCAACCTCATGCTACATAACCTGCCACTCCTCACAGTCCCCAGGGCAGCATGGGTCCTGTCCCGGTGCTTTAAGAAACCACCATTGGGCACCCAAAGATGTCTCAAGAATTATTTCTTGGTCGTGGGCTCCTGACTCCACCCCACCAAATCTCACCTATGTTCTAGAACTTCATCAAGAGTGTCCGTTTAGATGCCACGTGAGGAAAATTCCTCCTGAGCAGCACTTGACAGAAGCCTTGAATAACATCAAGAGGAAGGCCTGCAGAGATCTGCGGGAAAGAATTTCCCGAGAATCCAGCAAGCACAGAGCTCCTGAGGCCAGGCCAGCTTGGCATGACCAAGGAAAAGCAGAGCGCATGTGCGGGGAGAGAACAGAAGATGGTACAAGTGGACAGGCAGCCAGAGGCCACAGTAACGACTCTGGATGTTTCTGTGACATAATGGGAAGCCACTGGAGGGCAGTAACAGGATCAGATTCACATCTTTTTTAAAGATTTTATTTTTAGATCATCTCTACACCCAACGTGGGGCTCAAATTCGCAACCCTGAGATAAAGAGTCACAGGCTATACGGACTGAGCCAGCCAAGGTCCTCTGATTCACATTGTGAAGGACCACTTCGGTGCTGTGTGGAGAATGGACTGTGGAAGGGTGAGACCCCGGCAAAGGGACACCACTTGGGAGGCTAGCAATGAAGGTTGGAAAAAACAATTAGATTTGAATATATACGTAACATAGATCAGAGTTGCTGATTAAATAGATGCAAAATAAGAGGGGAAAAGATCAAATAATTATCCAAGGTTTGGCCCTGAGGTCCTGGACCATGTCATTGGCCAAGATGGGGGACATTTGGAGGAACAGTTTTGGGAAGATGGTGTTTAAATCAAGACCAGCCAGGGAATGGGATAGAGACAGAGAAACCCAATGACTGGACCCTGACATGCTAAGGAAAATGAGGAGGGTTAGACAAAAGAGACAGGGAGGGATGCAAGAGCCGGACAGAGTGGGGTGCTCGAACCAAATGAGGGAGGGAAGGAGTGTTTCTAGTGAAAGGAAGTGAAGGGAACCTGGAAGACTCAGTCCATAGAGCATGTGGCTTTTGATCTTTGGCTTGTGAGTTTGAGCCCCACATTAGGTGTAGAAATTACTTAAAAATAAAACATTTTTTAAATTTTTATTTTTTTTTTAATGTTTTAAAAAGATTTTTATTTACTTGAGAGAGAGAGAGAAAAAAAAAAGCATGGGTGGGAGGAAAGCCTGAGGGAGAGGGAGAAGCAGGCCAGCTCAGCAGGGAGCCCAACACGGGGCTCTATCCCAGGACCCTGGGATCGTGACCTGAGCCAAAGGCAGATGCTTAACTGACTGAACTACTCAGGTGTCCCCAAAACAAAATCTTTAAAGAAAAAAAAAAGTAAGAGGAACTGACCAATCATGTCAAATGTGGCTGAGGACTGAAAGCTGATCATTGGACTTGGCAATGGGGAAGTCATTAAAGAAGTAGTGGTGGGTGGGCAGAAAGCCTGATGATGGTGGGTCAAAATGGATCTGACAGACTCAGAATCCAGCAGCACTAATGAGAGGCCTTGGGCAAACAGTTAGCCTCTCTTGCCTGTCAGCTTTCTCATCTGCCTAAAAAGAATCATTAACTCCTTCCTCATAAAATGTGATATAGATTAATAATTCAGAACTACGTGCAAAATCAACTTAAATGTTTTAATATGTTATCATGTTTAATGATACATGTTTTTAAAAATGGGAAAGAAAAAAATATGTATTAAAGCCCTACTATAAGACAAGCACTTTGCAGGGTTATTGTTTTGCTTTGGTTTTTAATTTTTTTTTTTTTTTTTTTTTTAAGTAAGCTCCAGGCCCAAGGTAAGGCTTGAACTCATGACCCCAAGACCAAGATCCACAGGTAGCCAGGCACCCTGAACTCTGCATGTTCGATCTTACTCAATTTTTTAAAAAGATTTTATTTATTTACCTGAGACCAAGAGAACAAGAATGGGGCAAGGGGCAAGCAGACTCCCTGCCAAGCAAGGAGCCTGATGCAGGGGTTGATCCCAGGACCCTGGGATCATGACCTGAGCTGAAGACAGATGCTTAACTGACTGAACCACCCAGGTACCCCGACATTTACTTAATTTTGATTAACCCAAATACAAGCATGCTAAAGTGTTGTCACCTTTTCTTTAGAAAGATAGGCCTCAGGGCACCTGGATGGCTCAGTGGGTTGGCGACTCTGCCTTCGGCTCAGGTCATGATCCCAGGGTCCTGGGCTCAAGTTTCCGTCCTGAGATCAAGCCCTGCATCAGGCTCTCTGCTTAGTGAGGAGCCTGCTTCCTCCTCTCCCTCTCTGCCTGCCTCTCTGCCTATTTGTGATCTCTGTCTATCAAATAAATAAATAAAATATATTTTTTAAAAAGGTAAAATAAAAAAATAAAAAGATAGGCCTCACGCACCTGGTGGCTCAGTTGGTTAAGTGGCTACCTTCAGCTCAGGTCATGATCCTGGAATGGCAGGATGGGTTCCATGTTGGACTCCCTGCTCAGTGGTTTTCTGCTTCTCCCTCTGGCCCTCCCCCTTCTCATTCTCACTCTCTCAAATAAATAAATAAAACCTTAAAAAAAATAGGCCTCAATAAAAAAGACCAAATAGTGCAGCTCTTCCTACCCATGGGTCCCGTCCTGTCCTGTGCTTTAATAAAAACAGCTTTTTGCCCCAGAAATAATGATAATAAATAAATAATAAATCAAATAGAAGTAACAACGTAAATATCTCATTTAATTTTCTTTTTTTTCCCCTTAAGATTTTATTTATTTATTTGAGAGAGAAAGAGAAAGCACAAGCAGAGGGAGAGGGAGAAGCAGACACCACCAGCCCCTCCTCCACCCCACTGAACTGGGAGTCCAACACTGGGCTGGATCCCAGGACCCGGAGACCACTACCCCAGCGGAAAGCAGATGCTCACCCATCTGACCCATCCAGGCACCCCTCATTTTTCTTTATGTGATCCTGAACATTTCACTTTTATCATTATTATTATTGAAATGCCTAAAATCTTTCTCAAATGGTATACGTCTGCGATCTAGGCTTTTGATATTCGTTTTAGAGAAAGTAAACACACAGTAACATTTTCCGAGAAGACGACCTTGTAGAAGTTTTTCCCTCAAAACAAAACCAGGGGCGCCTGGGTGGCTCAGTGGGTTAAGCCGCTGCCTTTGGCTCAGGTCATGATCTTGGGGTCCTGGGATCGAGTCCCGCATCAGGCTCTCTGCTCAGCAGGGAGCCTGCTTCCCTCTTTCTCTGCCTGCCTCTCTGTCTACTGTGATCTCTGTCTGTCAAATAAATAAATAAAAATCTTTAAAAAAAAAAAACAAAAAACGCAAAACCAAACAAGGTAGGGCTTCTTTTAAGACATCTTAACCAAGCCAGCTAAGTGCACACAGCACCCTGATACTCAATCTGGACAACTTGTATACCAGTTTCTGTGGTTCTCTTGCATTTTGCCCTGTTACTTTGTAACCCTGTGTTTTCTAGTAAAAGTCCTTGAGTTTTGGCTCCTTCCTCAGCTTCTGGGCTCTTTCCCCTGCCTTTTCTGAGAAGGAGTAGCCCATCAGCCCCAACCTCTATCTTCTAAAATCACCCCTTTCCTTTCTCAGGGTTTAGAAACTATGCTTTATTTTTAAAGACCAGCCACGTACCTAGGTGGCTCAGTCAATGAAGCTTCTGCCTTTGGCCCAGGTCATGATCCAGGGTCTAGGGATCCAGCCCCGCTTTGGGCTTCTGGGGAGCCTGCTTCTCCGTCTCCCTCTGCCACTCCCCTGCTTGTTCATTCTCTCTCTCAAATAAATAAATAAAATCTTTAAAAAAATAAAAAACAGACCCACACAGACCCAGAAGGGAAACTGTTCCAAATTGGGAAGAGGCTTTTCATCAAAAAAAGAGAGCTAAACAGCACAGCTTAAAGATTTTATTTTTAAGGTTTTTAGGTAAGCTCTATACCCAACATGGCCCTTGAATTTACAACCCAAAGATCAAGAGTCACAGGCTCTGCAGACTGAGCCAGCCAGGCGCCCCTAAAAAACATTGTTTTAATTCTGCATACTTTTGAGTACCAGTGCATACTTTTGTTGCAGGATGTATACTTATGAGCAAAAATACTAAACCTCTTCCTCCTGCTGCTTCAGAACCTCTGTCTTCCTTCTCCAAAATCCTTTCACCACGAGTCCTGGCCCTCCTTGGAGCTACCCTCCCAGATAGGGCGGATTTAGAGATGGGAAATCAGGCAAGCTGAGGGCAGACAGAGAACAGCCTTGCACGGCGGTGCCATGCGCAGGGAAGTGCACTGGCCTGGATGCCAAGTGATCCAGCTTCTTGTTCCAGCCCCACTGGGAGACCTGCAGCATGTCATATGTTTGTCCGGGCTTTAGCGGCCCCGTCCGTGGAGAACATGGACCAGGACTGTGTCAGGTTCTGGCTACTCCTGCTCCCCAAATGAGGACACTAAGGCATGGAGATGGGGAGAGTATCGTGATAGATTCCTCTGAGGTTTCAGGAGAAAAAAGAGTGAACACTGAGGATTAATTCATTGTTTGATTTCTCTTGGCAAAGAAAGTAACACGTGGTGACTAAAAATGTGTCTCCTCATGTTCAAATTCATACAGAAGCAGCATGGGGTAGACAAACAGCACCTTGATACAAATGAACTGAATAACACTGAATACTTATGATTCCAGATTTGTGATAGTTCGACTTAAATTTTTGAACTTCACGATGGAACGAAAGTGATACATATTTAGTGGAAACTGTATTTTGAATTTTGAATTTGGATCTTTTCCCGGGCCAGCGATGTATATGTAGTACAAGCCTCTGTTGAGATGGTGAACAGAGGCAACCAAGCTCCCAACCAGCCATGGGATCACAGAATGAACAACCCACATGCTTAAAGCCTTCTGTATCCATCCAACCATTCCAGGGTTTTGTTTTTTGGTTTTTGTATTTATTTTTGTTTTTTAAGATTTCATTTATTTATTTGTCAGAGAGAGAGAGAAAGCAACAAGCAGAGGGAGGGGCAGAGGGAGAAACAGGCTCCCCGCTGAGCAAGGAGCTGGATGTGGGACTTGATCCCAGAACCCTGAAGTCATGACCTGAGCTGAAGGCAGACGCTTAACTGACTGAGTCACTCAGGCATCCCACAACAATTCCACTTTTACATTCACTACAGGATTCAATGAATTACACAGGTCTTCAACACTTTTGATAAAACACTCTTTATGTTAGATGATTTTGCCCAGTTGTAGGCTAGTGAGTGTTCTGGGCAAATTTAAGGAAGGCTGGATGAATCTATGATGTTCCATAGGTTAGGTGTATTCAGTGCTTTTTCCACTTATGATATTGCCAATTTATGAGGGGTTTATTGGGACACAAACCATTGTTAGTTGAGGAAGATCTGTAATGGGAATTTCAGACACTTCTTAGAAATGCTAGTAAATAGATTTCTTGAGAGTCATTTTCAAAGTTGTTACATCGCTTGGGCCTGGGATTAATGGGTAATTTCTATTTTCTTTTTATCTTTTTATGTGTTCTCTGAATCTTTTACTAATACATATTAGTTCTGTAATCAGAAGGGGTACCTTTATTTTATTTTTTGAAGATTTTATTTATTTATTTAACAGAGAGAGAGATCACAAGTAGGCAGAGAGGCAGGTGGGGCGGGGCAGGGGTGGGGGGGAAGCAGGCTCCCTGCTGAGCAGTGAGCCTGATGCGGAGCTCAATCCCAGGACCCTGGGATCATGACCTGAGCTGAAGGTAGAGGCTTAACCCACCGAGCCACCCAGGTGCCCCAGAAGGGGTACCTTTTAAAAAGGAAAAAAAAAAGAAGAAGAAGAAAATGGCCTTAACTATACAAATGGAAGAGAACAAGAAAGAAACTTAAAAACTAATAATGATGAAACTGATATTTATTGCACATCATTTATCATCTACTGGACAGTAACTGGCTCATTTACTCTCTCAAACTCTGAATAAGAAGCTATTTATTATAACTTCCATTTTACATATAAGAAAAATGAAGGAGACGGGAATCAAATAACCCTTTTAAAGTCACAGAGCTAGTAAATTCAGTTGCTGGGACTTCACTTAGATGGTCTAATATCAGGGCCCTTACCATTTATCACCTGCCTCGTAAATAATCTAAAAATTAGGCATCACCTCGTATGTTTTCAGAGAACAGGTTTTTCATACTAATTACATTTCATTTAGGTTAATATTCCCCCGAAAACACATTAACAAAACCGTGGAGGAAAGTGCACTGAATCTATGGTAGATCTGTGATTTAAATTTTGCCATGGATAAGCTAGCTAAGTCTGCACTAGAGTTAACTGAACAGCCAGCTATTGTTCTGTGCTGTGTTAAGTTAAACAAGGAGGCCAGTGGACCTGGGTGGTTCTGATGTCTTAGAGCTCAAGCAAACCAAACGCTATGAATTCCTGAATGCTGAGAAATCAGGCCTGAGGAGAGCAAATCATAAACAGCCAATAAGATTTTTCTGAATGAGGCAAAGTCTTAAGCTACAGCCAATCGCATCATTTCTTTGCTCTGTGTCTGCCTTTTCTTTTTTTCTTTTCTCTCTCTCTCTCTCTTTTTTTTTTTTTTTTTTGGTCTTTCCCCTAGCTTCTGCTGGCCAAGTGGTTAGGATAACCACTTCTGCTTTGGCACTGCCTGATTCCCACTGATTTTTGCTCGAATAAACTCTTAAAATTTTTTCATATGCCTCAGTTTGTCTTTTAACAGCCCTGACATTTGGGTCGTTTTGTGTAGGCACCTCAAAGTAAGTTGAAGGAAGGTGATTCAAAGTGCTAGAAAGAGTATGGGAACATTGGAACTGTCCATCAGTTTTTTTAGAATACATTTTTTAAAAAGGCATAAACTACCTACTACTGATTGCATCAGCTCCGCAAAGTCCAGGAGAAATCACATCCAGAGAAGGAAATGGTCAACACTGAACCTATTTTGTGTGCACAAGACGGTACCTTTCTCTCAACCAGAAACTTTAGCTTCTTTAGGGCTTTGGAACGTTGGTCTTATTTCTCCTGTTCATCTTCTACCTCCTGACTTTTCAGTCGGCCCTCCTCCTTAGCTGGATCCATTTCACTGCACATCACATCTCAGGAGACTGGATCACAGAAGCGATTTCAGGACTCATAACTGAGCAAAACCCTCAAGCTCAATAAATATTAGCTGGATGAATGAATCATTTCTATATGCATAATCCTTCTGGACAAGAAATTTCGCCTAAAATCTCCGAGCAGGAAAGGACACAGAACTGCAGGATATAAGAACTATTACCTACGTTAACCAAATCCAACTAGGAAAGGTAGGGGAGTTTGGCAGAGTGAAAAAGGACTTCAGCTATGCCTCCATTTTGACCTCTGTACTTTCTAAGTGATTAAGTTCTTTCCAGCTCACCTCTTAACTCAGGTGAAAGACGGGAGGGGGGTGACAGGGCAAAGCAGGCTCTGATGGGAACTGAAACTATCCCCTCAAGCAATAAGAACTGCGCTGAGGCAGCAAGACCCTGCCCTGGGCAATGGTCGCACTCACTTTCCTGGCTTCCCCCGTGTGCACCCACCCACCTTTGTCCCCCATTTTCCTCATGTAAACCTGGAAGTGTTTTCAGCACTTCGGAGATGGTCTCAGACACCACGTGGCTCTCTTCCACTGTCAGCCTCGCTGAAGTTAATTCTTTTCTTGTTTCATTACCACTCATTTCTCTGTCTTTGGATTTTGTCAGCGATGAGTGGCAGAACCTGGTCTGTGTGGAACCCCCAGAGCCAGGTGATCCTGCACACCTGTGTCTGGCTACAAGAGGAACAACATGGTTCATTAGAAACTGGTTTGCAATACACTGATGGGTCATTTCCAGACTGTCATTGGGCCACATGAGATTGGGGCTCTTTTTCTTCCTTATTTTGTCAGAACGCTGAAACTTTTCCAGGATGGAAGAAACTGCCCCTGCTCCCCTCACCATTGTTTTCCTCTCTAGATCTCTCTCTCTCTCTCTCTCTCTGTCTCTTTTTTCTTTTTTTCTTTTTTTTTTTTTAAAGATTTTATTTATTTATTTGACAGAGAGAGATCACAAGTAGGCAGAGAGGCAGGCAGAGAGAGAGGAGGAAGCAGGCTCCCTGCCGAGCAGAGAGCCCGATGCGGGGGCTCGATCCCAGGACCCTGAGATCATGACCTGAGCCGAAGGCAGCGGCTTAACCCACTGAGCCACCCAGGCGCCCCCTGTCTCTTTTTTCTAAGACCTTATTTATTTGAGAGAAACAGCACGAGTGAGGTGGAGAGGCAGGGGGAGAGAAAGAAGCAGATTCCCCACTGAGCAGGGAGCCCAACACACTGGGCTCCATCCCAGGGCCCTGAGATCGTGACCTGAGTTGAAGGCACAATGACCAAGCCACCCAGGCATCCCTCTCTTTTCTCTTTTAAAAGATTTTTAAAGTAATCTGTTCACCCAATGCGGGGTCTGAACTCCCAAACCAAGATCAAGATGCCCAAGCTCCACTGACTGAGCCACCCAGGCACCTCGGCCCTCCCTTTCTTATATTAATGTTGTAAGTGCATAAGGAGAGATCTTTGTGCTTTTCCCTTCTGATGACCTATGTGGCAAAGAAGGTGGGAACCAATTCGTTCTGGAGAAGAGACCTGTCTGTCCTGTTTTCTTTTCCCTCTGGTATCTCTTCTCTTCAACTTACTGTCTTCCATGTGACCAATTTGTAGTAATACCTGGTTTAGGGTAAAGGAGAAGGAAGGGTCTGATTGAGTCATTCTTACCAGAGTTCCCTGCCTCAGGGTTTCATACGCAATAAAACAAAGTCTTTCACTCTTCTAACTTAACATGGTCGCATCCCAGGTAATGGGATCCCTATTAGAGCTGTTTCTCTCCTTTTTCTTTTCTTCCTCCAGAAGGTGTGTGGAAGGCAGTACTAGATGACCTCATGATTTCTCAGAGCCCATGTTCTTCTCTGGATCATCACCGCTTGTACTACAAGGTTGCTAGTTTTGTCTTGTATCTGAACTGCCAATCACATGGTCTGCTTTCCTGGTTCTTCTCCTTCCCCAACTCCCATGGTGGGCGTGAACTACTCTTGCATCATATCTACCTTCTTACCAAGATGGAATGTGCCAACACCTACTTCCCAGAGGCCTACTGGCAGAATGGCTACTTGGAAACTTAATTTACAGGATAGAGGAAAACACGCACATACACCCACACTCACACCCTTTATCACATTATTTCCCTTTATCATGGTCTGTTGTCTGAATATCACCTTTGGTAACCCTATGGGAAAAGAACCTGAAATTTGGGATTACCTCAAATACTTTATAAAGTCAAGCTCTTACAGGTAATTTCTAGTGTAACTTCTACATATGGTTTTCTTTCTCATTATACTCTTTTATACTCTCCTTATATAACCCAGTAAAATGTTCAGGAATTTTCTGCTTTGCTTACTGTTGTAACTTCATCGTCTAAATACTATGTGGCACATGCTATATATATATATATATATATATATATATAGTATGCTATATATATATAATATGATATATAATATATAAAATATATATTCTATAAATATTTATCGAAATACTTCGATAAGTATTTGTGGAATGAGTGAAGGATTGATCACATCTGTTGTGTCAGCTGTCAGAGGCGACCTTGCTTCCCTGGCACCTTTGCCCATGGGAGCTCACATGGTGCCCAGAACACGTACCAGCTCAGAGGTGGTAGATGAAGCAGTGGGGCTTGGGGAGGTCTCTCAGGAAGAGCAAGACTGAAAAGAAATGGGGGCCAAGAGTAGCCCTAAAGAAGCAGTTCTCCAACTTTTAAATCTCAGAACCCCTTTACAATTTAAAAAATTGTTAAGGTCTCCCAGATGCCCTCTTTACGTGGGTTATATCAATATTCATTATATGAAAATTGAAATAAAACTTTTAAAATATTAATTTATTTAACATAAACCACAAAGGGGCACCTGGGTGGCTCAGTTGGTTAAGCAACTGCCTTCAGCTCGGGTCATGATCCCAGGGTCCTGGGATGGAGCCGTGCATCAGGCTTCCTGCTCAGGGGGGAGTCTGCTTCTCCCTCTCCCTCTGCTGCTCTGCCTGCTTATGTCTCTTGCTCTATCAAATAAATAAATAAAATCTTAAAAAAAATTAACCACAAAAATACATCACATGTTAGCATAAATAGCATTTTCATTTAAAACATAGCTATCAGGGCACCTGGGCGTCTCAATCGGTTGAGCATCTGCCTTTGGCTCAGGTCATGATCCCAAGGTCCTGAGATCAAGCCCCACATCAGGCTCTCGGCTCAATGGAGAACCTGCTTCTCCCTTTCCCTCTGCCTGCCACTCTGACTACTTGTGCTCTCTCTCTCTTGCTCTCTCTGTCAAGTAAATAATAAAAAATAATAATAAAAATAAAACATAGCTATCGGGACATCCAGGTGGCTCAGCTCAGTCAGTGAGGCGTCTACCTTTGGCTCAGGTCATGATCTCCCGGTCCTAGGATGGATCCCCGTGTGGGGCCTCTTGTTCAGTGTAAACACTGCATCTCCCTCTCCTTCTGCCTGACACTCCCCCTGCTTGTGCGTGTGCTCCCCCTCTCTCTTTGTGTCAAATTTTAATTAATTAATTAACTATTAAAAAAAAAAACATAGCTATCTTTGGGGCCGGCCCCTGGCTGGCCCAGTCAGTGGGGCATGCAACTCTTGATCTCCAGGTTGTAAGTTCAAGCCCCATCTTGGATGTAGAGATTACTTAAAAATGAAAAGAAAGGGCAGAGTGGGGGGCACCTCGGTGGCTCATTTGAGCCACTGACTCTTAATTTCAGCTCAAGTCAGGATTTCAAGGATATAGGACTGAGCTCTGTGTTAGGCTCTGTGCTAAGCAAGGAGTCTGCTTGAGAGTCTCTCTCTCCTCCCCTCTCAGCTGCACCCCCCTCCCCCGCCGCATGCTCTCTCTCAAATAAAATAAATAAAATCTTTTAAAATAAAGAATAAAAAATTTTTAAAAATTAAAATAGGGGCACCTGGGTGGCTCAATAGGTTAAGCCTCTGCCTTCGGCTCAGTCCCCACATCAGGCTCTCTGCTCAGTAGGGAGCCTGCTTCCCCCTCTCTCTCTGCCTGCCTACTTGTGATTTCTCTCTGTCAAGTAAATAAATAAATAAAATCTTTAAAAATTTTTTTAAAATAAAAAAACAGCTATCTTTACCAAAACAAAAATCACTGAGAGGAAGGGCATCTACTTTTTTGGCAAATTGCCCATGTCTGGCTTAATAGGAGGCAGCTGGATTCTCCTATCTGTCTCTGCATTCAATCTGTTGTGATATGTTTTAGTTGAAATTCGGTCTCAAACAGACATATAGTGGGGAAAAGGGAAGATCTTGGGGCCCCCGAGGGGTTCTCTGACCACATTCTGGAAACTGTTGTCCTAAAGTGAATGTTGCTGCAGCAATACTGATGATCTGCTCTGTTACAGAGCCCCCAGCCCTCCAGGGAGGCCAGACCCTGAGAAGAGAACAGAATCCCTGTGTCTCATCCTCCCTGCCTCCCACCTCTTTGCTTAGGATTGCACAATTCTTTAATAATGTATAAAACAGCTGACAGCCTGGAGCAGGAAAGTTAGATAAGATGTAAATTCTTCGGGGAGTATGCTGGTCTTGTGTAGAAGGGAGTGTAATAGGCACCTCAGGAAGGGGATGAGGGAAAGAACTCATGCCTTTTTCATTCAGGAGAGAAAAGAGGTTATAAAGTTCAGGCGCATTTGTGAGCAACTATGTCTCAGCGCCTGGGCTGAAGAAAGGAAACAATGAGGTTCAGCCTGCTGGGCTTGTGTGGAAAGAGCTGGTGTATGTAATTACATTCCACCTCTGTATCTTCTGGGGCCTTGCTGGAGGCCGGGCTTTGTCTCCCTCAGCCAAGATCTGAGGGAAAGATCGCAGACTACCACGTGCAGCACTAAAAGACATCAACCTTGAGGTATGGCCTTGCTCCCATGGTGGGAAGCCTTCAGGTCCCACTTCTGTTTCTAAAACCTTCCTCATCGGCTAATACCACCGCGACCTTCTCTATGTATCTGGCTTATCTGCTTTACAGAAGAAAGGTATACTCTTCCCAAGAAGGTATAAGCTCTTTGAAAACGGGAAATCTATATTTGAGCTTTTTAGACTTTCTCCCCAGCAACCTATATCTACCTATCTTATGGGAGTGCTCCCCAGATCATTCTAAAAAAATGTTTTCTTTAGGGGCTCCTGGGTAAGCTCAGTCATTAAGCAGCTGCCTTCAGCTCAGGTCATGATCCCCAAGGTCCTGGGATCAAGCCCCTTATTGGGCTCCCTGCTCAGCGGGAAGTTCCCTTCCTACTCCTCCTGCCTGTGTTCTCTCTCTCACTGGGTCTCTCTCTGTCAAATAAATAAATAAAAATCTTTTTAAAAAAGATGTTTTCTTTATATTTATTGATATTATATGTATATCTATTTATCATTTTGCTACAGAGCAGGACCTGCTTATTTATTTTCTTTTAAGTCCACTAATGGTTTTAGATAGAGAAAGTTAGTAGTTTATGGTCTAATAAGACTTCTCCTTATTTAGAAAAAGTCGCAGCTAAAGGGCTTGCTTTACTACCCATTGTGTAACAGAATCAGACTATAAGTAAAAGCGTATGTTTAACATTCCAGGTCTCCCACATTTCCAACCAAAGAAGCTTTGCTTTTATCTGTATAAAGTGGAAAAGTTTCCACAGATTGATTGATTGATTGATTTACCTATATCAGGACAGCAATGCCAGGGAAGGAAGGAATATACAGCATTTCAGTGGAAAACTTGACAGACATCAGAATAACAGGACAAGTAAATTAATAGAGAAGCCAGACAGAGAACTTTCCCAAACAGAAAGGGAAGACTTCTATGTCTCTCTAGAAATTCACTTTACCTGTTAGCTCAGTGAATAAGTATAAACAAAGATTGGGGTTTTTGTTCTTGTGTTGTTTTTTAATATAGCAGTTCTGTTAAGAAAAATTCCTATACCATAAAATTCACACTTTCAAAGTTTACAATTCAATGGATTTTAGCATATTTATAAAATTGTACAACCATCACCAGTATCTAATTTTAAAACATTTTTTTTAAAGATTTTTATTTATTTATTTGACAAACAGAGATCACAAGTAGGCAGAGAGGCAGGCAGAGAGAGAGAGAGAGGAGGAAGCAGGCTCCCTGCTGAGCAGAGAGCCCGATGCGGGACTCGATCCCGGGACCCCGAGATCATGACCTGAGCCGAAGGCAGCGGCTTAACCCACTGAGCCACCCAGGCGCCCCTAATTTTAAAACATTTTAAGATTTATGTATTCACTTTAGAAAGAGAGCGAGCGTGAGCAGGAGGAGGGACAGAGGGAGAGAGAGAGAGAGAACCTCAAGCAGGTTCTTGCGGAGTGCAGAGCCCAACACAGGTCTCCATCCCAGGACTCTAAGATCATGACCTGGGCCTAAACCAAAGATGGCCACTTAACCAGCTGAGCCACCCAGACACCCTAATTTGAAACTAACATTTTTAGGGCACCTGTGTGGCGCAGTTGGCTTGTTATGGAACCTGGACTGGATCCTAGCTAAAGAACCAAGTGGCACTCAGAGACGTTGGAGGGTTGGAGGTTTATTTAATGACCGCAGGCTCAGAGCAATCTCCCAAGGTCTGAGCCCTGAGCACAAACAAAGAGGGTAGTTTATACTCTTTTACTTCCCTATTTGTGCCACGCTTATGGCCTCCGGGGCGGGGCAGGAGGGAAAAACCCAAAATGGCCCTGGGGCGGGGACTGGGATTTCCCTGCTGGATTGGTCAACCGCCTTAGAACACATACTTCCCTTCTTAGATTAAGTGGCTACCTTCAGTTTGGGTCATGATCCCAGTGTCCTGGCGTCAAGTCCCACTTCGAGCTACCTGCTCAGTGGGGAGCCTGCTTCTCCCGCTGCCCCTCACCCCCTTCATGCTTGCGCTCACTCATGTGCTCTCTCTGAAATAAATAAAATCTTAAATAAAAATAAAATAAAATAATATTTAATTAAAAGAAGCATTAGCTGTCCCTCCCTGTTCCTTCTTCCCCAGCCCTTAGCAGCTACTAATCTACTTTCTGTCTCTATGGATTTGCCTTTTCTGGACATTTCATATAAAAGGAATATTATACTATGCCGTCTTTTGTGGCTGGCTTCTTTCACTGAGTATGTTTTCAATGTCTGTCCATGTTGTAGAATGTATCAGTGCTTCATTCTTTTTTTTTTCTTTAAGATTTTATTTATCTATTTGGCAGAGGGAGCGAGAGAGTGAGAGAGCACCAACACGGAGAGCAGGAGAAGCAAAGGTAGAGGCTTAACCCACTGAGCCATCCAAGTGCCCCAGGATTCACTTTTGAATTAAGATGCATTTCTCTAGGAACAGGTGCTGGTGCCCCAGAAGTATAAGACACCAAGGGATTCCATGTGACTCTTCTTCTGAAATGCCAGCATTATTCAAAACTTTGGGGCAAGCAAAATCTTAAAAGTCTGGAAGAAAGAAAAACCATATTCCTGAGTAAATGGAAATTTTGACACTTTGGGGAAGCTGGTGGCAACAGTATTACAGTTGTGTCAAAGTAATCAGGGTGAGTGGACTTTAGAGAGATAAATTATGCCTGACCATTGCAAGCAATGAGCCGAGCATGTGACTTCATAGCATGCTTTCAGAGCTATCTTTTTGGAAAAACAAGCTTATTTTGTGGCTTTTAACTTTTGATCACTTAAAGATCATTAACTCACAAATCAGCTCATTTTCCTGCTGCCATTGTTTTATTTTCTTTACATTTCATTTACTACGTTGTGTTTATTTTTTAAAAAGTTTTTATTTATTTACTTGTCAGAGAGAGAGAGAGACAGAACAAGCAGGGGGAGCAGCAGGCAGAGGGAGAAGTAGGTTCCCCACTGAGCAAGGAACCCAATGTGGGACTCAACCCAGGGACCCTGGGATCATGACTTGAGCCAAAGGCTGACGCTTAACCGACTGAGCCACCCAGGCGTCCCTACTAGGCTATATTTAGTGCTACTTCCCACCATAGTCAGTTTCCTAAAAATATAAATATCAAAGATTCTTCATTTTCTTGGTTAGTCATTTTTTTATTTACCTGTTTAGAGTGTAATAATTCTGAAAAACTACACTTCCCATACCAAACATGGATAGGTGTTCAAAAACAGGTACTTTAAAATATTATCTAAAAAAAAAAAATATATATATATATATAATCTCAAAACACTTTAAAAAAAAAAAAAAAAGGCGGGCACCTGGGTGGCTCAGTGGGTTAAGCCACTGCCTTCAGCTCAGGTCATGATCTCGGGGTCCTGGGATTGAGTCCCGCATCGGGCTCTCTGCTCAGCAGGGAGCCTGCTTCCTCCTCCTCTCTCTACCTGCCTCTCTGCCTACTTGTAATCTCTCTCTGTCAAATAAATAAATAAAATCTTTAAAAAAAAAAGGCAAAATAATAAGGGAAGAAGAGAATAACCTGAAATCACAGAAAGTTTAAAGAGACATGTCATTGATTGTCTCTGGGGCACCCCAAGATGAATTTGAGAGGACAGAAGATGACAAATAGCACTCTACAGCTGTAACCACTAACCCATTGGGAAGGAGCACAGGCTAGTCTTAGATGCTTATTTAAAATATGGGCTCTAGGGATGCCTTAGTGGCTCAGTCGATTAAGCAGCTGCCTTTAGCTCAGGTCATGATCCCAGGTTCCTGGGATCGAGTCCCACTCTAGCTCCCTGCTCGTGGGGATCCTGCTTCTCTCTCTCCCTCTGCCTGCTGCTCCCTCAGCTTGTGCTCTGTCTCTCTCTGTCAAATAAGTAAATAAAAATCTTTAAAAAAAGATCTTTTAAAAAATAAAATAAAATATGAGTTCTAGTCTGTAGTGAATGTGCACAAACTATAACCTTGTGTTTTTCTGTTTGAGAATACCTCGACCAAAAAATGGGAGGAGATTTAGCTTCTGCAGCCATATTTTAAAACCACTAATGATAGGGTGTCTGACTGCCTCGGTGGGTAGAGCACACAACTATTTATCTTTGGGTTGTGAACTCAAGCCCCACACTGGCATAGAGCTCACTAAACAAAAACGCCAAAAAACAATAACGTATGTCTAATATGGGCCTAGCATATACATAAATATATAAAGAACACTTACAACTCAACAACAAAAGATAAACAGCCTAACCAAAAACTGGACAAAGCCCTTAAACAGACATTTATCCAAAGAAGATATACATGTGACTAGTAAGGATATGTAAAGACACTCAGCACCGATAGTCATTGGGGAAATGTAAATCAAAACCAGGAGATATTGGGGTGCCTGGCTGGCTCAGTCTGTAGAACATGTGACTCTTGATCTCAGGGTCATGCGTTTGCCCCCACGTTGGGTGCAGAGATTACTAAAAATACGTAAATAATCTTAAAAACAAACCATAAGATACCACTTCCTACCCACTAGGATGGCTATAATCACAAAAACAAACAAACAAAAAACAACCAGAAAGCAAGTGTTGGTAAGGATGAAGTGTTGTTGAGGTTGAAGAGAAATTGGAAGACTCGCCATTACTGGTGGGAATGTAGAATAATGCACTCACTCTGGAAAAGTTTGGTGGTTTTCCAGTAAACGTCTGATCACCCTATGACTCAGCAATCCCACTACAAGGTATATACCCAGAAGAACAAAAACTTGTGCACAAATGTTCATAGCAGCACAATTCACAATAACCAAAAGGTGGAAATGATCCAAATGCCCACTGATTAATAGATGGACCAAGTGGTATATCCATACAATGGAATAGTATTTGTCCATAAAAAGGAATGAAGTACTGATACACACTATGACATGATTGAACTTTAAAAACATGCTCGGTAAAAGAAACCAGCCACTAAATGCCACGTATCATACACTTACCGTTAAATACAATGTCCGGAAAAGGCAAGTTCATAGAGACAGAAAGCAGTTCAGTGGTTACCAGGAGTTATGGAAGGGGGAGATGGAGAGCGACTACTTAATGGATAAGGGGCTTTTCTTTCAGAATAATAAAAATGTTCTGGAACTCTGTAATGATAATGGTTGCACAAGATTGTGAAATTACTGTTACCGAGTTGTGCGCTTCAACTTGGTTAACATGGCAAATTTTAGGTTGTGTATATTTTACCACACTTTGAAAAAATAATTTAGGGGCAAGTAAGGGAATACAAAAATAAAAATAATAAATAGTGCAAACTTCCAATGCAAACTTTTTCAATGCAAACTGATTTCTTGAAACTTAACAGAAAATCCATAGCAGAGAGCTATTTAACTGAAAGCACAAACAAGCAAGTTACAAATTGCTTGAAGCTCCCCACACAACTGATTGAGGCAAGAGTGGATACCAAATACAAGCTGGGTCACTTAGAGCCTTTCCTTGGGAATTTAGAAGAGAGGCTCCCATAGTTGAGTTGGTCATGGGACAGGAGAGAAGCTGCACCGTAAGTGTTCCTAGTTTGTGTTGGTGTTCCAGAGCTCATGCCTCCACTCATGCTCGGTTAGTTTCCCATGGATTCCTTGAGCTCGGCATTCTTACAATAAGTCCCTTTTAAAAAATAAATAGATAGATAGATGGATAGGTAGGTAGATAGATAAATCCCATTTTGCTTGAGTGACTTTGTATGGTTTCTATTCTTTGAAACCAAACACCTAATCCCCATACATAAAATATTTAGGTTTTTAGGTGTTTTAGGACATTTAGGCAACGTAATATTACCAATGGTATTAGGGTCCTATTGCTGCTATAACAAATTATCATGAATTTAGTGGCTTACTACAACAAAAATTTATTTTTTCACAGTTCTGGGGGCCAGACGTTCAAACAGCAGGGTCAGAAAGCTCTCAGAATATCAGTTCCTTCCTTGTCTCTTCCAGCTTCTGGTGTTTCCAGGTCTTCCTTGTCTTGTGGCTGGCTCATAATCTCTGCCTCTGTGGTCATATTGCTTCCTCCTCTTCTGCGCGTCTCTCATACTGGATATAGGGCTCAATCCCAGGACCCTGAAAACATGACCTGAGCTGAAGGCAGAGGCTTAACGAACTGAGCCACTCAGTCATCCCAGCCTTTCAGCTTTCAGTGTCTGGCCCCTCTGTTTCTATCTACTCCAAAGTACTCCAAAGTACACTCTCCTATAGGTGCTGTCCCTACTCACTGAGCTTCTGGGGTTCCCACAGTACAGACTAGGAATTCTAAGTTGCTCAGCAGGGACCTAGTGCCCCTCTTAGTATGACCTCAGTCTAATTTTATTACTTCTCTGGATTATTTTCTGTTTCCTACCCACGCCTTCCTTGCACACACATGCCTTTATGCCTTCGCTTTAACTTTAAAATCCTACCAGTTCCCTCCATCCCCAGGAAACTTCTTTCAACCCTCTTACCTGGTATTTAGTACTAACCTCCATAGAAAATAAAATGCTAATAGTGTTATATTTAATTTTTGGCTTAAGATATAAACTGATGACTTTCTACTATGAAGATGAAGTTTCAGCTATTTATTACCCAGATCCCACCTATATATACACATACATATACACAAATATTATATACATATATTCTCCTTCCCCGTCCTCCTAAATTAGTTATGTCGTAAGTTTAGATTCTGTTGATATTTGGTGGTTTGCATGTGAGCAGTTGTACTGTGAATATATTCTTTCTTGTACTTTTGTTTTTCATTGGTATTAATAATTGCCTTGCTCTTTCCTTGACTTCATTTTCTTCGCTTCATTTTCCATTTACCCAGCTTTTATTCATCCCCGAGCTCTTTGCCAGAAGCACCTCTCGTCTCAATTCTTAAATTTTTTTTTTTAAAGATTTTATTTATTTATTTGAGAGAGAGAGACAGTGAGAGAGAGCATGAGCAAGGAGAAGGTCAGAGAGCGAAGCAGACTCCCCATGGAGCTGGGGGCCTGATGTGGGACTCGATCCCGGAACTCTAGGATCACGCCCTGAGCCGAAGGCAGTCGTCCAACCAACTGAGCCACTCAGGCGTCCCTCTCGTCTCAATTCTTTCAAACATATTGATGATTCTAGATTTTTGTTTTCTTTCTTGAAAATCCTCCCCTCCTCCCCAGAGTCCTCTGTCCTCCTACCGCAGTCTGGGCTGCCTTCTCCTTAGGCTACCTGTGCAGTTGCCACCCTGAGCTCACTTCTCGCCCTAATCCTGGAAATTCCCTTCGCTCCTCTCTTGTGCAGGAGGAGTTTCCTAGATCCCATGTCTTATCCTTTCTTGGCTTACTCTCTTTAATGAAATGACTCTTCTAGTAGCTTCCTGGGAAAAACTGCACATGCAGTAAATTTCTTGAGCCATTACCATATTTAAAAGATATTTATTCTACCCTAATATTTGATCGATACTTCAGGCTGCTAGAGCAAAGCACCACAGACTGGGTGGCTTATAAACAACAGAAATCTCTTTTTTTTTTTAATACACATTTTTTTAAAAGATTTTCTTTATTTATTTGACAGACAGGGATTACAAGGAGGCAGAGAGAAGGCAGAGAGAGGAGGAAGCAGGCTCCCAGCTGAGCAGAGAGCCCGGACGTGGGGCTCGATTCCAGAACGCTGGGATCATGACCTGAGCCGAAGGCAGAGGCTTTAACCCACTGAACCACCCAGGCGCCCCCAGAAATTCATTTCTAACAGTTATTTGTTACTATTTATTTCTTCCTGGAGGGTGGAACTCCAGCACCAGGGTGCCAGCCTGCTTGGGTTCTGATGAGAACTCTCTTCGGAGCTGCAGATTTCAGATTTCTCATTGTATCTTCACATGGCAAAGAGCAGAGAGAGGATGCAAACTCTCTCATTAACTATTCAAAGGAACTTATCCCATCTATGAGGGCTCCATTCTCATGGCCTAATTGCCTCCCAAAGCCTGATACTGTCTCCTAAGGAGGCTGGGGTTCAACACATGCATTTTGGAGGGACGTACACATTCCGTGTGGAACAGGAGAAGGCAGATTTCTAAGTTGGCATTCATTTATCCTCGATTTTGAAAGTCATTGTTCTATTCTCTTCTAGCTTCAGGCTGGTATTTCAGATACTATTCCAATTCTGATGCTTTGTATATGACCTATTTCTCCCATAAAAAGATTTTAATAATCAAGCCTTTAAAAAATTATTATTATTACCTTTCTTGGTATAGGCCAATTTGCATCCATTATGTTGAGAGCTCAGTGGGCCATTTCAGTCTGCAAACTCATGTTCTTCAGTTCTAGGAAACTTGGATGGTTTCTTTCTTTTTAAACTTCCTCCCCTCCACACTCTGTTTTCCTTTCTCAAATTCTTTTTTTTTTTTAAAGATTTTATTTATTTATTTGTCAGAGACAGAGGGAGAGAAAGCGAACAAGCACAGGCAGACAAAGAGGCAGGCAGAGGCAGAGGGAGAAGCAGGCTCCCTGCCGAGCAAGGAGCCCGATGTGGGACTCGATCCCAGGACCCTGGGATCATGACCTGAGCTGAAGGCAGCTGCTTAACCAACTGAGCCACCCAGGCGTCCCTCCTTTCTCAAATTCTTGAGAATGTGCATCTCCTGGACAGATCCTCTAATTCTCTTTTCTTTCCTATTTTTCAAACTCTTCATCTTTAAATTTTACTTTTTGGGAGATTGACTTAAATTTTCCTTTTATTTTTTTCAACTGGAATTTGTATTTCTGCCATGATATTTTTCATTTTCAAGAGTTCTTTTTCGTCAACTGTCTCCTTTTTATACTATCTTGTTTGTGTTTCATAGATGTACTATACTCCTAACATTCCGATGCTACTAGTTAGGGGAGCTTTTTAGTCCTGTTTGCTTTCCTTTTATTCCTGTTTGTTTGCTTTGGGTCCTTAAAAATGTGGTGATCCTTGCCTGACTGCTTACATTTTAGGGTGTTGTGATGAGGTTGATTGTAAGTTCTATGTTTATGGCATACATTATTGGCAATTGGCCATCACTATGGCATGATCTGGCTGGGCTAGATCTTAAAGATCCTCTGATGGGGCACCTGGGTAGGTCAGTTGGTTAAGTGTCTGCCTTTGGCTCAGAGGTCATGATTCCAGGCTCTCTGCTCAGCCGGGAGCCTGCTTCCCCCTCTCTCTGCCTGCCTCTTTGCTTACTTGTAATCTCTGTCAAATAAATAAATAAAATCTTAAAAAAAAAAAAAAAGAAAGAAAAGATTCTCTGATGTTAGCATTTAACCTAATCACATGTATACACATTTGTTACACATAGGCAGAATAACTCAAATATGCTAATTTACTAGTTAGGTCACAAAATGACCCTCTTCTCTACTCTGAAACTCAAAAAGCTGGTGACATCATTTTAGATATAGCATTGATAGGAATGAGTCATTTTCTGGCTGTGAGTCATAATCAATATCTCGGAGAAAACTTGGCAAAATATCAATATCACAGCCTCATTCTGAGCAGCTCAGTGAAGTTGGTTGTACTTAGTCTTCAGCTCTGCAATCCAAACATTGTTTTGGTCTCTCTCTGTACGTCCAGGAATTTCCAAAAAATGCTATGACTCAAGAAATGTTAGTTTTATCTTCATATACAAATTTAAAATTTTCAAGGATAAAGTAAAGACACGGTAAAGATAATTCAGGCAATGTTGATTTGATTGTTTTGTACAAATCTTTTTTTTTTTAAATATTTTATTTGTTTATTTGACAGAGAGCTAGAGAGAGAGCACAAGTAAGCAGAGCGGCAGGGAGACGGGGAAAGAGAGAAGCAGGCTCTCTGCTGAGCAGGGAGCCCGATGCGGGGCTTAATCCCAGGACCCTGGAATCATGATCCGAGCCAAAGGCCGCCGCTTAACCAACTGAGCCACCCGGGCACCCCTGTTTTGTACAAATCTTAAATTCTTCCAGATGTTTTAAGGATATGGAAATGTTCTTTCTCAGGAAGAATTAACAGGACATCATTGGCCAAAGCTCATTTTTCTTTTTATGCTCTGATGTTACAAACTACAGAAAGGAAAAAAAAAAAAAACCCTTTATAGTCTCCCTTAGGCTTGAAAAATCACAAGCGTTTCTCTAAAACAAATACTCATTTTGTAACCTTTAACATCACATAGTATAGAGAGCCCAAGCGTCTGAAATTCTACTCTATCACATCACCCTAAGTTCAAGTATTATAAAAATTGAGGCACTGGAGCATTTTGTAAAAATGAAATATGCTGTTTTCCTCATGGACTTAGCTGCTTAGAAGGACTAGATTGTATCGATCACTCTGGGACCTGAAGAAAATAAAGAAGATTTAATAGAATATGTTTTAATTCATTCTCTTCTATTTATCTTAAATTTCTTGGAAGTAGTTTTCCTATCTTCTGGAAATATCAAATGAAATAGTCAAAGATAACCACACTGATTAAACAAACAGATTTTCATGTTTTTGCACAGAACCAGAGTAAGAACACTTTTCCTATCAGGGCTTCATAGGCAAATAAAAAACAACTTAATTATTTTGGGGTTCTTTTGTTTTTTTTGTTTTTTTGTTTTTGTTTTTGTTTTTTTTTTAAAGATTTTATTTATTTATTTGACAGAGAGAGATTACAAGTAGGCAGAGAGGCAGGCAGAGAGAGAGAGGAGGAAGCAGGCTCCCTGCCGAGCAGAGAGCCCGATGCGGGACTCGATCCCAGGACCCTGAGATCATGACCTGAGCTGAAGGCAGAGGCTTAACCCACTGAGCCACCCAGGCGCCCCGGTTCTTTTGTTTTTGAAAGACAAAACAAAATTTTAATTCCCTTGGCTTTAAAGTGAAGAACATAAAAAATGAAACCTTACTTCAAAAAAAAAAAAAAGAAAGAAAGAAAAGAAAAGAAAAAAAAGCACCTTATTAAGTCACAGCAATTGTAATTTCTCCCTAAATTGCTCCCTCCGGATTTTCATGTTCCTGTCAAGGCTATGATTTCTCTTCAGATCAGTCAGGTTTGAAGTTGGAAGCAGCCCACACACAGCCTGGTCTCTCTGCTGGACCCTAATTGTCAGTCACCAAGTCTCAGGCCTTTCTCTCCATGTCCACTTTTCCATTTCCTCAGACTATGTTAGCCAGAGGCCTCAAGTGCCTCACAGCTGTCATTGCCATTTGTCTCACTGCCTCCCATCTATTTTTAGAGGAGTTTTCAGTGTATTTGCCTAAAGAGTCAGGGAAGTAAAGGAGTGAAATGAGCTGACAGCGCAGGCGTTACTTGAAAGGACAGCTTTCATTCAGCTCCAGTTAATTGTTGCTTCCCTGGGGATGATGGGACAGTATTCCTAGAAATCCAGTTTTCTAAGAACAGTCAGAGATCCCCAGAGTTTCCATAGGTTCTCTCACTTCCCTTGGATGCCTGGGAATTGGAGGTCCAAGAAGAGAGGTATTTTGGACCTGGAAGGTAGATTGTGAAATGTACTGGGCTGGCTAAACTACTCAATGCCTGTCATGTCCACAGTCCCTCACGTGGCCCTGAGTGGTTCCTTATTCATAGACGCTTCATCATCCTGCTTCATCATCCTAGCCAAGAGCCACCAAGAGGAGGTCTAGTAAGAGAGTTAAGAAAGTTCTGTTGAACCAGATGATGGTAATGAATCATACAATCTGGACCATTCCAAACTGGACCGATCAGTTTCTCTCTCTCTGGAATTTGAACTCTAGATAAACAGTCAGTATAATTGGTAGTGATAGTGGACGTGGAAATACACAAAAAGCGCAAACAGAAAGACTAGTTGAGTCATGGGAATGCCAGAACATTTAAAATAAGGATTGACATCTGCTAAGGACTGACAAAATAACCTAGTAACCAAGGTTGCAAGGGATCCTGAATAAATTTCGAGTTTCCAGACTTTATTCTAAGTCAGTTAGGCACTATACTGTTATTTCTCTGTCTCCCATGAGTTCTGGGTATGAAGGTTTCCACTGGATCCTATGAGGCCTGGTATGTGTCTTGATTTCCTTATGTCTGTCTATGTGTGCGCACCCTTAAAACAAATACGCCATTACTTTAGGAATCTGAGTGAATTCTTGTAATGAAAAAACCTAACAATGTATATAACACTTTCTTTAAAAGGGGTGGGGGTTACTTTACTCAAACCTTGGTAAATTATAAAATCCTTGTCCTAATTGTTTCTTTTCTGTGGTCCTCTGCCCTTCTTCATTTGTTGTGATGTAGAAATCATTCTAGAATACTTATAAGAACACTACTTAACTAAAAATATATCAATAAGTCAATAAAAATGTGCCAATACTCCACAGAATGCATTCTGTCACACACACAAAACTGGCATTAAGTTTTTGATGACTCAATCAAGAGTAGTTGCAAGTAGGGATGGGTCTGGATGGCCCAAGTTTTGCAAGGAGCTTAAATGGTGAGAAAGACAATAATTCTCCAAAGTTACAAAACACTCTGGAGCAGAAATTATGCTTCAATTCCATTCTTTGAATATTTAAGGCAGGGAAGATAAAATCAGAGTGATAATGAGAACAGTAGGAAAAAAATTAAAAGGAAAAAAAAAGATAAAAAAATTAAAAGAAAAATAAATTAAAAGATAAAATTAAGAGACAAAGTAGTAGGATATAAGATATCAAGGTTAATGAAGTGATTATACAATTGATACCTGAGAACACATAAGGATTATACACAAGGGCACAATTGCAGTTTGGCTGAGGGGTTAAAATTTTAAGATTATGTTGGGGAAGGGCGCCTGGGTGGCTCAGTGGGTTAAGCCTCTGCTTTCGGCTCAGGTCATGATCCCAGGGTCCTGGGATCCAGCCCCGCATCTGGCTCTCTGCTCAGCAGGGGGCCTGCTTTCCTTCCTCTCTCTCTGCCTGCCTCTCTGACTACTTGCGATCTCTGTCTGTCAAATAAATTAAAAACAAATTAAAAAAAAAAAAAGAGGGACGCCTGGGTGGCGCAGTTGGTTGGACGACTGCCTTCAGCTCAGGGCGTGATCCTGGAGTCCCGGGATCGAGTCCCACATCAGGCTCCCAGCTCCATGCGGAGTCTGCTTCGCTCTCTGACCTTCTCCTCGCTCGTGCTCTCTCTCACTGTCAAATAAATTAAAAAAAAAAAAAAAAAAAAAAAGATTATTTTGGGGAAAAAAACAAAATTTTTTTTTTACAATGGAATAGATGTTTTCAGTGATGTCATAGTGTTAGAATTAGAGTTTTTTAAAAAAAGCAATGTAGACTCATGACTTTGAAATGTCTTCCAATTTTGTCCATAAAATGGCCTAGGAAGGATATTATTCTAATCTCAATCTGTACTCACACAAAAACAATCTAATATTCATCCCTGATGCCCAGAATTTTCCACTAATATTTTTCTTCACTTAAAGGAATTTCAAGTTTTGGGGTTTTTTTGTATGTTTTTAGTTATTTTTTTTATTGTGTGATGTTAGTCACCATACAATACATCATTAATTTTTGATGTAGTGTTCCAAGGGAACTAAGGTTCTTTATAAAAGGGTTAGAGAAAGAGGAAGATAATCTGAACATTGGGAGATGTGCTGAAGAGACAATAGAACCATCTTAAAAGGACTTTTACTGACCAAGATTTAAAGATTTAATTTAAAAAGGAAAATGATTATAGATGATTGAGACTGTGTTAATCTGTGAAAGTCCATAATGCTTCTCCAAAGGAAACAGTTTTAAAATTTAGTCATAGGTAGTTTGGCTATACAAGATAGTGTAATCTGACTGGCTCAGTTGGTGGAGGGTGTTGATTCTTGATCTCAGGATTGTGAGTTTGAGCCCCAGACTGGATGCAGAGATTTCTTTAAAAAAAAAAAAAAAAAATCCTTAAAAACATAGAAAGATAGTACCTGTGATAATATAGATATGTTAATTTTCTAGAAGTTGAATAAATACAGAGTTATATGTATGGGTTTTTTTTTTTTTTAAGATTTTATTTATTTATTCGACAGACAGAGATCACAAGTAGGCAGAGAGGCAGGCAGAGAGAGAGGAAGGGAAGCAGGCTCCCAGCCGGGCAGAGAGCCCGATGCGGGCTCGATCCCACGATACTGGGGTCATGACCTGAGCCGAAGGCAGAGGCTCCAACCCAGCACCCCTGTATGGGTTTTTTTTTTTTTAAATCTAAAGCATATATTAGTTTATAAAGCATAGGCATACCTTCTTTCTAATTGCAACAATAGGGAAGAATGAATAGAAGAAATTGGAGATCAGCCAAGCAGTCCTGGAAAAAAAATATAAACTATATCAAGAACAGAAAGAACTGCTCCACATCATTTGTCACTTGTAACGATTAGGTAGAAAGGTGATCCAACATTTAATCAGAACTGGGGTAGCAAAATGACGAAGTAAAAGGTGAATTCCATAGTGGTTTTTTCGCGACGATAATCTGCCAAATGTCCTGAAGATAGCTAATTGCGTAGACTCCCTCCCTGACTCATGAAAGGTGAAAACTTTGAATGATCCTATTAATTTTAAGGAATGAATGAGACAGAATCAGTTTGCAAAAAATGAACAATCTAGCTCATTAGGTAATGATAAGAACCTGGATTCTGGGGCACCTGGGTGGCTCAGTCGTTGAAGCCTCTGTCTTCAGCTCAGGTCATGATCCCAGGGTCCCGGGATCAAGCCCCACATCGACTACCTGCTCAGGGGAGAGCCTGCTTCTCCCTCTCCCTCTGCCTGCTGCTCTGCCTACCTGTGCACTCTCTTTCAAATAAATCAATAAAATCTTAAAAAAAAAAAAAGGAACTTGGATTCTGTAAAACGGCCAAATGAAACCTAAAAAATACATCATTTCAAGGGAAACACTGCATCCTATGAATGGCAAGGATTTAAAAAGTTTTATCAGGGTGGGGGATTGGGTTAGCCCAGCGATGGGTATTAAGGAGGGCACGCACTGCATGGAGCACTGGGTATTACATGCAAGCGATCAATCATGAACAGTAAAGTAAAAACTAATGATGTACTATATGGTGACTAACATAACAAAATTAAAAAATTAAAAATAAAAAGTTTTTATCAATGTATGAAAGGAGACACAACCAAGCCTATGACCCAACTAAGATTAAATTGGTTGAAACCCCATCTGGTCAAAATTACATGCTCTTTCTTTTGGTTTTATATCTAGGATGAAGGAGAATCAAATCTCTATAATATTACTGTACCCCAGGGCTGCCACTGGTCCTTTGACACCTTCGTACCAATAATAAAAAGATTTCTTCCAGGTATGCCCTGGAAAGATGGCAGAGAGAGCTCTATTTCAGGCCTCCCTTCCGCCTTTGGCCAGGCACCCTTGTGCAAAGTACAACCTGCACAGGCCCACTTGCCCCTCTTAGGAAAGTTTAAGAAATAAATGTGGTGAAACTGCCACTCCAGAAAGGTATAAGTATAGGGATAACAAAGACATTAATTTCAATCTGTGATAGTGATACTTTAGTAGCATTTAAGTACCAATTTTGTCATTATTGTGAAATGTTGTGCATATTGTTTGCTTCTAAATATAAACCTAATAATCTCAACTAAATTTTTCAGACTATGCTGATAAAATAAGGCTTGTGGTCAGTACTTAAATGTCAGGGAAATTTTGGGTTGTTAAGTTTAAACATTTTGATTTCCTGGTTGTGTTCAGTGTTTAGAGGAATTTTATTTAATAGATATGAAAGATGAATAATTTGAGCAGTAAGGAAAGTGTAAATTAGGAGTGTTCCTCTTTTCACACATGTCCTTAGAGCTTAGACATTTAAGATTTAAGCAGTAATAGGTAGAGGATATAGAATTAAAGCCACAATGAGGGGAAAAGAAAAATATTAAGAGAAGGAGAACAGAAAGATGATATTCAAGGCAGAGAAAGCAAGAGAAGGACAGAAGTAAAATAAGAGACAAAGGTCAGCTGGAGAGAGAGCAGAGGAATTCAGAAGGCTCTGAAATGTTAAGGCTCATAAGCTGTTTTATTTCATACATGGTTTTTACCTCTTTTCCCTGCTCTTTACTACCTGGTTTACTTTTCAATTGTTTATTTAAAAAAAAACAAAAACAAAAACAAAAAAAACCTTCTCTAAAGAAACTGCTGCCTTCAAAATAAAACCAAGACATGCACTGGAACAAAAGTCTTCAAGACCCCTGAGAGTCCTCCCAAAACTTCCTTTACCCTTGGCATGTCTTGGTACATCCACGATTCACCATTTGGGCCCAGACAAGAGCATCTGACCTCTTCCTTTATATCATCTAGCACAGATGAAACCAGGTTTGAGTATTAAAATTAGGCTTTCCTAAAGACAAAGGATCTGTGCAAACTATACACAAAGAATAACATGAAATCCATTAATGTGGTTTTTTGAAACCTGGATTATTCTCTTCTGGTGATCCATTCCAGCTCCCTCGTGAGAGGCACCAGTTTAGCACTCATTGTCCAGCCACAGCTGCAAGGCTACCTTCCTTAATGCACAGAATCCAGAGTCTTACATGAGGCCTATCCTTTTGGCCTCAAAAACATAAACTACATACAATGTAATAACTCTAAGGTTCACCCAAGAGATACACACATACAATAATAGGTGTCTTCCATCAAGGGCCCCTTGGAACTACCAGTTAGCAGCTCCCTGGAGGGTAAATTATTCTCCAGGACAGTGTGATATTGCGCCAGATAAAAACCAAACTTTAGGCCTTGTGGCAAATTGAAGAGAGGACTAAGCATTAGGAGTTCAAGGGATTTAGTCTTTGACTCATTCCGTGACTCTTTGGTATGTTATTTTATCTTTAGAGGCTTTATTTACATTAAAGGTAAAATAGAACTTAACTCTATCTACTTTAAAGGATTAGGGTATGAATAAAATGAGTTAGTTAAAAAAGTGCTTTGAGAAATTATAAACTCTTACTAAAACAATTTTTTAAAATATTTTTATTTATTTTTAAAAATTCTTACAAAAACAAAAGAACCACATCATTCTAGAGTCTCCATAATCTTTGCCTGTTCTTCTCCACCAACTCTTGCCAGGCCATTCTTGAACCGAACTTCAATTTGCAGACCAGAGGATTTGAATTAAAGGCCCTCTAAGATATGTCACAGCTCTGGAAGTATAGGATTCCCATTCATCCAGTGAATAGGAGCACTTACTATGTAACCTGTTGGAAACCCAAGAATGAGTAAAATCTAGCAAAAATAAAACCCAGCAACCATTAATGATGGACTACCATTTGAAAAGTTTATACAGATCTTCCTCAATTTACAAGGGATTTATACCATTTGCATAAAGTTTTGGAAGCATTAATCTAGATATTCCCTCTGTCCAACTTTGTTACCAATCATAAAACATTTATCAAGCACCACAATGCTGAAAAATATTTGCTAGAAGCTCCAAGGATATAGAGAAGTGTAAGATTATTGTGGTGATCTAAAGACCTATCGCACTTTGATCTTGCCATCCCTAGACTGGAGTCCAAATTCTATTAACTTACTGCATGACGTTTGACAAGGATTTTTTGCCTTTCTAAAGCTGTCCCCTCTCCCCCCATGAAATGGGGCTAAAATAAAGTACCAGTTCCTTAGGGATGTTGTGAAGTTCAAATGACACAGTTCATGTAAAGAACAGTTTCTACCACAAAAGTAGTTGATAAAATAGCCACGATATTTTGTGTGTGTGCGAGCGCAGTGCGGAGGGACGATGCGCGAGATTTCCACAACACACAGCTAGCAAAACAAGACTATGTTGCAGAGCCGTTTCACTTTCTCCCTCTGAGACGCAAGCCTCTTCCTTTGCTTTCTCCTGTCAGGCACCGTTTTGTGATCTCAAAGTCTCACAGTTCTTCAAGTATAAGGACAGTAACATTTCCACTGCTCAGTTACGGATTTATGGGGAACTCTTTATATACTAAGGAGCCAATTTCAGTCACTCCGTTCTTACTCTTTACCGTGGCTAACGAACAGCGTTGGTGACCGGAGTAAATGAAAACAAAAAACAAAAATCAAAACCCAAAAACGTAAGTCGCACTTTGCCCAAATATAATTTAAATGTGGACTGATTTCCTTACAATTGCTAAGAATGAAATCCCTATAACGCACTTTGAAATCTTAAAAAAAAAGAATACTGTTACATTAGGATTGAAATAAAACAGATACATCCCCAAGGTCAGCAGCTGAGGAAGCATCAGGGGCCTTGATGTTTCCGATTCTTTCTCCCGCCCCCATCCCTTTTTCCAAATTCAGCCTAGATCCCGCACTTCCACCTCTGCCTTCGGGGCAAGGTGCGGGGGCGAGTAAGGAGAAGGGTGGGGGAGGTGGGGCTGAAACGGAACTTCATTGTTCGCGGGACCGGCTCTTCCCGAAAGAGCCCGTTGGCAGCGCCTGCGCAGTGCGTGCTCTTTGTGCGGGGCTGCAGCAAGCTGGTTGTTTGTGTGTGTCTCTCGGAGGCGGTGGAGGGAGAGCCAGAGGGGCGTGGCCAGTTATGTCGCATTCTGATTGGGCTTCTGGAGGGAGGTGGGCGGGCACAGGGCGGAGCCTCTGATAACAACACTCCGCGCTGAGGCTGAAGCTGTTTGTTGCTGCGCCGCCACCGCCCGAATCATGGTCCGCGCTCCACTCGGGGTCTCTTAGCAGCAGCCGCCGCCGCCGCCGCCCTGTGATCGCCGGCTTCACTTCCTCCTTTTCTTCTTGCTGAGCCACTTTCTTCCTAGAGCTATGACCGTCGTCTCCGTTCCCCAGCGGGAGCCACTTGTCCTGGGCGGCCGCCTTGCGTCTCTGGGCTTTTCCGCCCGCGGTTACTTCGGGGCCCTCCCGATGGTGACCACGGCCCCGCCGCCTTTACCCCGGATCCCGGACCCCCGGGCACTGCCCCCTACCCTTTTCCTCCCTCACTTCCTCGGGGGAGACGGTCCCTGTCTGACCCCGCAGCCTCGCGCCCCTGCACCTCTGTCCAACTGTAGTCTAGCTACGGCGGGAGGCACCCCTCGGGCAGCGCCAAAGAAGCGGCGAAAGAAGAGGGTTCGAGCCAGCCCGGCGGGGCAGCTGCCCAGCCGCTTCCATCAGTACCAGCAGCACCGGCCGAGCCTCGAGGGCGGGCGGAACCCCGCGACGGGCCCGAGCGGAGCTCAGGAAGTCCCGGACCAGGCGGCCAATTTGGCCCCAGGTCCTGCGGCCGCGACCCAAACTGAGGAAGCGAGCCCTTTCCCCGGCCAGCTGCCGCCCGCGGCGCCCGGCCAGCCCTTGTTCAGAAGAGAGGTAAGGACCGCGACGGGGACATGGAGGCTTTTGAGTTCTGGCCCTTAGACGGGCACGGCCGGGCCTTGGAATTTGGGGCCCTGCTCTGAGGGGTCGGGAACGGGGGGGGGCGGGGTGAGGGGCGGCTGTTTACTCGGGAGGGAAGTTTCCGTGACGCCCGCTCTGTTCTAGCTGGGGGAAGGAGGGGGAGGGGGAGGCATGCGCTGGCGCTGCTGATTGGCTCCCGGGAGCCAGCCAATGAGAGGAGCGGCTGCGCCCCAGCAACAGCCCCAATTTAGAAGGCTGGCGCCGTTCCAGGGGGTTTCGGTGTTCGGGCGCGCGGTGGGGTGGGGGATGGAAGGGGCCCGCGGGAGGCTGACGTCAGCGCGCGCTACGTGCGCAGCGCTCCGGCGCTCATGAAGGAGGTGAGGCCGTGTGGCCGTGGTAGGGGAAGGGGTGGGCGACCGCCGTCAGCTACCTGACCCTTGGTAGCTGCAAGACTAGTCGGCGGCACGCGTGCACTTTCCTCACCGCCCGGTTGGGGGATTTGGAGTAGGCTACGAGCGGCTCCATTCCCTTTGGCTTTTTGCTGGGCTGAGAGGTGCTGCGTGTGCGGCGCTGGCCCGATTGGGGCTCTGCCCCTCGCCGGCCGGCCTGCTTAGCTCTACTTAACTTCAGAAGTTGGCAGGAGCGGCGGCAGTTCTTGCCTGTTTGAAACGATGTTTTGCGTGCTAGTCTGTTAGATGAGTGGGATGGCTTATTTACAGTCCGTGCTGTAGTAGGCCTTATTAGTGGAAGGTAGTTTTATTGTGTCCAGAACGAGGAAACTTTTTAGAAAAGTTGAGTTGACGTTAAGCCACCCGATTGCCATGCTGTTGGGTTAGGATAAAATGAAAACTCAAACGAGATTAAATCGCTAAAATGATACGAAATTGACCTCTATAGCAAAATAAAACCTTCCAGTTTCAATGACTTAAACTGTCTTAAAAGAAATGAAAGTAAGTAGGGACGCTTTGGTGGCCAGTGGTTTCAGCGTCTGCCTCCCGCTCAAGTTACGATCCTGGAGTCCTGGGATCGAGTCCCTGCGTTTGGCTCGCGGCTCAGCGGGGAGTCCGCTCCCCTGCTTGTGCTCCTTCCGTGTCTGACAAATAAAATCTTGGAAAAGAAAAGCGCGCGCCTGGGTTGCTCAAGTTGGTTGAGCTTAGGCCCTCGTTTTGTCATGATCCCGGAGTCCTGGGATCCAGTCCCCGCATCGGGCTCCTTGCTCCTAGAGGAGTCTGCTTCTCTCTCTGCGCACCCCCTCATCCCCCGCCCTGTGTGCTTGCTCGCTCTCAAAAAAGTAAATAAATAAAATGTGAAATATTAAAACATTAGATATTAAAAAAAATGAAAATAAGTTACAGCCATTTCTTGTTGGAAGAATATTGGAGAGATTGCCAGGTTCTCTCTCGCGGTGCCCTTGGGCGGGGTGGGGGGGAGATTTGACCTCTGTGATTACTTACATTAGATTGAAATTTTAAAAATGCCACGGCTCTGTGATACAGGATAAGCTAATAGTCTACTCTCGTACTACTTGTTTCCTAATTAACAAGTAATAATTATTTTCTAGAACAGTTAAAACAGGGAACTCTGGCAATTACATGGAATGTTACCTTGCGCCCCAGCGTTTGTTTTTTGGGTCCCGCTTGCCTACCATACTACAGGTATTGGAAGGGCAGTGATCTAATAAAGTACTGTATACTTTTCTATCCGGTCGTGGTTTCCTATAAAGATCACTTTGAGTTAGGAAAAGTGATTAGAATTGGTGTAGCAACGTTTTTGAAGCAGTTGTTAAACCAGGAAGTAGGAGCTGGTGGGAGCAATTTTCTGGTCATATATTCGCTGTAAGTAGATATAACAGGGAAAGACATAAAGTGATTAGTATTTAAATTTTTAATATTTGAATTTCTGAAATTTTGTTTTCCGAAACTGGGAGATAATTTTTCTGTGTAGTTAGTAACCATTACCAAAACACTTGGTCATTTAAAATCTAGTTTCTGCTAATTAAGTTTTTATCTGGAATAATTCTAAAAAGACTTGACTAAAAGATAGTAATCTATGAACATAGATTTTATTTTTAACCAGATTCAGCCAATCAAAATGAAAGCATGTGAAAATTTCTCTTACACACGTCCTAGTGTAAAATCACTGACACGTTTAGCTTGTACATGTTTGGAAGGTACCTCATTACTCTTCCTTACAGTTACAGAATGATGAACTTGGGTTACTTTGGGATTTTCCCTTTGACACTTGGTGATAGTAATGATTATATTTTTAGTAGTAAACTTGGAGTTTGCTTATTTGATAAGTGCAGTGCAGTGAGCACATGTTTAATCAAGACCATAACTAAAGTCCAGGAGAAGAGAACATTAAATAACATGGTGTGAGGTTTGTGGCTAATTTCTGTCATGAGACTGTATTCACTTTTATGTTCCTTGTCTTTGTAGGTTTTAAAATCAAAGATTGGAAAATCGGAGAAAATTGCCATTCCCCACGGCCAGCTTGTTCATGGTATACACTTGTGTGAACAACCAAAGATAAACAGACAGAAAAGCAAATATAACTTACCACTAACCAAGATCACCTCTGCAAAAAGAAATGAAAATAACTTTTGGCAGGATTCTGTTTCATCTGATTTACTCCAGAAGCAGGAAAAAAAGCCTTTTAAAAATACTGAGAACATTAAAAATATGCATTTGAAGAAATCAGCATTTCTAACTGAAGTGAACCAAAAGGAAAATTATGCTGGGGCAAAGTTTAGTGATCCACCTTCTCCTAGTGTTCTTCCAAAGCCTCCTAGTCACTGGATGGGAAGCACTATTGAAAATTCCAACCAAAATAGGGAGTTGATGGCAGTACACTTAAAAACGCTCCTAAAAGTTCAAACTTAGATCTCAGATTGCAGTATGTCTGTAAAACAGTTTTTTCAAAATCCCTGGACTCTTGAAAAGAAAATTGGTACAGAAATGGAAATTTGCCTTGTAACATACAAGTGCAAAAGAGGAGTTAAAAAAATTATAAACAACTTGTATTATATTTTATATTTTGTAAATACTGTATACCATGTATTATGTGTATATTGTTCATACTTGAGAGGTACATTATAGTTTTGTTATGAAAGTATGTATTTTGCCCTACCAGTTGGTAGGTGTTTTGTATATATACAATGGAGAAATTTTAAGTGTGCTAAGGCACATGGAAGACCGATTTATTTGCACAAGGTAATGAGATTTTTTTTTAAAGAACAGCTATCTTATCTCAAGGTGAAGATCTAAATGTGAACAGTTTACTAATGCACTACTGAAGTTTAAATCCGTGGCACAATCATTGTAAACATGGGGTTTGTCTGTGTTTCTCTAAATTGATTTCTGCCTTCTAATCTGTAATTACTGGAAAACTCCTGTTCCCATTTTTACCAAACTTAATTTCTGGTTTTTGGTTTATCCATTCAAATTTAAAATACCTCTAATTTCAATGCCAACAAAATTGGTTGTAATCAAATTTTTAAATATAATAATAATTTGGCCCCCCCTTTTATACTAGTCTTGACTCTTTGTGTGTGACTTTCGTGTTTGAGTGTATGACTAGGAGATGGGTTTTAACTTTTCCATTTTACTAATTGTCTTAGTATTGCACTAATTGTCCTTCCTCCCTCTGAAATTTAGAGTCCAATAGTTTAATGCTACTACCTCCCAGGGAAGGAATTCCCCATTTTATAGTGGGAATGGTTGTGGTAAGAAGTACAACTGATTAGTTTATAATTTATAATATATTTTTATATATGAACTGTTTATAAGCATTGTTTAACTTTCCCTGTAATATCAATGAAAGAAAATGACATTTGGTTCACTAAATTTACAGTGATTTTGAATGGTGGTTCTTGAACCAAAACAAGCATAATTTATGTTAAAATAGAGGTGGCAATTTTGAACCTCTTAATATTTGCTAAAAGATAAATAGGGTAGATTATGTATTTTTACTTTGAAATTCAAATTTTGTTTTAAAGCACTAGTTTTCCCTGTATGTTTTTTAGTTCTACAAAGCTAAGATTTATCTTGAAACAAAAGGAAAGTTTTTTTGAGTAGTCAGGCAATACTTAACATATGAAAAGATTATTAAGAGGGTATATATGATTCTCAGAAATACAAAAAGGGTAATAAAAGGTACATAAGATTCTCTTAAGGTGGAATAGTTGAGAAAGGTATTACCATCCTTCCAAGAAAAGATAAACTGAAGAGTCTTAGGTCATAGAGTCAAATACTCATTTGATTCATACAGTAGGGGAGACTTTCTGGAGGTGCAAAGGTAGGTGGTGTGGGCACAACCTTAGAACTGGTACTGATGAGCTAGCTGTGCCGGGAGGGTATGAAAACTTAATATAGCCACCACAAAATCTAAACTCGTCAATGTAAGTGCCTGCAGTCTTGTTTACATGGCACATACCAGCCAACCATTCTTTGGCCCTGGCTAGAAAATGCTTCATTCTTATATGTATATAGAGAAAGCTATACTACTTTTTTAAAAGATTTTACTTATTTGACCAGGCAGATCACAGGCAGAGGGGCAGCCAGCAGCCTCCCTGCTGAGCAGAGAGCCTGTTGTGGGGCTGGATCCCAGGATCCTGGGATCATGACCTGAGCTGAAGGCAGAGACTTGAGCCTACTGAGCCACCCAGGCGCCCTGAGAAAGCTATACTTAACGACATACAAGTTACATACAGCTGGCTTTAAAAAATGCAACGAAATACAGGAAGCTTTCGGCCTTGCAAAATTTTGTAAGATTTTCTAAGTAAAGGAAATAGATGATAAAATAATAGATTTTATGGTTTGAAGAGTAAACAAAATTGGCTGAACTACACTATGGATGATACAGTGAAAGGTATTAGCAAACTTAGAAGTTGAATAGTTTCGGTATTCTAGTAAGACACTAGTCTGCTAGTGGTCCTAGTCCCTTGAGACTGCTGTAACAGTACCAAAGACTGGGTAGCTTACAAATTTCTCACTGTCGTTGCCCAGGAAGTCCAAGATAGTAACACCACCAGATTTGGTGTCTGAGAACCCAGTTCATGGTTCATAGATAGGAAGCTTCCATTAAGTCACATGGCAGGAAGGTTGAGGAAGCTTTCTTGGACCCCTTTTGTAAGGCTATTAATCCATTCTGGAGGGTTCTACCCTCCTAACCTACTCCCTTCCCAAGGTCTTCACTTTGTAACACCATTAATTGTAGGTTAGGTTTCAACATAATTCACACTGTAGTGCAGGACAATCTATTTAACCGTAAACCTCTGCTTTTCTACTGAAGTCTTTAAAACGTTCTTCCTTCAGTGTTCCTATAACTGGTTTTATGGGATTATAAAGGAAACACTTTGAATTCACCAATTTCAGGTATAAATTTTAACTAGTATTTATATGTGAGTGGAAATTTGTTCTATAGTGAAGTGCCATTGCATATATCCGTATGTAGAGTATTTTATACTGAAGTTGCTTTTAGACAAGTGTATAGTCTGATACTTCAACTAACACTGGTAAAGTGACACTGCTGATACTAACAATGTAGAGCTTTTACTTGCATTAATCTTAGTGCTAAGTATTTTAGTGTCCTTGTGGGCAGATAAAGGAAAAAAGGCAATAAAACATCAAATTGCACTATGAAAAGATGGACAGGAACAATTCTTTCCAGACTTAAAGGGGGTTTGCAAGTTAAAATACAAATTTTTAAGGTGGTTTATGTGGTTTATAAACTAAAAACACTAGAATCTTTTAAGCAAATCGTATACATTTTATCAGGACCAGATTCAGGTTTTAGGGTAGGTTTTTTTTTGCTTTTTTAAAGATTTTATTTACTGGAGAGAACACAAGCAGGGGGAGTGGCAGAGGGAAAGGGAGAAGCCTGCTCCCTTCTGAACAAGGAGTTGATCCCAGGACCCTGGGACCATGACCTGAGCTGAAGGCAGGCAGTTAACCAATGGAGCCACCTGGTGCCTTGGCATTCAGATTGTTAGGCATGTAGTTGACCTTTGAATAACATGGGTTCAAACTTGTTGGTCCACTTAGGCATGGATTTTTATATAGACAGTACAATACTGTAGATACAATGACTTATTTTTTTTCTCTAGCTCACTTCATTGTAAGAATACAGGATATGATAGAAAATACAGCGACTTAGCAGGCTTCTGGTCAACAGATTATTAATAGTTAAGATTGGGGGAATCAAAAGTTACATGGGGATTTTTTGAATGCACAGGAGTTGGCACCCCTTACCCCCCCTGTTAGTCGGGGGTCAACTGGACTATAATTACCCCCTAACTTTCACAATATTTTAGTATAAAGCTAGTGCTATACAACCATGGGATCCAGTCGTGCTGCACTCGGGGAAAACCATTTGTATTTTTCTAACATGTGGTTCCAGACTGTGTTAAAAAAACCCGCATTTACTTACTTAGTCTTTACCTGCCCTCTTTAAAAAAAAGCCCTAACTCAACTTCGGTGCTGAGAAGGAACAAAATCTAGACTTTATCCCAGTGCTTCTGTCCCCAGCAGCAGGTCCCAGAAGTCCCATATGACAACCCACCCAAAATGGTAGAATTAAGATTGTGAGGAGCTGTGGCTGTGGTAGGCTAGACTCTGGATGCCCTGTCCCTCAACCCCCTGCATGTTACCAAAAGCATTTAGATGTCTGGGGGAGGGTTTGGGTCGTCCTCACTCAAAGCCACCTTCTTCTGCCTTATTAACTGGTTCTTCCAGAAATGGAGGGAAAAAAGATACTAAGTGGCCTGAGGTTACAAAAAGGGACTGCTTTTGAAATTTGAGGGCTTCAAGTTGTGGTATAAAGGCAAGTTGTTGAGTGGGGACATCAGTTCTAGAAAAGAAGCGAAAGGGTTTAGAGATGCAAAGGAACTTCTATCTGATGTTCGCATTCTGTATGTGGCTCCATTCCTGCTCACATATATGCAAATACCTTCTTCAAAAATAGTAAGGAAAACTCATATTAGAAGTTCAGACCATAGTTTGAAAATTCCCTCAATACTGGTCACCAATTTTAATTTTTTCTAGTAATGTGTAAATATTAAAACTAATGGGTCGCTTTAGATCTGACCTCTCTCCCAGTCTGATTCCAGAAAATGGTTCATTCTTGCACAGGTTTGACAACACATTTCTTTATAAGATTATAAAAATTCCTAACAAACTCATACAGAGTCCCTGTCTTATGGAAAATAAAACTGTCTCAGCCACCCCTCCCCACCCTTGTTTGACATTTCCCAGCTCCTTTGTAATGTGTAAATATTAAAACTAATGGGTCGCTTTAGATCTGACCTCTCTCCCAGTCTGATTCCAGAAAATGGTTCATTCTTGCACAGGTTTGACAACACATTTCTTTATAAGATTATAAAAATTCCTAACAAACTCATACAGAGTCCCTGTCTTATGGAAAATAAAACTGTCTCAGCCACCCCTCCCCACCCTTGTTTGACATTTCCCAGCTCCTTTGTGACATTTCTGAGCAGAATGCCTACAGTTTAATGTGTGGGGGCTTAACGTGTGAGGTATGTTCAGGAAAAACAAGGATAAATGGCAGCCCTGAAAGTATATGGGTGGCTGGGGAAGAAATGACAACTAACCAAAACGCAAACCGCATTCTGCTTCCCTGCAACAACACATGCCTGAAGAGGTGAAAACAAAAGTGAAGTCAGTGTTTTCTTCCAGAAGGTAGTGAGGAGTTCTGGTGAGTAGGGATTGTCTAGTTGGGAATCTGACGCCTCAGAAGTAGCATTGAGTTGGGCCTTAAGATATTTGACATAGTATCTGATGTGTAAAGAAAAGGAAACTAATGGTCAGAGGTAAAAGTCTGTATAGACAGTGGTGTAAAATTGACGGGGAGTATCCAGTAGCTCAAGATAAGCACAAAGAAAGACACAATATACTGAAAGGTGTACTGTGGTAACAACCGGGAGGGTCGTGAATGTAGTAAGAGATGCAACTTGATTCTGCAAGAATGGCAGAGCTGTCAAAGGTTTATGAGCAAGGGAAAGAGATTCCTGCTTCAAAAAGAAAACTGGTGAAAATAGAACAGTTTGGAAAGGGAAAGCTTGAGGAAAAAGGATTTGTTGGTAGTTTAAAATTAGAGAAATGAGCCTAAGGACATTATTGGAGGGAACACCCAGGCGTGGACTTACTTGGGAGATGTTTTGAAGGTAGAATTAAGCATTGAGCAATTGCATGGAGGGTAAGAAAAGAGTTTTTAAATTGGGCAATTAGGAAGACAAAACTGGCAATTAGGGAACTCTGGAGGGGGATCCAAATTATAGAGGAAGGCACTTTTGATTTGCATGTTGAACGTGGAGGGGTGTGTGAGCTATCCACATGGAAATACACAGCAAGTAGAAGACAGGTCAGACCTACAAGTACGGTTTTGGTAATAGTGCAAAGAAGCAGTAATTACAGCATGAAAATGGAACCGAAGTAGTTTGTCTTTAGGTAGCCTCTCTACTTCTCTCAGAAGGCTTAATTAAAACCTTTACCAGTACTCTTGACCTCATCCCTTTTGCCTCCTGTGGACTCTGAACTTCACCTATGACAGCAAATTAGTTGTTGAGTTCAAAAGTATTTCCTCTGGAGGCTCCTAGGTGACACAGTTAAGCGTTGACTCTTGGTTTTGGCTCAGGTCGTGGTCTCAGGGTCATAAGATCTTGCTCCACCTCCAGCCCACATCTGGGCTCAGCGCTCAGTTTGGAGCTGGCTTGAGATTCTCTCCCTCTCCCTCTGCCCCTTCCTCTCGTGCGTGCTCTCTCTCAAATAGATAAATAAATCTTTTTAAAAAAAAGTATTTCCTCTGAAACTGGTAAATGGTACTTCGTTCTCTACCTACCTGTAAAAGTCTATGTTAGGAGAGAGTTCCAATTCAAGTTTCGAATTCTGATAGCAGGGGGGCCCATGTGGTGAAGGGAGTAAATAAAGCTTATTTACTCTTTGTTAGTCCAAGATTTCAGACTAGGTAAAACTGACCTTTTATAACTTTTTTTTAAAGTAATCTCCACACACATTGTGGGACTCAAACTCACGACCCCAAGATCAGGATTTGCACGCTGCACTACTGACCGAGCCAGGTAGGTGCCCCCAACCTTTTATACTTCTGTTTTAGTGCATCTCCCATCTCCTAATGACCCTCCATTATGTTGCTGAATACACATTATCCTTTATTTAGAGGTTGGAAGTCTCCCCAGTTTCCATGCCCTTTATGCAACTGATACCCGCTTCAGATATCAAAGGGAATCAAACATATTTACTTACACTTGTGTGTGGAAAGGCTAATCCTTTCCACAGGGTCTCATCCTCCTCCCATATATTTTAAGTTTTTGAAAGACATTGCTGAGCTAAATGCATTTTAAAATCACAGGCCTGGGGCACCTGGGTGGCTCAGTGGGTTAAGCCTCTGCCTTCAGCTCAGGTCCTGATCCCAGGGTCCTGGGATCAAGTCCTGCATCAGGCTCTCTGCTTAGCAGGGAGCCTGCTTCCCACCCACCCCCACCTCTGTCTGTCTCTCTGCCTACTCTTGATTTCTCTCTCCCTGTCAAATAAATAAAATCTTTTAAAAAATAAAATAAAATCACAGGCCTGCCTTGCTGAGCATCTGATCTCTGAGTTAACTCCTCAAAGTTGTTTTATTGTACTTCCTTTTCTCTAGATCCATAAATCTTTCAAAAACCCAATTTAACAGTTTTCAAGTGAAAAGAGAATGTCTCTGTTGTGAGATGAGATGGCAGAAGTGTATAAACACAAGTCATGTGTAATTCAGAAACTACTTGTTTTTAAATTAGAAAGGAAATTTGAGAGTACATTTTATAGAATGCTATTTATCAACACAAAAATTTACCTTTGAAAGAAACTTTCTTGAAAGTTTTAGATAGGATTCTCTGAAGGTATGGGGTAGATAGAGTTTTTTTTTTTTTTTGGGTTTTTTTAGGGTTCAACTAAACCCCTTTTTAAATCTCTTGGATTAGATTGTCTTGAATTAATCTCTGAAGTTTTCAGATTAAAATCTGAAGTTTTCAGATTAAGTTACTTTTCATATCCTTTGCAATTATCTTGGAATTCTAAATTAAATATGCTGAAACATATAAGTAATGTTCCCAACACCCAGGAATTGTATTTGTCAAACTTAAACTTGTGTTATAACCCCAAACAGAATTACAATTTAAGATTTATAAAAGGTGCTGCATTTATGAGGCTCATTATTGAGATCTTAGAATCCATTTTCTAAAGCAGAGTTTATAGTAATGTTCCCTTAGTGTAGAATTGGTGACACAAATTAAAGTTCTTTGTTAGAGGAGTAGTTTATCATAGATTATATGCATTAATTATAGTCTGTGAATTAAGTAATGGTAGAAAGAAAAAATGGGAGAACTGGCAGAAGTAACCTACATAGAAAAGCATGTGCATATTTGTCAAAGGAGACTACGTGTTCTACTTAAGCTCCATTTAATTAAATCATGTGTTGTGAACATATAATAGTTTAAAAGATACTGATAAATAATAATGATGAAAATACTTTATTTCTCTAGTAATTCACATAGTTAAAACTTTTGTGTATAAGAAAGGATTCAGGAAAGTAATTTTTCCTAACCTAATCATAAAGTGGCAGAAAATATGTGGTATTTTGTATCTGGTTGTAAAGATAACAGATACTTACCAAATTCCTCCAAAGCTGGTCATACATACGTAGCTATTCTTAAGTTACTACAGATAGTTCCTTTTTTTCTAAAATTAGAGAGTAACCTTATAAGTTGTCAAAACCAAATTACAAATGTGTTCCTGGCAGTCTAGAACTTTGAGGAGGGGATGGCAGGTAGAAGACAGTTTGACGACTTTTGATTATTTCCAACATGCCAGTGTTTGATTTAAATTGAACTCAAAATTGCCTTTTAACAGGAAGAACTTTAAATAGAAAGATTATTATTGTACTGTACTTAGCAATATGGGATTATAGAGAGCTTTGGTTCTTCTTCTCAAAACCTTCAAGGGATGCCTGGGTGTCTCAGTTAAGTGTCTGCCTTCAACTCAAGTCATGATCCCAGAGTCCTGGAACTGAGTCCCGAGCCAGGCTCCTTGCTCAGCAAGGTGCCTGCTTCTCACGCTGCCTGCCCCTCCCCCCTGCATGTGCTCACGCACTCTTTCTCTCTGACAAATAAAGTATTTAAAAAAAAAACAAAAAAAAAAACCCTTGGAGATCTACAATTTTGGGGATCATCCTACTGTGAAGTAAAGGCTGTCAATGGTTAAAATTACCATTACTCTTTAAGTGATCAGGCATTTATTGTTCTCAAATTTTAGAATGAAAGGGTTGATGTCAAAGAGAGACTGCCCTTCTCCATTAGCTTTTCCAGTGGTCCTACTCACTGTATACTCCTTAACCATCTGTGTCTGTTAAATTCCTTTAATCTGATGCTTGAGACCAGAACCTAAATTTCAAAAGAAAAAATTAGTTTCATGAGAGTTATTCAACAAATGTTTTCTGGATCACTCTTTAGCTAATTGGAATACCCTACTTATGAGCACTCCAGTTTTCAGAATTTTACTATTAAATTTAAAATAATTAGAAAATACATGGATATATATGTGAAAAAGCAGGTATAATTTACTGTTAATTATAGGATTTAGGTAGTGGGTATATGGGTGTTCACTGTAAAATTATTTTTTACTGGAGTTTTGTAACAAAATGTTAATAGAATTTGGGAAGATTAAAGATGCTTTACTAGTTCACTCCAACATTACATGTCAGTTGAGTCCATGCCAATAATTCTAAAAGCTTACATGTAGCATACAACACAAATTATCTTCTGAGGTTGTAAACTGTAAATCTCCTGAATGTTTTCCTTTGCACTTTCGGGTAGTTTGGTTAGTTGGTAATCACACTTCTAATAGAACAACTCTAATTAATGACTGAAAAACCAAAGCCACTGTAAATAACTGAAAGAGGAAAATGTATTTGATGTATTTAAGCACTGGCTTATTTGGGAAATGTGACAGTCAGCATTTAATGATAATGTTGACAAAATGTTAACGCTTGAAGATGCTCTAATTAGGGAGAATAAAGAGGTGGATGGAAACATATTCTGAAAGGAATTTATAATAACTGCCCATGGTTTGAGAGAAAAGTTAAAGAAATTGTCTAAAGTGGAACAACTTGAACTTCAAGCAGTGAAAAGAAATCCGTATGTAAGAGAAGAAAGGGGATGGCTGAAGGGGTGGTTAGCATTGAAGTGCTTTGGGAGTAGGAGGGCACAAAGGTTTAAAACTCTTTTTTAACTCTTGGTTGGTTCCTACACTTTAAAGATTTTAATGCTGAATTAATACCAGTGGTGCTAATGGAGAGCTAAAAGTGTTTAAAATTACTCCTTAAAAGATGTAGTTCCACTTTCTGTGATGGAAAATATTCATATAAAAGCCATAACCTTTTAGTCAAAATAGAGGGTGGAAAAAGTATGGTTGACAGAACCTCTTAATGAGTTATATTTGACTACTAACAGGCAGGTCAGACCTTTGTATAAAGTGCTTTTATATGAGATATTTTAGAATAAAAATTTTCATCCATCATGTTTTTAAGTGGTATTAAAAAGAAAAAACCCTCATTTAGTGGATTGATTATATGGTAAGAGAAGGGAATTACAATACCAAAAATGGTTCAACTTTATATATCCATTAAAAATTGTAAGGAATATCTTAACAAAACTAGAGCATTAGTATTTTTAATTTAGCTACATGTAATATTTTAAGGCCAACATTTGAAGGTTTACTGACAATGCTGAATTTCAACGTTTTTCTGTAAGGTTCTTATGAAATTGTCTAAGTATTTCACAATGTGTTAAACTTAAATAATATGTCTTCTCATTTTTAAAATAGAAGATCTCCCAGGAGAATCTGACCAGTTACATAGCTTATGTCAATTTTGAAAACGTCTTCAACAGAATACTTTTCTCAAGTTGTGAAATATTATTTTCACAAAACAGATAGTGCCTCACCAATGTAACAGAAATGAGTCTAATCCTGCTCCCAAAAAGCTATTACAATTTATTTACTTAATTCACTATTAAAAGAAATAGGCTATCACTTGGTTCTTGGAAGACTACTTTTTATTTTTTAATTTTTTAAATTTTCAATGTAACAGTATTCATTGTTTTTGCACCACACCCAGTGCTCCCTGCAATCCGTGCCCTAATACCCACCACCTGGTTCTCCCACCCTCCAACCCCCCCACCCCTTCAAACCCCTCAGATTGTTTTTCAGAGTCCATAGTCTCTCATGGTTCACCTCCCCTTCCAATTTCCCTCAGCTCCCTTCTCCTCTCTAACTTCCCTTGTCCTCCATGCTATTTGTTATGCTTCACAAATAAGTGAAACCATATAATTGACTCTCTCTGCTTATTTCACTCCGCATAAAAAAATACGGAACGCTTCACGAATTTGCGTGTCATCCTTGTGCAGGGCCCATGCTAATCTTCTCTGTATCGTTCCAATTTTAGTTTATGTACTGCCAAAGCGAGCACAAGACTAATTTTTTTTAAAGGATTGATTGATTGAGGGAGAGCCCATGTGAGCCCCAGCCAGGATGCTGGGGGTGTGGGAGGTGGAGACGCAGGCAGAAGGAGAGAGGCAGGCCAAGCCAGTCTTGACCCAGGCCCCTGATACATCATGACCTAAACTGAAATCAAGATTTGGACACTTAACCAACTGAGCCACCCAGGTGCCCTTGGAAGACTGTTTTATTTTTTATTTTTATTTTTTTAAAGATTTTATTTATTTGACAGAGAGAGATCACAAGTAGGCAGAGAGGCAGGCAAAGAGAGAGGAAGGGAAGCAGGCCTCCTGCTGAGCAGAGAGCCCCATGCAGGGCTTGATCCCAGAACCCTGAGATCATGACCTAAGCCGAAGGCAGCGGCTTAACCCACTGAGCCACCCAGGCGCCCGGAAGACTGTTTTATACTGAGATTTTTCTTGAAACTAGAGTCAACTTAACAGCATTTTAAGTCTGTATCATCAGCATAAGCTAAGAAAACTAGAATAGTTATTTCTTTAGAAAACAGGTGGTCTTAGCAGAGAATTCCCATTTTTCCTCAATCTACCTTTATGAAGCCCTTTAGTTCATACAATTACAAACTAGAATAGTTATTTTGCTCCGTGTTTCAGTTACACTTTTTCTGAGAAACTACTCACTGTACACATAAGGTCAAAGAGTAATGAACATGCAATCAACCTCGACCCTTTAAGTTTTTGGCCAGTGTTCTGAAAGAACCTGAAACCTGACAATATAGTAAGATATTCTTGATTTTAATCTGTAATCTTTTTACTATAAACATGGAAGTTGAATATGGTTTTTGAATTTTATGAACCATATACTTAAAATCACCTTTTTTTAAAAAAAGATTTTGTTTGAGATAAAGAGCATGGCAGGGGAGGAGTAGGGGGCCAGGGGGCAAAGGAGAAGTAGGCTCTCCACTGAGGAGGGGTCCTCAGATGACCCGAGGCTCCATCCCAGGATCCTGGGATTATCACCTGAGCCAAAGGCAGATGCTTAACTCACTGAGCCACCCAGGTACCCCCAAATCACCAAAATCACCTTTTATTTAAGATTTTGTCAGCAAGGGAGAGAGTGTGCACAAGCAGGGGGTGCAGCAGGCAGAAGGAGAAGCAGGCTCCCCACTGATCAAGGAGCCTTATGCAGGACTCCATCCCAGGATGCTGGGATCATGACCTGAGCCAAAGGCAGACATTTAACTGACTGAACCACGCAGGCATCCCATAATCACTTACTTTTAGAAGACAGTAACTGTCCTTCTACTTTGCACCCACCTACCTCCACAGGTTGATACTATTTAGTTCTGTAAGTTCAGAGTTGCAGTACATTCCTAGAATATAAGATTGATATAGCCCTTTCCCCCAAACAGAATAAAAACATTATAGTTTTGGGGAGAAAATACTAATGATGGGGTATAATGGTTTATATATTTTTAAAATACTTTATTTATTTATTTGACAGAGAGAGAGAAGGAACACAAGCAGGGGGAAGAGAAGCAGGCTTCCCGCTGCGCAGGGAGCCCCATGTGGGCCTTGATCCCAGGACCCCAGGATCGCGACCTGAGCCAAAGACAGACACTTAACGACTGAGCCACCTAGGTGCCCTAAGTCTGTATTTTTTATTTCAATTTTTCTCGACTTAAGTAAAAAAATCATATGTCATTATATTGAGAGTTGAATCAACCTGTAATGTCTGACTCTATCAGAGTGTATTTCCAAAAAAGTTTCTTGACTGAATTATCTTCATATTTCTTAATTTTATAAACATCTTTTTGAAGGTATACAAGGCAGATTTTCCAGAAGGCCTAAATTGACCTTATAAACCAATGCCAGAATTCATGATATGATCATAAATGCCCTATTCATCAAGGGAGGGATTTAGATGCTAAAGTGCATAATCATCATTTAATGCTTGAAAATGTTTTCTAGCCAAATATAGGTTAAGTTGACTCCAAAAGCCATGTCTCACTAAACCACTGGTCCTTAAACTCTTGCAAGTCATGGACTTGTTTAAAAATCTGCAGGGCCTAGACCTTCAAGTTTTGGTTCCATGATGCCAAATTAACATCTCTGCACCACATCATACTAAATACCGTGTGTGTGTGTGTGTGTGTGTGCGCACGCACACACTTTTTTTTTTCCTAAGTAAACTGTGCCCTCTACCCTTGGTGTGGGACTACCACACCAAGAGCAAGAGTCATCCTCTACCAACTGAGCTAGTCAAGTGCTCCTAAGTAGCATATATTTATCTACATACAAATACTCCAAATACTCTACCACCTGTATGGAAAACAAATATTAATATTTAATTCTAAGAAATTAAAATTTTAATTGAGTTTAGAGGAAGTGTAGAAATATTTCTAAATACTTCAGATTTTTACTAATTTTGCCTCTTGCAATGGGATGAGAATAAAGGCAGACATTCTTATGTGTAATCCAACAGTTGGATTTCAAGTAAACACTACAAATAATATATAAAGTCCTGAAACTAGTTTTAAGATTTACTTGAGACCAAGAGAGAGAAAACTCACAAGTGGGGAGGAGGATTAGTGGGAGAGGGAGTAACAGACTCCCTACTGAGCAGGAAGCCCAACTTGGGGCTCGGTCCCAGGACCCCGAGATCAGGACCTCAGCTGAAGTCAGATGTTTAATTGACTGAGCCACCCAGGTGTCCTGAAATTAGTTCTGTTCGTTTAAAAATAAGTTTAGCCTAGTTTAAGATGAAATCCTAGGCTTCAAATAAAAAAATTGGTTTATTCCACTGTTTGCAGCTCCAAGTTTCAGCTGCTACACAGAAATTATTTTTAAAGATTATATTTATTTGAGAATATATTTATTTGAGAAAGAGTGAGCAAGAGAGAACAGAAGCAGGGCAGGTGGGTGGGTAGAGTGAGAGGGAGAAGCAGATTCCTCACTGAGGAGGGATCCTGACATGGGGTGTAATCCCAAGACTCCTGGATCATGACCTGAGCTGAAGGCAGACACTTAACTGACTAAGCCACCCAGGTGCCCCCCAAAATTATTTGTGTATTATTTATGGGGAGAAAGAAAACAAACAGTTGTAGTGGCCATTTATTTTTTATACTGACTTATCCTCTGACCCTGAACAAATGTAGATAGACAGCTAGTTCTCTATACTAAATTTGTAAGTACCTGAGTAAATATATTATCTTTAAAGGAAATGATCACAGATGTGTGAAACATTTGCTTTATTTATTAACAGTCTTATCCTAAGTATCCTCTCCTAAATGGTCCAAGAAAAAATTCTGTAACAAAAGTGAATCCTAGAAGAGATATACCCAGAAGACAATTTCTCAAGGAACCAGCACAACTGTCAATTTCCACTTAGTCACAGAACCCATTTACACTGAAAGCTTATAATCATTTATTTTTCTAATTCTATTCTCTCCTTTCCCTCTAAACATTATCTCAGTTTAGCATGTATCTGTCAAAGCATCACAGGGAGGGGCAAGTCTGGAGCCCAGCCACTGCCCACTCCCAAGTCTAATAGTATGTGCTATGTGACCTAGTGGGTATCACTGAGCCTCTCTGCATCCCCTTTCCTTATCTGCAGTGGTATTTATCTCATAGAGCTGTTGTGATGATGAGTAAATAATGTAAAACTTACAGAGCAGTGCCAAGTAAATGTTCAAGAGTCTCAACTAATATTCCAGTTTTTCCATCAAATCAAATAGTATCCTCCTAAGCAGCCTGAAGATTACAACAGAAAACAAAATCAGAGGTAAATTAAAGGGTAAAAATCTTCAGAAATACTGCTATATTAAATTTTTACTAAGATATAATCAAATGCAAAGTATAGACACTATAATCAATTCCTACTTAGTACTTCAAATAACAGTATTTCAGGTAACTCTGTGGATAAACCCAAACATTTATTTAGAAAATATAAAACATTACTATTAATATTTGTCTGTTCTTTCTTTGGACTATCCTTTAGATTTTCAACAGTGCCACATAATTTTATGACTAAGTTTTATTACAGCTGAACACTTCAAAGAGTTGTAGTTTTGAAGTTAATTCTATTAATGATTAAAGAAAGTGTATTCAGAAGGTACTGTACAGGTTACATGAATTTATGGTACTTGTCCAAATATTACCAGCATATAAATTATTTTGTAAAGCTGTTTCTTACATAGGGTCTAAAATGCAACGAAAAGTGGAATTAGTATTAAAAAAAAAAAAAACAGAAGCAACACTGGCTCCTATATGCCAAAAATATAAGACAAGATTTTTTTTCTTAAGCACTCTAGTCACAAATATTAACTATATGGGCTGAGAACTTTTAAGTTTCAATATACTTCAACAAAGTACACAAGTAGAACTCTATAAATATATCCCCTATAATAATCATATGCAAAACCATTTTATCACAAATACTACCAAAACCCTCTGAAAAACGTAAACTACACATTTTTAAAGAAATTCTCAGTTTTAACAACTACAAAAGCAATATCAATAAAGTTATTTGGTTTATAAAAATGAAAAGCATGTAAAGTAAATCTGAATGCCACAAAGCTTATTGAGGATGCAGTATTGAATTCTTTAATACAAGATACTAAACACTTTAAAAAAATAACAGGACTTACTCTATACAATTTAAAGTCTTGAGCTGGAACTCCAAAAAGAAAAAATTAAGTAGTGGATGAAAAGTAGATATGTAGAAATAATGTTAAAAAAAACTTTTTATACAAAATGTACCACTCTTCAAATGTATAAGGCTTAATATGAGTATTTTTGGATAATGAGTCCTGCACATAATTTTTAGAGAAGTAGTCTCCAACCATTCAAAACTCAGTGTTTTTTAAAACATTTTTCTATTTCTGAAAGTGAATGAACACGGTACAGGATGCAACTTAATGTCAATTTATCTATACTGTTCCACATAGTAAAAATAAAAGCTTTTTTTGAGCTCAGGAGAGAATGTATTTTTTGAACACTTGATCTCTAGATAAATTCTACTTTTAGGAATGTCAGAATTTTGTAATATGAACTAATATCCACTAAGAACCGGCCCAAGTTTAAACAGAAGATACAAGAGAGTCATCAAGGTATCAAATAGTTTAAGTCTGCCCTCTGTAATTATACAGTTATTTAATTAGTTTTTACATGAAAGTAAAAGTGCTTTAAAGTAAAAAATATTTTTGTAAAAGGTATCATTAATATTACTTATTATATCCAAGTAGGATTTTCCACATTAGTTTCATTTTACCCAATTCCCTTGAAAAGTATCCTTCTGCCACAATGTAAACAAAAAAACGGTCCATAAACTGGTGACATATCAGACACATCATAATTTGTGGTATGGGCCCTTTCAATGGAGACCAAGTCTTTATTACCCCAAAACTAGAGATTTTATTTGTTGCACATGCCCAAAGTAACTCACATTTTCTATAAGCCTTGAAGAATTTTTATTTAACATAATGAGAGGTTTAATAACACATTCAAGACTATGTAGCACTCTTCTGTGGCTGTTCACCAGCTGTTTTTATGACGATAACTCCGAGATCTGGAATGTGATCGAAAATGAGAGTGTTTTGCTGTTTGTGCTTTAACTTCAGAATTGGTATACCCCTTGGGAGATTTACAGGGGGATCTTGCTATGGAGTCAGAATGTCTTCCATGTGATCTTGATTTTGTTCCTGAGCTAGTCTGCTTTTGAGGTGAACTTGATTGTGATTTTCCAATTGACTTGGACCTTTTTGGTAAGGACTTGGACCTTGACCGTCCTCTAGAACCAGAATTCCTTCTTGGAGTTCTTGACTGCCTTGCTGAGGTAGACCGCCTTGGTAGTGATTTGGAGCGAGATTTAGATTGGCTATAAGAAAACCGCCTGTGTCGAGACCTGCAAACATTATGAATGTTAAGAGTATATATTTCACACAAAAACATTTAATGAAAAGTTAGGAAACAGCAATTTCAGGAACTTATACACTTTATATTAGTTGTGTTTTTCCTGGATAAACTCAAAGAAACAATTTTAATTTTATTTTGCATGCTTTTAGTTCAAACATAGGTAACAAGTTTGTAATATTTGTTATACTAGAATCTGTGACCAAATCTGCCTTGCTAGATTTATCTTATGATATAGGTCAGTTCTGAAAAATGCCCTGCATGTTTAATCTGGGTTATACAACTCCCAAGAGGTACGAAAATCTGAAGGAAAGGAAAAAAAAAAAGAAGAAAAGAGAAAGAGAGTAATTAAAGTTTGTCAAATAATGCTTATAAAGACAAACACAAAATCTAGATGCAGGACTTCTGAATCCTGCCATGATAGAACAATGCGCATTAGACTAAACTTCATGTGGGAAACAACTATATAAAGAAGCTAAATAACATTATAAAACAACTATTTAAAGGTATTGTAGAATAATCAACCCTAGGAGAACTTGGGGGGTTACAAGCCATGGCTCTTTTATCTAAGACCATTTTCCAAGTGCTGACAGGGGGAAACTGAACCCAACCAGAAAATGGCTGTCTGACTAAGCTGGAGAGACAAGTTAGGATTCAGATTTACCAAAATGGTTGGTACTAAAGAGGCAAAATCTCAAGGAGGGAATGGCAGACTGGAAAATCTCCTAAAATTTTCCTATAAATTCTCTTCAAGTCATTGGCCATCTTTTAAGCTGTGCAAGTACAGGATCAGACTCCAAGAAGTCAGCAAAAATAGCAGTTGGAAGATTCAGGAATTAAGCTGAAATTCTATCAGACACACAGTGCTGGGGAGAAAAGCTGGAGTTTAAGCCACCAAAAGGTCAAGGAAATTAGAGTAACAATTCAGGCTTTCAGTTAAGAACCCACGAGGACCATATCCTACAGGTAAGGACCACACCCTAAAAGTAAGTATAAAGCTAAATAAATCAGCCTTAACAATGCCTCAAACCAAGCCTCAAGAGGATCAAGGTGATCTGCCAATACTCCACCTGCTAGAAGAAAACTTTCTTTGAAGGGTATCACCCAAAGTGTTTCAAGTTTTCATCAACAATGTCCAACATTCAATAAAGAAATTATGAGGTATGTAAAACATAAAAATTACTAAAAGCTAAGGAAATAAAAGACCAAAATACAACCGAAAACCCAGATGCAAAGTAATATAGATATTGGCATTATTCAGACAGGAATTAAAAAAAATTACTATGACTAGTATGCTCAAGGAAGTAAAAAGAAAAGACAGGCAAACAGATTTAAAAAGAGACATCCAAGAGAATACTGGAATCTATAGAAAGAAACAAATGGACATTTTAGAACTGAAAATATATTTCTGAAATTTAAGTCATTAGATCAATATAACAGCAATCTAGATACAGTAGAAGAAAAAAATGAATTGAACTGTAAAACAACATAAATACTGAAACACAAGGAAAGAAAAGGAATTTTAAGAAATCCGTAACAGAATGTAAGAGAATACAGAACATAGTCACACAGTCAAAAAGAAAAACTGAATGAGGCAGAAGCAATATTTAAAGAGATAACGACCTAGAATTTTCCCAAATTAGTGAAGTATCAACTCACAATTTCAAGACGCTCAGTAAACCCTGGAGAATAAAACACATTACCTTTATTTAATTAATTAACTATTTACTTTTTTACAGTCCTGTTAAAACAAGGCCTCGAAAAAGTGGTTTAAGAGCCAGTTTTCCTTTCCATGGAAATCTTTTAGTGAAAGGTGAAAGATTTCTATGATTTGAAGAGGAAACCAGAATTTAAGACACAATACCTTCAAAGGAGCAACATTAAGACTGACAGCTGACTATAAATATCAAGAAATAGAATAATATTATTTTTAAAAGCAGGGGTAAGGGGTGCCTGCTTTGCTCAGTTAATAGAGCATGCAACTCTTGATCTCAGCATCATGAGTTCAGGCCTCATACTCAGTGTAGAGATTATTTAGTTACATACACACACACACACACACACACACACACATATACATACATACATACAAAAAAAGTCCCTGCCAACCCAGAATTCTATCCCCAGCAAAAAAATCCTTCAAAAGTGAATATAAAGTGAAGATTTTTCAGATAAACAAAAGCTGAAAGAATTCACTGCCAGCAGACTTCTACTGTAAGAAATAATAAAACTTCTTTAGGATGAAAGAAAATAATCTCAGATAGAAGCATGGAATTATATGAAGGAATAAAGAGCACTGGACAGTATAAATATACTGATCGAGAATATATTCTGGAATAAAAGCAGAAGCTTTTAGAAATTATTAAATTTTGGGGCACCTGGGTGGATCAGTCATTTAAGCATCTGACTCTTGATTTCAGCTCAGATCATGATCTCAGGGTGGTAGGATCAAGCCCCATGTCAGGCACCACAATGAGTGTGGTGCCTGTTTAAGGTTCTGTCTCTCCCTCTGCTTCTCCCCAACCTTCTCTCCCTCTCTTAATGAAAAGAAGAAAGAAATTATTAAATTTCATTCCTGTCATAGAAAGCCAAATGGGAAAATTGTCCTTCAGAAAAAAATCCAACATGGGGAAAAAAAAGGGGGGGGGATGTTACTAAAGAAGGCTGAGGGGCAATTTTTCAGAAATATATATACACTGAAGTATGAATTCAACAAAAATGTATGGAATGGCTAACATGAGCTAGGGACTACTGCTAAGTGCTGGGGATGTAAGCATGAATAAAACAAAACTTGCCCCTCAAAGAATTCATCATAATCCAGTGGACAGCAACAAACTAGTTTGTTTTTTTAATCTATATCCACTAAAAACAAAATAAGAGTCCTCTTTATCTAAGATAATACCTCATATACTGTATTTACTTATTTTGTTAGACTTATACGAATTCTGCTTCATTTACATATACACACCCACACATGCAGACACAAAATCTGATCCTTATGAATATAAGGAGCGCCAGGTAAGATCTGCAGTCTTTATGATACAATTTTACAAATGAAAAAACAGGTCAGGGAGGTTAAGCAATGATGTTATAATGAGTCTAAAGCAAAAGAGTATTGTCTTACAAGATGGGGTTCATTCTATTCCTGATGTTCCATGATGACTTGGGACAATAGACATTTTTTCTTTTTCCTCAGGTAAGCATACTACTCACAGAAAGAGAATATTAGTGTAAATGCTGATCATTCTTTTTTTTTAAAGCGAACTCTACATCTAACATGGGGCTAGAACTCATGACCCCAAGATCAAGAATAGCAGGTTCCACCAACTGAGCCAGCCAGGAACTCCAGTGCTAACCTTTAGGAATAGAATTTACTTTTTTTTTTTTTAAAGATTTTATTTATTGGGGCGCCTGGGTGGCTCAGTGGGTTAAGCCTCTGCCTTCAGCTCAGGTCATGATCTCAGAGTCCTGGGATCGAGTCCCACATTGGGCTTTCTGCTCAGCAGGGAGTCTACTTTCCTCTCTCTCTCTCTCTCTCTGTCTGCCTCTCTGCCTATTTGTGATCTGTCAAATAAAATCTTTAAAAAAAAAAAGATTTTATTTATTTATTAGAGAGTGAGTGAAAGAGAGAGAGCACAAGGAGGAGGAGGAGGAGGAGTTGGAGGAGGAAAGAAGCAGACTCCCCACTGAGCAGGGAGCCTGATGCAGAGCTCAATCCCAGGAGCTGGTATCATGATCTGAGCTGAAGGCAGACACTTAACCAACTAAGCCACCCAGGTGCCACAAGGACAGAATTTACCTTTAAATTCTACATTGAAACTCCAGATAAATACTAAATTATTTAAGGCTTTAGGCATGCTAATACAATTTCAGTTATTTAAATAGCTTTACCAAATAATTAATTTCCATTGTGATTTACTATTATTTTAACAGAAATAAACTCTTGGCTAACAAAATAGACAACATGCAAATATCTTTTTCAAAAAACCCATTATTTTCATGTCTTCTTATAATAATACCATTTTTTAAAAAAAAGATTTTATTTATTTGACAGAGAGATCACAAGTAGGCAGAGAGGCAGGCAGAGAGGCAGGAGGAAGCAGGCTCCCTGCTGAGCAGAGAGCCTGATGCAGGGCTCGATCCCAGGACCCTGATATCATGACCTGAGCTGAAGGCAGAGGCTTAACCCACTGAGCCACCCAAGCACCCCAATAATACCATATTTTGAATTTATTTTTGAAAATAACTTATCTTTTACAAATATATTGATTTATATTAATTTTAGTTTCAACATTTCACAAGTGATTCATTCTATTTCTTATGAGTTTTTACTCACCAGAACTTCAGATTTTTAATTACTGAGTTCAGTTAGGAAAATTTTATTTATTTAAAATTCCTTGGGGAACCTGGGTGCCTCAGTCCATTAAACATCTGCCTTCAGCTCAGTTATTATTTAAACAATAGCTGAAATTGATCATAGGGTCCTGGGATCAAGACCCGAGTGGGACTCCTTGCTCAGCAGGGAGCCTGCTCCCCCCTGCTTGTGCCCTCTCACTATCTGTGTCAAATAAATAAATAAAATCTTTAAAATTAAAATAAAATTCCTCATTTTATTTATCAAGTACACATTTTAAGATTTGGTTTTCTTCTTCAGTACATATTATTTTTCTATTAAAAAGGTCTAAGTTAAATCTTCCATGAAATAAAAACACTGGAAGTTATCCAATAAACCCAAGTTAAGTAACAATACATTCCAAATAGGGAATAGCACATCTTTTTTTTTTTTTTTTTCCTAAAGAGAGAGAGAGAGAGAGAGAGGGAGGACGGGGCAGGAAGAGGGAGAGAGAGAAAATCTTGAGCTCCACAATAAGCATGGAGCTGGATGCAGGGCTCGAACTCACAACCCTGAGATCATGACCTGAGCCAAAATCAAAAGAGAGACACTTAACCAAGTCACCCAGGCACCCTAAGAGCATATTTTTCTAAAAAAAGTTGATTTTTATGTATATTAAATCAAATTATTCTTGTGGCCTTTTTCTGAAAACTCTTTAAAATGTCTTCCAGGGAAAATAGAAAATTAAGTTTTTCAATCCTCTTATATTTGTACTTACTCTTTAAGGCTATCAGACCGTCTCCTATTTCTTCCCCATGAAGAACTTCTACTTCGAGTTCTCCTTTGGCTGGGGCTTCTTGATCTCCTATGATCACTTGGAGAACAAGGGTGACGTTCTTTTGATTTCATCTGGCCTGGTGCTAGAATATGAAATAATTTATTACCTGAAAACCTCAGTAACAGCTACTTTAACAGTATCATTTTCCGAAAGAATTTGAAATAAGAAAAATCTGTCATAACTAAAACTCATTCTGCTGAATAAATAAGATCTAATGTTTAGTTGAACTTACTTTTTCGATCACCTTGTGCAAACTGTATTTCAATTTGACGGCCACATACCCATTTTCTATTGAGGTTATAAAGAGCATCTTCAGCATCGCGAACATCTTCAAATATGACTAGCTGTTAAGGATACTTTGAACATCAGATATCAAGTAAAAAATGTTATTTTTAAAGAATTATTTACATGTGACATGAAATTAATAGGAAAAACAACTCCAAGTATTAAACTTACATCTCCTATATATATATGTGTGTATATATATATATATATAGTCAGAATTTCACCTTTATTATGAAAACAAATGCCCGTTTATGATTTAGAAGAATCTATCTAAAAGTAAGAACAGAAACAAACACTTAACTATACTTTTAATGTACACATTAATGTAGTTGTAGTATGCATGTATAATGTAAAACAGGTTATAAGAAAAAAGTAAGTCCAACCCTGGCTAGTATTAAAAAATAAACCGTATAGGACTCACTCCCTTCTTTCGGGTTTTTCACTGAAAAAGCACGCAAAAGCCTTTATTCTGAAATTACAATTACACTTTCACTGAAAGGTATTTTAATTATGATGCTTAGGAGAAATCACTTATTACAAACAAAACTGTACAAATACATGTAACCTAAAACATTATACCTTTAAAAATGATATTTACTTTTGAGCCTACTACTTTAAAATACTGTTATGTTCTTATTACTTGGGATATAATTATAAAAGAAACACAAAAGCAATCTGTGAACATCTGGAATTACATATACTGGTTTGTAATATCCCACTAAAACTTCCTTATCTACATAAATTATATATTAAACCTAACTAAAATGGAAATAAACTGTATAAAATGACTAAATAGCTGTCTTTCAGGAGGTTGTTCACTGTTTATTTTTTTTTTTTTAATAGAAAACAGAAAAAGCTCAAGAAATGAAATACAAAATGAGACTTTGGCAATTACCTCAATGTCACTTGATCTTGAACCTTGACCTTTACTCTTTAAGGCTTGCAAGATGGACTTTATAAGAGACGAAGAACCAACAAAATCAGACTTGGCTTTGACTCTGGAACTTTGAATAAATGTAGGAAAGCCGAAGTCTCAACCTGGTGTTGGCTTTGTCTTTTGCTTGATAAAGACTTCCCCTCTTCCAGGTCTTTATATCTGTGTCCACCCTCCCTCTTTACTCCTTGATGCTTGAACTTTAGGTGCCTTTTTTCTCGCCTGCTCGGTTTATGCTTGGATTCTAGCTAACAGGTTGGTTCAAACTGGGGGGCGCTTGCCAGCTACTGTGGACTGCTTTAGATTTTCTGAGATAAAGAAATAAACACATTTAATTAGGCAATATTAATCTCATACAACATATGCTCCTGAATACACACATGCACATCTGCACACATATACGGTATATTCACATGCATACAGTAAAACAAAGGATATTGAACATAAGCAAATCCTCTTGGGCGGCGGGTGTAGAAGTCAAGTGGAATGTAAACGTCTACTATAGGGCCATATCGACCAAACTCACGGCGCAAGTCCTCAGGCCTGAAGTGTTTTAGAAATAAGGCAAAGAAATATGAATATCTGGATTAAAATATTTTGCCTACGGAAATCCAGTTGAAATCTTCAAAAGTATGTTATCTAAACTAGTATTTTCTAAAATTGTCATAGGAATCACTCAGGGTTTGGAAAGGAAGAAAAAAGAAAACAAATCCTCAGGCCTCATTTTTGGAGGTTCTGATTTAAAAGATTTAGTTTAGGGGCTGGAAATCTGTATTTTTATAAACACTCGGGTGGGTATTATGTTTAATCAGACTGGGGAAACAATGACCCAGGAAAGTTATTATCCATCTTTGAAAATTATTTCTATTATAACATACTTCAATTGTCAATACAAAGAGGTCTATTAACCCTAATTCAGTAAGGACACATTCATTTACTTCACTATAATTCTATGTTTATGTTAATTTTGTTTTCAGATCACAAGAATTAGATTCTAAAGAAGTTCTAAAATTATTTTTCAGGCTTTAAAGAAAAATGGATGTTTTACTTTTAAACATAAAGCAAAACAACTATGGTATTCTTAAATTTGACAAATGTTTTTAAACCTGCTATATGTCATAGGTAGTAAAGAGGGGACACCAAAGGATTATTTAGCATATTTGTCTTCATGGAGCAACAATCTAACTTAAGAGACAAAATACTTAGCTACTATAGCTGAGAACTGTAGTGCATTTATAATGGAGCCACTGTTCACCTTAAGACTTATTAATTTTTTTTTTTTAAAGATTTTATTTATTTGACACAGAGAGAGAGAGAGATCACAAGTAGGCGGAGAGGCAGGCAGAGAGAGAGAGAGAGAGGAGGAAGCAGGCTCCCCAATGAGTAGAGAGCCCGATTCGGGGCTTGATCCCAGGACCCTGGGATCACGACCTGAGCCGAACGTAGAGGCTTTAACCCACTGAGCTACCCAGGCACCCAAGATTTGTTAATTTTTACAACCACCCTATGGTTGTTTACAGATGAGGGCACAGACAGATGAATTCACCTCAGGTTACCAAACCAGCAAATGACAGAACTAGAATCAAACTTCCACAACCTGACACTAGTCTGTGTTAACCACTACACCCTACTGCCTCATGAAGATCTTAGAGGTTCAACACCAAGTTATGAGCACAAAACATGGCTTAGAAAAAGTAAGAGTACTTCAAAACATACTGTACAGAAAGAAGGCTCAAAGATGATTGCAAAACTGCTAACCTGGACAAATAGAAGAAAGATGGTGTCAGTGACAAAAATTAGACAACTGGTAAAGAGAGTTGAAGAGGGAGGAGGGAAGCAAAAGAACTGCTGGATTTGAGGTGATGATAGAACATTCCTAACAGTTCTATAGACGGAGCGCCTGGCTGGCTCGGGAGGCACAGCATGTGACTCTTGATCTCTGGGTTCCAAGTTCAAACCCTATGTTGGGTATAGAGATTACTTAAATAATAAAATAAAATCTTAAAAAAAAAAAAGAGTCCTGGGAACAACCAAAAATCATGATTATACAAAATAATTTTATTTTCATCTCCAGACTAGAAGTCAGTGATTAAAGCTAGAGATGTGAGAGAGATGCCTGGATGGCTCAATCGGTTAAGCATTTGCCTTTGGCTCAGGTCATGATCCCAGAGTCCTGAGATCAAGTCCCACATCAGGCTTCTTGCTCAGCAGGGAGACTGCTTCTCCATCTGCCTGCTCCCCCCCTCCACCCCCGCTTATATCCTCTCTGACAAATCATCTTTAAAAAAAAATAAAGCTAGAGATGTGAATTCAACTATAATTAAATGTCCACTATATACCAGGGAGTGCAACTGACAAAACATACTTTATTTTTTTTAAAAGACTTTATTTGTTTATTTGACAGACAGAGATTACAAGTAGACAGAGAGGCAGGCAGAGAGAGAGAGAGGGAAGCAGGCTCCCTGCTGAGCAGAGAGCCCGATGCGGGACTCGGTCCCAGGACCCTGGGATCATGACCTGAGCCGAAGGCAGCGGCTTAACCCACTGAGCCACCCAGGCGCCCCAAAACATACTTTATTTTTATTATTTAGTATTTTTATTCATTTAATACTTACTATAAAACATTTAATTGTCTGCGTTCTCTGGAACTACTGTCTTTAAAGGGTAGTGACTATGTCTTTTTCTTTCATTTAATCATCTAACAAGTACTTTTTGAGCACTTACTATGGGCAAACTCTAGGGATGTGATGAAAAACAAGGAAAACGATTCCTGCTACCCCTGAACATGGACGAGAGAGTAATGATTCTCAACCATTCCTGAACATTGGAATCATCTGTAAAGGAAATGTTACAGAAACAGGTATTCCAGCCTGATGCATTAACAACCCTGGACCCAACTAGTGCTTTCCAAAGTGGGCCCCGGTTAGGTTTAATTTTTTTAAGGGTTTCACAGGCAATTCTGAGAATTAGTGTTTAGGATCACTTTTAAAATGGGTATCTTTGGGGCACCTGGGTGGCTCAGTGGATTAAGTCTCTGCCTTCAGCTTGGGTCATGGTCTCAGGGTCCTGGGATAGAGCCCCACATCGGGCTCTCTACTTGGCAAGGAGCCTGCTTCCCCCTCCCCCTCTGCCTACTTGTGATCTCTCCCTCTCTCTGTCAAATAAATAAATCTTTAAAAAAGAAAAAAAAATGGGTGTCTTCACCAGTGTACTAGTTGTTTGGCACAAAGTAGGCACTCAAAATACTGAGTCACCATTTGATATTACTGCTACCTACTTAACAGTCAAGGAGACTGAGAATGAAAGAAATTACTTTGCACATTAGTACACAGAGCCAACAGCAAAGCTAGAATACAAATGAGTATTTTCTGAGACAATCAATCCCATCAACCAAATGTGAGTGGCTGATAGGAAAAGGATCCTAGATAGTATAAAAGGAGGTTGGAGTAATGTGTGTCGTGGAGGCTTTGAATCCCAGAAGCCAAGGGTAACAGGAGTTTGAAGAAGTCAAACTTCTCAGAAGACCTGGCTCCCATTCACTTCTACACCTGTTAGCTATTGTTCTAATTTTTGTATTTTCGGGGTCATCAATTTTGACATTCAGAAAATAGAGCATAAAACAAACACCTATGTATCCACCAACAGCATTTACACTTGTCATCATTTTCAGGAATTGTTTTTTGGAAATGAGATGTTTACATTTACATTCTTCTACCTGAGAAACAATCATCAGTACTCATCATTCCTCTGCATAACTTTGTATTTTTTTTTTAAGATTTTACTTTTTAAGTAATGTCTATACACAATATGGAGCTTGAACTCACAACCCTAAGATCAAGAGTCACAGGCTCTACTGACGGAGCTAGCCAGGCACCCCTCCATAACTCTGTTATTACTGTAAGCAAATATATGCATAATTAAGTGTTCTTATATATATCAAATTTTATATAAATAGTACCAGACAATTTGAGTAATTTTGCTCCTTGCCTTCTCCTCGCTTGAGATTTCTCTATGTAGTTCTGGTTCACTCAATTTAACTTTGTACTATCATTAAACCACAATTTACTAATCTATCTTTCTGGATAAACATTGAAGATGCTGCCTTTTTTAAAAATTGCAAACTGTGCTGCAGCATACATTATCATACATGTGCTCCAGGGAGCTCTAGGAGATCCCTGGGATGTATCACTCTGCGGTTGGTGAGTTGAAGAGTACGCTTATCTTCAGCTTCACTATACATTCTCCAAAGTGACCAGATCAATTTATACTCAACATTTGCCTAAGAATTTCTACTGCTCCACTTCCTCGTTAACATTTTAAATTCTTATCATCTGATGGACTGTCGATGTTTTAATTTTAATTTACCTAACAACCAGTTAGATATAACATCTTTTCATGTGTATGGACCAATAATTTCCTGTTAATAACGACCAGCAGAATTTCTGGGTTAAAGAGGATGTGTATATACGTAATTTTTTTTTAAACTGCCAAAAACAGTTCTGCAAAGTGGTTGTACCACTTTATACTCCCACCAACAATATATGGGTTTCAGTTGTGCCAATCTTTGTGAGCACTTGGTTTGTCAGGTTTGGTTTTTGTTTTTGTTTTTTAATTTTAACCATTCAGGTGGGTATTAAGTGGAATCTCACTGTGGTTTTAATTTGCACTTCCCAAAGTACAAATGATGTTGAGCACTTTTTCATGGGCTACTTTTCCTTGTGAAGTGTGTTAGGAGTTTTTTGCCCCCCCCCTTTTTTTTTAAAAGATTTTATTTATTTATTTCATGGGGCAGGGAGCATAAGAAAAGGAAGCAGCCGAGAGAAAGGGAGAAGTGATCTTTTTCTAGATTCCTTTGTATATCATTATATTTTAGAATTATCTTGTCAATTTGTTTTTTTATTTGTTTTGTTCTTTCAAAGTTTATTTTTTTTAGTAATCTATATACCCAATGTGTGACTCGAACTTGGGGTCCCAAGATCAAGAGTTGCACACTCTTCTGAGCCAGCCAGGCAACCCCAGTTTCTATTTTTTAAACAGCCTTTAATCAAGAATGCCTTGAATCTACAATATAATCAATTTGGGAGGAAACTGGTAACTTAGTATTTTGTCTTCCATTCTACAAACATGGTATATCTATCAATTTATGTTTTCTTTAATTTCTCTTGGCACTGTATTGTGGTTTTAAACGCAAAGGTTTTTATTATGTATTTTTTGTTGTTGTTCTTAAACTTATTCCCAAGTCTGGTTTTTTTTGATACTAAGACAAATGAAACTGTTTTAAAAATTTTATTTTCAATTGTTTGCTGCTAATATATAGAATAGATTTTTCATAAGTTCATCTTGTATCTTAAACTTAATAAAACTCATTATTTACTATAGTTTTATGAAAACACGTTGCCTAAGAATAGGGCAAATTTTGTTTCTAGCTTTATAACTTTTAAGTCTTTTATTTATTTTTCTTGCCTTGTTACACTGGTTAGGACCTGCAACAAAATGATGAACTGAGGTTGTATGAGTGGGCATCATTGGCTTATTATTTTCTTTTTTTAAAATTTATTTACTTGGCAGAGAGAGAGATCACAAGCAGGCAGAGAGGCAGGCAGAGAGAGAGGGGAAAGCAGGCTCCCTGCCGAACAGAGAGCCCGATGTGGGGCTCGATCCCAGGACCCTGAGATCATGACCTGAGCTGAAGGCAAAGGCTTAATCCACTGAGCCACCCCAGGCACCCTGGGTTATTTTAAGATTTATTTTAGAGAGAAAAAGAGAGTGAAGGGGGGGGAGAGGCGGCATTCGGAGAGAATCTCAGTCAACTCCACATGGAGCTCAGAGCCCAACCTGGGGGTTGGCTCTGATTGAGCTGAAATCTCATGATTGAGCTGAAATCATGAGTTGGACGCTAAGAGCTGGATGCATAAACGACTAAGCCACCTAGGCACCCCTGGCTTGTTCTGATCTTAGGGGGAAAGCATTCAGTTCATACCATTAAGTACCTTGTTAACTACAGGCTTTTCATATATGCCATTTATTGGGTACGGGAAGTTCCCTTCTATTTGTAATTTGCTGATACTTTTTCTCATGAATCTTTTTTTTTAAAGATTTTATTTATTTGACAGAGAGAGAAATCATAAGTAGGCAGAGAGGCAGGCAGAGAGAGAGGAGGAAGCAGGCTTCCCACTGAGCAGAAAGCCCGATGCGAGGCTGGATCCCAGGACCCTGAGATCATGACCTGAGCCAAAGGCAGAGGCCTAACCCACTGAGCCACCCAGGCACCCCTTTTCTCATGAATCTTGCTGAATTCTGTTTAATGCTTTTTCTACACCACCATAAAAATCAATATAGCCTTATATACACCATAAGCAAAAAATGCTACTATGTCCAAAAGAGGGTACCTGATAGTGAGTGGCTCCCCAACCTGACATGATATTATGCATCAAAATGGGAATGTTATATTTGGGATTTGGACATTACTTTGTTCCATTCAAAAACTATATCCGAAAATTTTTAAAAATTGCTCTTCTACATGGTAAAAGAACAAAGATATTAAGTTTTCTTCCTGATCCAGATCTAGCTTCACCAGTGAGAAGAAAAATAATACAAATTATAACATCATAAAAATATATTTTTTAAAGATTGTATTTATTTTTTAATGTAACCTCTACAACCAACACTGGGCTCAAACCTACAACCCGAGATCAAGAGTTGCACACTCCACTGACTGAACCAGCCAGGTGTCCCTTTAAAAATTTTTAAATCCTTCTTTGGTTCTTGCACTCAATTTCATTCCTAACACATTTTATGCTAGAGCCATAGTATCTTTTAATGTCTTATGCTTTATGGCATATATTATAATAGCTACTACAAGAGACATTTTTTTTTTAAAGATTTTATTTATTTATTTGTCAGAGTGAGAGGGAGAGAGAGCAAGCACAAGCAGACAGAATGGCAGGCAGAGGCAGAGGGAGAAGCAGGATCCCTGCCAAGCAAGGAGCCTGATGTGGGACTCGATCCCAGGACGCTGGGATCATGACCTGAGCCGAAAGCAGCCGCTCAACCAACTGAGCCACCCAGGTGTCCCTACAAGAGACATTTTAAATAAAATTTGGCTTTGTTATAAAACTAATAGAATTTGAAAAGAGGAAAAAGAAAACCACTCAAATGGATTTCTTTCCAGGCTCATTTTCTATACTTTTTCCTTTTTTCATTTATTAATATAATTGAAATCACATCACATAGGTAATTTTATGCCATTTGTTTTTACATTTATCCCAACGGTTTTCTTTATAAGCATACTAAATATTAAAGCTATTTTAAAATGTGTCTAGTTGCCATATTGCTAGTTAACTTATACTGCATGCCACCTCACACAAAAAAGCTTTTATTTATTTATTTGACAAAGAGTGCGCGTGCATGTGCAGGCAGAAGAGAGCACAAGCAGGGGTAGCTGAAAGCAGAGGGACAAAGAGGCTCCCCGCTGAGCAGGGAGCCCAACTTTGGGACTTGATCCTAGGAACCCAGATCATGACCTGAGCTGAAGACAGACATTTAACCAACTAAGCCACCCAGGTGTCCCCCCAAAAGCTTTTGATATAAGTTACATGTAATGATTCTACCTTCACAAAAGTTCTCAGTAGCTGTGCAATTTTATGTAAGATACTTAATTTCTAGGGGCACCTGGGTGGCTCAATTCAGTTAAGCGGCTGCCTTCAGTTCAGGTCATGATCCCAGGGACGTGAGAAGGGGTCCTGAATTGGGCCCCCCACTCAGCACGGAGAGTGTTTCTCCCTTACCTCCCAGCTCATGCTCTATCTCTATTGCTATCTCTCTCTCAAAAAAAAAAAAAAAAGAATTTCTCTAAGCCTGTTTCTAATCTGTAAAATGGGATTAATAAAGAATATACATTATAGGGTTACTGTGAAAATTTAGTAAGATAATATATATGCAAAGTGTTTAGTACAGTCCCTAGCACATGATGAATACTCAACAAATGTTAGCGATTACTATTCCATTAATACAAACCTCCTAGATGATTGCCCCCAGTGGCAGTGCTAAAAAGTGGTGAAAAAATTGTAAAAGGAAATCAACAGATTTCAGTTTTCAGTCTTGATTACTCATGGTGGATTATTTAGATCAGAGATCATGTGTCACCTACTGATGTGTTTTATTTGGCCAGCACAACCTTTAAAAAATTTTCAAGGTATGCTGATGAAACACAAAAATCTAATATTTTACAGATTTTTATATCTACAAAAATGGGAATTTTATGATTCAACTTAATGCCACCATTTTGAAACAGAGTTTACACACACAGTTTTCTGACTTCTTCAGAAAATAGGATGATATGGCAATATGTCCAAATGTCCAAATAGTAGTTATTAGCTGGAGCTAGTAGTACCAGCTGCTGTCCCCTTTAGACGGCACCTGTTTCTATATGCTACAGTCCACACCATTCTATTTTACCTTATAAGCTGACAACTTCACTCATGCATATTACCCTGGCTGGCTGGCCATTAGAATAGGAGACCTCTTTTTTTTTTTGTAGACACACTGGAGAGGCTTGATGCTTAGCATTCAAGTGGTCTGTTCAACTGTGGGAATTTTTTTTTTTTTTACCCTGCCCAAATTATACATTTTGCTTGTTTTCTATGTAATGTATTGATGAACAGATTGAGAAGAGAAATATAAACACAGGCATCTTTTAGATGTTAATTAAGGTATATTAACTCACAATTTATAGCTGTGATGTACATAATAGTAGGGATCAAATAAAAAAAAATTTAACATTTACTCCTCTCAGGTAAAACTATGATTACTCCATACAGCTCTGGAGTCAAAGGCTCCAATATATTTGGAGCCATGAAGCCCCAGGTAAATCATTATTAGTCTGAGCTTCAGCTTTTCCTTATGTACAATAAAGATAATACTGCACACCTAAAAAGGTTGAGCGGGGAATAAATTAAGTAAACCCAGTGAAATGGAAACGTCTCTTAATGCCCCTAACCCACTCTCCGTCATTCCCTCTGGCGTCTATTAAGGGAGAAAGTGCTTTATAAAGCAGTCATTCGTTAATATTTGTTTAAGCACTATGTAGACAGAAATTCTCAAGGCGGGGAGGAGAATGTGTGGACTGAGAGCATCACACTGGACCAGGGAAGTCTATCCAAACCGGTATCATGGATGTTTATACTGCACTCTGAACTTTACAGGAAAACATTTAAATCTCATTCACTGAAGCCATCCTTTGTATTGTGTAACAAATAAAATTTCACCGCATCCCCTGTAATTATACCAGACTGAGGGAACCGAAATTGTAAGGCCCAAGGTACGCATTATTTTATACCTTCCGACCATCCCCAATTCTTCATCTAGGACGCAGGACGCGCAGTTTTACCGGGGCACGACGACAAAGGGCCAAGCGAAAACACTACCGGTTAGGGGCAGGGAGGGTCCTTGGCTACCGGGAGAGCAGCAGCCTGCGCGCCGCCGGTGCTCGAGCAGGGGATAGGCACCGATCCCCCGGGCGCCGGGCCCTGCCGCGGGAGACCGCTGCGCCCGCGCGGAACGCGGGCCGGGAGGGTGGAGGAGCCAGTCCCGCCCCCGCTCCGAGTAGCCCGAGGGCTCGCACCGCCCCCGGGAAGGGCGCCTCCGCGGAAGGCACCGGCCGGGGCGGCGGGGAGGCGCCGGGCCGCGACCGGGCTCCGGGACGCTGCCGTTACCCCCGCCCCTCCCCCGCGTGCCAACCTGCGGCGGCCGCCGCCGCTCACCTGGTGGCGTCCGCGACGTTCCTGACGAACAGGGAGGTGTTGGGGGGCCTCGTGTAGCGCGACATGACGGCTTCCTCCGTTGCCTCCGGGCCTGCCCGCGGCCGCCGGGCTAGCTCCGTTTCTCGCTGCCGCCACAGCAGTTCAGCCGGCCCCCAGCGCGACCCCCTCCCCTCAGCCTCGGCCCCGCGAGCGCGCAGCCGCAGAGGCGGGAGCGGGGGCGGGGGCGGGGGTGGAGGGGCGCTGCGCGGCGCTAGCCCGTCCGTGCGGACCGCGTGGGGGCGGGGCCCCAGCAGAGGGGATCCGGAGAAGGGGCGGCGCGGGGTCCGGAAGATCAAGGGGATGGGGGGGGGCGGTGCCGAGGCCCGCAGGGATAAGGGGAGGGGGCTGTGCGGGAGTCCCGGGGTCCGAAGAGATCCGGGGAGAGGAAGGAGCGGCGTCCCGCAGACCAAGGGGATCTGAGAAGAAGGGGGCGGCGCAAAAGAGGATCGGGGACGGGCGGTGCGGAGGGTCCCGTGTTCCGAGGAGGTCTAGGGATGGGGCGGTGCCGGGGTGTGCAGGGATCCGGGGAGGCGGCAGTCTTGGAGGCTAGAGTCCGAGGGATCGAGGGAGGGAGCGGCTGGGGTCCGAGTGTGCAGGACCGTGGAGGATAGACGGGTCCTAGGAGCTGAAGCTTAGCTGGGAGTTAAGAGAATCCGGAGAGAGGGTGTCGAGAGTCTTCGGAGTGGGGTGGGGATGAAGACAGTTCAACTGCGGCACCGCCACCGGGGCCTTCATCCCTGCACCCTCAGCCCAAGGCCTTGGCGATTGTTCCTACTCCTGTCCCTTTAGACTTGAGCCTAATTACGTTTTCAAATTCAAAACCTAATAGGTATTCAAATTCAAATTGTGAGGATTCGGGTTTTGTTTGTGCTTTGATTCTTCATCCATATATTCCCTTAAGGCGTAGTATTCAGCTGTGGGTACATTCATGTAGGTGTTTATTGAGTGCCTACTGTGCACCGGGAACTGGGCTAGGTGTGGGATACGGCAATGAGCTTACATTGTAGAGAGAGGGTCCAACAATAAACGAATGAGCGATTGAGTATCTGATGTAAAAGAAAACAATGAAAATGCAGCGGCAATTGAGCAAATTTAAAGTATCCTCTTTTCCTTGCTCCACAATGTAGCCCAGCCCTTTCTAGTTACCCTCCTTCTTCAGGTTTGCTTTTAGAGTTGGCACAGCCTATTACCCAGAAACGTAACCAGGTAACTTGTAATTATTGATAGCACCCCCTTTTTAGTCTCAGAAGTGGTTGATAGGGGTGGATAAGTTGGAGGGTCATCCTACACCGCTCACAGTTATCTTTAAGGTGTGAGAGCTTCCCAAGTTCGAGAAACACTTCTGGAACACTGGCCATTTGTTGAAAAAGGAATTGCTTTGGCACAGTAGGCACAGGGCTAGAAAGGGAATATATAACGGTAGGAAGTGAGCAGGGTCCCTAGTCTCATGGAGCTTACAGTTTGGTAGTGGGGCAGAATGTAATAACACTAATAAATGCATAAACTATGGTATGCTGCTGAAAGGGAACCTTACAGTGGTTGGTAAGCAGGGCTAGAGGGTCACTGAACTTCTCCCTGAAGTCTTGGGAAGGTGTTTGAAGAATGAAGAAGAGCAATCCATGCCCTGGAACAGCATGTGAAAAGACTCTGAGGCAAGAGGGACTGAAAGGAGGCAAGCAGGAGTAAAAAGCTGAAGAGCAGGGAAGTGAGGCTGGAGAGCAGGCTGGGTTTCAAGTAGGGAAATTTGGAATGCTGAGTGTACTGGTTTGCTAGGGCTGGCATAACAAATTACCTCTAATTCAGTGGTTTAAAACAAGAAAAATTTACGGGGTGCCTGGCTGGCTGGATCAGTGGAGCATGAGACTCTTGATCATTTTGAGTTTGAGCCCCACGTTGGGTATAGAGATTACTTTAAATCTTTAAAAAAAATAATAATTATTATTCTCTCACAGTTCTGGAGGTCAGAAGTCTGAAATCAGGGTGTTGGTAGGACCACACTGTCTCTGAAGTTTCTAGGGGAGAATCCTTCCTTGCTTCTTTCAGTCCCTGCTGCTTCCAGACATTCCTTGGCTTCAGGGTGCATATCTCTGGTCTCTGCCTCCAGCTTCATAGGACCCTCTCCTCTTCTGTCTTAAAAGATTACTTGTCATTGGATTTAGGGCCCACCCGGATAGTCCAGGCTGATCTCATGTCAAGGGTCTTAATTGTAAGTAGGGGTGCCTGGGTAGCTCAACTGGTTAAACAGCTGCCTGGGTTAAGGTCTTGATCCCAGGGTCCTGGGATGGAGTCCCATGTCGGGTTCTCTGCTCAGGGGGGAGCCTGCTGCTCCCTCTCCCTCTGCCTGTTGCTTCCCTTGCTTGTGCTTTCTCTCTCTCTCTCTCAAATAAAGAAATAAAATATTACAAAACAAAAAAGGTTCTTAATTGTAGCTGCAATGACCTTTTCCAAATGAGGTCATATTTGGGGTTAGGGGTTGTACATACCTTTTCTGGGGCCACCATTCAACCCACTATACTGACATTGTGGAGAAAAGAGACTTGACTTGGTGGGAAATTAGTTATTAATAAACCTATTCCTTGACCTATTATGTAGGGTAAGAACTCCATGTAAACTATGAATATGGGGCACCTGGGTGGCTCAGTTGGTTAAGCATCTCCCTTCAGCTCAGGTCATGATCCCAGGGTCCTAGGATAACACAGGGCTCCCTGTTCAGTGGGGAGCCTGCTTCTCCCTGTCCCTCTGCCTGTTGCCCCCCCCTGCTTGTGCACTCGCTCTCTCGCTCTCTCTGTCAGGAAAATAAAATTTTAAAAAAATCTTTAAACTATGAACTTACTTAGTTAAAAATATATGTATTTGTATGTCCATATATAAATGGGATTGTTTTCTAGGTGGAGACATTATACTCTGATTTTTACTTTCTTCTCACGTTTGGTCATGTCAGATTATTTTTGAAATCCATTTTTTAATTGGAAAAATCCTACAAAGCTCTTTATAGTTCGAGGAAAAGCTTTTGTCGAATTATATGAAAAGACTTACATTGCATGAGAAGTGGGTTTTTTCCTGTTCCTATTGATGGAGGTTTCTGAGGAAAGGGTTTTAAACTGTGAAAGAAGGTTCATTTAGACTCTTGAACTTTAAAAATAGCTGGAATTGGGGGTACCTAGGTGCCTCAGTTGGTTAAGTAGCTGATGCCTGATTTCAGCTCAGGTCATGATCTCAGGATGGTGGGGTTGAGAGTCTGCTTGAGATTCTCTGCTTCTCCTTCCTCTATCCTTCCCCTCCCCTCCCTTTTACATACTCTTTCTCTCAAATGAATAAATAAATAAAAATCTTTTAAAAAGTAGCTGGAATTGATTTAAGATTTTATTTTTTTATTTGACAGAGATCACAAGGAGGCAGAGAGAGGGAGAGGAGGAAGCAGGCTCCCCGCTGAGCAGAGAGCCCGATGTGGGGCTTGTTCCCTGGACACTGGGATCATGACCTGAGCTGAAGGCAGAGACTTAACCCACTGAACCACCCAGGCGCTCTGCTGGAATTGATTTAAAGTAAGTTGTGGAAATGGTGACTGTGAGGAGATGGACACGTTAATTATTTTGACTGTAGTGGTCATTTCACTGCGTATATATGTGTATGTTTATCAAATCATCATACACCTTAAATGTGTGTATCTTTTATTTAAGAGTTTAGTTGTAGAGCCATAATTATTTATATTACAGAAAAGTATATGCTCTTCTTGTTTCTGAATATGAAGTGTAAAGAAGGGTAAGTGAGCTGCTATGTAGTTGGAAGGCCTGAGGAGGAACATGGTCAGGCGTGGACAATGAAAGAAGGTTATACAATGCCAGTGTAGGTCCTCAAACTAGCTGAGATGAGTAACTGATGAAACCATATTTTTTCCTTTCCTTGACGTTTTGAAGTACTTTAAAGAAGTAGGGAAGAGGCTTAGGTCAAGACTGAATACCCTGCCTGTCACCAGACTCACAAATATATACACATTTACTCTTGGTCCTAGAATTTAGCGAGGTGACATTTAGTAAATCAATCATTGCTTTGAGACACCAAATGGTATCTTACAGGCTTGGGAAAGTTAATGTTCTTTCAAAATCATCAGGAAACTCCCAAGGAGTATACCACTGGCAAAATCTGACAATAATTTACAGCAGAGTTTAATACATTGTCCTTTGCAGAAACTGCTTCCTTTCCATTTAATACATTTTAAAAAATTACAGTCTATCCTCACCACAAAAAATAAATAACTAATTGAAAATTAAATTGTACTTGGGTATGTGTGAGTATCTTAAAATCTATGCCATGAAAATACTTTGAAGAAACAAATTCGGAATTAATGAAGTCACCTGACCATGAATCTCTCTTAATGTTGGGAGCTCACTCCCCAACAGATGGTGCTAGCTCTCCTCTAGTTAGAGCTGCTCTGGTCTACCCTTTCTTAAAATGTACCATGCATGACCTTGAAGGTGAAGGGTGATGTGGTGATTTGCTTAGAATGTATTGTAAACTTTCTTCTTTTGCCCCAAACTTCAGCTTATAAAACATTATTCCAACAATCCAGTTGAAACATCTATGATTGTATCCTCTTAGGAAGTTGATTTCTTCCACAGTAGCTGTAGGAAATAATTTAAAAGGTCATTTATATGATAACAATGGATGGTATTTAACTTTTTCAGAAACATTGGCTTACAGAAGGCCTGCCACTTACCTGCATATTCCCCCAAAATGACACTCAGTCTTGAAAATGTTAGAGGTGTGTGCTTCTTCCTAACCTAATTAATTTAGCAATTGTTTAGTGATGATCTATTGTATGTTAACCATAGTGCTAGGAACTGGGGATGAAAATAGAAGTAATGCTTTATAATTCTGAGAGACCCAGCCCAGTGTTTCCCAGACATAAGTCAAATATTTTCATATATCCTACGAGATTTTTGCCATGATGTACTTTTTAAGTGGAACAGGCTTATTATTTTTCTTTAAATTAGCTTACTTTTTTTTATAGGATTATTTATTTATTTGACACACACAGATCACAAGTAGGCAGAGAGGCAGGCAGAGAGAGGGGAAGGGAAGCAGGCTCCCGGCTGAGCAGAGAGCCCGACGCGGGGCTCGATCCCAGGACCCCAGAATCATGACCTGAGCTCAAGGCAGAGGCTTTAACCCACTGAACCACCGAGGCGCCCCTAGTTTACTTTTATTTAGAAGAACATTCTATCACCAGTATTAATTTTAGAAGTTTCACAGAGGGTAATCATTACAAAATATCGTTTTATTTTTAAAAAATGTAAATTCTAGCCTATTACCTCTATCTACAGGGCTTCCAAGACTGAGGCCTGCTATCTCTTAAAAAGGGAAATTAATCACACGATAGAGAGATGCTAAAGCCACCCCAGCACCAAACTAAAATGTTTTTCCAAATGTAGATTATTAAAAGGGGGCCAGATCTCACCCTATGCAATTCAACATTTAATGATATTTAATGCCACATCAGCTTAACACATAAAGCCATCCGTAGTACCACCAACAGTGAGTGTCCTACATTTTGGGAGACATTCTAACTAGGGAGAGATGCATGTGTAAACAAATCATTACAGTACAGTTTCATTAATGGTACATAAAGATTTCAGAGTACTTTGTAGAACATGACAGAAACAGATTAGCTCTCTGTGGGGAAGGGAGGCTGCAAGTTATTGTAAAGAAAATCGATGTTTGAGCCATTTATTGAAGGGTGAGTAGAAATTCACTGAGGAATAGTAAAAACAGGGCACTTCAGAGAAAGTGAACTAGCTGAGCAAAGGCACAGTGTGGTAGGAATAGTGTGCTGTGCTGAACTAATAAGAGGGGAAGGAAGAAGGAATGCTGAAGAGATTGGAATGGAGATTAGGAGCTAAATGTCAAGAGGCTGTGTGTGTGTGTGTGTGTGTGTGTGCGCGCGCACGTGTGTGCCCTCGTGTGCACCAAGGAGCTTTGTCTTAATTCTTTCAGTAATGGGATTCCATCAAAAGTTTTTACACAGGGGATTAATGAAATCATACCTACATTTTAGAAGGATGGTTCTGACAGATGCACAGGATGGATTACAGAGAGTAGGGTGAAGTAGAGCTTGAGACAAGCAGATCAGTTAAAAGTCTCTTGCATGTAAATGTAAGTATATATATATATTTATAAAGATTTTATGTATTTGAGAGAGAGCTATCATGCACAAAAGTGTGTTTGAGTGGTGGGGGGTGCATAGGGAGAGGGAGAAGCAGACTCCCCACTCAGCAGGGAGCCTGATATGGGCTCGATTCCAGGACCCTGAGATCATGACCTGAGCTGCAGGCAGATGCTTAACCAACTGGGCCACCCATGTGTCCCTGAAATATATTTTCTCCTTAAAAAATATTTCTTAAATTAAAAAAAAATTCTTAAATCAGAGAAAGACAAATACTTTGTAATCTCACTTATATATGGAATCTTAAAAAAAAAGAAATGGATCTCAAAGATATGGAGAACACACTGGTGGCTTCCAGAGGCAGGGAATGGTGATTGGGCAAAATGGGTGCAGAAGGTCGAAAGGTACAAACTTTGAGTTATAAGACAGTAAGTCCTGGGGATGTACTGTACAGCACGGTGGCTATAGTTAACTATACTCTATTGTATGTTGAAAGTTCCAAATAGAGAAGACCTTAAAAGTTCTCATCACAAGAGAACAAAAATTTGTAACTGTGCGGTGATGGATAGATATTAACTATACTTTTTTTTTAAAAAAAGATTTTATTTATTTATTTGACAGACAGAGATCACAAGCAGGCTGAGAGGAAGGCAGAGAGAGAGGGAAGCAGGCTCCCTGCTGAGCAGAGAGCCGGATGCAGGACTCGATCCCAGGACCCTGAGATCATGACCTGAGCCGAAGGCAGAGGATTAACCCACTGAGCCACCCAGGCACCCGGATATTAACTATACTTATTGTGGTTATCATTTTTTCATATATACACCTATCAAATCATTATGTTATATACCTAAAACTAACACAGTGTTGTATGTCAATTATATCTCAATTTTTAAAAAAGATATTTCTTAGCTTTGTCCACGGAAAAGACTTAGAGACAATGACCAGCTCAGTGGCATTCAGCATCCCTAGACCCCACACTCTAACCTCTATTATTTTTCCTTAAAGGAACCATGACTTTGGAAGCATATCTAATACCAGGTCTAGGGCAGGAAATGAACAAGATAAGCCTTGGATATCTTGTCATATCAGAAAGAAAGAAGCCATCAAAGTCTCCTGGGGTCATGGGAAAAGGATTCGAAAGACAATACTGGCTAAAGAGGGGACAATTTAAATATCAATCAGAATAGTAACTACAATGAATTAAAACGTATCAAATATTTTTAAGTATACAAGTTCATAATTATACTAAAAAACACGCCTAATTGATCACCTTTTGGGTTTTTTTTTAGAGAGGAAGTGGGGAGGGGTTTGTGGGAGGAGCACAGGCAGAGGGAGAGACAGAACCTTAAACGGGCTCCATGCCCAGCACAGAGCCAAATGCTGGGCTCCATCTCCCGACCTTGAGATCATGACCTGGGCAGAAATCAAGATCCCTTAACCGAGTGAGCCATGTAGGTGCTCCAACAAGAAGCTTTTTTTAAATTGACTCTCTCCTTACCCTGGATTAGCTCCCCGGTAGAATGCTCATGTTGGCAGGATGAAATATTTCCAGGTATTACTAGGGAAGTTTGTTATGGAGCTGTCATGAGGGCTGGGTGAGGCATGACAACTCAGCAGAATTCTGCTCTAGGCTTTCAGTGCTATGGAAGGACATCAGACCACTGTAGAGCTTGGCTTCAGGTGTCCTTGGGAAACCACAAGTGGTGGTGGTACAGCCACAAACTGGCTGGATGATGGGAATCTGGACCCTGTCCTCCGTGGTCTCCAGCTGGCGTCAGCGGTGTGTGCATCTGTCATCCGCTTTTGGTGGATCTCATATTTGTTTAGACTTGTCCAGTTGGCTAGAAGCTGGCTTTACATGAAATGGAGAATGCTGCTTTCACAAACACTGGCTCAACATGTCAAAAATACCAGCTGCAGTAATTCAAGATAGTATCAACTCTTTGACAAGCCTGGCTTTGTTCAAAAGGGGAATGCAGGGATTGAGTCATCTTTGGAGGATACTAGCCTAAAGAAAGAATCATCAACAATTCAGAGCCTGGTGGACACCTATGGGAAGCAGAAGAGAACACACCTGAACATGATGGAGAAAATCATTTCCCTAGTAAAAGAACTTAAGGAAGAAAGATCCAGACAATTAAGACAAGAAGAGATGATGGCTGAAGTTCTGAGAATGACCTGGTCACTGAGTTAAGAGTCACCATATCTCAATAAGCATTTCCAGCCAATAGCTTCCTCATTATCCCTCCCAAGGGTGGGCGTGGTCTAAAAGCACTTAGACCTGAGCTGCTTTTTCCTTCTATTCAGGCCTCCTGTGCTGCCAGGAGGCAGCCACCTACCTACGCTCCAATGTGAGGTTCATTACTGCCCTGATCCAAGGAAATAGTACCTGTGGAGACCTCCTTTTCCTTCTCATTGCCTGGGAAGCAGTTCTCTCCCTTCTTTTTGGGCTGGAGTCTCTCCTCCACCTTCAAAATCCTAAAAAATGGGTGCTGTTTTGAGGTTAATCCAATTTTCAAATGAACCACCTATTGGAGCCAACATCAGAAACTCCAGACTTTTTTTTTTTTTTTTTTAGAAACTCCAGACTTTTAAAAGGAATTTTAATCTCATTCATTGGCATTTTAAATGTCATTTAAAGGACCATTCCTTTTGATCAAAGTAACATCCAATAGAACTTAAGTTCTCAGAATACTAGTTTTGTTTTCTTTTTTTTAAGATTTATTCACTTATTTGGAGAGGGGGGGGCAGAGGGAGAAAAGGGAGGGAGAACCTCAAGCAGACTCCCTGCTGAGTGTAGAGCCCAAGTGGGGCTTAAACCCAGGACCTTGAGATCATGATCTGAGCCAAAATCAAGAGTAAGATGCTTAACTGACTGAGCCACCTAGGTGCTCCTTCAGAATATAACTATAATAATATATATATTATTGGACATATTTATATATTTTTAATAATTTTGTTTTTATAATTATACATTTTAAAATAATTTTATTATTTTTATATAATCTTATAAAGTTGTTTTTCTTTTTCTTTTTTTTAAAAGATTTTATTTATTTATTTGACAGACAGAGATCATAAGCAAGCAGAGAGGCAGGAAGAGAGAGGAGGAAGCAGGCTCCCTGCTGAGCAGCGAGCCCGATGTGGGGCTCGATCCCAGGACCCTGAGATCATGATCTGAGCCGAAGGCAGAGGCTTAACCCACTGAGCCATCCAGGTGCCCCTATTTTATTTTTCTTTAAACATTGTATAGATACTGTGTTTTATTTGATTACATGTGCAGTTTATCAATGGTGTACAATTCCAAGTGGATTCTATAGAGTTCTTCAGAGGGTCCCAGGCAGGACTGACCCCTAGCTTTGTCTCGTAATTCAGTAATACACATTTTATTGGCTTTCTCTTTTTGCCTGTGTCACTCCCCTGTTTTCTGGCATTATCTTCCAAAGAAGTCACCTGCCCTTATGATCCCTGCCTCTGCTTCCAGGGGAAATGAAACAAAGGCATTGAATGAATATCCAACCATCCTAGGTAAAACTAGACCCTCTTGCCTCTACTACTAGGGTTGTAGTTAGTGTGTACATTGCCATCAATAAATGAAGCTTAGTCATGTCTCTCTGAACCTCAGTTCTTGTCAGAGAGAAAGTGTGCCATGGAGATAATGTCATCCCCAGAGGACAGGTGCCTCTGGCCCAGGAATTCTCTAGAGCCCTCCCATGGGGTCTGTGCCTTCTCACATGTTCCTGAGTGTATCTGTCACGTTAAATTCAATAAGATTGACTGAGCTGCACCTTGCTTACTCCATTGTTTATCTGTGTCACCCAGAAAAGTACTGCAATCTTTGGTTATAGTTGTCCCCCCATAGCGGTGGGAGTCAACCAGTGTTTGGCACCAAGCTAGTAATTCGTTTTCAGTAGGATAGCGGTGAGTGGGTGCGTTGGATAATTTTAGGAGCTGAGAGACTGGAGTAATTCTGCACTTAAGCCAATCCCGGTTTGTGTCAGAGACCATCTCATGAGAACTAGGTGTGCCCCATCAATCTTGGGGTCTGTGATAAACAACAAGGTAGAACGTTGTCCAACACAGGACACTGAATATGAGCAGTCTTTTTTTTTTTTTTAAGTCACCTGCAGCATCTGAGGCCAAGATATGCCATTGAAATGAGAGCTTTGGGATTAGAACAGGTGTCTGGTACTCAAGGAATGATGCTCACAGGCCCTTAGACTGGGAATAGGGTGGATGTGGCAGAGACATTCTTCAAAAGTCTACTGATTCTTGGCTCTCTGTCTTTATTTAAGAGAAAAAAAATCAAAAAAGAAAAATGATTGGAAGCTTGGCTGAGTGTGCTAACTCATGGCTTCACTGTACTGTACTTACCCTTAGGTCTTACTTTGTAGGCACCCCGATATTAGCATTTTTGGCTTTTTTTCTCCTGGGCTAGTTTTTTAAATTTGTTTTGTTGGTGGTGGTCTATTTTTCAGGAGAGAGATCCCTTCTGTCCTCCTGCGGAAGGTTCAGACCTGGCTGCTGTCATTCTAGGAGCTGAGTAAGAACATGGCACTAAAGGCTCTCACAACTCAATACACAGAATTTAACTTAATCTCCCGATTTTACCATTTGCCTTACTTCCCTGAAATACCCCTGAGGCTGGAGCTCTGTTTTAACTTTTCCAGCGAGAATGCCTGTCTTCTTCTGTTGGAATGGGAAGGATTTAGCTGTCTGGAAGCACCACCAATAGAGCCGGCATCTGGAGCACTAGCTGCTCCTTATATGGGCTTACAACTCATCTTGTCACCTCAAAGTGACAGGTGCCTTCAATGTCACAGTTGTTTTGTCTTGCCTTTTGGCTTTTCTGACTGCCAGTGCTGAAATTTCAGCTTTCTCTGCTTTGTGAAGTCTCCACACCTCCTCCTGCTTGCCATTTTCCATGTTGTGTTCTAGCAGCAAATCACCTCTCGGAAAGAACGTTTCTCAGCTTCCCTTGCATCTAGTTGGGGAAACAGGACCAAGTTCTGGCCAAAGACACATAGAGGGAAATGCTAGGAGAGACCCCCCGAGTGCCCCCTTAAAGGGGTCTGAGCCCAGTGACGGATACTCCTTTTACTATTCTCCCTCCTTCTTACTGCCTGGAATGTGGGCACAAGGGCTGGAACGCCAGGAATTATCTTGAACTCACGAGGAAACCTTGAGGAAGAAAGCTGTGTAGTAAAATAGAAATACAGGAGCCTTGGTTTCTGGTGGCTGCAGATTTGCCCTGGAGTAACACCAGAAATAAAATGCTGTAAGTTGGGTTGTAGGGTCAGATGCTGCTGTGTCTAATCTTAGCTCATTCATCTTTTATCCTACCCCTTTAACCAAATCTTTGATGGTGGCAAGAGGCAGGACGAACAATTGTCAAAGTTGCTAAAATAGTGAGCAACCCAACCTTGCTCCTCAAACCACCTGAATGAGATCCCCACCTTCCAAATCAGAGTGTCCTCTGGGCAGTGATACCACTACGTAGGACGAAAAACATCTACAATTTGGGGGACTTGATGTTTTCTACAGTTTAGGGCACTCATCTAAGAAAAAGAAGACAAAATTAGATACTCGTTTAGGAGTTCCCTAGAAGCAGAGCCTGAGATGGAGATTCCTGAGCAAGTAATTTATCAAGGGCTCGCTCTCAGGAAATTGTTGGGGAGTGAGAGATGCAGGAGAGGGCCAGAGAAGCTAGGCAAAGGTGTGGTTTCAGAAGATATCTAGCCTTGGCCTGACCTCCTGGGGGAGCTCTGGAATGTATGTTACCTGGCTATAAAACAAGGGTTTTAGGCCCCAGCATCAGTCAGTCATGGAGGTGGTCCAGCATCCCAGTCATCTCTAGGGAAGTGGCTCCCCGAAGCTACAGGTGGTCAGCTGCAGGGTGCAGGGTGCAGATGTGAGTCCTTAGTAATCAACACTTGCAGCAGCCGGGATGGGTGCACTGTCTTGCTGGAGGGAATTAAGTCAGGAGGCCAGGTACAAAACGAAAGAATGGAAATAGTCATTTAAAATTTTTTACAGTCCCTCCCCCTGCTCTTGTGCTCTCTCTCACTCTCTTCCTCTCCAATAAATAAATAAAATCCTTAAAAATGTGGGAAGGGGCCTGGATGGCTTAGTCATCTGCCTTCAGCTCAGGTCACAATCCCAGCGTCCTGGGATCGAGTCCTCCCACATTGGGCTCCCTGCTCAGTGTGGAATCTGCTTCTCTCTCACTCTATTCTGTGTTCTCATGCACTTTTGACCTCTCAAGTAAATGAATAAACTCTTTAAAAATAAATTTAAAAAACAAGATTTTTTAAAGTTGGGGTGCCTGGCTGGCTCAATCAATAGAGCATGGGACTGTTGATCTCAAGGTTGGAGTTTGAGCCCCATGTTGGGCATAGAGATTATTTAATAAAAGAAAAATTTAAATTTTTAAAAATTGATAAAAATTGTAAATATCAGAAAATCCGGGAAAAAATTTATGTATTACGGGTACCCCAAATCTCTCTATAACACTATTTCTCCTTTTTTGCTTTTCTGCATAGACTTTGATCTCTCTTTCTCTCTCTTTTTTTTAGTAGGCTTCATGCCCAGCATGGAGCCCAACATGACATGGGGCTTGAACTTATAACCTTAAGATCAAAACCTAAGCTGACGAGTCAGATACTTAACCCACTGAACCACCCAGGCACACACCTCTTTCTCTTTTTTTTTTTAAATAATCTCTGTGCCCAACATGGGGCTCGAGCTCACAACCCTGAGATCAAGAGTCACATGTTCTACTGACTAAGCCAGCCAGGCACCCTTGATCTCTTCCTCATATGACAGTGGTTTGCAATATTGGATGATTATATAAGGATGATTTAATTTAGCATGATTGTTTAAACTTGTTTTTTTATTACTGATAATTTGGAAAAGTTTTTTTTTAAAGATTTTATTTATTTATTTGACAAAAAGAGATCACAAGTGGATAGAGAGGCAGGCAGAGAGAGAGGAGGAAGCAGGCTCTCCGCTGAGCAGAGAGCCTGATGCGGGGCTCGATCCCAGGACCCCGGGATCACAACCTGAGCCGAAGGCAGAGGCTTAACCCACTGAGCCACCCAGATGCTTCTGGAATTCATGACTAGTAATGTCATGTATATTTTTAGAATTATTGTCAAATATAGTAAAGCCTCTGTCACATACGAACTGTAAGATTTAAAGATATTTCAAGTTTTCTTGGGAAGTGATAACCCTTAAATCTTTTTAAGTAGGGGGTGCCTGGGTGGCTCAGTCGTTAAGCATCTGCCTTTGGCTCAGGTAAAGATCCTGAAGTCCTGGGATCGAGCTTTGCATCAGGCACCCCACTTGGCGGGAAGCCTGCTTCTCCCTCTCCCACGCCCCCTGCTTGTATTCCCTCTCTCACTCTCTCTCTGTCAAATAAATAAACAAGATCTTTTCAAAAAAATTTTTTGAATAGGCCACAGACATCAACCAGTTTGTCTGCCACGTCCTGTCTCAGTGGAATAGAATGAGTTTTATGTTATCCTTATTGATGCAGTATTTTGCATTAAATCAAGAGTCAGTTAATCTTCTCCCAATGAGTGACATGTCATCAGCCTTTGTGAAGACAAGATGCATCAGGTATGCTAAGACACAATCCAATACTTTGCAATGCATATATAATGTATTACTTCAAGACAGATGTACTCATTGTGTAGAGTCCCACTACAGACAGTAATTCTGATAAATTCTATTATGCACAAAAGAGTGGGGAGAAACCATGATACATTTGTAATTGTATACATCACATTGTTGAGTATATCACTGACAGGATAGAACTTCCTTTTCAACAAGGAAGATGAAAACAGACTCTTGCCGTCTTAATAATTTTGCTTCTCTAGCGTTTGGAAGAATTTCCAATAAGTTGACTTCCAATAAACTCCATTCATTTCAAATCTTGTTTCTTTCCCCTCTACCCACACTGTGCATTGGTGGATAAGGTCACATTGCAGTAAGACCTCTGTCCCTTCACTTTCGTGTGACAGGATGCCAGGAGAGTAGACATAGCAGACAGTAGGGATACTCCTGGAAGCCATTTCTGCACCTGGACAGCTACCAATACTTTCCTTTACACAAAAAGACTGCAAAACACATAATTATATTCTGGTAAACCCAAACCCAAACGTATGCTTAGTTCAGCTTTCCATTAAATGGATCCCAGCATGCTTATGGCCATTCCAATGTGACATGACTGAGGGAAAGTCAGAACGGAAAGAGATGGTGGTCTTAACTGACTATGATTAAAATACCTTCTTTGAATTTTACTCAAATATATGACGATGTGAAAGCATTTCTAAGCCCATTTTGGGCCTTGAAGCTTAAGCTTCGCTAAGTTGTACAGTATCTCTGCCTGTGGGTAGGACAGGTAGAATAACACTCAACCCAGGAACATTTAGTTTATTTATGCAGTTGTCACCATGGCACCGGGAAATACAACAGCCACTATGTCCCAAATGTCCTTGAGATTCAGGAACATCCTTTTATCCACAAATTCAACCCTTCTCCTTGATCTTAATCTCTGGTTTTTGCATGAATTTCTCCCAATTTCATTTCTCTTTCTTCCTCTTTTTTGTGCTTACAGGAATTTCAAATGGTGAAGTCTCATCCTTGTTGTTAGACCTGCGTTTCCAAGGATCTTGCTGATCAAGACACATGCTTACCAAATGAGTCATGTTCACCCAACTCTGCTAATTCAGCGCAATTTATTTCTAACAAATTAATACACAAAGTATTTTTTCAAACATATATATCTGCATGATGCTTTAATCATTTGTATCATCTAACCAGATATACTATATATACATTTATACTTGGAAAAATTTGGTGTCTTAAGTACTTATAAATCTGGTAAACTTCCTCAGAACAGATTTCTCTTTTGATCAATTCTATATTTCATCATAAGTTTAAAAAAAATGTGGCAATATAGCAGGGGATGGTGGCCAATATCTCTGGTATGAGCAGCAGAGGCTGAAAGTGGGATCCATTGCTACAAATTTTTACTTTGCAGACCAGCTGATATTTTTCAGAAGGTGCTTCTGTCAGCTTTTAAGGCTTTTCCACTTCCTTAGGCTTGTTCTCTGGTCAGAATGGTGGACTGCTGAAGCTGATTATCTGTCGCGCAATTTAATTTCCTTGCGATCACCAATCTCAGTACTACTGAAGCTTTACTAATTATTACTGTTGCAGATACCAAGTTGACCAAAGGTGACTAACAAGCACTTGCTGAGTTTCTCTATTGATTTTAAAACTATACAGTGAAGCTAATGGGAATATTAGTACTCAAAAGTCAAAAAGGGACATCGGAAGCACTTCACAGAATTTGGAGTTTGAAACGGGAATCTGGGTTAAAGTGTGGAGAGTTTGTTTATTTCACAGCCTTGGGTACTTGAAGATCAAATTCCCTTAGATGAGCAACTACGACAGGTGATCCTGTTATGCAATGTAGAAACTTAGGTTTAATATGATCTTGCACGAAACTTATTTAGCCACTAATTAAAAGCAGACAAATAGACTGATTAGGTCATGAATTGGCAACTTTGGTCATTCTCTTTATTTATTTCTTTATTTAGCTGAGTTTGCTCTCTTTAACTTCCCCTTCAGTGTGTGATCCATGGACTAAAAATGCAGGGGTTTTGTGTGTATTTTATTTATCACAGACTTAATTTTTTAAAATATCTAAAGAAAACTACAACGATGTAAAAATTTGATGGCTGATAGTTTGCTTATTGCCCTTCTTTTCTCTCTCTCTCTCTCTCTTTCCTTCAAACACATTGCGTTATTCATTGTTTTTTTTTTTCCTCATAGTTTCTCTAGTATTCTAAAATTATGTGGCATAGGGTCTGTCTCTTTTAACGATGAGTGTATATCACTGGACATAATAACTATAGGCTTTTATTCCCATCTCAAATGTAGTGGTATACACTGTTGAACAATTAATTTGGTTGTGTGCTAAATTCTTTTTTTAAATTGTTTTAATTTTTAATTTTTTTGAGAGATAGAGTGCGTGCTACAGAGGGGCTGGGCCGAAGGGGAGAGAGAGAGAGAAAGAGAGAATGCCCAGTAGGCTCGATGCCCAGTGTGGAGCTTAATACAAAGCTTGATCCCATGACCCTGAGATCACAATCTGAGTTGAAATGCAAGAGTGGGTTGTTCAACCAACTGAGCCACCCAGGCACCCCGGTTCTGTGCTAAATTCTGATGTTGAATAGTATAGTCAAATCTGGGTTTTAAAGTTTTTGAAGCAACATGAGAGATCCCGATTACATGTCCTCATAATTGCAGATCTCTGAATGGTCACGTATTACCAGAGAAAGAAACTAACATCTGTGTAACAACAACACTTCTGTAAAATTATAAACTGATATTTGATAAGAAAAAACATGAGAGCATCAATTGTTGCCCTTTGGTATAAATTAGGCAATGGATAAAGTATTTGCTTTTGTAAAATGACAATATAAGTGACATTCTAGATTTTTTTTTAAAGATTTTATTTATTTATTTGACCAAGAGAGATCACAAGTAGGCAGAGAGGCAGGCAGAGAGAGAGGAGGAAGCAGGCTCCCTGCTGAGCAGAGAGCCCGATGCGGGACTCGATCCCAGGACCCTGAGATCATGACCTGAGCGGAAGGCAGAGGCTTAACCCACTGAACCACCCAGGCGCCCCTACATTCTAGATTTTTAAAAATTGGCCAGCTATCCTATTTGCCTGAAAAAAATTAAAATAATAATTAAATATCTCTTCTCCCATAATTCAGTTTGAATGAACTTTTCTGATAAGCCAAATTCATTTATAACAAAGGAAGCTCGTTTTAATGAAGTCAAGCAGCTTATAATAACAATAATTAAATTTTAGCTAATTGGCATAAAAAACTTATTAGAGCAAGCACAATTCAGCTTTTGAGGAACGCTTTAATCTGATTCACATTAATCACTAAGAAAAAACATGAAATTTCAAGGAATGCTCTCTTGAAAGGAAATGAACACTTTAAATTCTAATGTTATAAGTGTATTAATAATTTTCAATTTTTCAAGGAAAATACTTGGAAAGCCTATATGAAGGATTTGTCTAATTCTGAGTATGAGTTTACTCTAGATGTCTCCTTTTAGAAATATTTAACACTATAACTTACAATGAGATCTTGATTCAAAACCAATCCTCTGCTTTGCTGTTATATTGTTATCTTGGACTGCTGGTGTTTGGTAGGTATTATGAACTGAATTGAGCTTCCCCTCCAAAAAAAATTAATAGGTGGAAACCCTAAACCCCAATGTGACTGTATTTGGAGATGGGGCCTTTAGAGAATAATTAAGTTTTAATAAGGTCATAAGTGTGAGGCTTTAATCTAATAGGATTGGTGTGCTTATAAGAAGAGACACCAGAAGCCTCCCCCACCCCTCCACCCCTGCGCCTCTCTCTTCCCCTACCATCCCTCCACCCCTGTGCAATCGCAGGGGAAAGGCTATTTGAGGACACAGTGAGAAAATGGCTGTCTGCAAGCCAGGAAGAGAGGCCTCTCTACAGCAATCTTGATGGCAATTTGATCTTGGACTCTTAGTCTCCAGAACCGTGTGACAATAAATTTCTATTGTTCAAGCTACCTAGTCACCTGTATTTTGTTACGGCCGCCCGAGCAGACTAATATAGTAAGATATCCGCACAACATTGGTATAAAAAGACAGCACATTATATAAAATTCTGGGTCAGCAGATTGTCAAGGGCTGATGTGAGAGCATCAGGTTCACCTTGGAGAGCATCACAGTATCACTTTGGAACAGAGGCGATATTTCCAGTTGAAACAACACAGCCCAAGTAATTTGATGGGGCTTTAGCTCATCACAAAATTACAGATGCTCACAGCATTTCAAGAATCCCGGAAGAGACTGGAGTCTTGCAATGTCTATTATTTTCATTTAAAGCATACCATAGACTTAGACTTTTAGAAATAGAGAGAGGCAAGAAGGTTTTCCTTGGGCTGAGAGATCTAAAGGACATGTTGAAGGGATCCAAGTGCCATCAAGGTCATCCTGGGACTGGGACAGATCTTCATCCCAGAACTCTTAGGTATGTGTTGCTGAGCCAATGGTGACCAAGCAGACCACTTGGGAGGGTCAGAGAATCAGTGCATGGACGCCCAACCACTTGGATTTGCCAAGTTCTTTTTCTTTTCTCTCTCGGGACTTGAAAGATAACGATTAAACTTAAGGTCATCCTCTCCCACTGGTGAGTGTCAAAGTACATTGTACACAGAGGACCTGACTCACCCCTAAACAGTCAACAGGTAGTTGACATTTGTCCAAATGCTCCCTGATTGGAGGGTTCTCAGTAGAACCCTGCGTGCTTTGGGGAGCATTGTGAGCAGGGGCACTAGAGGCAGCTGGGGTGGCTGTGAAGGAAGTGGTGTGCAGGAGGGGAGATGTGAGGCACCACCAGCCAGAGAGGGACTTGGAGGGAAAGAGAAATGCTGAAACATTCTGAATAACTGTTCCCCTGGAGAGTATGATGCAATGCGGTCTTTATCTCCTATCAAAGCATTCAGGAAAAATTGTCATCATCATCAGTGATTTGCACTGGAATTTAATATATTGGTCTGGCCTAAAGATGAAAAAAGAACACATATGGGAGCCACAAAGGGGGCCTAGCCACAGACAGATGATATGTGAACATACCTGCATCTGTAGGGAGAGAGACAGAGAGGAGTCTGGAAGCACATGCTTCGCTGTGTTAAATGTTACTACTCCGTAGTAATAATCACAGTGATGGGGTCATAAATTACAAATAATTTTTATTATTTTTGTATTTTGCTGACTTTTCTGATTTTTAGAGTGAACGTGTAAAAACTGTAATTCTAATAATCCCAATGATATCTGCTAATGTTTTTGAGTACCTACAGGACACATGCCAGCCACTGGTCCAGTGTTTACATTACACTGAGTTCATTTAATTCCGACATAGCCTACCTGTGAGATCTACTCACTAAGTAGATCTACTACCCTAATTTGCACATAGTCTACCTGTAGAGGTACCATTGTTCCCATTTCATGGATGAGTAAACTTTTATGATGTATTTACATTTAAAAATAAGAAATAAAGGGGTGCCTGGGTGGCTCAGTCGGTTAAGCATCTGCCTTCTGCTCAGGTCATGATCCCATGGTCCTGGGATGGAGCCCAGCGTTGGGCTCCCTGCTCAGCCGAGAGCCTGTTTCTCTCTCTCCCTCTGTCTGCCTCCCTGCCTACTTGTGTTCTGTCTGTCAAATAAATAAATAAAATCTTTAAAAAAAAAATCAGAAATAAGGAATGGGACGTTTAAAAAGAAAATAGAAGAGCAAAAGGAAAATGGGGCTGGGAAGAAACAACCAGAATCTAGAGTGTACTACATCCTTTCTTCTCTTGCTCTGTGATCAACTAAAGCAAAGTGGAAAGCATGTCTTACTACCAAACTGTGCTTTAAAAATAAATTATTTTATTGAAGCAGATAAGCAGGATGATTAGAAGTTGGGATCCTTGAGCTATCTTTATTCTAGAGTAGGTCTTACACATAACTGAGTCCAATTTCATTTCATAGGTGAGAACCTGGGCTGCCCGAGGAGACAGTGTCAGGGCCGGGACGAGATCCCTTCCCTTATTGCTGTATTAGCACAAGATACCCAATTTAGGGGCATGTTTTAAAAACGTAAAATTAACCACAATTTGTTGCCATAGCCACTAATATTTAAATTAGTCCATCACTTAAGCTAAGCTAGGAATTATTCCTAGAGTTGATTAGAGTCCCACAAAACCTTTTAACTTGGAAAGCACCAGACTATGGGAGAAACCTGTGCAACTTTTTGAAGGTTTTCAGATTCTTGCAAGCACTTCCTTTTTTTTTCTTTTTAAATAAACCATTTTATTAAAGTATGGTTGACAGACAAAATGCTGTACATATTTAATATATATAACTTGATGACTTTTTTAAAAAGATTTTACTTATTTATTTGACAGATGGAGATCACAAGTAGGCAGAGAAGCAGGCAAAGAAAGAGGAGGAAGCAGGCTCCCCGCTGGGTGGAAAGCCCCATGCACGGGATCCCAGAACCCTGGGATCACGACGTGAGCCGAAAGCAGAGGCTTTAACCCACGGAGCCAGGCACCCCAACTTGATGATTTTGGATATAAGTGTATGCCCATGAAACCACACACTCTATTGCATAAACATACCCATCACCTCCAAAAGTTTCCTCCTGCCCTCTTGATTATTTGTGTGTATGTGTGATAAGAATACTTAACATGAGATCTATTTTCTTAGCAAAGTTTTAATATTGTTAGCTGTTGGCATGATGATGTATAGTAGATCTCTATGATTTAGTCATCTCGCATAATTGAAACTACCCTTTGCCTAACTTTGTACCTCTGACAACCTCTGTCCAGCCATTGAATCTTCTAGTTTTGCTCTGGTTTCAACTTGACCGATTGTCAGAGGCTTATTTGGTGTCCTGTTAACAAACAGTCAATACTCTGAAATATTAACTAGTAAGAAAGACTTAACTTGGCTTTCCTATTTTTTTTCTGATCAGCCAAAGTTTTCCTCCAGGGTCTCTTCTTTCCTTATTTTGGTCTCACACCTTGTAGCAAAACAGAAAGGCAAAGGGGTTTTATGCAGAATACCTTAGGGAACATTGTAATTGTTTTTTCTTAATCTGTTTTATTGGAAATGTTTAGGGCGCCTGGGTGGCTTAGTGGGTTAAGCCGCTGCCTTCGGCTCAGGTCATGATCTCAGGGTCCTGGGATCGAGTCCCGCATCGGGCTCTCTGCTCCACAGGGGCCTGCTTCCCTTCCCCTCTCTTCACCTGCCTCTCTGCCTACTGTGATCTCTCTCTGTCAAATAAATAAATAAAATCTTTAAAAAAAAAAAAAAAGAATATTTAGTCTGCTGCCTGCTTCATCTACCAGCATGTTCTAATTGCTAGATATTATTTATTAATACTTAGACCACACAGTTTTTATTTATTAATGACTCTTCATTACCACATCTTTTATAAAACATCTTGAATATTTTAAGTGCTCTATGACCATTTTCACCATCCATTCCTGCTAGTGACTTTAAAATAATGAACACCAAGATGACCAAGATGTTTGAGAAGTGAATCTTTAAAATAGCTAATTACTAACCATGGTATGCACACGGCCAGCTTACACACATGGCTGGAGAGAGGAATCTTGAGAAGGACCCTCAAGCACTGGGTTGGGTCCAAGCTCTACTAAATGTTTTACCAACGAGGGTAGGGGAGCAATAAAAAATTCTCTCCGTTTTTCTGCACCATAACCTTAGGAGAGAATTGTTCTCATCTAACACAAGCCAGGCCACGTCTCCCAGTGTTGGAATACATATGCCCTAGGGAATTGGGGCAAAGGAGAAGCCTTCTCTGGGAACCTCACTGTCCTCATTTCCAGGAACGGTCATGGTCAGCAGAGCAGCTAATCTCACTGCCCGGAGACATGGAAGCCAAAGGGACCTCAAATAACTGTATGTACCAGGATGTTCTGGGTTCTGAAATAGCTGCCTTGACCTCGTGGGCCATTTGAAGAAATGCACACAGAACTTAAAAACAAGTTGTAATAGAGCCTTATCCAACAGAAGCAAGATTCTACCAGACATTTGTGCTTCTTCCCTTTGTTTTTTGTTCCCCAGAATTTCTTCCTCCGCTTCATTTTTTCGCTCCCTAGTCATTCACTCCCTGGATAGTCTGATTCTCCTCCGGTTATAACCATTATGCATAGCAGACGCATAGAAATGAACTTTCCTTAGTGCTGTTGCTAGTCTCCTGGCGGGGGTGGGGGCACACAATTCCACCTTCTCTTGACACGTCTAACCCATATCTATCAGGTTGTCCCTCGTGCTCATGTTACCCCTATTTCGTTTAATGACTTCACCATCCATAAGCCTTCTGCCTATGGAATGCTTCCGGAATCCCCGGACATGGCAGGAACAGGTTAGCTTGTGTCAGACCGAAGCCGGTTTCCAATTTACCTTCTACGTGCTCCTCAATTGTTCTTCCAGAACAAAAATCCAGTCTGACCTCTCCCCTGCTGCCTAACATCCAGTAGTTACCCAGTGTTCGGGATAAAGGTTTATTTCTTTAGCAATGTGTACACGGTTCCTCTGTGTTCTTTACCTTCAATCAAAATCCACCTTTTCTGCTGAATTCTTAGCTCACCGCTTTCTGCCAAATGGCAGCCAGTTTTTCCAACATCTTAGCCCAGAAGTGATTTCTTAATACACCGCCTAGTTCAAGTTGCAGGTTTATATCAACTAGAGAGTTCTCTGGAGATGCTTATAATTATTTGAAGTGGGGGAACAGAGGGAGGTGGTTGGGGCAATTTTGTGAGCAATGAACATTCTAGAGCAGCACTGTAGTTTGCCTACTCCACACGCTGCCAGTGGTAGCCCCAATCAGCCAGGGTCATGGTTGGTTCCAGAGAAGAATGTTCAGATTCCAAATATTGTTAAAATGAGAAGAGAGCAAGAATCCTATGCAAATAATTCTTTTTTAATTAATTTTTAAGTTTTTACTCGAAGTTGTATTTAGTTTTTGGTGAAATATCTGCACTCTCTCTATGGATGAAATCATTTCAGCACCTTTTATTCCTTTTCCCCCCAGCACTACTGGGGAAGATACGCAGTCAACAAATTATCATCACAAGTTTAATTGTTTAAGTTTAATTTTATTTATTAAATAAAAGGGTACAAGCACCATGAGTGAGAAATATAGGACACCCACAAAGGAAACCTGAGATAAACAGCATGTATGTGCAGGCAAACAGAACAACTTGAAATGAATCTATCTTTCTTCTATCTTTTTTTTTTTTTAAAGATTTTATTTATTTATTTGTCAGAGACAGAGGGAGAGAGAGCGAGTGAGCACAGGCAGACAGAGGCAGAGGGAGAAGCAGGCTCCCTGCTGAGCAAGGAGCCCGATGCGGGACTCGATCCCAGAACCCTGGGATCATGACCTGAGCCGGAGGCAGCTGCTTAACCAACTGAGCCACCCAGGCGTCCCTCTTTCTTCTATCTTAAGTGACAACTTTGTTCATTCATGACAAGCCATATGAACAGCTTAAATATAAAATTTATATGTATGCCTTCTCTGTTGCTGTTTATAGCTGTCTGGTAAGAACCAGCAAACATGGGTTCTACTTATGTCAACAAGCAGAGTTGCTGTAGTATATTTATTCAAAATAAGTGATTGTTAATGGGTTCTGATGGAAATAGACAAGTTACCGATGCATTTATGAATTTGGATGTCTGCTACATAAGCAATAAAGCATGGTGGCTGAAAGCAAGCCACAGGGAACCAGACTGGCTTCTGTTCCATCCTGGGTCCACTATTTACCAGCTGTACATCTTGGACACTGCATCTGTAAAGATAAATAATGACATTAGCAATCTCCTAGGTTGTTATGAGGATTAAATAAGTTAGTACATGGAAAACACTCAGTACATGTCAAGTCCTTGCCATGGGGTAAGTGCTCTACAAACATCCCATATTGGTTTCGCTCACATAAAGCAATAACATTGTATTGTATAAATAAAGGTGGAATTTTTATCAGAAATATACAAGGGTATGATTTACTTAGTATAGATAAGGGGGCCCAGGAATTTACTACCACATTTGTCACCTTCAGGCTGAGATTTAGTTAGGGTGTTAAGGAGAATGACAGTATTTTTCTGAGTTCAAATATGACATTTGCTCTGGGATTGTTAGCACATGAAACAGTTACAACAGTAACAGAAAGTCTTCATGTACCCAGCTTCCATTAGACTTATTTTCAAAAACCACACTTCTCTAGAATAGATTAAATCTTTAAAAACTGCATTTCTCTAATTACATGAATATATTGTGTCCCATTTAACCTAACTGTGACAAATTAAGGGAAAGGATGGTGGAGTATGAAAAGCTGATAGAAGCTTTCAATACGGGACGCCTGGGTGGCTCAGTTGGTTGGACGACTGCCTTCGGCTCAGGGCATGATCCTGGAGTCCCGGGATCGAGTCCCACATCAGGCTCCCAGCTCCATGGGGAGTCTGCTTCGCTCTCTGACCTTCTCCTCGCTCATGCTCTCTCTCACTGTCTCTCTCTCTCAAATAAATAAATAAAATCTTTAAAAAAAAAAAAGCTTTCAATACACAAAACACCTTAGAATAGCATCAACAGCAGTTTGTTTTTTCCCCTCAGACTTTGTGCTTAATTCTGGAAGAAAACAAGAGCACAGCGTCTTGAATTTCTTCGCTGGGGTAATTTACAACCCAGTTACATTGCGCACAGCAGCTGCACACATCCTGTTACTCCAGTTCGCCATCAGTTACAGTTACAAATGAAACCGGCTGTATGTTCTCTTTCATAGCTGTTACTGTTCAAATCAAACACCTAAGTCAACAAAATGGTATGAATATTTACGACCATAAATCTTTTTATTAACTCTTCAGTATGGGCTTTAAAAAATATATACCGTCATTTTAAATTCTTAGTTCTACTCTACTCAAATAGACTATAGTAGCGAATACATATCCAGTCCTTACTGTACTCCCGGTGCTGTTCTAAGATTTATTTATTTATTTGACAGATCACAAGTAGACAGGCAGGCAGAGAGAGAGGAAAGGAAGCAGGCTCCCTGCCAAACAGAGAGCCCGATGCGGGGCTCAATCCCAGGACCCTGGGATCATGACCTGAGCCGAAGGCAGAGGCCTTAACCCACTGAACCACCCAGGTGCCCCTCCAGGTGCTGTTCTAGACACGAGTGTCACTCTTAGGAGAAAAGTACACAGAGTAGTTGCAGCTTTTTTCTTTTCTTTTCTTTTTTTTTAAGATTTATTTATTTGACAGACAGAGATCACAAGCAGGCAGAGAGGCAGCCAGAGAGAGAGAGGAGGAAGCAGGCTCCCCGCTGAGCAGAGAGCGCGCTGTGGGCTCCATGTAGGCTCCGTGTAGGGCTCCGTGTAGGGCTCCATGTAGGGCTCCATGTAGGGCTCCATGTAGGGCTCCATGTAGGGCTCCATGTAGGGCTCGATCCCAGGACCCTGGGAGCATGACCCGAGCTGAAGGCATTGGCTTAACCCACTGAGCCATCCAGGCACCCCGAGTAGTTGCACCTTTTAAGAGAATACAGCAACCTCATGAAGAAGAAAGTGAGGGCAGCACAGTACACTTTAAGAACATGGAGTCTATAGATTCCGTATAGCACTTTTATACTGACATCCAGTTTTATGAACTAAAAAGCTTGTATAAGTTTTCATTACTGTTCTAGAAAGGGAAGTGGCGTTTTTCAAGGACCATGTTCCACTTGGTCCTGTCCCTGACGCCAATTAACCAATAAAACCGTCCTCATTCTGCTGCTGTGGGAAATAAGCAGCAGCAGCAGCAAAGTGATAATGACCTTAAAGCATAGTTCAGTTGTAAGCACAGTCAAGGAGACGGAAGAGAGACGAGTGTCCCTCTACACCGCCACTTTCCAGTGCCCTCCGCTGGGAGCACTCCTCATTCCCCACCCCCTCCCGCGGCCAGGAGCCCTCTCAGAAGGGGCGCAGAAGGGGCGGATATTGTACCGGGCGAGGCGCTGGAGGCGGGGCCCTGGGGCTCCGGGGCGGTGCTCCCCGGAGCTGCTGGGCGGACTAACGCGCCCAGGTCGGATACTCCCGGACGCCTGAGCGTGCGCGCCAGCGGTGGGCAGCTAGGAGGTAGCAAGCGAGCGGACACACTAGCGGCGTGCTCTCAGGTCACCGGCGGTGGGCACGATGAGACCCGGAGAGGAGCGGCCGGTGGACGGGGGCGCCTGCGCGGGCGTCTCCGAGCTGGAGCTGCTGAAGCTGCGCGCCGCGGAGCGCATTGACGAGGCGGCCGAGCGCCTGGGGGCCCTGAGCCGCGCGATCTGGAGCGAGCCCGAGCTGGCCTACGAGGAGCACCGGGCCCACGGCGTGCTGACCCGCTTCTTCGAGTGCGAGCCTCCGGTCGCCTCGTGGACGGTGCAGCCGCACTACCACCTGGCCACGGCCTTCCGCGCCGAGTGGGGGCCGCCGGGGGCCGGCGCGACGCAGCGGCCGCTGCAGCTGGGCTTCCTCTGCGAGTACGACGCGCTGCCGGGCATCGGGCACGCCTGCGGCCACAACCTGATCGCCGAGGTCGGGGCGGCGGCCGCACTGGGCGTGAAGGGGGCCCTGGAGAGCCTCCCCGGACCGCCTCCGCCGGTGAAGGTGAGGTGGGGCCCTGGCTCGGGACTTCCAGCGCCTCTGCCCAGGCCGGGCGGGACCCGGGGACCGCAGGCCCCGGCGCTTCCCGTGCGCATCCGTCCCCGCGGTGTCCCGGCCTCGCTTTTGCCGGAAGGCAGAAGAACCCTTGGATAAAAGTCAGTCGTTCTCAAGTTGTCGGCCCAGAGACCTTTTTCAGACTTTTGTTGTCTCTTATGTAGTTGTAAACGATTGAGTAGACTCCCCTAAGGAGAGAACTTAGAACCGAGCCTGGTTGTCGCTGTGATTTATTTTTGGAAACAGAGGTAACCGCAATTTGCTGACAAGGTTGTGCAATCTCTGGAAGGAAGTACTTATTGTAGGGAAACCTATAGTCTCTTTCTTAGGCTCCAAAACATCCTTTGTTCGTGGCAGTCATAGGAGCTGTTGTGATTCGAATCATTGGTATTTGGATAGGAAGTTTTCAGTCATTAGAACTACCAAACTTCCCCACAAAGAGTGGGGAAGTGAATGAACATTTACTACCCGGGTGAGTTAATCCTTAAATTTTAATATTTCATGATTTTAAGATATTTCTCCTTTAAGTGGGGGAAATGCCGTTTAATGTCTATTATAGGGCGAGTTTAATCTTGTGTTACTGTGTTTTTTCAGATGGTATATCCTTCATTCTGTGAGCTAAGATACAGTCGTCTCCATTCGGCTTAAGGGCAAGACCGAGGTTTTCTTTTCATATTCTGTAGCCCATTTTTTTCCAGTGTCAGTAACTTTTCTTTTATCTTAACTGTTTCATCTTTTGTGGCTTATTCTCTTTAGCTGCCTTCTCTTTTCTGCTTCTGGGGGCTTGGTTTTGCAGCTGGGTAGGTTTTTGTTTTGTTGGGTGGGGGTGGGGGGCGTGTCCTTTGGCATTGCATGAAACACTGAAGAGATTTAACTTTAAGGAGGTTTATGCAAGATTCAGGGAAGTCAGCAAAATGTAACTTGAGAAGTCATCAGATTTAAGGAGTCAAGGGTTCGGAGTAAAAAGTAGGTTAATTTAAGAGTTTGAGTGCTTTATAGACTAACAAAGAAGGTTCAGCTTTGGGAAATGTACACTTTTGAAGGGTAATGCATAATTTTAGCAAGGTTATCTTTCCTCTGTGAAAATGAAGTTTATGTTGAGTCCCTTAACAAGCCAAGACTTTTTCCAGCCCATTTCATTGTATTCCTATACATGACCTTGAAAGTGTATTAGTTGTTTACAGATAATTTTTCTTTGTTTTTAAAAATTGTTTGACGAAGTTAAGCTTAAATATCAAAGTAAAATGTTTATTCTGTAAAGTTCTCTTTTGTTTAATTAGGTGTTTGGTGACCAATAAGTCTGCCTGGTTGAACTGGTGGAATCGAATTAGTAAGTTTGTGTAATAGTTGGCTGTTTCTAACTGTGGCATTAAGGTTTATTTAATGCTCTTCACAAAAGTTTAATGAGTTAAGATATTTTAATGAGGTATCTCAGTAAGGAACCAGAGTTCAGGCCTGATATCAGGACATCTAATCCCTGCTCCGCCTGGAGACTTGCCCTGTGTTTTGGGGCAAAACACTTCGCTTCTTGCCTCAAAACCATCATCCCTGAAATGATGGCACACATCACTCACCTACCTCACAGGGTTGTTGTGAGGATACCTAGTAAGTAATCAGAAAGTTCTTTACCAGTTTATGAATAATTATAATAATGAAATAAAAATGTAATAATAAAAACGTATATGAATAATTATATATATTACTAAAAGACTTAATCAAGAAGAAGCCTTAAGAGACAAGTCCTAAAGAATTTGGAGGAGCTCAGTAGATAGTATTTATCTTTTTTTCATCTTTGCCATTAGTTGTATAAAATTGAGTTATAAAATTAGGAAAAGTTTCCTTTTGTAGCTTTAGTGCATACTTGGCATGTAATTAGTATAATAATGAAAATAGAATTTGTGGTTAATTTAACACCGTAGATTTATGCCCCCTGCATTATTGAAGTATCAGAGAACAAAACCTCCCTCCACATAGTTTGAGTGTAGGTTGTGAATACATATGCAAGGGAATCAATTTGATATTTTCCTTCGAGGTTTTTTGTTGTTTTTTTTATTGCTCTGACACAGGTATCTCCTTCTAGGTAATTGTCCTGGGAACCCCTGCAGAAGAAGATGGTGGTGGCAAAATTGATTTAATTGAAGCAGGGGCTTTTAAAAATCTTGATGTTGTTTTCATGGCCCACCCATCCCAAGAGAATGCTGCTTACCTTCCTGATGTGGCTGAACATGAGTGAGTGATCAAGTTGAAACAACTTGTGGAAAACAGACTATTAAGATGTTTGCATGTCCTAGCTGGAGACTAAAACTCCATATTTAGGGACACCTGGGTGGCTCAGTTGGTTAAGCGTCTGCCTTCGGCTCAGGTCATTATTCCACGGTCCTGGGATCAAGTCCCCACGTCAAGCTCCTTGCTTGGCTGGGAGTCTGCTTCTCCCTCTGCCCCTCCCCCTGCTTGTGCTCTCCCTTGTGTGCTTTCTCTCTCTCTTTGACAAATGGATAAATAAAATCTTAAAAAATTTTTTTAAAAAAACCCCTCCATATTTATACATTTAAAAAGTGAATTGAAAAATGATGATGTGATGCCTTACTTGATTTCCTTTGAATAACATTTGGTCATTCTCTTCTAGTTGAGATTGAATATGGTATTCATAATGGGACTATTAAAGTAGTACCTGAAAAGCATCGAAATAGCAAACAGAATGTGTTGACACATGTCCTTTTTTTTTTTCTTAAGATTTTATTTATTTATTTGACAGACAGATCAGAAGTAGGCAGAGAGGCATGCAGAGAGAGAGAGAGGAGGAAGCAGGCTCCCCGCTGAGCAGAGAGCCCGATGCGGGGCTCGATCCCAGGACCCCAGGATCATGACCTGAGCCAAAAGCAGAGGCTTTAACCCACTGAGCCACCGACATATCCTTTTTTAAAGCTTTATTTATTTGAGAGACAGAGAGCACAAGTGGGAAGGGGCACAGGGAGAGGCAGAAAGAATCCGATTCCACACTGAGCGCAAAGCTCGAAGTGGAGCTGGATCCCATGAGTGAGATCATGACCAGAACCTAAACCAGGAGTTGGACCCTTAACAGATGGAGCCACCCAGGCGTCCTAACACATATTCTACTTTAAACTGAGCGATCTGTTTTCTGGAAAATATCTATCCTTTAATATGGGGTTATCCTTGCAACTGACTAGGTGTGTAAGAGGCAGCTTTATTAGAGTTGGGAAGAAAGCACACTTCTCTAGTTTATTGATTGTAATTTGAGTTCTTTGCAAAGAGGGTGAATTATGTTTCTGAGAGAGTATACAGAAATTAACCAGCTGTGGATTTTAGTGGAATTTGTCAGTAGATACTTTGCTGATTTGTCTGGTGTGATGTTTTATTGATTTCTATGTGGATGAGCTCCCTTCTTTGGTACTTGGGAGCATGGATCATTGAAGTGGTTTGAATTTTGTACACCAGAACTTAGAATCACAGTAGTTAATGGTCCACTTTGTGGGCTGTCTCAAGGAGCCACTGCTCAGCTGTTTCTGGAAAACCACATATTCTCCCCTGTGGTAGCTAGGGATTAATAACCGAACCATTCCAGCAGAGTTTCTTACTTGTACTCAGTGATCTTACATCTCAGCATCTTATCAGGCCTTGTTTTCAGGGGATGACCATTTTAATGGTTCTGGTATCTTCATTCTTATTCCCAGGAGCTGGTGCAGTGGCAGTAGGAAGAATCTTTCCACTTTGGTTTTAGGGGTAGTGGATAGGAGGACATGCCTGGAGAAGCTTAGAGGTTATAGATCTCTGCCAGTGCCTCTGCCTCTCACCTATTTGTTTTCCTTTACCTTCTCCTACCCTTAAGACAGAATTAGCTGAGCTTTGCAGACCTTTGATACAGAGTTACCACAATGCAGTGTAGAAGGAGACCGGAGCCCCCTTTTTTATAACTGCAGCATCTAATCCAGAATTGCATGTTTGTTTGACTTGAATTTTATACAGATTTAATTTGTACAGGAGGTCGACTGAGCAAAGATGTCTTTTTCTCTCTTTGGGGAGGAATGCCATCTTCAGTCACTGTATTACATGACAGTAAGCTATAACTAAGGTGCATAAATTGTTATGTTGTTCCTACAAATGATTTGCAAATAAAAATTCCAGCAGTCTGAATGAATTCCCAACAAGTGTTGGGTAATTCTAATTACAGTACCTGGATTTTCTTTAGCAATTTTGAAAAGAGTAATTCCAAATGATGTTTTATTTCCTAGCATGACTGTAAAGTACTATGGAAAAGCCTCCCATGCTGCTGCGTATCCCTGGGAAGGATTAAATGCATTGGATGCTGCCGTTCTCGCCTACAACAATCTGTCTGTTTTGAGACAGCAAATGAAACCAACCTGGAGAGTCCATGGTAAGGATGTCAAATGTTGCGTGTGATAGATGGTGCTTAATATAGTTGTGCAGTGTAATTAGTGTGTGAGTTTTAAAAATTGGAAACATTTTATGTACTTCATTTGAATACTCCAAACTTCTTAAACATTTTCAGAAATTCATGTGACAGAATCCTAGGATGTTTGTGTATATTGGATAAGAAGACAGTTAAGAGTATTCATGCATAAATTGAATGGTCATTTTGAGGTAGAAATAACTGGTTTTATGTGAGGACATACATGCTTTCTCTGGGTATTTGAAAGTTGAATCTTGATTTTCCAGTTATCCTCACTGTCTATTAATGGTAGCAGATCATTTCCTCAATTTAAAAAAAGTTAGGGGTACTGGTTTTATTTTGTCAGGTGCCGTTAATCCTGAGTAACATCTTATAAAATTTTGTGTATTGCCTTAATGTAACAACAGTAATAAAATACTATTTTGAAGGTACGAGTTTATTTTTTAGTTTATTTTCTTATGATTTGGGATATTGTTACACTTTAATATCTGTTCTTTACCTGATTTTGCTGTAGGCTGAAGTTAGTTTATAGTTGCACTTTTGCCAATTTTCTTAGTTTTTTTTAAGAGAAATACGTAGAAATAATATTTCTGAAAGTGGGTCATATAAATTTAAACTTTGTACTTATATTCTAGTTTTACTTTGAATGGATAAACCTTCTTTCTCGTTGTATTTCCAAATAAATGCATTTGTTTTGACGGCTAATAGTGCTTGATGATTTTTTACCTGCTTTGGTTTCTTGCTGGCTTAAAAATTATGTTCCCATTATTTATATGCCATTTAAAATATTCACTGGATTCTGGAAGTACAAGGGTAATTACAGAACCTTATACCACTTTTTTTTCCCCTTAGGTCAGAAGTTTCTCAAAATATACAACTGTAAAGAAGCCTACTAAAATAAAGTTCTCTTTCAGAAAGCTGGACAGTTATAGAAGTTTTTAATAGCTTTATAATCATGCAACGTAATTTCTTAGCATTATATAAATTCCTTAGAATAAAGTACACAGAGACAATTTTTTCCCTATTAGCTAGAAAGTATTACTTTACCGTGTGTATAGAAACTTTTGTACAACATGTCAAAATCTTTGATTGGTAAATCTGTGAAGCTAGTGAATTTAAATTGTTTTTCTTCGTGTACATACTGGCTGAAAACTTAATAGGTATATTTTAACCTAAAGAAATGGTCTCCAAGCTCAATTTCAGTAATTTGGTTCTTTTTATAGGCATAATAAAAAATGGTGGTGTAAAACCCAATATCATTCCCTCTTATTCCGAATTAATCTATTACTTCCGTGCACCCTCAATGAAAGAACTTCCAGTTTTGACCAAAAAGGCAGAAGATTGCTTCAGAGCTGCAGCTTTGGCTACTGGGTGTACAGTAAGAACTTTTAAGAGTTAATCTAAATTATAATCAGAGGTATATATGTGGGCTGGGGTTGTTTAGTTAGAATATTACCAAGTTAGATTAGAACCCGGGGCACCTGAGTGGCTCAGTTGGTTACGGGTCAGACTCTTGATTTCAGCTCAGGTCATGATCTCAGGGTCATGAGATCGAGCCCCCCTGCACTCAGCTCAGCGTCTGCTTGAGATGCTCTCTGCCCCTCCCCCACCTCACAGGTATACATGCACCTGAGGTCGCTCTCTAAAATGAATAAATAATCTTTTTTTTAAAAGTTAGATTAGAATCTATCTTGCCCCTTTTTCATTTGGCAATGTTTTGAGTATGTAAAATCAGTTGACTGAGTAGCTGATATGAAGGTCTTTAATTCTTACTCATTTTACTCAGTGCCCACATAGGAAGGACCACAGTCCTCTTATTACACTGTTCCTGGAATAACTCTTCATAGGACTGAACCGAATCCCTGCTTTTTTGCAAGTTATAGCCTCCCTTTTAGCAGTTATGTTTTAGAATTACTCAAATAGTCCTATAAAGGGAACTTTGGGGCAAAATCAGCAAAAGCTATTTTTGGCAAAATTACAGGTATGTGTAGCAATGATATAAATACTTATGGCTTCCTGGAAAGTTAAAATAGATGCAGAAGTTAGTGAGGAAAGTTTGTTCATTTGAACCATGAAACCAGGGACATTTATGTACTAATCATACAGGGCATACAGTAGAATGAGAAGCTTGAGAATTATGTCATCTTGCCCTGGGAGGGACTCGGGGTCCAGTCAGAGAGCTAAGATCTGGAATAGGTGCTTCTTAGCCTACTGATTTTGTAACTTTTGGAAACATGATTACTGTCTTATTATTTCATCTGTTTAGGCCTCTGTTTTCTCTTGAAAAATGGAGATAATATAATCTATCTTCAGGTTCTTTTGAGAATTAAATTAGGTGTTTGTTAAAGGTTAGGGCCTAACTCTCATCCTTACTAATTTATTTGTTCTGCTCTCCTTAGACTGGAGATGTGTGATTTATTCAGCTAGTGAATGGTGTCTCACAGTAGCAGTGATTCTCAGGCAGCATAAATGTTCAGAGAGGAAAAAAATTAATCATTCATCCCTTATTTATTTATAATTATAATAAAAATATTTATAGAATAAATGCATGAACTGTTATCATTAGCTAGTATCACAAGGGGAATATTCCTTTAGGACGAGGTGTATTGTTACTAGATTTTAATCTATATTTTAGATAGTCTCGTAATAATTTTTTATATATTGGCTGACTTGTAATACATGACCAGGTTTTCATTCTTTTTTTTTTTTTAAGGAACTGTTTTGTTTGTTTGTTTTTAAAGATTTTTATTTATTTGACAGATCACAAGTAGGCAGAGAGGCAGAGAGAGAGGAAGGGAAGCAGGCTTCCCAGCGAGCAGAGAGCCCGATACGGGGCTCGATCCCAGGACCATGGGATCACGACCTGAGCTGAAGGCAGAGACTAACCCACTGAGCCACCCAGGCACCCCAAGGTTGTCATTATTTCCAACTTAGATATTGCTAAGAATAGAAGAAATGTTCACCCCACCATTTTATAATTGGGTTTTACTAGTGTTACTGGTATTACCTTTAGTTTGAGGAACTGTTAGCCATTTGGATTTAATCAAAACAAAATCTGTAAATCCTCTTAACTGGCCACTGATAAACTGCTTGTAAATCTTCATACACCGAAATACTGAAATTAATAAGTGAGGCCTGGGGGCGCCTGGCTGGCTCAGTCGGTAGCGCATGCAGCTCTTGATCTTGGGGTTGTGAGTTCAAGCCCCACATTGGGTGTAGAGATTACTTTAAAAAATGAATAAATAATAAGTGAAGACCATAATCAGCCCTTCTTCGCTGTGAACCTTGCCCCAGGGTACCTTTAAACCTTTCAGGCAGTAGTGGCAGTGTCAGCTTGTATTTTGGATATGAATAAAGCTTAATTTTTTCTTGTAGAGGCTACAGCCTAGAGCAGTGTTTCTCAGTGCCTGGTTTTTGGACCACCTGCAACAGAATTACTAGGAGGTGCTGGTTAAAATGGAGATTCTTGGGCTTCCCCCCCCCCCCGTACCCTACTGAAGTTACAGAAGTTGAGACTCACTGGCCAGTAGAGCGAGGTGACGTTGTGTGGTTTGGTGCATAGATCACATAAAGGAGATAGGATCCTAGGGAAGTCTCATTGTAGAAAATACATATTTTTTAAAGGTAAAATATTTGAGAGAGTTTATATCTGGAAGGGGAAGTGTGCCCTTAAAACTCTTGCTGGTTTGAAAATTAGATAGTGAATGAGTTTTTTATTTCAAAACTTGTTTTATAATTTTTTATTAGGTAGAAATAAAAGGTGGAGCCCACGATTATTACAATGTTCTTCCCAATAAGAGTCTGTGGAAAGCTTATATTGAAAATGGAAAAAAACTGGGAATAGAATTTATTTCAGAAGACGCAATGCTGAATGGCACTTCAGGTAATTAAGTTCCTTCATGTATACTATATTGTGCTATTTGAGGAAGGAAAATACCATTTTTGACTAAACGGTTTTGTTTGCAGCTTTGGAGATAGGAGGTTATTGCTCTTGTTTTTAATATTTAACATTTTAAAAACATTTTAAAAATATACTTAATATATAATTTTTAATATTTAATATTTTTCACAAAGTTAATGGTTACGGGAAAGAAACTAATGAACCCCTTTTTTTTTTTTTTTAAAGATTTTATTTATTTATTTGACAGAGATCACAAGCAGGCAGAGAGGCAGGCAGAGAGAGAGGAAGGGAAGCAGGCTCCCCGATGAGCAGAGAGCTCGATGTGGGACTCGATCCCAGGACCCTGAGATCATGACCTGAGCCGAAGGCAGCGGCTTAACCCACTGAGCCAACTCTTAAGTGAATATAAAGTGTTAAATGAGCAGATTTATTTTTAGAAATAGCCAGCATACTTTTTCCTTTGTATTCTAAATACTTGTAGTGTTTTAAGTTTGCTGAGTTCTAATTTTTGAGTAAGCTACTTAAAGGAGAACTAGAATTTTGATTCATTGTCAGTCATCAGTAGGCAGGCTAGCAGGTTATAAGGGGGCATTCCAGTTTTTGAGGTGTGACTATTACAGTTGTTTACTAATAGTTGTTCAGTAAGTAACTATTAGAATTTAAGTAGTTATAAGTGTATTGGGGGTTATTTTAGATTTTGTTCCTTTTAAAAGCATCATTACTAATATGTTTGCATGTTAGAGATGTTCTCCTAAAATACCGTAATAGATGTCGATGAAGTGGACTTAAAAGGACTTGGCCATAGAAATGGGGGTTGATGTCATTTATTGAGATGAGTTCAAGAGAAAGCAGGTTGGGGTATGATAAGTTGGTACATATTATTAGTATGTTAAGTTTGAGGTGCTTATGGGACTTCTAAGGGGAGCTGTTCAGTAGCCTGTTGAATCCAGTACCTCCCAAAGATGTCTAGATTGGAGATAGAGAAGTTGTCAGTATCTGAAAGGTGATTAAAAACACGGGAGTTTTGGGGTCCCACAAGTACACAGAGAAGGAACCCAAAGATAACTCCCTAGGGATGACCAGCACTTAGGAGACAGGCAGAGGCAGCAATTTAGGAGACAGAAAGCCAGACAATCAGGAGAGAGTCAAGTCATGGAGGCCAAAGGAGTAGAGAATTTCTAACAGGAAAGGAGTGGCAAATCATGTAAGGTGCTGTAGAAATTGGCTAAGTATAGTCTGGTGTTCATTGGACTAACAATTAGAAATTCATGGCTTGTCTTAACCTTTCCAAGGGTCTACTGATTTTGGAAATGTCACTTTTGTGGTTCCTGGGATTCATCCATATTTTTACATTGGAACTGATGCCTTGAATCATACAGAACAATACACTGAAGCTGCAGGTAAGTGTTCTTAGAAGTGACCATGTTAGGCACCTGGGTGGCTCAGTGGGTTGGGCCTCTGCCTTCGGCTCAGGTCATGATCCAGGGTCCTGGGATCGAGTTCCGCATCGGGTTCTCTGCTTGGCAGGGAGCCTGCTTCCTCCTCTCTTTCTGCCTGCTTGTGATTTCTCTCTGTCAAATAAATAAATAAATAAAATCTTTAAAAAAAAAAAAAAGAAGTGACCGTGTTGGCATACGCTCTGTGGTAGTAGTTGCCTCTTTGGTTTAGCCTGTTGTTACTTCATTATCTAATGTGACCTCAGAGAATACTGTATTGGGGTGGGCATTTGGAGAGGCAGTTTTGATATCAAGCGCTAACCTGAAAACCAGTCATTTATAATAAATAATGAGGTTTTCCCATTTATTTTCTCTACTTTTTAGGTTCACAAGAAGCTCAGTCCTACACTTTACTTACCGCCAAGGCTCTGGCAATGACTGCATTGGATATTATTTTTAAACCAGAGTTGCTAGAGAGAATCAAAGAGGACTTCAAGTTGAAACTTCAAGAAGAAGGGTTTTCAAATACAGTAGAATAAAAGGAAGATCTAGGAGCCACTTATGGATCATTGAGAAGTAATGATTTTTTCTTTAATCTTTTTTAATGATGGAGGAGGGCATCCTTAATTTTTAGTGTTAAGGGATTCAAATTCCTCTTACCTGAAACGTGAGAACATGATGTAGAGAAAACACATGACCTCATACCTAAAATGAAAGTTTTCAGGGGTGCCTGGCTGGCTCAATCAGTAGAGCTTGTGACTCCTGATCTCAGGGTCATGAGTTTGAGCCCCATACTGGGCGTAGAGTTTACTTTTAAAAAATTAATTTAAATAAATAAAATGAAGATTTTCACACATCTATGTTTGATGCAGTTGTGATCTTTTAGGAGTTGATACATGATGGCATTTCTTTCTTTCTTTCTTTCTTTTAAGATTTTAAGTAATCTCTACACTCAACGTGGGGCTCGAACCCAGCCCTGTGAGATCAAGAGTCACATACTGCACCGACTGAGCCAGCCAGGCGCCCCTGTGATGGCATTTCTTAAACAACCTGGATGATACATGGTTTATCAATGATAGTATTTTATAAATTCAGTTGTTGTATAAATGTATTTTAAAAGATTCAAGGGATTTCAAACTATATTCAGAACTGACCCATGAAAGATTTTTTTCCTTTGGTCCAGGGTTGTGATATAGTTTTAAAATTCAAGTACTAAATTTAGGGAAGGTTCATTTTGAATATCTGACTATATCTGCTTTAGTTTAGAGAATCTTTTCATTGATAATAAAAGCAGGTTTTAATCAGAAATGCTGTGGGAAACAACTAATAACTCAGATACAAAGAATAAGCTTCAGTTTTACCATTTGAAGGAAAATGAAAAAATTTTTTTAAATTAACTCTGAGAAGTGACATTAAAGTGCTTTTCCTAATTCCATATTTCTGTAATAGGAAATAATATAGATGGATAGGGTTAGACTCTTTCTGTGAAGTGTTTGCTTAGTATAGCTCAGTGTGTACTTGAGGGACTTAACAAGAAAGGAGCAAAGTCTGTTTGCTTTGAATATTAATGCAATATAAGGGGGTACCTCTACCCAGCAGCCCTATTTAGGCTTCTGCTCAGAAGCCAGCCTGTCCAGTTTATTGAGTATAGGGGACAGAATTCTAAGCCTCCTTAAGCCCCGTGGTATCTCAAGTTTTTCTTGGTTCTTAGGGTAAATTTCTTGAACATGATAAAAGAATGTGAAAAAAAAGTATCTGGTAAAGCAAATACTTTAAGCTTTGAATATAGTAAAGCTCACTCTTTATTTTAAAGGGAGTCTTCAAATTTGAGTTTATTCCAAAAATGGAAGATAAAAGTGTTTGACCTCTGTTTGACCTCTCTGTTACAAGCAAGTCACTCGGGACCCCTGAGCCTTGAGCTCCCCATTTGGAAAGTTACATCACTCATCCTTACAGTCCTTTGAACCTGTGATTCCTATTCTGACATTATTTAAAGTTGAAAAAAAGAGAAGGAGAGTTAGTAGCTGAGACTTGGTTTTCTTCTGTATCAAGGGACTACAAGCTAAGGCCTCATTTGGCAAGCACCCGCTTTTATATGGCTAGCATGCTAAAAATAATCTTTATATTTTTAAACAGTCCTAGGGGGAAAAAAATACCAGAGACCAAGACCAGATCATGTGACCAGAAACACTGAAAATATTTACTATCTGGGCTTTTGTGTAAAAAAAAAAATTTTGCCAATCTCTGTCTTACGTAACAGTAAAATAAAACCGGTTTCTCTTTGACTTCTGTCATATAATCAGATCTTCTCCTAGGATAGAACTTCAAGCCAATTGAAAACTCAGGGAAAGGGGTTTAGATGGCAGTGGCCTGGTTTAATGCACTGGCGGTTTGTCCTGGTCTGGAGTTCTGGCATCTTCAGACATTTGTTTCTTGTAGCATTTACTTCATTCTGACCTACAGCTCCCTTGATGCCTTAAGACGGTCCCCTCTGCAAACCAGTCTTCTGCTCTTCACATGAGCTTTGAGAACCGGGTCTTGGATGCCACACCCCTTCTGATTATTTGTAATCTCAAAGAGCCTTGGTCAGTATAGATTTTACAAACAGGACAGGGATCAGCAGAGGCTTCCGGCTGAGAACTGGGTATGTCCAAGATGGCCGGTTTCTGTAGACGGAATTCGTTTCCTCATTATCAACTTAATAAATTTCGCAACTATAGGTTTTAAATTCCTTACCTAAGTCCTGCACTCTGAGGAACACGGTTGTATTTTCTAAAGCCTCCATAACATCCTAGAACAGGGATTGTTAGCAGGTAACCAACACACTAATAATCTTCTCCTGTTTTTTGGGGAAGTGTCACAAGCTCATTGTTATTCATACAAAGCATTTGTGTTTTGTGATTGATTTACTTTTTAAAGGTGAATTAGAGAAAATTTCAGGTTAGTATTCCATCATTACTGACTCACTCGGGCTCTGGAAAATACTCTTGCATGAGAGAAAGAGGTGAGGGCTGAAACTGGCGGCCAGGGATCATCTGCTCCAGTGCTCTCTGCCATAACCCGGCGCGGGGACTGGCGCTGATCTGCCATGAAGATTTGCATCCCATCTCTGTTTCCGTAATATTTTATTTTCCTTCCCATTTTTGAAAAGCTTGGTCAGAATACGGGTTTATTCGTTGGAATATGTCGTGGATTCATTGTGTCAGAAAAAAGGTTGAGAACTGATGCTCTACAGTCTATGTAGAGGTACTTTTTTTTTTTGTTTTTAGTACTAGATTGAAACTTGACATTTTATATTACTTTACTAGTCTTTAATAGAATTTGGATTTTTTTAAATCCCTTTTTATTTTTTATATACTAGTGATTTTTTGAGCCACATATAGCCATACTATAAAGCACAAATAAACATATACATAAATGCTGGAGTCAAAAGTCTCATTCCAGAGGAACCAATGATCACTAATCCTCATGATCTGAATGTAAGAGACTGACTGCTTCCTTTGTAATGACAGATTTTCCTTTTGGAATGAAGCTCTTTTTATACCCTCATACTTCAGAGGCATGTTTCCTCAGTAATGGTGCTGAATTTCCATAAGCATTTCTAGTTGGCCTAAATTTCCATTGTTGGTTGATCCTCTCAAGATACATTAAATCTCCAAAGATTTGGGAAGAGAAAGGAAGCACTAGATTTCTGATGAACAGTGTCACTTTTAGACAAGGCACAATTATATTTAGCTCTTTTCATTTTTTTATTTGACAGAGAGAGACACAGCGAGAGAGGGAATACAAGAGAGGGAATGCAAGCAGGGGGAGTGGGAGAGAGAGAAGCAGACTCCCTGCAGAGCAGGGAGCCCGATGCGGGGCTCGAACCCAGAACCCTGGGATCATGACCCAAGCTGAAGGCAAACTCTTAACCAACCAAGTCACCCAGTTGACCCTGTATTTAGTGCTTTATACTTAAAAGGTGATTGCATATTTTTCGGAGGTTAACAAACAGAACCTTTCAGAATTTCTAATTTTGTATCTTATTTTCGAGGAAAATTGTATTCTCGTTTGAGAAAAGGGGCAACCAAGTTTTTCTCCCAGAAATAGTTTGAAAGATGATGCTTAATTACCACTTAGGATCAGTGTTGTTACTCCTCCACTAGATTATATATCAGTATAGTGATACCACACAGCAATATGTCTATATATTATTAGAAGCCAGTATCTTTTCAATATACTTAATTTCCTTCAAGTACACTAAAACCTGAATCTTGGTGGGAAAAAAGGCCCTGACTTAGTGCAAAGTTTAAAATTATATAATTTTTTTAAAAAGGTTGATCGTGTTTTTCCCCTAAACTAGAAGTATAGGTGGACCTGCCTGTGTCTTTATTTTTATGGAGAATGCTTTCATTACCATCTTTTTTTTTTTAAAGGTTTTATTTATTTATTTGACAAACAGAGATCACAAGTAGGCAGAGAGAGAGAGAGAGAGAGAAGGAAGCAGGCTCCCTGCTGAGCACAGAGCCTGATGCGGGACTTGATCCCAGGATCCTGGGATCATGACCTGAGCCAAAGGCAGAGGCTTTAACCCACTGAGCCATCCAGGCGCCCTCATTACCATCTTTTTAATGATCTTTCGTTGTTCATACCCTGCATTGAAAGTCTTTTCCTCAAATATCAACTTTTGGCTATCTTTGCTAAATTAATAGACTTTAAAAGGTAGAGTCAAATTGATTTAAACATAATTACAGACAGAAAAGATTTTTTCCATAGTGACTTAATTTTAAAAAGCAGGCCTGACAACAGAACCTGTATAAAACAATTATGTGGTACTATTAATTACTAAATTCCTCTATGCCTTTTAATAAGACAGTATAGTTAATGTTTAGCTTTTCAGACTGCTTCTCATTTTTAAATATTATCCATATTTTATGGAACTACTCAGGAAGTTTATCCTTTTAATTACTTCTTTGTATAGCTCAAAAGGGCAGAGGCATTTAGGATACGCTAGAACATTTTCATGTGTTTATGAATACTTGTATAAATTGACAGTTGATTTTCCACAGTCTTCCAAAGGATACTTTGATATTTTAGTTGTTATTTAGCTGAACATTTGTGAACGTTTGTTCGTTCGCTGAACTTAGTGAATATTTGTGGAAGATTGCACACTTCTCAGCTTAAGGTGGTAAGAAGAGTAAGTGTATGCTTAAAAATGCTTGGTGGTGGTGGTGAGTTCTCCTAAGATTTACTTCATCTGAGCACCTTGGTGTTGAGGGAACATCTGAAAGCTACTGTATTGGAAATTTTTCAGGAAGTGTTTCTAAAATATTTGAAAATACCTGAATCATGTCTGTTTGTTTGGATAGAAGAAATTGATATTAAATGTTTTTTTAAAGGATGATTGTCTAATACTCTTTTTAAAAAAATCTTTCTGATAGTTGTCGTGTTTTATACTTTTCTAACTTTTTACCCAAAGCATCTCTTGGGTGTTGTGGAAAGTGCCCTACATTGTGTCCAAGCCTTCAGACTATCAAAGCGCATTTTCATTGTAAAATAAATCCAGTATCTTTGTGCTGGCTAGCAACTCTTTATAAGGCTGTAAGGTATGATAAACTCCGTTTTATCTCTTTAACGTACTTCAGGCATTTTGCAGTTCATTAGAGGATGTTGCATTTTGATGTGTGGGAAGTTAATATTTTCAAGTAAGCGATTTCTACCACCATCAGGTGATAGTTTCTGTAATATTTTAATACATACGTATTAAAGTGTGTATAAACATCTAAAATGGTAATAAATACATTTAATAGCAGTTGTCTTGTGGTTGTTTTCAGCATACACAGAGATAAGAAAATTCATGAAGCTAAAGTATAATTCCTCGAATACATTGTGATATACTATTCTCTGATTAATTCATCTGTTTTACAGGTGATGATTTGCTTTCAAACTCTAAATGTTGGGGCACCTGGCGGGCTCCCTCAGTAGAGCATGCGACTCTTAATCTCAGGGTTGTGAGTTGAAGCCCCATGTGTGGCATGGAGTTTGCTTAAAATAAAAAAAGTAGAGAACAAAAAATTCGTATTCTTCATATAATGGAGAATTTTTTAAGTTGTGTTGTTTAAAAATGAATATTTTACTAGTTTCATAAGCTTAAAAATGCCAGTGTAAATTGTACATGGTAAGAGATACATAATTATAGTATTGCATTTTCCCTAAAAAGAATTTTCAACTTTATTTTTTTTTATTTTTATTTTTTTAAAGATTTTGTTTATTTGACAGAGACCACAAGTAGACAGAGAGGCAGGCAGAGAGAGAGAGGGAAGCAGGCTCCCCGCTGAGCAGAGAGCCCGATACGGGACTCGATCCCAGGACCCTGGGATCATGACCCGAGCTGAAGGCAGCGGCTCAACCCACTGAGCCACCCAGGCACCCAAGAATTTCCAACTTTAATACAAAGTAAGTCCATCTGATAACTAAATTGCAATATGATAGGTTTTTAGATCTTATCAGTGGTTGAAGAATAAGTGCCTCATAATGAAAAAAATTACAAGTGTCTTCATATGAGAAAAATTTAGGCTGGCTTTCAAATTAGAGTCCAGTCCTTCTGTCTCATGATGGAAATGTGAGATTCGCTTTTGTTAGTTCAGTGGACCAAAGTATCCAATCACCTTAAAAAATAAACCTCAGAAATATAAAACAGAAATACAAGGTCAGGGACGCCTGGGGGGCTCAGTGGGTTAAAGCCTCTGCCTTCGACTCAGGTCATGATCCCAGTGTTCTTGGATAGAGCCCCGCATCCCACTCTCTGCTCAGCAGGGAGCCTGCTTCCTCCTCTCTCTCTGCCTGCTTCTCTGCCTACTTGTGATCTCTGTCTGTCAAATAAATAAATAAAATCTTTAAAAAAAAAAAAGAAGTACAAGGTCAGGGTCTTAAATAGACAAGAGTGTTGTTTAGGTCAAAGACTAAGTTAGACCTTGCCCCACTGAGTGAACGATAAATTACGTTAGAGTTTGAACTTCTGTCGATCTGTTGTGTCACCATCTGATGCAATATTCTGTTAGCTTAGGAACATGGAAAGCAGTTGAGAAATTTCATGTTCTCCCATTTGAGCTTCATTTGTTTAGGGAATACCGAACCTTCTAAATCCAAGCATTGTTAACTGCCTGTAAATGATATGGATTCAGGGTTAGTGATCAATCACCTCATGCGTGCCTTGTCACCTGAGCCATTCCTCATGTGTTGTGGTAAGAGAACCATACATTCCATGTCACAGAACCCACTTAGGCAGGTTGCATGTTCTTTAAGAGAAGGTCCCATGTTAAATTATACACACACACACACATAAACACATATACATATACACACACACACACACACACACACACACATATACAGACACGTGTGTGTGTGTGTGTGTGTGCGCGCGTATGAAGAACTTGTGAAAGAAAACCCCAGGCAGAAAGAGATTGCAACTATGGTTCTCTTGGGTTTGTGTTTCTAGGTTTCTCCAATCCGTTGTCAGTCCATGTTCCAGCCTCTGATGTTGCCATGACCCCTTTGTTGTGAGCACGCATGAGTTGTGTCTTTCCACAATGTCAGCTTTCCCTTATCATAAAGCAAAGTTAATCATGTTTAAAAAGCAGGTTCAGGATTCCAAACTCAATGACATTTCACCGTGTGATTAGCTTGACGTCCTACCCAGCGCACAGAGCAGAACTTAAGAGAAGCCACACAACAAACAAAATAGCAGAAGGGTACAGGAAACAAACAAGGCAATCTGTGGGTGCGGTTGAGATAAGGCTTCCTTCCGTGGACACATAGTGCTTATCACGCTCCAGCAGGAAAGGATCTGAGTTCTGTTCAGAGATCCGTCTGGCTGCTGCCTTTTTTAAGTGTCCAGACACAGAGGGGTCATGCCTGAAGAGTGACAGTTTGCTGCAAAAATCCTCTCCATTTCAAAGGGGTTTTAATCAGTCTGGGGCCCCTGCTTCTGCTTGTTACGAGTGCTGGGCTGTCAGCTGATGCTGGTCCCAGCGATATCTCATGTGGCTGGCTACACCACCTTTTTTTTTTTTAAGTAGGCTCCACACCCAGCATAGAGCTCAATGTGGAGCTTGAACTCAGGACCTCGAGATCAAGAGCCAGTCACTTAACCAACTGAGCCACCCAGGTGCCTCTCTGCGGTACCCTGAACTGCGTTCATCTTTGCTTGACACAGGTCCCTATCTGAAACAGGCTCCTGCTTGACCTGAATGACTCCATCTTTTTCTCTACACCCTTCCACCTTCTGCCACTTAACTAAGTTCTCCTGGCCTAAATGCAATTTCTTTACTCTGTAGATCCAAGACTGGACAAAAATGAATTAGGAAATCAAAGGGGAAAAAATAGCAAAAGCTCAGAAGTGAATTCACATAGCACAAATTTCTTCTTCTTCTTTTTTTTTTTTTTATTAAAGACATGTATTTATTCATGAGAGATGGGGTTGGGGGAGGCAGAGGGAGAAGCGGACTCCCCACGGAGTAGGGAGTCCCAATGTGGGACTCGATCCCAGGACCCTGAGATTATGACCTGAGCCAAAGGCAGATGCTTACTGAGGCACCCAGGTGCCCACAAATTTCTTACTCTAAGATGACAACATAATTTCACTATCAAGACTTGTTTTTTGTCCTCACCTTGATTTGTCACAACCATATTTATTCATCTTTTAATGTATGGCTTGATCCGTGCATTCCACTGCCAGGGAACCTACTTTCTGCATACTCAAAAGCATGTCCTACATGTTGAACCAGATGCTGATTTTTTTTTTTTTTTTTGCATTTTTGTTTTGTTTCTTTTTTTTAATAGTCTGAAGGATCCCTCTCACTTTGGGCTCATTTGCAGACCGCCATCACCGAGCTCAGGGTAGACCAAGGAGGAAAAATCTGAATCTGATTCTGATTGCTAACTCCTTTCCTGTCTCCTGAAGAGCTAGTTTACCCTTTTTCAGCGCTCTGGAAGGCCTATACAGACTGACATGGAATTCTGATATCGGTGAGGAGGCATTTGGATTAGCTCTCCTGGGAATTTAGACTAGGGTAGGGGTGTCATTTAGGTGACGATGAGCCCTAGAATTTTAATGACAAGTCTGGAGTTGAATGTTATGTACATGCAGAGGACATTTTTTTTTTTTTAAGAGTATTTATTTATTTGAGAGAGAGAGCACGAGAAGTGGAGGGCTGGAGGGAGAAGCAGACTCCGTGCTGATCAGGGAGCCTGATGCAGGACTTGGTCCTGAGACTCCAGGATCATGACCTGAGCCAAAAGTGGTCTCTTAACCAACTGAGCCATACAGGTACCCCAAACTTAATAGCCAATATAGCAATCACCCAGAAAAGTAAGAAAGGTACTATACTGCCTAAAAATAAAAGCTGTCTGAAAACTTTTCAGTGTTCATCAGGCCCGCTGGACTTCTGTTTACTTTTTGTAGGTGAAACTCCCCCATATTCTTTTCTTTCTTTCTTAAGCTAGTATAAGTGGGTTGCTTTTCCATATTGTCAGATGCTACTAAGGCATAGCTTAATCCCATTTGTGATTTTTAAAGTCCTAGAAAGCTAGGAGCCTAGAATCACACTCCTATAACATAATAAAAAATACTGATCTCAAATCAACATCCATTTCAGACATTCATTGTTAGCGTAATGAAATAGTGTGACAAGAATATGTATCTAATAAGAGTATTCATCCCAGTATTATTTTTTATCCAATATTAAGAGGAAGATTGCTTTGTATGTTTAAAATAGGGAATGATTTCAATGACTGCAGAATATAAAGAGCTCTTAGTAGCAAAATGGTCATGGTATGTTACAGGAAAGAACCAAAATTAATTTGTATACAAAATATGATGGCAACTAAAAAAAATATATATATATGATGGCAACTATTTAAAAATGTACCAAAAAGGGGTGGCTGGGTGGCTCAGTGGGTTTAAGTGACAGCCTTCAGCTCAGGTCATGATCCCAGGATCCTGGGATCGAGCCCCCACATGGGGCTCTCTGCTCAGCAGGGAACATGCTCTCCACCCCCGCCCCCGCCTCCCTCTCTGCTTACCTGTGATCTCTGTCTGTAAAATAAATAAATAAAATCTTTTAAAAAAATGTACCCCAAAAAAAAAAAAAAAAAAAGATGAGCAGTACTAGTTGCCTCTGCTTAATAGTATTATGAGGGTTTTTTGCTTTTTATAACTTATCCATCCGCCAAGGAAATTTACTTCCCAAATCTGCACTTAGATCCCATGTAACTGAGATTCATCCTCCCTTAGAATTAAAAAAAAAAAAAAAAAAAAAAAAAATTTAAACTCAGTTGAGCTTTGTGGTGGAGAAATATTTTGAAGTTTCCAGGACAAACATTTCGTCCTATCTTGTAGAGACATTTGTGTTTTTGATGTTTGATGTTTTGGGTTTGATGCTTGAGGGCTGTAGACTAGGGGGCAGGGAGCAGTATGGGGGCAGGGAGCAGTGTTCCTGACAAAGTTGTTCGAGATCAACACACCAGCTACAGCTCTTAACTCAAGGCTTAGCACGTATAGTTCAGCCCTCAATATCGAGTTGTTGAATGTATCCATGTAGCTCTTAAATCCCTTCTTGGGAATGATACTCAAAGATGCACGATTGTGTGAGCCTAGTTCAGAGCTTTGCTAACTTGAACGTATGGATGAACTGTGAAGGTTGTTTTAGGCAACAAGCTTGAGCAATGGATCCCTGAACAAGATGAGAGAACCCACTGTGACCACAGAGCTGAAGACAGGCTCTTTAAGTGACCCACTCCAAATAGCTATAGACCCTGACTGACTAATGTGCTAATTACAACCACGGACAGTGCCTAAGATTACCCTAAAAGGCTTCCCAAAAATTCCGTAAGTCTTCATACTCCCTTATCCCGCCCTATAAATGCTACTTCGTGGCAGACAGTCTCTCCTTTACTGTCCTCCCACTGCTGTCTTGCAGTGTGATCAATAAACTTCTATCTCTTTTGTTCTGCTGTGGGTGCATTCCTTCACCACCCGAGGCTCTCTGGTAGCCTCCACACGAATCACTGAAGGGATCTTGTTAAAATATGGGTTCTAGGATCAGCTGGGTGCCTCAGTGGGTCAAAGCCTCTGCCTTCGGCACAGGTCATAATCCCAGGGTCCTGGGATTGAGCCCCGCATCAGGCTCTCTGCTCAGCAGGGTGTGTGCTTCCCGCTCCCCACCCCTAGCCTGCCTCTCTGCTTACTTGTGATCTCTGTCTGTCAAATAAATATAAAATCTTTAAAAAAAATTTTTTTTTTGGAAAAAAATTAAAATAAAATACGGGTTCTAATAGAGAAGGAGAAAGGCGGGTACTGAGGTTCTGCTTTCTTAACGCATTCCTACGTCTCGATGCCAACACTGTTCTGGGGATATCTGAATTGCCAGAATCAGATTGTATTTTTATCCCAATTAAAAAAAAATAGATGCAGTGAATACCCCAATATGGAAATCCAACTGGAGGATGCCATGATAGTTATATTGTGTTACGGAACAGTATTACAAAACGGGAACATTGTTGTAAAGTTGTACCTTAAATCTTCAGTTTTTAGGTAAATCCACCAGACATATGTGGGTACAGGATGCCATATTTCATAACTAAAGACAATTTTGCCAAGATTGTTAACTATTTGAAATGGCAAAGCCAGTAACTATGGAGCCAGGCTCATGTTAAGTGGTAGTCATGGTATTTTGGGGGGAAGCCAGAATACTAAAATTGATTTTCATATGAGGATACTTGTGCGCAGATGTACGACCTGAGAAAATGGTGCCAACTTTTGGTGAAGACTGAGAAATTTTCAGAGTTGGATTTTTTCTTCTCTCATCACACTTGAATGATTTTTTCTAAGCATATCATTAAATTGGGTGATCCTAAGTTGATTGCTTTCTGATAGGAGATCTAAGAGAAAGAAACTTAATAGAAAATAACAAGTGGAATCATGTTAAATGTGCCTGAATGAGATTTAACTCTTGGCTTTTGCACACAAGAAATCTTGCCATTGTGGCCCAAATATTTCCTAAAGCAACTTGCGTTCCTATTTATTTATTTATTTATTTTGAATATGGAACGCTTCACGAATTTGTGTGTCATCCTTGGTGCAGGGACCCTGCTAATCTTCTCTGTATTGTTCCAATTTTAGTATCTGTGCTGCCGAAGCGAGCACGTGTTCCTCTCTATTTAATCCTTATCAAATAATTCTATTGACCTCGCAGCCTACAATACTTTTCATTTCCTTAGAATCTATCCTTTTTAGGGACAATGTTTTAGAATTACATTCATATAGATTCTATGTTGCAACCCCCCAGATTAAGATTATATTTAATATTTGTTGCCAGGACCTTTTTTCTTGCTCTAGTCGTTTTTCTGCAGTGTTAATACTACTCTTAGAAATGTCAATTAAATTTTTAAACTAAGGAAATGGTAGAGACTTGGGGAGTATTTACATTTTACATTTCTTTATACATTGTGTTTCTCTGTCTTATTTTCAGTTTTCAGAGTAAATAAGAGCTATAAAGTCGAAAGGGCTTTTGTATATGGGACAAACAGGTAGGTACAGGAGGGTTCAAGCTACAAAATGCCAAAGGTGCTGTCAAATTCATCAGACAAATCAAAGTGTCGAATGCTGTATAGACCAAAAAAAGATTGAATTGTATCTATCAGTCATTAGGGTTGTGTTCAACTCTCATTTGGCCTGAAAATGGAAGTGTTATTTGTTTTTTTCCCTGCTAATTAGATATTAAAATTTCATCGAGAATTCATCTTACTCATTTCTTTCACTGATTTTTTTTTTTTTTTAAGATTTTGTTTATATGAGGGGCACCTGGGTGGCTCAGTCTTTGGGCATCTGCCTTAGGCTCAGGTCATGATCCTAGGGTCCTGGGATCTAGCCCTACATAGGGCTCCCTGCTTGGCGGGGGCCTGCTTCTCCCTCTCCCACTCCCCCTGCTTGTGTTCCCTCTCTTGCTCTGCCTCTCTCTGTCAAATAAATAAACAAAATCTTAAAAAAAAAAGATTTTTTTTATATGAGGGAGAGAGAAAGCATCGTGAGCAGGGAGGGACAGGGCAGGACACAGGGAGAAGGAAAAGCAGGCTCCCTGCAAAGCAGGGAGCCCAACATGGGGCCTAATCCCAGGATCTGAAGATCACGCCCTGAGACGAAGGCCTAAGGCAGACACTTAACCAACTGAGACACCCAAGTGCTCCCCCTTTACTGACTTCTTAGTCTATGTCTCTTCGTATGGGTTCTTCAGTGAGTTATCACAAAATGAAAGGTTTCTGTACTTGAAACTTAGGAATCTTTAATACAAATACACTATGTGAAAGTGATGTGGAGAACAAAGGTGAAAGAAATGTAGAAAAAATTTAAATTTCCTTACAACTTACAGCCCATTGACAAGTACTTGGGACAGCAGAGTGACCTTCCTTCCTCGTGGAACTCAGCTGCTTCAGTATTAATACTCTGCTAGAGGCAAAAGGCAACGTTAACTTGACCTTAGCCCAACCTCCAGGATCTTGTAAGACTTCTTTAACATATGGAAATCCCTTCAGAAACTTCCTTTATCTCTTCCTTTCCAAGAGATGTTAGCAACCTTCCTCCAAACAGATGGCCCACAGATACACATTTGAAGGGTCTCACGACTAAGGATTTACTAGACAGAGGTAAATGACCTTATCCTAACAAAAACTGCCCCGAAGGTCCTAGAAACGTTGCATTTAGAGACTTAGGCTCTCCCTAACCTCTTCCCTACTTGAAAGTATGTAATCAGTCACTCCTCACAAGCCCAGTGCAGCTCTTTTTCCCCACAGGTCCTGTCCCTATGGTTTAATAAAATCACCTTTTTTGCACTCTTACACCCCCCCCCACCTTTTTTTGCACCAAAGTCATCTCAAGAATTCGTTCTTGACCATTTGCTCCCAGATTCCAACGTGCCTCATCAAAAGCATTTGTTTGTGGGATGCTGGATGGCTCAGTCAGATAAGCATCTGCCTTCGGCTCAGATCATGATCCCAGGATCCTGAGATGGAGCCTTGTGTTGGGCTCCCTGCTCATCAGGGAATCTACTTCTCTCTCTCCCTCTGCCACTCCCCCTGCTTGTGTGCTCTGGCTCTCTCCCTCTCTGACAAATAAATAAATAAATAAATAAGTACTTGTTTGTGGGGCACCTGCATGGCTCAGACGGTTAAGCATCCAACTCTTAATTTCAGCTCAGGTCTTGATCTCAGGATTATGTGAGTTCAAGCCCTGCACTGGGCTCCATGCTGGGTGTGGAGCCTACTTAAAAAAAAAAAAAAAAGAAGTACTTGTATAAAACTGGGTTTTACAAATGTGAGGTTTCATTGTTATTAACAAGCCATTTCTTATTCTTTCTAAAACCTAGCATCACCACTCTTCTCTAAGATGTGAATTATGAAAAAGTTAATGAGTATTGGTTAGGGATATAACACAGAAAGAGAATATTGCCATTGAGTCAAGGCTGGTCTGACTGACCCCGGTTCCTTCCTGGCTAACACTCTACACACCTTTATGATGTCCACATTATAGCACAAAAATGATGATAAACCCTCAAAATCCTGAACTACCAGACAGAGAATACGTTATGTTTGCTATAGGTCAAGTCAACTGTATGTTACAGTATTTTGACTCTTGAAAAATTATTTAATATGGGCATATAATGGTACCTGCCTCTTAACCAAGCAATTTTATTAACCACATCTTCCTATTCTCCAGTTATCCCAACAAAAATTCATGAAGTGCTGTATAGATGCTCACATATGTGGTGAGGTCCTCTCCAAAATCATCCACCAGAAAGAGGGAGCTGCTTTATACTGAAGTCTTTACAAAGTCGTATTAGAGTTCTTTCACATGTAGCTTTGACAGCAAGGTACGGCCTGGAGAAAACGTGAGCATGGAAATAACCTCCGTCAGTGCTACTTTGAAATGCTTGAAGAGGTCCCCTGCAAGAATTGCTTCAAGATAGCAAAGAAATTTAACATGAATTTCATTACTTTTTCTTCCTTACTACCGGTGTGGAGATCACTATAAACTTAAAAAAAAAAAATACTGTAAGTGATTATGTTATAAAGATCAAGAGTAAACACGTATAAGATGTACTATTATGCAAATAACATAATGGACATGACAACATGGACAGCTGTTCTGGACTGAATTTTGCCCTCACTCCACTCCTCTCCCCAATTTATTTGCTGAAGTCTTCACTCCCATGGTGGCTTATTTGGAGACAGGACATTTAACGAGGCAATTAAAGTTAAATGAGATCGTAAGGGTGGAGCTCTACTCCAATAGGTCTAGTATCCTTCTAGAAAAGAAAGAGACATCTAGGGATGCATGGGCTCAGAGAAAAAGGCCATGCTCGGACATAGCAAGAAGGTGACCATCTGTAAGTCAAGGGGAGAGACCTCAGGAGAAACCAAACCTGCCAGCACCTTGCTCTTGGACTTCCAGCCTCCAGAACCAAGAGAAAATAAATTGGTTGTCATTTAAGCCACCTGCTATGGCAACTTTAGTAAACTCATACAGCATCCTCTACATACAGCCCAAACAAAGTGGATGGAAATTCACATGATGTACCCTGGAAACCTTGCTAGATGACTCAGAGTGGCTGTGGTCACGAGCGAGAAGTGAGTGGCAAGGATGTTTGTGAAGAGTTTGATTGAAATTGTTTCATAAATTAAGCATGAGAAAGCAATGTTCAACATGTTTTTAAATATCAAAAGCTAATGTTTAACTATTTCATCTATATCCCTTTAAGTATCTTCTTGAAGGCGTTTTTAAATGGGGGAAATGGAAGACTACCTTGTAATTAGGATTTGTGCAGATGTGGTTTTATTGTCATACTAGAATGAAGCATAGTTCTTGTATGAAGAGATATTATTTAGTATGGATGCTCAGCTCAAGTACCTGTGGAAAGAAAATGACATCATTGTGTAGAATTCACTTTATTAAAGTGAGTTTCGAACAAGTGCTGTTTGGATAAGTTGGGTGGGGGTTGATCCTGTAGGTGTATAGTATGAATAGCTTATTTATTTATTTATTTATTTAATTTATAAACATATAATATATTATTAGCCCCAGGGGTACAGGTCTGTGAATCGCCAGGTTTACACACTTCACAGAACAATAGCTTATTTATTTTTCAATAATACATCAAATTAGAATCCTCTCTCTTACCCCATGCCCTGGCGAAAGGTGGCCATTGTTTTCTGGTTCACAGAAAATGCTGGCATTCACTAAATATAACTGGAGATGTACAGTGATGTCTTCCCATTTCTTTTTCTTTCTGGTGTTCTTTTTTTTCTCCAGAAACCATGTGAATATTTCTCCTCCTAATAAGTAACTAGTAATAGTCCCAAAAGATGTGTTTTCTTGAAGTGTTTATGATGACAACTGTCTATTCCCAAGTTCCTCAGTGAAGGTACCACACTCCTGAGAAAGGACTTCACTTTGAACTAGGACATGCTCCAAGGTGGAACTACATGAAGCCATTATTATGAAACAGGAGACACTGAAACACAAGTTTTCTAGGCTATTTATCTCTATGACAGAACTGACAGAACCCGTATGCATAGACCGTCTTCTTCATAGCTTCCCTACCAGGGAGACTCCCCATCCCCCCAGATCAGAAGTCACTGCACCAATCTAAAGAGCTTTGCTTCTGAAGAGGTGAAACCTCATGAACCATAAGACATAAATAAAAACAGGGAAATTATTTTTGCCTTGTATTAAAATAAACATGAGGAGACACATTGAAAAATAAGGAATAGATATGAAGTGAAGCATGAATTTTGGTCCAAGTGGGGATTTAGGTGCTTGTATGTTTCACACAAGTGAACTTCAGTGCTTCCCAATCCCACCGAGTCCAGGGAATATAATGACGTGTGCACAGAGGGCATCATTCATGTGAATAATCGCTACAGGTTAAGCTACAGTGTGTCCACAACACGGGCAGTGTGCTCTTCCAGAGGATTCCAGTAACAACTATCACCAGTTGCTACAGGTGTCCTATTCCTGGCAGCACCGAGTACGATGCTGTGGATGCAACAGGGGTTTAGTAAGTGCAAATTAAAGCAGTGAATAGGTTGTCTATGTAGTTTTGGAAAGGAGGAGAAGGGTGGGTAGTGGGAACTTTAATTGCCTCATAACCTTAAATTACTTTCATCACACAGGTATTTCTGTGACACTTACAGAAGAAGGTGAAATTTACAGAGTTACAGGCATTTATGAGAAAATAGACCAGTATATTAAATTGAATAAAATATATGCCGCTGGAAAAATTATCCTGGAGTATTTGTCAATGGCATGGGTGTCAATCCTCATGCTCACGTAGCTGCTCCTCTGGCTTTTCCTCTGCGGGGAGCTCCTCTCCGAGGCCAAGGTCAGCTGCACCATCATCTTGTCCGGCTTCTCTCCGTTCTCGGGTATGTAGCTGCCCAGGTCATTAACCTCCCCGTCGCTGTAGCTGCCCTCCAGCATGACGCCTCGAGGCTGGGGTATTCCACAGGTGCAAGGAAGCTGCCAACACAGCAAACACACACTGGGATGTGAGCTCTGCCTCTCAGAAGAAACTGCAATCTGGTCTCGGTGACCTTTTCTCTGTTCTTTTACTCCCAGTTAGGGGCGGGGCTTGGGGAAATAATGGTGTCGGCATGGGAACGTGCTAAAAGAGCAGGTGTCCGTTTTTGTTCCAAGTCTAGGGAGCAACTCTCAGGGAACATCACATCGTGTCAGAGACCCCCCTGAATGTTCCTGATCAGATAATTGTCCCGTTCCCCCTGAGGTCAGAAACTGATAGGAGCCCTGATAAAAATGTTTCTGAAAACATTATGTGTGTGTAGTGTGGTGTGATGGGGTGGGGACTGAAAGGTGTAGCATTGTGGTGCTAGTTTACTCCTACTTGGTTCTAGGTTTCTGGAGGAAAGAACCATTTGACTGTGGACAGGAGGAAGAAAGAAAAGCCAGGTGGGAGGGAAGGTGATCTCAGAGGTCACATATGAAAGAGAGGTTCCTAGAAGGAAGGATGTGCTTCCCTGGAAGTTTTTTGTTTGCTTGCTTGTTTTTTACCCCTCTGGGTTCAAATAATTGTTTCACCATGTTGAACTGTCATCTTGTTTTTTAGCACTAAACAATGAACACCACCACGATTAAAGGGACTTTGTCTTTTTTTTTTATTTTTTATTTTTTTTAAAGATTTTATTTATTTATTTGACAGAGAGAAATCACAAGTAGAGGGAGAGGCAGGCAGAGAGAGAGAGGGAAGCAGGCTCCCTGCTGAGCAGAGAGCCCGATGCGGGACTCGATCCCAGGACCCTGAGATCATGACCTGAGCCGAAGGCAGCGGCTTAACCCACTGAGCCACCCAGGCGCCCCAAAGGGACTTAGTCTTAATCAACTTGGCTTAGCTGCTGATATGTGGCAGGTGCTAAATAAATATTTGAATGACTGAAAGATGTAGCCTGGGTAAATTTCACACTGTTTTCATGTATTATTTTGTTTGCTCTTCACACCAGCTGGTGAAGCAGGTGGAGGGGATGTCACCACCCCAATTTACAGAGAAGATCTGACCTGCCCATGGTCCAGAGCTAGACCAGGCTCTCTATCCCCGTGCAGACCCCTCACCCGTGTTAAGGTCACCTTCTCGCGCAGCTTGCGCTCCTTGCGCTCCTGCACGGTGGTCAGGTAGTTGACGGCTGCGTACTCCAGCACCGACAGGAACACGAACACGAAGCTGACCCACAGGTAGATGTCCACTGCCTTGATGTAGGAGACGCGGGGCATGGAGGCGTTCACGCCCGTGATGATGGTGGACATGGTCAGCACGGTGGTGATACCTGCAAACAGAGTGAGAAACAAGCAGTCGTTTGCCTTTGACCGAAGACCCCAGGTGGCTTCACTCCTCTGTTCTTTGTCTCTTCTGCTCCTTTCGCCTAGAGTATCTCTGTCCCTGCCCCTCTGTCTAGTAAACACCTGCTCATCTTTCAAGATTTAGCTTTCTTTTTTGAGATAGATTTATGTATTTATTTGAGAGAGCAAGAGCGAGCAAGCGAGAGAACAGAGGGAGAGGGAGAGGTAGACTCCTTGTGGAGCAGAGAGCCCCTCTCCATGCTCGATCCCAGGACCCTGAGATCAGGGCCTGAGTCTAAGGCAGACTCTTAACCTGTTGAACCACCTAGGGACCCCTCAAAATTTGGCTTTTTAGGAAGCTTCTTCTGTTCCTCCACCTCTCATACTCACCCACCCCCTCCCACCACATACTGGCCAACACCATCTGTCTCACCTTGTCCTTCCAGGAGAGCCCGCCCTAGATATTTTGGCAACAAGACATTTATTTTTCCATTCAATTGGTTAAAACAGAGATCTATAGGAGCACCCGGCTGGCTCAGTCAATAGAGCCTGAGATCTTGAGGTGGTGAGTTCAAGCCCCACTTTGGGCATAGAGGTTATTTTAAAATAATAAAATATATTTTTAAAGATTTTTATTTTTATTTATTTGACAGAGAGAGAGAGATCAGGCAGAGAGGCAGGCAGAGAGAAAGGAGGAAGCAGGCTCTCTGCTGAGCAGAAAGCCAGATGCAGGGCTCGATCCCAGGACGCTGAGATCAAGACCTGAGCTGAAGGCAGAGGCTTAACCCACTGAGCCACCCAGGCACCCCCCAAAATAAAATATTTAAAAATAATAAATTAATTAATAAATAAGTAAATAAATAAATCCGAGATTATGCATAGGAGCAAGCATATATGTGTTTCTTATAACTACCTCCCCAAAAGGGGGAAAAAGTATATTTCAGTACTGGTGTCCTTGCTGCTGGTGTAGGATCTTGCAGTCCTGGACCTGTATTATCAGCAGTCAGAGCAATTCTGACAGCCAACCCCATGCCAGACTAGGCTGCCCATTCAGCAAGGTTGACTTGAGGACGTGGAGGCCAATTTTATCAAGAATGATGCTGGCCTCCTCTAAGGGGGTTAGATTTTTGAAACTAAAATGTCCATTTAGCACGGGACTGTTCAAGCTAAGGGACAGTTGCTAAAGGACAGGACATTTGTCAGGGGTGTTTGCCTGGGATTTCAAATTAAGCTCAGAACATTTGCTTGGCAAACAACTGAGTCACAGGGGACTGAGGTCACCTTAAGGGCCAGCTCCAACTCAGTGTCACTAAAACCTTGGCAGTCACCCTCCCTCCCCCTTGAAGCCTTGGAACCACTGAGCGAGCAATGGTGGTGTGACTGAGTGACATTTAGGGTGGGGGAGAGAGCTGATGGCAAAGAGCTATTCACAAAATGCTTACAGAGTAGGGATTTTCAGACTTAAGTACAGATCAGAATTACTAGAAGACCTTGTTCAAAGTGTAGGTTCTGGTCCTTTCTCAGAGATTCTGATTCTAAACTTGTAGATGAGACACAGGATTCTTCATTTTAAACAATTTCCCCCAGAGATGCCATTACAAAGATCCCTTAGGCCACCTTTGGAGAAGCCCTGTTTTAGAAAGTGGTGTCCTTATGCAAGTGGGCAGAAAAAGCACCCATACACCAGGACCACTGACCCCAGAACATGGTTCTAACAAAACTAAAGGGGGGTTGTTTGCATGGGCACTCGTGGGGCCCTGGAAACAGTTTTGCAACAGAGGTCCTTAATAATAGTATTTGACCTGTGAATCAATAACCTCGTGTTTCCAAGTTATCTTGCGAATAACTTGTAGGGGTGTAGAACCAATTTGAAATGAATGATTTCATCTGGAAGAAATTACTTGTATTTTCAGATGCCTGAAAGACACACTTGAGATGTTCCTTACCTAAAGGGACTCTGGCTGGCACAGCTCTGCGGTCAATCCAGAAGGAGACCCAGGACAGCATGACCATCAGGGTAGCCGGAAAGTAAGTTTGGAGCAAGAAAAAGAAGATGTGGCGTCGCAACGTGAAGTTAATGTACAGACGGTTGTACCAGCCTGGGGGACACAAGGAAGAAAAGATACCAAACATCATTGCAGCTCAGCTCCTGCACACAACCCATTCTGTTCCAGGACTCAGAAATGCCCTAGACACTTCCCTGGAAACTTGCCAGACATTTACAGAGAGGAAATAAAACCAATGGGAGTGATTATATGATAACCTACGCCACATGGGTGAGTCCCTCTCCAGACATCTTTGGCCCCTGTCTTGTACATAAAGGAAGCCCCTTGAGAAGGCCATTTAAGACTCCTGTTACTCGCTGTTTGGGACAGAACCCAGCAATGTCACTGTCACTTGGTTGCTTGTTAGAAATGCAGACTCTCAGCCCCACCCCCCCGGATCTACTGTATCAGATTCTCCTTTTAACAATATTCACCAGATGACTTATCTGCCAGATAAAGTTTGAGAAACATTTATTTAAACAAGCCCCTTTGGATTTCTTTATGGAGGCAAATGTTTTAAAGTTAAAATACCATGCTAACCCAAACTTTGCATTTAGGAACAGTAAATGATCACAGGCTCAGCATGCTTTAGCTCTGCTCTTAGCATCCTGTACAAGGAGAAAATATGCATGGAGGCGTTCAAAGGAACAGAAGAAAGATGGAAGGAAAAGGAAAAAGCAGGATAAACCCAGGAAGGCAAGGTCTGAACATGAAATGGAGACTTGGCAACGTTAACTTGAAACCCTGGCCTCCTGGACAATTATAATACAATGGTTGTCGCTGTAGAGCAGTCCCAGAAAGAGACTGTGGAGGCGCTGTAGACTGACTGTCTGCCTCCCCCACCCCCCACCCCCCACCCACCTAAATTTGTATGTTGAAACCTAATCCTCAACATGATGGTATTTGGAGGTGGGGCCTTCGGAAGTGATTACGTCATGAGTGGGATTAGTGACCCCATAAAAGAGACCCCAGATTGCTCCCTTGCGCCTTCTCCCATGTGAGGACACAGCAAGAAGATGGCTGTCTATGAACTGGGAAGTGGGCTCTCATCGGACACTGACTCTTCCAGCATCTAGATCTTGCACTTACCAGCCTCCAGAATTGTGAGAAGTAAATTTCTGTTTATTTCTGAAGCTGCCCGGTCTATGGTCTTTTTGTGATAGCAGCCCAAAGAGACTAAGACAAGAGGAAGTGTCAGAATGCTAAGGATGAAGTGGAGGTCCCCTGAAAAACCAAGACTCCTGAGTGATGTATACAGAAGGTGGGGTATGTTGGATTGCCATGATATGCTGGGAGTAAAGCAGTGCCCTCTGCTACAGATTAGAAGACTTAAAAGGTTGTACTTTCTGTACAGTCGTGCAATGTTTTGGCAAAAGAAACCACATAAAGACCGGCGCTTGGGTAGCTCAGGCGGCTAAGCATCCTACTCTTGATCTCAGCTCAGGTCTTGATCTCAGAGTCGTGAGTTCAAGCCTTGTGTTGGGCCCCATGCTGGGCATGGAGCTTACTCAAATTAAAAAAAAAAAAAAAGAAACTACATAAAGGTTTGAATAATACCATCCTAAAGCTGATTAGTCATGACTGGGGTAAGGGTTAGAGAGGGCTGTTCACCTCAGCTTCCAGGAGGAAGAGCACAGAACATGCCCCCAGGCAAGGAGAGGGGGCAAGCCCGTTCAGAGCAAGAAAGGAGGGTGCCAAGGTTATAAAGAGGACCTGTGCAAGCAGTATAGTTAAGAGAGAATTCATTCCAGAAAAAAAGAGAGGTAGAGAAGATTAATTGAGTAGAGCAGGAAGAACAGAAATCAGCAGAGCTAAAATAGAACAGTTTCTTGCCTACAGAGGAGGGGGTTCTGGGAATCCTATCTGGGGTGAAATGCCAGCTGCTAAGCTTGGAAATGACTGGCTCAAACGAATCTCCTCACCTGGCTGATGTCTGAGTCTTTATTAATATTCTCTAGATTATCACTTCCAGATGCTTTGGTGGTATCCAAAAAGCACCTCTCCCCCATGCTTGCCACCCCCTAGACCTGATTTAGGATTTCCACCTTTGGCTTCAAATCCAGGTGGCACAGGCAATGCTCCCTTGACAACCAACTGACACCTTTCCTAAAAGAGAGGATGACCCACCCAGCCAGGCTAGCGCTGACCACCCCCACCCCCGGCCCCACCTGCCCCCACCTGTACTGCTGTAGAAGGCCAGTTTAGTGGTGGTGTGGAATTCTTGAATGAGGAACTGGGAGAGCGAGATCCGCTCATCAGTCTTTAAGGAGTCGTTGCCCTTTTTCCAGTACAGCATGAGGTCATCCTCTGTGTAGGCATCTGAAAAGACAGGAGACAGCATCAGGCTCAGGTACGAGGGGGTGGGAAGCCAGGCCTGTCTGTGGTGCTCCTCGGGGGGCAGCTCCACATCTACCACCTGAACTATTGAGCTGGGAGTAAGAGAGTTGGAATAAACAAGCCGCAGTTTAGATGAAGCAAAACAACATTTTTAAAAAAGACAAATAAGGGTGCCTGGGTGGCTCAGTGCATTAAGAATCTGCCTTCAGCTCAGGTCATGATCTCAGGTTCCTGGGATCAAGTCCCCTCAGGATCCTGGGATCAAGTCCTGCATCCGGCTCTCTGCTCAGCAGGGAGCCTGCTTCCTCCTCTCTCTCTCTCTCTCTGCCTGCCTCTCTGCCTACTTGTGATCTCTCTCTGTCAAATCAATAAATAAAATCTTAAAAAAAAAAAAAAGACAAATGAATTCTCCCTAGTCTTCCAGAAGTCATCAGAGTAAAGCCCTCGAGCCTCAATGCGCCTAATTCCTGCAAAAGTGTTCACCCCACAATGTAACCTGCCATTTATTAAGTTAACACGAATGAAACTGCTATACCCTTGTAGAGCAGAAATGGTGAAATTGTGGCAAAACTGCCTTACCTAGGCTGATTTAGCCCTTTCTTTTCTCCTTCCAAAGCATGGTAATGCATCCATTGATGGCGAATATCTTTAAATACTCTCAAGGTAAAGGGGCTGTGTTCTAACAAGAAAGGACCCACTAAGTGATGCAAGAGAACACAAGTCCCTTCTCTGCAGGCTTCCAGTTGCTCCTACCCAGGGTAAAATCACAGGGATTCCCCCAGAAGGACCACGCCCTCTGGCGCTGCCATGCCCTTGACCCTCACCCACTTTAGTGGGCACACACGGGACTCCAGCTGAGCAAACCTACCAGCAGCCTGGACAGACCTGAGGCAAAAACCTAACAGCGGCCACTCCAGCCTGCTCACGTGTTCAACAGTTATTCTGGAGCTCCCTGATGCCCTATTTTATTCCTCTGTTTTATTCTATATCTTACCCTTGACCTGTGTGAGGATTGGTTTTATGTATCCACTTGGCTGGGCTGGAGCACCCAGTTATTCAATTGAACACTAATCTAGGTGTTGCTCTGAAGATGCTTGGTAGACCAGATGCCTACAATCGGTTCACTTGAAGTAAAGGAGATGATCCTTTTTCTGATCTGATCAGTTGAAAAGCTTTAAGAGCAGATTTGAGGTTTCCCCAAGAAGAAGAAATTCTGCAAGTGGAAGGCAGGTTCAGGTCCCACCCGGGGGTTCCCAGCTTGCCCTTCCCACCAGCACAGACTTGCCTCACCAGCTCCCATGCTCGCACAATCAATTCCTTGCCCTTAATATCTCTTACTGTGTATCTCCAATATTCTGCTTCTCTGTGCATCCTACCTGATGCAGCCTGGAATGCACATTCCCGATGGAGCTAGCTGGGTGTGCTAGGGAAAGCAGGGTACTGGAGCCAATGAGTTAAGTCCTTAGAGCTATGTCCTCAGGCCAGTTATGTCCCTCCATGTAGAATGGAGGTAACAGTAACCTTCTCTTGGAGCTGCTGAGGGTGAAATGACAGCAGGTGGGAAGCCACTATGCGGTGGGTAGTTCAGTTTCTCCCTTGGTCCTGGGATTTATTACTCCCTTTTTCCACATTCAGTGCCCTATGCAGGTGTCCATTTGACCTCTGCATCAACATGCCTACCCTCCTCCACCCCGGATGACTGGGGCCAGGAGATCCCTGACTCACTGCCACAAATGCAGGTAGGTTTCAAAGGTGCCCTGGGCCAAAGAGATTCCTCCCTAGGGCTTGGTCACCAGCCAGGAAGGGCCAGTGGGTGGGTGCTGGTATTCGCTTGGGAGGAGTGGACAGTTGGAGTTATGGGAGAGTCCAGACTGCGCCCATCAAAGGAAGCATTTGGGCAAAGACTGAAAAACAGAGCAGCGGTGTAGAGACCTGGAGATGCAAGCAAGTAGTTCTTGACGCTGTCTCAGTCTTGCTCTTCCCAGAGCTTGGCTCTTAACCTGGGCAGAGCATACATGCGTGCAAGTGTCCTGAGGCCCCTCAGTTGTGCCTGAGGCTCTCAAGCACCACCTGCGCTCACCTGGGCAATTCCCACGGGCAATTGTTACAAACATGTTTTTGGCATGAAATCTCTTCTTCAACAGAAATCTTTTTCAGAGGAATAATAAAAACAGATCAAAATGAGCTCACACATTGGACACCAGGTAGAAATAGCTACACATGGAGACCCAGATTTGCTGAGCCCTCTCCCACCACCCCCCAAGCTATTGCCCAGGTTCCCACAGAACCAAGTTTAAAACCATTGCCGTAGCACCATTAAAAGTGTCTATTATAGGAACGGAGGTTTTAGCCCCAAATTTGTTCCTGATTTTCAAAATAACCCTGCACTTAGATTTAATCTAAAAAAAAAATCACTGAAAACAATCACTAGCCATGAATGAGGGGTCTATGCTGTTCCTGCTAACTGAGAGCGGTGTTGGGAATTACTCGGGTTCTGTGGGCTTCTGTCTGGGACAGTCTACTCACAGCTTTCAATCTCAAGGGAGCACGTTTGTGTGTCCAGGGGAAATCGGCTGAAGTCCATGTTGCACATTGCAGTCACTGTAACCCTACAAGCAAAAAGACAAAAATCCAAAATTTCGGAGGCTGCAAAATACAAATGCAGAATGATAAACAGAAAAGGACTGTTCCGTAGAACTGCCTCCTTATAATTCATAAACAAGGTGTCAAGATTTAGATAAGTAGCTTAGGTATGATAAAGTCATCATAGTACTCAGGGTTTTATGTTTAACTCCAGAGTGTCTCTACCAACCTCTATCATCTTCAAACATATTAACGGTATTAACATATTGACGTATAAGCATATTAATGATATTAATGATATATGATCTCAATCGATATAAAAATGTGAAATTAAAAACTCCTATGATATTGTTTTGTAGAAGAAACCATAGGAGCATATATTGTTCTCTGGTTTTAGATAAATTCAATTTTTTCTTCTTTTATTGATTTTACCCATATTTAATATTTGTATTCAACATATCAGAAATAATATGAATGAAACACTTCTGGCAGTGGCCAAATGGGGAACTTTTTGGTTTTTTACAAAGTTGCTATTTTTATGTTGATAATAATATCTCCTACTGGGCATCGGTGTTTTTAGTGGATAATTCCACGGAGATCATGATAATGAAAAAACACTGAAACCTTTTTTGTACCAGCATAAAAACACTTCCTGGCATCTGGTGGTTTTGTTTCAGACTTTACATGGGAAAATGGGCTTCTGCATCAAAGGGAAAACAAACACGGATCATTAGTCATAGACGAAAGATCGCCCATCCCATGGGGAATCTCATGGCAGGACATGATTAAGAGTTATTGGCTGATACTGAACAAACTATTTTTCCTTCAACCACACACACACACAAAATTGCTATGTATAAGTTGTAGAAACTGTCTGGATGATTCATGGCCAAAAGAAAAAAAAATCACTTTTAATTAAAGTGAAAATTTCAAAGGAAAGAGCTTTCTTGAAACTGAATTATCAAATATCTGCCTTTATTTTCCCCATTCCAGTTGGGTATGGAATAGTTGTATTCTCAAAGGGATTTTCTATTGCTGGCAGCTGGGTAGCCTTATCTCCTCTGGAAATCCTGATAAACAGGGTGTCTTGAGTGGAGAGGAGTCAGGATAGCAGCTGACTTGGAACACCTAATGGGTGGACTTCCATTTCTACTATGCCTAATGGCATCCCCAACAAGAAACAAACTAGAAACTAAGTTTGGTGACTTAGAGCTAATGAAATCTCAAATGCAGGAAGATTTTGCTATCAACAAAAGGACTGAATATCTCTTCTCTTTGTATCAGAAACAGATATTTTTAGAATCACAGATACCAGACTGGTTCTTTGCACCCTGACTTGATGTTTTTCCAACCTGTAACTCACATACCACACATTAAACAAACACAGTTTGTGATTTAATCCATACTATGTTTATATTTGTTTCTCCGTATCTCATTAAATTGATTTATTGGGGAGCACCTGGGTGGCTCAGTCGGGTAAGTGTCCCATCTTGATTTCTGCTCAGGTCCTGATCTTAGGGTAGTAAGATCGAGCCCCTCGTTGGGCTTTGTGCTGGGCATGGAGCCTGCTTAAGATTCTCTGTTTCCCTCTTCTGCCCCCCCTTTTTTTATTCATTTGCTCTTCCCTTGTCTTAGATGGAAACTTGGCACACCCTGTGATTTTTTTTGCTGATGTCTCATGTAATAGTCAAAACCCTTGTAGGTAACAAAGCATGTCTCAATTCAAAAATGAAAAGAATTTGGTCCAAGATATTAAGCAACACTTCAAAGTTGATTCACATTAAGACTTCCGCTCCTCCTCCTGGCTAAAGTATGAAGCTGACATTTGAGTGGTCAATTCCTGCCCATCTCTGATCAGCTCCTGCACAGGCGGAAGTGACGGGAAGCAGGACAATTCCTTGGTAGGTGGCTTCATGCTCTCTCCTTGACGCTCTCTGGTAACCATGCTCTACATGGTTGAAGCTGACTCCTGGGTTCTTCATTTCCCCTGCTGGACCCCTCCAGGCTTCAGGGCTGTCTTAACCAGTCTCAACTCCCCACCCTGGCTCTTGGTTTACCCACCTGCTGTCCCTTCTACACACACCCAACTATTCCCAGCAACCCGGGGATACAGACTGGCCCCACCACACCCCCAGGGTGTTTAGATGGCTCTCTCTTGCCCTCCGACTGCACAACATCCCCCACTGGTAGGCACACATGTTCCAAGCTCTTGGAGAAATGCCAGGGAAGGCTCATGCCCACAGCTCTCTCCCAAGAACAATCTTACAAATCTTTTCCTCAGCCCTCAATCAAGGACTCTTTTTTTTTTTTTCCACTTAAAACAAACCTATGATTTTATTTGCGATGAAAAATCAAAGCATCTGTTTTTAGCCACAAGGGGGCTCACGGACAACTTTGATTCTGAACACACAGGAGGTTTTCCACTTCCTTGCTTCTTACGTAGCGCCTCTGTGATCACATGCAGCGTGTGCTGGGCTAGACTTCATCTGGCTCAGGATTTTATAAGAAATAGGAAATCATACTTAAATTATAAGTGTATGGGATTTATAACAGAAAGTATCACATAGGGGCACCTCGGTGGCTCAGTTGGCTAAGCGACTGCCTGCGACTCAGGTCATGATCCTGGAGTCTCGGAATCGAGTTCCACATCAGGCTCCCTGCCCAGCCAGGAGTCTGCTTCTCCCTCTGACCCTCGTCCCTCTCATGCTGTCTCTCACGCTCTCTCAAGTAAATAAATAAAATCTTTTTTTTTTAAAGTATCACATAGATTATTTTACTTGTGACTCATATGTTCTACATCCTTTTATCAGCCATGTTTACAGCAAGCATACATTCACCCCAGCCAACCAGTTGTTCAACATTCACCAGCACACCAGTGATCACGTGCCTTATGGTCTAGTCTTTTGTGTCCCTGGTGGTACCATCAGGTTGTGATGTTTTTTGGGTGGTTTTGGAGTTGTAGGATGCCTCGACAGCCTGCCTCAGATGGGAGGACTCCAGGAAGAACCACCTCAACACGGTTGGGGGAAGGGATTGTACCTCCTTGACCCTCCTGAGCACTTCTATGACAGAAGGCATCTCAAGCTATGGGGAGGAAAACCCCATACCTCCACTCTGTGCCTAGTAACTAATTGTTTAGATCCCAAGCCAGAGTGAGTCCTGAGGGATCACCATAAATATTCTTTTGGAGGGTGGAGGCAGAAATTCAGCTTCAACGCTGCCCTCTTTGACTCAGAAGATACACCATGCTCCTGTCCAGGCATCCCTTACTTAGACACTGGTATATGGATTCATCTTTACCAGAACAAAGTCTTTAAAACTGAAATGCACCAGGGCACCTGGGGGGCTCAGTCAGTTAAGCATCTGCCTTCAGCTCAGGTCATGATCCCAGGGTCCTGGGATCGAGTCCTCTGTCGGGCTTTCAGCACAGCGAGGAGCCTGCTTCTCCCTCTCCCCTCCCCCTACTCGTGCTCCCTCTCGCTATCTACACCCCCTGAATAAATAAATAAAATCTTAAAAAAACTGAAATGCACCATGAGCACAGCACAGGAGGAGTAAATCACAACAAACAGAGCCCCTTCTCCATGAAGGCCTTCGGCTCATCTGAACGCGTCCTCCCCAGTGGGACCATGAGTTTCTAAAGCTGGCCGAGCAGTAAAAGCCAGGCTGTGGCACCTGTGTTGAAGGAACGCTTCCCCAGGTCAGTGATAAATCAGCACTTGAACATTTCTAAGGTCTCTGAACTCCTAAGAAAAAAGGCCTATATTCTTCCTATGTTAAAAGTGATGCTCAGAAGACCATTCAAAGTCATAAAGCGGCCCAACTTGTGGTGAGAAAGGATAGCAAACATGCCTGTGGCTGGCCCGGTAAGGAAAGAGAATTTCTTTTAGCCCAAGTTCTAAGGTATACCTGAAAGATGGGAATTGAGACATCTAAGGAGGCAAGTCTTTCAGAAGAACACATTATCTATTTCGCTGCCTCCCACTAGAGGCCAAATAAACACAACTCGATAAAACTTGGATCGAAGTTTTTAAATTAAAATATAACCTGCAGGGTAAGGCATAAATCATAAGCATCAGCTTGCAGAATTTCCACAAATGTGTTTTTGAGACTAAATAATTTCTTACAGGTTTTTTCTCCCGCATAAAATAGCTTTCCCTTGACGTAGGGAACGTGGTGCCTCCTGAAGTGTTACATACTTGCTATCTGGTGGTGGGTATGAAGGAGGGCATGGACTTCATGGAGCACTGGGTGTTACCCGAAAACAACGAATCATGGAACACTACATCAAAAACTAATGATGTATGGCGACTAATAGAACACAATTTAAAAAAATGCAAAAAATAAAAAGAAGAAAAACAAAACAACAACCACCAAAAAAAACTAGCTATTCAAAGCCAAAAAGCAAAACTGCCCTTGCGGTTAGAGGAACGCTCTGCCTTCCCGCCCTGCTTCGGGAGCGAGAGGACCTCCAGGAAAAGAGGCAGCCTTACCGCAGGCTGTAGAGCACGGTCCCGTCGGGCTGCACCCGCAGCATGACGTTGTCCGTGGTGGTGTCGTGGATGAAGGAACGCTTGGAGTGCACGAAAAACATGTCTGGGACCCAGATCTTCTTCACTAGCCGGCCGTCAAACGTCATGCTGAGGTTGTTGGTGCTGGGGAAGGACAGCCTCTCGTCCTTCCAGTAGTGTCTCAGGTAGAGGGTCATCGTGAAGTCCTGGAGGGAAAGGGCAGAGAGGGGAACCGCACACATTGAAACTACTGGGTGTCAGCAGGACCCTGGGCACCCCATGGAGCCGTCACCCGGCTGGGGATGAAACCGCAGAGACATGGAGGTCTTCCCTCCAGTCCCTGGGGTTTGCTGCGGTAAGAGGACTGCAGGGGAGGGACTTAGCCAGACACTTCTAGCAAAATCCATGTCCCTGAGTCCCAACCCATCCCCTGGCATCTGTCTCCACCCTGACAAGGTGCTGCTGCCAGCACTGCTGACCCTCAGTATGTTGGGGGGGGTGAAGGGGGAAGGGAGGGCTAGATGATAAATGAGCACCCCAGCTTCTTGGCCCCTCAGCTGAGATAACTTGGAAGTGTGTTCTTTGCTGATTCTCAGAGTTCCCCTAATGGGACTGAGGTTCACAGCAGTGACTGGCTTGAGGACCCAGGACTTTTCCCTTCCTTCCCATCCCTGTCTCACCTTGCCCTATGCTCTTCGTGGGTTTTGGGGGATCATCTCACAAATAAACTACTTGTGCTAGAATGCTTCTCTCAAGTCTGCCTTTTGGAGACCCCCAAACTAAGTGAGGCTGTAAACAGTCCTGTAAGTCAGGGAGTTGTAGAACATTCCATTTTCCCACCTAAACCCACTGAAGAGGAAAAAAAAAGGACCCTTTTCAGCAGTTCTGCATTTCCACAGCCAGATACAGGATCTCCAGTTGTGGAATATCTGGCTACATGACAGCTGCAACCTTGGACCCTACTATTTCTGTTGGAGAGCTTTTGCCCAGAGTACACATGCCAGGGGAAAGAGCCTAGGCACTGAAGGGAGATCAACTTTGGCATCCAGCTCTGTGTCATACCAACTGGGGGCTTTTGGCAAGTGTCTTTTTTTTTTTTTTTTTTTTAATGATCAGTAAACACCTTTATTTCTTACAATCACTTCTTTTATACCTTCTACTTTGTTTTTTCTTTTCTTTTTTGATTGGCAAGTGTCTTCACCTTCCTTACCTACCTTTAAAATGAGTATGGGCATTCCCACGGCTCGAGGAGTTGTGAGACCCTGTGAATTAAGGCGTGTGGACCTCCCGGCCCAGCACAGGCCCCGTGTGACTCCACGTGCTCACAGCCCCGGCAACAGAGGCGCTTACCATGTCAACTTCTGAGATGCTGTCCAGGCTCTCCACCTGCACATCCACACCCACAGGAATGGCCGGACCTGCAAATGGGGCATGGCAAGACATTGATCCTTTTTACTTGCATTTTTACTACAGGCAGGAAGAGCATCCCCCCTGGAACCCCTTTCCTCCGCTTCCTGCCGGATTTGAAGGTTTGGCGTCCCCACATGTCAAACTGAAGTGAAACCAGAAATCAGAGGGTTGAATCCTGGGGCTGGTTCCCTGGAATATTCCAACAAAGAGCTTTTGTTTGTTTGTTTTTAAGTTTTTTGTCTGAATCATTCAGGTGATTCTAAGGAGGAGGTTCCTATGAAACTTTCTTCTCTGGTTACAAGTGCTCATGGAAAGCTACAGGGATGACCTAGCTCAAAGCTGGGTCTGATCTGAGGAGTGACTCCCTAGCACGGGGTCGTCCGCTCTGTTCTTTATATCTGCCTCCTGATTCTGTCATGGAAGCCAATGCCTCTGTCTGACCCTGAGGCACCCAGAACCAAAGCCACAGGCAGGCCATTTGCCAAGCCCACAGATTTGTATCTTCACCGCATGACAGAGTCGCTTGCAAGGGAAATGTGAGGCATCAGGGTGGCCTGGAAGCATTAGAATCTTTTTTTTTCTTTTTCTTTTTTTTTTTTTTTTGCATTTCTAGGCCACGAAAACATAATATTCATCAAGAGAAGGAAAGCATTATCAAGGGAATAGATTGCTGCCCCTCCCCTTGCTGGATGTGGGCAGGCATGGGCCACACTTGGATGGAGGCGGGTTTGGATCCAACAGCAGCAGGTTACAGATTTGATAGCGACTCCCATCTAGCACCTGTTTATTCTTTGGATGAATGTGGCTGGGAGAAATAAAAACATGAGGATGATTTCTGAAACAAATATTTTATTCCAGGAAGAAACCCATATGGATGAAAACCCTATTTGACACAGAAGGGGCTGAAATCTGCCAGCTGCAGGCTAAGCAGACAGCCCTCTGCACTAGATCATTATTTTCTCAAGCTATTTTCATTTAATTAAACCCAGCAGACCGCAGTCTGCCCTCGGATTGACACCCGAGCTCCGTCTGCCAGCTCCCAGATGAGTGCGAATTTTGTCCAAGGTTGTTATTTCAGAGCGTTTTCAGGAGGCAGCTTTGGGCTGCGGCAGCCCAGTCTTCCCCTGGCCCTTCCCACCGCCAGCTGCTGGCCTCACCGATCCCCAGCCTTCCTTGTCAGGAGCCGCGGCCTGAGGACAGCTCAGCTAGCTTGCCTGGAAATGGGCAGGGCTGGGCAGGGGCGACACCCAGAAGACCTGCGGGCTCCATCTTGGCCCCCAAGCATGATGGAGGCAGACCTGATTGGGGGAGAACAAAGCGTGTGTGGTCCCTTGGTTTGGTCTCTACCCGTGGACAGTCGGACAGACCCCACCACGAGTGCTTGTCTCATACCTCCAAAGCCAGGCCTCATGCTGAAATCATGGTCGTCTATCCTCAGAAGCTGCTCTGACTTGGTCAGTGGCGATTTGGTGATATCAGGGCTTCGCTTCAAAATGGGGCTGCCAAGGCGGAGAGAAACAGGTTCATCACAGATTCCAATCAAGACAGATTAAAAAAAATTTTTTTTTCAGTCAGATTCGATCGTGACTAGTTTGGTGGGTTGTGTTATTTCTTCTTTTATAAGCTATTGGATAGACTTGCCTCCTCTCTCCAGCTTTCTGGATTAATGAGCTCACCCGGCAGGTCCAAGACAGTGGTTTAGAATCATAACTGAGGGGCTTTAAAAAGTGCCAATGCCCAGAGCCCACCTCAGAGATTTGGATTTGGCTGTTCTGGGAATAGGGCCTGGCAATTGGCATTTATAAAAGCTTCCCAGATTATTTTATTTTTTATTTATTTTAAGATTTTTATTTATTTATTTGAGAGAGAGAGAGAGAGCACATGAGAGAGAGCATGAGTGGGTGGTCGGGGGAGAGGGAGAAGTAGGCTCCCTGATAAGCAGGGAGCCCAATGTGGGACTCAATCTCAGGGTCTTGGGATCATGACCTAAGTCTAAGGCAGACACTTAACCCATGAGCCAAAAACTTCCCAGATGATTTTAATGTGTAGCTAAGGCTGAGAAATGCTGGTCCTGTCCTTACTAAGGACTTAGTAAGGATTTACTGTCCTTACTAAGAAGTCTAAACTCCCCCAAAGCACTTCAGCCATTCTGGGAGAGTTTGAGCTGGAGGACAGAGACAGTGGGTGTGGGCAGAGCTTGGCACCCTTGACCTCTGTTGGCCCATTCTGCAGAAAGAGTTTGGACTTGCCCTTGGATGCCCACCATCCTTGTTCCATGGGAAATAGCTTCTTGTTCTTCTGCTGCCAAATTGCACCAATGGCAATCTAGAAGAGGTAATCTATTTACAGGGGCGGGCAATTTTAGGAAAGGAAATGCAGTGGAAAGTTGACATCCTGTCTTTGCTTCCAACTACCCCATTCCCCATCCACAGGTACCTCTCTGAATGACTTCTTGTCTCTGTCCAGACTTTCTTGGAGATACAAGAAACTACAAATATATGTTCTTAGTTTTCCCCCTTTTTAAAATCCAAATTTAATGTATTATATAAATGCTCCTAATTTTCTTCTTTTATTTAAATATACTTCAGCTTTTTTTCCCATATGTAAATATCCCAAGCCTCTTATTCTGTTTTATACCATGTAGTGTTCCCTACATGGATACACCATAACTCATATGACCATCCTCTATGGGTGGAAATTTGAGTTGTTTCTAGTCTTCTGCTATTACAAACGAAGCTGCAGTGGCCTTGGACGGTCTTCATTCACCCACCTGCACCAGCTCTAGAATCCACGGAGATCACTGACTACCTTCCCAGCTCCCCCTTATGCTAACACCAGTGTTCTCTTCAGGCTACCACCACACACACCTCCTTTCCCCTGGATTCAATGGCTTCCTTGTTCAAACCTAGGTTCCTGAGCTTCCCTTTTCCTCTGATGTTTCTGATTCAGTGGGTCTGGGCTGCGGCTCAAGAATCTGCACCTGTAAGACTTTCCCAGATGCCGCTGATGCCACTGGTCTGGAGACAACAATTTGAGAGTCACCGCTCTGGTTCCTTTTGTCCTCGGTATACACAGTTTCCTCCTTTATAACTACCTCAGTCCACCTTTATGTCCTTGCTGTCTTCTTTCTTGAAGAAATCTTTCATCATTTTGGTGGGGGTGGAGTGGGGGTGAGGGGAACCTGTCTGAGAGACAGAGAAACCCTGACACTGCCTACTCTGTGCCTTTAGGCAACTTGTTCCCTGAGACTCGGTTTCCTCAACCAATAGAAGGCAAAGTCCTGTGACCTGACAAGGAGTGTGAGGAGTAAATGAGATAATGTGCACAGAAGTACTCTTCAGACTCTAAAGGATACCCCAATGGATGGAGCCACTGTCATTACTGAACCGACAAGGAAGTTTCCTTTTGAGGTAAGGAAATTACTGCAAAGGAAGCAGTCCAGGGAAAGAATCTGAACTAGTGAGCCAGGACCAAGCTATGCTGCTTATGGATGTAGGAGAGGAAGACGCTGGGGACTTGAAGAGGAGGAAAACTGTTCCCTGTCACCTCTCACAACCTTTTCCACCCAGCGGGGCTGGGAGCCCTGCCATCTTTTCCTTTCCAGTTCTCCCCTCCTCTAGTCCCCCACCTTCTGCCTCCTGCTCCTTGGCCAGGGGTGGGGGTCGCTGCTGAAAGTCACCACAGCTCAGGTGTGGGGAAGAGACATCTTTAGATTGGTGTGCATGCATTTACCGTCATGCCTGTCTTACTTGTTGACATCTTTGTGTACTTCTGGTCGTTGTTTCTGTCTACGATGAAAATTAACACAGAGATGTGCTGGAGGCAGTCTAGATACTCAGATCAACAAAGCACCCCTCACTCTTCAGATCTCCTTCCAATATAGTCAGAATAAAATGTGAAAGAACATAACAAAACTATGAAGCTTCAGTGCATTAATTTAGCCTTTTGATGAGCATTTCCCCAGTACCCACAGGAGCAGGGATTTGGAGAATTAATTACTGAGAACCACTGGTCTGAGGAGGTCTGCCTTAAAATATCTGCCCTATTAGTTCACCCTGACTTGAAATTGATGCCATTCTTATCTTGGGTCTGCCACAAAGCTGTTACTATAGAGAGTAACACATTGCCAGGCGAAGTGCACTGCTTGGGCATCCTTGCTCTCTGGCTTGTGAATTCAGCCAAATGGGCACTGGCAGGAGATGACAGAGCAGGACATTTATTCCTCATTCTCTTCCTGCTTCAATCTCTGGGACTAGCAACGTGTCGATCTGTGATTACAGATAATCACAGTATCTTCAATAGGCTCCAATAACACTGTTTCCCCTCTGGGACAGGGGTAGTCATGGCTTCCTGCTGGTCCTTGTCCTTAAGGACATTGGCATCAGACATTCCCTGAACCTTGCCCACAGCTCAACGAGTAGTCCCTTTATTCAACTATCCATTAAGCCCTTTTGAGTACAATGCTGTTTTCTGCCAGGACTCGACTGAGGCACTCACATCAGGACTGATGCATAAGGATGACGTCATCTTTAGCAAAGAGGAGCAGAGGCAGGAGCTGGGCAGGAGCAGGTCCCAGGAATGGGTCCAAGAGTGGGGAAGGGCTAAGAGTGCAGGGAGCGCTGTCTGGGCTACAGGCCATCACAGCTGATGGTCAGCAGGGGCAGGGTGAGATCACAGGCCACTAAGGGCAGAGTCTGGTTTATCTTTAGCACCTCGTACACTGCTGGGTCCCTGTGGGCTCGCAACACATGTTAGTGGAATGAAGGAAAGAATTAGCCCCCTTGATGGGCATCTGAACAGGGAAGCAGGGGAAATTGAAAGAAAGGCTTGAGATAGAAATTGATCTTGACCCAGTTCTTTCTTTGGCTTCCGGCCAGCCTGAAACAGAGACGGGCTCTGAGACGCCACTGTCTCTCCCATCATGACGCTTAGACTGTAGCCTAGAAAAGACTCATAAGATCCTTAAAGTCTTTCTCACTGATGTTGTTTAATATTTTTAAATAACTTTTTTTTAACTTATACACCCATGTTAAATTTATAAAGTAGATTTAAATAAAAAGGAGAAAATAAAAACCACTCAGAAATCATCTTTGCCACCTGCATATACCCTTGTCCTCTGAAAGAGAACAAGAGAAAGAGAAGACACTGTAACCTGCTTTTAAACTCAAGTTATGATATATCATGAAATATTTTACATGGCATTGGCATCTTTTTACCAACCAGGCATATGATAATTAATTTTTTTAAAGTAGGCTCTGCACTCAATGTGGGGCTTGAACTCACAACCCCCCGATAAAGGGTTACATGCTCTACTGACTGAGTCAGCCAGGGGCCCCTGATTGTTAGTCTTGAAATGAAGTATGGCACACAGCTGGTAATAGGAATAAGAAACACTGCTTGAATAGGACACTGCCAGGTACTGTGCTAACTTATATTACACGTGTTATATTACACAGTAGGCTTTATTATTATCCCCATTTCAGGGGTGCCTGGCTGGCTCAGTGGGTTAAAGCCTCTGCCTTCAGCTCAGGTCATGATCCCGGGGTCCTGGGATTGAGCCCCGCATCAAGCTCTCTGCTCAGCAGGGAGCCTGCTTCCCCCCACCTGCCTGCCTCTCTGCCTACTTGTGATCTCTGTCTGTGAAATAAATAAATAAAATCTTAAAAATAAAGAAAATATTATTATCCCCATTTTATACATGAGGAAACTACGACAAAGGGGGGTCCGAATAACTTGTAAACATGATGGATTCGGGAGTCAAATCCATAGGGTACGGCTCCAAGTGTTGGAAGCAAGGTTGGCCACGGTGCCTCATTGAAAGATTTGGTTTCCATTGCCCGAAATTTGGGTTAGATATAGAAGGTCCAAGCTTATCTTTCCCCTCACATAGAAGTTAACATGGACCTTACACAAAACTGATGCTCACTTATTTATTGAATGAGCCTCTGGGAAGTTATGAAGAAAATATAGACATATCCCAAGTTATGATGATATAGGTTGACATTTGAGACAGTTTTTTGGGCTGAACAGAGGGTGTACATTTTTTGAACCACCCACGTCCATCTTATCCTCTTGGACAGAATGAAAAGTTCTGACCTACAGTACATCTTGATGTGTCCTTGTTATAGCTCCTGGTCAGCTTGTATGTGGATAATGTTTTCCCAGGGCCCCTCTCAGAACTCTCTCAGAAGTTGGATAGAACAGGGATGGGAACCTGAGATGAGCCAAGGCGCCTGCGGCAGTCTCCCTCACTTCGCTGATAGCAGAACGCCTGGTAAGTTATACTTCACTCTGCTGATTATGTCATCTCTGAGAAGACAGAGAACTTAATTTGGATGAGGAAGGGATTTTTTCAACCAGCTAATGGAAACAACCTTTTTTTTCATGCCATTGGTAATCATCACATCTACATAAAAACTCCTTTCCAGCCTCAGCTCCCACTCTGTCCCCCAAGTCATGCAGTTGCCCATTACCCCTCTGTGCTTTTTGTTCCTGCCATCCCATCTGTCTGGAAAGTCTTTGCCACCATTCTTCATACATCTTCTTACCCATACCATGCCTTCCATGCCCAGATCAAATATCACCTCCTCCTGGAAGAATTCCCAGTTTTCCCCCCTTCCCACCAAAGTCACTACTTCTCCTCTGCCTTTATTAGAATGTGCACCAGCTCCTGTGTGTGTGTGTGTGTGTGTGTGTGTGTGTGTGTGAGGGGAGAAAGCTTTTGACCACTTCTTGCACTTCACCGTGAACTCTACCAGGGAGGAACTCTACCTCATGTACCTCTATAGCCCCAGCTCCTCGCTGTGTGCAGAACTCAGATTTCACAAAAATACATAGAAAATATGGAGGGAGAAGCATAAACTCAAGGGTACATTCTGAAGAATCAAATGGTCCTGTGAGAAATGTGCAAAGGAGGTCAAGGTTTAAATGAGGGACACAAGAAAGGTGCTAAAGATAAGCAGCTTTCCTTAAAAGTGTATTCTGAGTCAGGGGAGTGTGCAGAGGGAAATACTCTGGAGGAGAGCCAGCAATGTTAGCCAATGATTAAGGTAAGGCTGAGCCTCTGCTAATAGAATTGAGTCTCCATCAAAGAGACTGGCCTCTGCATTGGGAAGGGAGCAGTGAAAAGAATGAGTTACTGCCCAGAATAGTGAAAATGCTGGCATGAGATCACCTAACTCAGGGTTTCTCAGCCCGACTACACTTTGGGGTCATCCAAGGAACTTAAAACCTCCCAGGCCACAGCCCATACTGGGAGTGGGACCCAGCCATCAAGAGCTGTCAAACCTTCTCGGTCAATGTTAAGAACCACTGTTCTAATTTTTGTTTAAGTGGAACTCAAGCCTACAGATCCAGATGAATCACAGCTCAGGAAATTTAAGGATTCTGCAGTAGAGAAAAATCTGGAAAATAACAGAGAGTCCAGAGAACTGGGGACAAGAGATTGACAAAGAAGAAAAAAAAGTATCATGAAAGCTGCTGAATTAAGCTCCAAGATGATTCCTGGCCACATCCTAGAACTTTGATTACAAAGACAACTTAGGAACTTGCTGTGTCCCATCCTGCCAATGGCATGAAACCAGTTAGGGCTCAGACAGAGCGAGATATCCTACACTATCTCCTTTCCTTGGGCGGGGATGGTGGTGGTGGTGCTGTTTGCTCTCTAACTGGCAGATCCGGGGAGTGTCCCCAGATGCTGTGCGTGGTGTAACTGTCCTCCAGGCAGAGACGAGCCCTAAGGGCTGCCTGGTAGGATGAGGGTCTGTGCGGGAGCTTCCTATCTGCGCCCGTCACAAGATGGCCGAGGTGAGGCCCCGGGCCTTTAGGGGTTCACTGAACTTTATGGCAGTCAAGCCCTTTCCCGTACTTTGGCTCACACAGTCCTTATAATAACCCTGAGGTGACAGACCCAACTGACTCCCCTTTACAGATGAAACAGACTTGAGGATGTGCAGTGACTTGTCCCCAGTCACGGGGTATGTGGTAGCTCTAGGTCCAAAAGCCAGGGCCTCATGCCATTTGGATCCACCACCCCCTCCCATTGAGCTTAGGAGCTTTGGTGATACATTCTTGGGGTTGCCTATCACTGTTCCTGCCCAAGCCAGAACGTCCCCGGAAATCCTCAAAGACACACATCCTGGGCCCCTTATTGCCTTATGGGAACATACATTGAGGGCTAGGATGGCAAGCCGAGTAAGGGCTTGGGGGTGGGGTGTTACCTGACTGTTTTATATGGGTGGCCAGGGAACACATCCCTGAAAGTGGCAATCAGACAGAGGCCTGTAGAACGTGAGGGAACCACATGCTGAGGCTACCTAAGAGTGCTCCTGGCAGAGGCCGGGCAGGGACAGAGGCTAGGGGCCGGGGGGGGGGGGGGAGGGGGTGCTGCTCAGTTGTGGCAGGAGCAGCAAGCCGGCCAGTGTGGCCATGGAAGGGAGGTCGGAGAGGAAGGCGGGGGCCAGACCAGCTGAGTTTGCTCTGCGGCCCACGTAAGACTGAACACGGGGCTACTCTCCAGTGTCACCCTGAGTCAGGCCACTATGATATTTTGTACACTTTTTAATATTTTAAAAATATGTTTATATTTTTTATTTTGTATAATTTGTATACTTAGGACATTTTGTATATTTGAGACAATGACCTGATACAGCAGGAAGGACACCCGTCAGTGAAGAGGCAGGCGCTCTGCCTCAGGCCTCAAGTTTCCTAGCTGATGAGAGAATACAACATATTTCTGCTTTCTTTCTTTTATTTTTTCTAAACCTTTTTTTTTTTTTTAATTTTGTGTACGTATTTGACAGAGAGAGAGAGAGAGCGTGCATAAACAAGGGGAGTGGCAGGCAGAGGGCAGAGGGAGAGGGCAAAACAGGCTTCCCGATGAGCTGGGAGCCTGCTGCGGGGCTCGATCCCAGGACCCTGGGATCACGACCTGAGCTGAAGGCAGAGGCTTAACCATCTGAGCCACTGGCACCACAACACGTTCCTGCTTTCTGTCTGTTTCCGATAACTCTGCTGTGAAATAAGGGGTTGGGCCGTGGGGGAGCTTGGAGACCTTTTAAGCCTATTCCAGAAGGCATCCCCTCTATGGGACTAGAGGTAACTTACAGCCCCAGCCTCGTGGGTGGATGGCAGTGTGGGAAGGGTCTGTCCATTGGCAGAGCCCCACAAATGTGGTTTTGGTTTCTTCCAGACCCACCAGCACAGGCTGTGTGTGAGTGAGTGTGTGTGCATGTGTGCATTTAATCTTTATTTATCCAATAAGGATGTTACCCTAATGTTATTTATGTTATATTTATATTTCTTGAATTGCTACAGAGGTTGTACATTTTTCCACATAGCGAATAAGTATTTTGTATTTTCTTTTGGGTGTAAATAGTTCATTTCTTTTGATTTCTTACTAAGCTGGATTTTTGAATAAGTAACCAATAATCTGCTTTTCAAACCAGAATGCTGGGTTTGGTTTGTATGTAATGGATATGTAATGGGTAATTTTATGTGTCACCTTTGCTTGGCCATGGTACGCAGTTTCTGGTTAAACACCAGTCTGTTTAAACAAGATGTTGCACTGAGGGTTTTTGTTATGTTTTGTTTATTTGCTTTAGTTTTTATTGAGAGACAGAGAGAGAAAGCGCGTGCACGCGTGCAGCGGGGGAGGGACAGCAGGAGAGGGAGAGAGAAGCTTAAGCAGGATTCCTGTCCAGTGTGGAACCTGATGTGAGCTGGATCCCATGACCCTGAGATCATGACCTCAGACAAAATCAAGAGTCAGATGCTTAACAGACTGAGTCACCCATGTGCCCTGAAGTGAGGTATTTTTAAAGATGTGATTAACATTTACATCAGTGGATTTTAAGCAAAGCAGGTTGATTTTCATTGGGTGGGTCTCATCCAATCAGAGAGAATAGAGATCAATTGATTGATCAATCAATCCAATCATAAGAGAAAAGGCTGAGATCCTCTGAGGAAGAGGGAATTCTGCTACCAGATCGCCTTCAGACTTGAGCTGCAGCCTCAACTCCTGTTGCTGTACAGTTAATCTTTCTCCTCTCTCTCCATACATGTATATTACACCACATCTGTGTCATGCAATGTATCTATGCAACACTGTATATACAGATAGATACATATTACAAGCAGCCTGGTGGTTCCGTTTTTGGAGAACCCTAACACAGGGTGTGAACTCTCCTTGACGCTGGAGGTCAGCACACCTATGGGAGACCTGAGCTGCCTGGAACCAAAAGATATCAGGCGTTGTCTGGTGTGGGTGAGACCAGCCCAACTTCAGTGTGGCTTCTGATGCTATCGTCAAGTCCTATCTGGGGCTCATTTGATCAAGCTTTCTTCTTGCCACCATGCACTGACGCCTATTCCCACCAACCTGGTGGGTCCTTAGTACCAACACCCAAGATGCTATCGCCCTCCATGGGGTCAAAAGGGCACAGGAAGACCATGTTTGTTTCCTTACTTCTCAGGTAAAATCTTGACCTAGATCATCTCTTTTATCTTCTACATATGTCCCAACATAAATTCCACATGTGTTCCCATTTGAAGACACTGGATTACTTTCTTTTAATTTAAAGCTCTAATTTTTTTCCCACCTATTCTCTTTATCAGAATTCTCAGATTGTATTTTTCCCATTTATTATAGTTCTTTAACTATTTTCTAACTCATAAAAATCTGTCCCTAATTCCAATGCTGCCTTCTTTATGAGCAACCTGTGTTTAGTGATCATATTCTATTCACTATATACCTATGTGCCTTTGGACATGTTAGACTCTCAGTAAATGTCTTTTGAGTTCCCACAACTAATTAAATATACCAGCTTTTTAAAAACCAAAACCAAAAAAGCAAGCAAACAAAGAGTTGGTTTGTCAAGGAGAGAGCCCACAACGTATTTTGGTAAATGAAGTAACTGAATGAACTTCTTTATCTTCCCCCACCTCCTACCCTCCTTTGTGATGCTGAGGGGAGGGCCCTGGGCATGGAGAAATGAGAGGTGTGGAATTCTGAGGGGATTATGCAGCCATAATCTTGTAATAAGTGTTACATGTTTTGGGGCCCTTCTCTTCTTATCCTTAAGTGATGGGATTTCTAAGGTCCTTGAAATTCTGACATTCTGTAAAAATTATTTCATTAATGTGTGTCACCCCCATAAACTGTCAACATCTCAAGTGATCGCCATTGCCTCCCAAGCCCTGGGCACAGTGCCGGGAATGTAGTGAATACATATTTGTTGGATGAATGAAGTATAGGAATAGCAAGAGTTGGGACTCACTCATTTATTTATGCTTAACATTTCTCGAGTATCTACCTTCTATCAGATATGGTCCTTGAACTTAGGGTGACAAGGATAAAGGTACAAGTTGAGCCCTTGTTATGGACTGGACTGTGCCCCCCACCCCCCAGTTCATATGTTAAAGCCCTAACTCCCAGTGTGACTGTTTTGAGTGATTGGTTGTTAAGGAGCTAATTAAGTTTAAATGAGATCATAAGGGGACACCTGGGTGGCTCAGTTAGTTGAACACCTGCCTTCGGCTTGGGTCATGATCCCAGCGTCCTGAGATTAAGCCCCGCATCAGACTCCCTGCTCAGTGGGGAGCCTGCTTCTCCCTCTGCCCTCCACCCTGTTTGTAGCTCACTCATTCTCTCACTCTCGCTCTCTCTCTGACAAATAAATAAATAGAATCTTTAAAATAAATAAATAAATAAGATCATAAGAATTGGGCTCTGATCCAATAGGGCTGGTGTCCTTACAAGAAGAGGAAGAGGCACTAGAGATACCCTCTCCACCACTCTTGGCAAGCATCTAGGAAGGGTCATTTGAGGACCCAGTAAGAAGGGGGCTGTCTATAAGCCAGGAAGAAAGCCTTCATCAGAAACAGAATTTGCGGGGCGCCTGGGTGGCTCAGTGGTTAAAGCCTCTGCCTTCGGCTCAGGTCATGATCCCAGGGTCCCAGGATCGAGCCTCACATCAGGCTCTCTGCTCAGCAGGGAGCCTGCCTCCTCCTTCTCTCTCTCTCTCTCTCTGCCTACTTGTGATCTGTCAAATAAATAAAAATCTTAAAAAAAAAAAAAAAAAGGAACAATTTGCTGGCACCTTGACCATGGACTTCTAGCCTCCAGACCTGTGATAGAATCACTGTTTATTGCTTAAGGCACCCAGTCTGTAGTAATTTGTCATGGCAGCCCGAGCAGACTAGTACAGCCCTCAAGGAGCTCATAGTCTAGAAGCTGCAGCAGATGAGGAGTGAGCACTAATGCTGAGAGATTAGTCCTCTGAGATGGAATGGATTGGTTGGGGGGAGGGGTTGCTGTGGAAGCTCAGAAGTAAGTTGCCCAGTTGAGACTGAGAGGCGGGAGGTGGGGGGCAACGAGGTCTCCTCAGAGAATGTGATGTGTCTGGGAAGCATTGAGGTACCCAAGAAAGAGAAGGAGAAAGAGGAGAGGGAAAGCTGTCATGAGCAGGGGAGCCACCACAGGCCTCAGGAAACCTTCAGGCTGAATGGCAGGTCATACCTGGACAAGAGCCAGCAGCCCAAAGAAAAGAATCAAAAGTTCAAGCAAACCATCTGGAGAAGGAAGGGACAAGATGAAGAGAAAACACAACTTAGGAGAAAATCAAACTCCTAGATACTTCGGGCAGTCAGAGACCCAGTTCACAATCCAGTGGCTTGTGCTCGTCAGGATAGGGATTTGACAGCAAGTATCTCCTGTATCATCATCATCATTGCCTTTCTACCACCTTCCCCCTTCAGCACGTGCACCCGCTGGGTCTCTGCTGGCCTGGGAACTCCTGCCCGGCTTTCTCTCTCACTCTCATCTGTCACAGCCTTTCCATTCCTGCTGAGTTTCTTGTACGAGTTACCTATACCCACCCCATCTTCTCCCGGCTCTTCAACCCACTGTCACTCTTCTCTGAGGTCCTCAGGGGCTCTTAGCTGCTGTGTCTTTGTGTGATCTGACCCTAGTGTCACTCCCTCCCTCTGGAAACCCTTGATGCTTCGAGGGAATGCCTCTCTAGTCTGTGAGTCTCTTGAGGGCAAAATCTGTATTTGCTTTAGGCATTGGTGAAGCGCCCGTTGCCGGTGTGGTGCCGGCCTTCAGACAAGCATTTGGCAACTGTCGAATAAATAACTCTCTTGACATCTTTGACACCTCTCCATTCCAGTCATACATCTATTTCTCTGGTCCTTCTTTTCCAGCGTCCCTCACCGAGGAAGGCTTCTACCGCCATCCTCTCCTTAAATGTTGCTCTTCCCGAAGGTTCTGTCCTTGATCCTGTTCTTCTTTCACGCGACTTGCTCTCTTTGGGTCGCTTCTTCCACCCCCGTCTATGATGACTTCTGTTAGATCTATGTCTCCAAGCCCATTTCCCTGCTGAGTTGCAGACCTGTAGGCCTCCAACTGGACAGCTCTCTCTTCGCATCTTGGGAAAACACCCTCAGGTCCATGTGTTCATAATGAACGCCTCCTTCCCCCACATCTGCTCCCCATCCTGCCTTGCTTTCCCTGACACTGCCTTCTATGAGGTCACACAATCCAGATACCGGCTAGTCTTCCACCTGATCGAATTCTGACAATTCTAGCTCCTTAAAGCTCTTACATCCATCTCCCCCAGTCCTGTTCTTTCCACCCATACCCTACTTGAGGCTTTCGCCCTCTCTCACCTGGGTTACGGCATAGGCTGTGGACAACTTTCTCTACGACCCTTCTAGCACGCTTCCCATCCTTCTATGCTACTGCCGCCAGTGTGAGCTCTCCAAATTGGACGTCAGCTGAAGCTATGCAGACCCACTTCACCTTCCGAATACACCGGAATGCCTTAAACGTGACAAAGCAAGTATGAGAATGAAACTTGCAACTTCTGGTAGACCAGCTGGCATTTGCCCCAGGGTCTGTGGTGTAGACAGGCTATACCTCCATTCTTCCAGGGAGGAGGGAGAGACAATAACTATTGATCCATTCTAGAAACCTTGTCCAATGCCCTTGCATTTTGATATTTACCAAGCATGATTTGTGAGGAAAATCCCACTGAATGTGCCTCCCATGGAGAGCTTGGGAAACAGCTCTTGAGTTATTTGCCAGGATGGAGACTAGAATGAGGCAGGTAAGGAAAAAAACCTAAGGAGGAATGCCCTCGGGCCCATGCACCTTCTTAAATTCTGCATGGTGGGTACCTCACGGGTCTCACCCCGTTGCGTGCACGTGTTCACTGTGCTTCACATTTCATTAGTAGAAACTATGAAGAGAAGCCTGCATACAAATTACCAGCAGTTTATGAGTTGAGAATCTGGAGGAAATTAAGTGAGCCCTTGAAAAATGAAGGCTACATAAAAATAAAACTTAACCTGGCGGGGGATGTGTAAGTTCGGTCCACTGTTCTGGAAAGCCATTTGGCTAAATATATCTGGAGCTTTAAAGTTCTCGTGCAGTTTGACCCAATATACTTCCAGGAGTCTATTCTAATTAAAAAACCCTATATATGGGGTGCCTGGGTGGCTCAGTGGGTTAATCCTCTGCCTTCGGCTCAGGTCATGATTCCAGGGTCCTGGGATTGAGCCCTGCATCAGGCTCTCTGCTTAGCGGGGAGCCTGTTTCCCCCTCTCTCTCTGCCTGCCACTCTGCCTACTTGTGGTCTCTGTCTGTTAAATAAATAAGTAAAATCTTAAAAAAAAATCACATATGTAAGGGTTCCTGGCTGGCTCAGTTAAGCATGTGACTCTTGACCTCAGGATTGTGAGTTCAAGCACTTTATGGGGTCATATAGCTTATTTAAAAAAAAGAAAATCCTATATGTAGACAACTATTCTCATGTACAAAGATATTCATGTATAATATTTATAATAACAAAGGAAGCAACTCAATGTCCAAAAGCAGAGGAAACTGCTTAAATGGTGCTAAATTATGTATTATTATGCATCATAATGCAGTAATTGAAATGATAATTATGTAGGCTGTAAATAAGTAAACATGCAAAGTCATATTAAGTAACTTGAGGTTATAAATGTAACTATATGTATAGAATAGTCCCAAACTAGTTAATACTCAATATGTGCTTAGACAAAAAGAGTGAAAGAAAATACACAACCATGTTAACAACGTTAACACCCATAAATTTTTGGCTTGGGGATTATGGGTGAATTTTGTGTTTTTAATACACTGATCCCATTTTTTAAAAATTTAAAATTATAATAGTCATATACGAATTTCATCATAAAAAAATGAAAGTTTTATCAGTAATTTTTTTAATTTAATTTTTTAAAGATTTATTTATTTGAGGGGGTGACAGAGGAGAGGGAGAGAATCTCCCTCTCTAAGACTCCTCTCTAAGTGTGGAACCCAGCCTGGGGCTAGATCCTCCCCGAGCTGATCCTGGGACCTTGAGATCATGACCTGGGCCAAAACCAAGAGTCAGATGCTTAACTGACCACACTACCAGGTGCAAATAATTTTTTTTTTTTTAAGAAAATCTATTTCACTCTCTGGGACTTCTCTTCATCATTGGTGTTCACCAATAGGTCGCCACTCCAGCTCGGTTTAGGAGAGAGGCTGAGAAGTTCTTGGTGACAACCAATAGGGTTTGTCGCTGCGGTTGCTCTTAATCCTCCAGAGCACATTTGATTCAGATAATCTCTGTGGCTGTACCGCTCCACAAATTCCCGTTTGCCCAAGCAACCTGAGAGTCTGAGGGAACCAGGGCATATGGCTTGTACTCAGCAGTCCCCCTCCGTGCCCAGGACTTCCCACGGTCCCCTGATATTTGAGCTCCTGGTTATGTGATGTCGTTAAAACATCCTGGAGTGCTGTGCGCCGTCGCTGGCTGTCCGGCAGCCCATGTGGGAAGGGCTCTCAAAACCCAGGAGGGGGGCATTGAAGAGTCAGAGCCCCAGCCCTGTCACTAGCCCTGATCTGCAGAAAGCTACACTTCCATTCACACTAATTGATATTTCGGACCTCTGTTCATATTTCCGTCCAGAGATAACGAGACCTGAAGCTGAATTTGGACCTAAAGCTGATAAAGAACTGAGAATCAAGAATGCCCTGTCTCTCTCTCCTCATCCGTAAAGAGGTAGAGCTGGATCAGGTTTCCTCCAACGATGCTATTTCACTGATGAATGTGGGGCTAGCAGGTGTGCGGCTGTGCACTGCCATCAGTTAGTGACCGGGGCTGCCATCAGAGCCACCTGAGTGAGTCCAGATGCCAAAGGGCCGTCCACCTCTGCCCCCACTGCCTCCTCGGACCCTGGTATGGGGTGTAGTGTAGTGTAACTTCCTTGTCCCATCCCTTTTCTGCTTATACAAATCTTTCATTTTATATAGTTCCTCAGAGCTATATAGTACCATTGACAACGAGCAAGCAACTGGTCTGCCGCAGGTCCGTCCCTGCACCTCCCCATTTACTAGTAAAGGACAATCAATTGACCCCATCTAGCCATACAGCTTGAAGAAAGCTGCCTTGTTTTCTTTTAAAAGACACCAAAAGAGATTCAGATCCACGAATGTACCAGAAATAATTAGAACTAAAATCATTCTCACTAATCAAAGACCCCATTGGTCATTTGAGAATTTGCAGATTTGTCCCAACCTAGGAGGCAGACATCAAATAATTGCCCTTAACTTTTTAAAATGAGGTGAATATATTCTTTTTTCTGGAGTCTTTTGCGTAAGAAAATTCATAAGAGATTCGCAATGACAGCACTCTATCTAATCTAACATCATTAAAAACAACATAATTCCAACCTCCTAAAAGGGAGAGAGCAGGAGAACAAAGGGAAAAGGTGGGGAAGGACACCCACATAAAACACCGTATGTTGGAATTGCCTCGGGGCAATACCGTGAGCTCTATCCCCAGAAGTCCACTCACCTGCCTTTCTTAGACATCTCGTGTACTTCTCTTCGTCCATGCACTTTGCTTTCAGTGGCCCAAACCCATCCCCACCACAAAATGAAGACTCCAACTTTCATATTCTGGACAGCCAGCATGGGTTTCCAAATGCAAATGGTTCTCTCAAAAAAACAGCAAAAAGAAAAATGATGTTCTTTTCTCTTTTAAGACATTATTGGTCTGTTCATTAATTCCAAGGATGTTTACTCATGAAAAAAAAAAAAATCAAGCCACAGTATGTAATCTGGAGAGCAGGAGAAAGCAATTTCCACTAAACCTATAAATCCTCCTACGTCAGATGTCAGGGATTTTCTGAACTGAGGTTGAAGTCCTATGTTCCTGTTTAACAATTATTTCGGCTGGTCTATATTAGCTCATCATCAGATGTGGTGAATATGTTAGTAAAGATCTATATTTTCTGGTCCAATGAATAGAAGGAAAATGGACCAAAGCAATTTCCAAAATGAGAAATGCTAGAGGTACTGACTGCTTCCTATGCCAAGTTAATGAGCTCCTCCCTGGATCTATTTTAAGCTTCCAGCCATTATTATTTGCTTTAGCTGAGGGCTGGATTTGCACAGCTCCCTGCCCCCATTCCCGCCTCTGCTGAATCCACAAAAGCCTGGGGCTTCCTACCTGGGCAGGTTGTCTGTAGGGCTGAGGTTGGGAGGGCTAGGTGGGGAAGAGGATTTTTTGTTTTTGTTTTGCACAAAAAGAACCAAATTTCCTTGTCAGCAGTATTATTTGTATTATGAACTTGATCAGACTTTTCACATTTAAAAAATACCAGAAATAAATTAGGAATAGCCATTAAGTCTGTGGTATCTATTGATAAAAGAATGGGCCCCAAATGGAGTCACTTATGCTAAGCTCCATGTCACCAAACCAAGACTTAGTTTTGGCCCCCCCCACAGAAATGTAATCTTAAATGATTCAATCAGAAGTCACCTAATTAGCACTAGTTAGTAAACTGCCTGATAGACCCTTGCCATCCCCTAAAGGAAAGTAACCTTGTAGTAACGATCTACTTTTTCATCTAGTGTAACTTCCTTGTCCCATCCCTTTTCTGCTTATACAAATCTTTCATTTTATATAGTTCCTCAGAGCTCCTTTCTATCTGCTGGATTAGATGCTGACTGATTGATGAATCATTGAATAAAGCCAGTAAGAGCTTCAAAATTTACTCGGTTGAGTTTTTTAAACACTGTATATAATTTTTCTTTTTCTTTGATGCTTATTCAAAGACTGATATAAGCAATGGGCCAGCGTTTGTGTCTTCAATAAAAAAGGGCACTCCCAGACCTTGTGGACAATGATAGCACAAGGTCCTTTAAACCGTTGACCCTTCAAATCTCAGCTGACATGGCTTGGATAACTTTCAGAGTATATTGGTGGAACTTAGTCAGGATTTCCAAGACTCTTTGTAGCTGAAAAGCAGACAGAGAATCTATCTATGCTAACCCATCATCCATAAGAAAGAGAATTAATTATGTAAGACCAAACAAATTGGTACAGGAAATTTTATTGAGGTTATTTGGAGCACTGTTGACTTGTTTTAATGTCCTATTTGTTGGATGTGTAAGGAAACCTTTCCTTTTTTTCTTCTTATGCTGTATGCAATTCACAATAATTTTGTAAATCCTACTGTTGTAAACTAAAACAAAACATTTAAAAATGACATGCGGTTCTAACTGACACAATTAATTACCCTCCTCAGGTAATTCAGAAACTTACTTAGTCTCTTTACTTTCAATATAATTGTTTACATATGTTCAGTAAGTATCTGTCCTCCTTTGTGCCAAGACATAATTGGAAGATTCCATTATGCAAGCAATGCCTTGCCTGGAATATTGTAGTTGAGAATGATGCTCAGTTGAATAGATGTGACAAGCCATTCTAAAGAACAAAGGGTGGGGCCCCCTGCTGGCTCAGTAGATAGGGCATCCAACTCTCGATCTAGGGATTCAAAGTTCGAGCCCCACGTTGAGTGTAGAGATTACTTAAAAAGAAGATCTTTTTAAACATTTTTGAAAAGAATAAAGAACAAAGCTTGGCTGTAATTATGGAGTGAAAGCTTATAAAGTCCTCCCAGGAAAACTGACCTGAATGAGTTCATAGGGTCCAGCCTGATAGTTAGCAAGGAAGTTCACTTCAAAGGCAAGCCATTGGGATATTTTTTCAAAACCTCAAGGAGAAAGGAATTTACCCAAATGTAAAGGTACTGCAGCTGAAATCTGGTGGAGTATCTTGGGACAACAAATAAGATGTGTTTTTCCAAGTTTCTTTATGAACACTTACAGATGGAAGTTAATTTAGGACCATTCAATAATGTATGACTCTAGATTTCTCCAAGTAGGCTGAGAGGAGGCCTGTCTAATCAATAAACAATTGTGATGCACCTATCTAATTAATCAGCCAAACCTAATGAGACCAGCTTTTTTTGATGATCAAGAATAATCTTTAAATTATGTATGACCACAGGGGGAAGGAAGTCTGCCAGGAGAAACTGTCAGATACTGAAAGGGACCAAAGAGATTATAGGGTGTCCTTGCAGTAGAATGCTAAGCCTTGTCCAGCGGACCCTCCAGGGATTATCTCATCCTCTCGGGATGTGGCCTTTGATTGTCTTTGACCAGGCTATTTTACAACTCTGTCCAAGTAAACATCAACATGTTGAGAGATGATAGTAAGGTATCTTTTCTGTCCATAGCTTTGCAAAGTATTCCTTTTGTTCAGTACAGAATATAAATCAAATCCTCATATGAACTAGTTGTAACATCTTACTAGCCCTCTTGCTAATTAATGAGTTAAATAAAAACTTTGACATGTGTTCATTTTTATAGTTAGATGAGAGTTATGATTAGATCTTCTTATATAAATTATCCTTTAACAGCAGTCAATAAACAGATGTTGAAGATAATTCAGTATATAGAAATAAGGGCAGAATATGTGATGTCTGCAGAAGTCAACACAAGCCAAGCATGATTAGACACTCAATTGTATTTCAGTGACTTACTGACCTGAAGAATCAAAGTGGCAAAAGGGAAAGATCCTGGGGCTGAGTACACAAAAATCTCTAGGCCAAGAAGGCATTGAGGGGTCCATTAAAGGCTCTTTGGTGCGCATGTTGTAATATTGGAAATGTAGTTCTTTCTAGTTTGGAGGACCCTGGACATAACCAAAGAGGGTAAATCCAGATTTCTCATGTTCTCAGAGAGCTGGCTCAACAGGTCTGAGTCTAGCTCAGCGCAAGAACAGGCTGATGCTAGATGCCCAGCCTTCCTAACAAGGCCACTTCTACCACCAGACAGAACCCTATGGGGTGAGGTCCTGTCTTAGAGCCCTTTCTGCATTTGGGCCTGGCCAATCATTCTCAGCCCAAGCACCCTTTGTGGGGGAATCATGAGGGCTCAGAAATACTCAGAAACTATTGTGCCTTCCCTACTTATAAGTGCTCTTACTAATGTTTTCTCCTCACTAACACCATGTGATTCTATGCAAAGAGTATCCATGCCATTTTTGCAAGATAAAGATATAGGAGGACTTTGTGAAGATGACATGGAGCCTGAGACAACCAGCTAGGGCTAGCATCCAGATTCAGGAAGAGAGAGGAGTTAGAAATCATGATCCAAGAATTACTGAGGACCCAGACTGACTTCCTCAAGTATGGTATTTCCAGAACAATTTTAAATACCACTGTGTGTGTTTTTGTTTGTTTGTTTGTTTTTTTACCATATTCTCCTTTTCCTTTATTCAGCATACCAGTTTCCTTTATTTCTAACTTTTTCTCTACCCCCTCTCTTTTTAGATTTATTTATTTATTTGAGAACAAGAGAGTGCACATGCCAGCAGGAGTGGTGTAGAGGGAGAGAGAGAAACTCAAGCAGACTCCCTCCTGAGCAAAGAGCCTGATGTGGGGCTCAATCTCACAACCCTGAGATCATGACCTGAGCTGAAATCAAGAGTCAGACGCTCAACCAAATGAGTCACCCAGGCATCCCTCTAACTTCTTCTTTTTTTTTTTTTTAAATTCCTCACTCATCCCAGGCTTCTCTATACCAATGCAGGACCTCCAGGGTAGTATTCCTTCAGTGGAGAAAGGATCAGGTAGTTGTTGAGGCTAGGTTGCTTTCTCCTTGCCATTTCTAGGCTTTTCAAGTGTCCCCTTGCCTCCAGCCCTCAGAACAAGCCCAACATTCACTGACCAAGAAGGTCAACTTCAGACACCACATTCCTGACTGTTCCAAGACAATGGACCTAGGTCTTCATCAATTGTTTTCAAGTTACTCACTCCAGAGTATCCCTAGCTACATGCACCCCAGTCTTGCTCTAGCTTTGAACTCAGTGCCTAAATGTGGTGGTCTGACATTGGACTGAAACTTGCCAGGTAGGTAATTAGAGATAAGAGAGCAAAGAAAATGAACTGGATGAAACAATGACTAGAAGTGTCATTTTTCAGTTCCTGATGCAGGTACTTATTTACTCACTGTATTGCTTAACCTGCAATTTAAACTGTTGTATAATTGAGACATTCAAAGACCAACAATAAGATAGAATATTTTTTCTTTCTCCATAACAGTTCAGAAGCAACCAGTCCAGGTTGATGGGCAAGTCTGATCCACACAATGTTTTTTCCATCCTGTTGCCTCTTCTTAGGCTGCATGGTTCATAGGGTCCTTATATGTGTGGTTAAAGCTGGGCTGCCCAGGTCATGGGGAGAGGCAAAGAGAAGAAATGAAAGGCAAGCAATTTCCTTTTAAGAAAGTGACACAAGAGCTGAACTCATCACTTCTATTCACATTCTCCTGGCAATAAGTCGACCATTTCTCAACTGTGAGGAGTCTGAGAAGGGCACTTTCTTGATGAGTCAACTTATGCCTAGCTAAAACTCCTTCATTATGTAAAAACAGGAGAATACGTTTGGGGCAACGATCAGCAGTCTGACAAACTCAAGTTTTTCTCTCCAACTCAGCAGTCACATAGCAGTGACTCGAATCCCAACTTTTATTCCCATAAACCCACTTTGTTGGGCTCTTTTTCCCCTTGGCCCCTTCACATCTGGAGATGGGTCAAAGCAACAAACTGAAACAAAGAGGGAACAAAATGTCCATCAGACTGTTAATATCAGGCATACCAAGAAGGCTGTGATATTTACAGCAGGCACCGACAGCCATCACCCCTGTTCTGCATCTGCAATTTTAGTTTAGTCCAATTCCCTGATCTCTAGGTCTTTTTAAGCCCATCTGTAATGTAGTGTGTCATTTTCCTGTTGAATTACTAATCCATAAACCAGCTGGTATTGATGTCACACCGAAACCACTTAAATTATTAAAGTATTTAATAAGTATTAAAGTATTTAATATGGTGGTTACAAGAGGCTATTTGGAGATTGCCCACCATCTATTTTACAATTTTTGTGATAGATGGGATGTCTAGATTAGTAAAAGGCCTCAGTTAGGGACACTTGGGTGGCCCTGTCAGTTGGGCATCTGCCTTCGGCTCGGGTCATGATCCCAGGGTCCTGGGATCAAGTCCATGTCGGGCTTCTTGCTTGGCAGGGAGTCTGCTTCTCCCTCTGCCTCTGCCCTCCCCCTGCTTGTGCTCTCTCTCTGACAAATAAATAAATAAAATATTTTTTTAAAAAAGAAGAAGAAGCCTCAGTTAACTGGATTGAATTTTCCACAATCTAAGTCTTTGGGTCTGAACAAACCCCAATGGCTCCAGCCACAGCTACAGTGCCAAGGGTCAACAGACCATCAGAATATAACCCTTTAATAGCAGAATCTGAATTTTATCCACACATATTTTTTCCTCATAAGAATCATCACAAGCCTGATCCTTGATAGGAATCAATAAATATTTACTGCACAAGTAGATTCCTTTTCTAGATTCACTTTTTGCTTTTCTTTCTTCTCTCTCTGTGTATGCATCTGTGTGTCTGTGTGTGCATGTGGATACACAGTTGTTCCAGCACCATTTGTTGAAAAATCTATCCTTTCTCCATCAAATGACTTTTGCTCCTTTGTTGGAAATCAGACAACTATATTTGTACGGGTCTATTTCTGGTCTCTCTATACTGTTCCATGCTGTTCCATCCATCTGTGGTCTACTCTTTCACAAATACCATACTGTCATGATTACTGTAACTGTAAGGTAGATTTTGGAGTTGGGTAGAATCAGTCCTCTAACTTTGTTCTTCTTCAATATTTTAATGGCTAGTCAGGATCTTTTGCCTTTCCATATAAACTTTAGAATCACTTTCCTTCTATGGTTTTCTGAAGCACTTTGAATAAAAGTTAAACTCTGTATCCTGGCTTTGAGGCTTCTGCCCATATTCCCAAGTTTATTGGGTTACCTTCTCTCACCTCATCATGCTCCAGATGTCATGTTAGATGTGACAGTTTCCTGCTATGATGTTTTATGTGTCATCTTGGAAAGGCGATACGGCTCAGTTATTTAATCACACATTAATCTAGGTCTTGCTGGGAAGGCATTCTGTAGATGATGTTCACATCTACCATCAGTTGACTGACTTTAAGTAAAGGAGGTTACCTTTGATAATGTGGGTGGACCTTATCCAATCAGTTTAAAGAATTTAAGAGTAAACCTGAGTTTTCCAGAAGAAATTCTGCCTTGTAACTACAGCATCATCTCCTGCCTGAGAACTCCAGCTGACTGGCCTGCCCTATAAACTCTGGACTTTCTGCTCCAACAATCACATAAACTGATTCCTTGAAATAAATAAAGTAGGAGATAGATTGTTAGATAAATACAGATATGTAGAAACAGATCTGTATCCTGTAGAAACAGATCTGTATCCTCTAGATTCTGTTTCTCCAGAACGTTGGCTGATACACCTGGGCACCTCAAGCTCAGCCTCAGGGACTGCCTGGAGCTCTGCTGCCGCCTGGGCAGTGCTGGCTGGCTCTTCTCACTCTTTAAATCTTAACTGAGGGGCGCCTGGGTGGCTCAGTGGGTTAAAGCCTCTGCCTTCAGCTCAGGTCATGATCCCAGGGTCCTGGGATTGAGCCCCACATCGGGCTCTCTGCTCTGCAGGGAGCCTGCTTCCTCCTTTCTCTCTCTCTCTCTCTCTCTCTCTCTCTCCCTGCCTCTCTGCCTACTTGTGATCTCTGTCAAATAAATAAATACAATCTTTAAAAAAAAAAAAAATCTTAACTGAACATTGCCTTTTCCAAGAAGGCCCCCAACCACCCTACCTAATTAGATTTTGTGTCCTACCCTTTCTAGCTACTCTGAACAAGATTTCTTTTGCTCATCACTTAGAATCTTTGCGGGCTCACAGTAGGTGTTCAGTAAATATTTAGTGAATGAATAATGAACCTATTCAATGCCCAATGCTTTTATTTCCTAAGGAAGAAAGTACATAAATATATTGACAATATTTTCTAGTTTCATTTTGAAGCCTTCCAAAAAATAAGAAACAATTTCAGATGTTCATGTAGGGATACATTTTAGGAAAACGTTCAGAAATGTTTGAAATGAAAATTATTTTTGATTAGCATTGATTTAGTTTTTTAAACACGATACCCTAATTGTCCCAATTTTCTCACTTTGGAAGTTCATCCAAATCCAAGCCATCCTGTGTAGCTCATTTTTAAAAAGATTTATTTATTTATTTATTTGACAGACAGAGATCACAAGTAGGCAGAGAGGCAGGCAGAGAGAGAGGAGGAAGCAGGCCCCCTGCTGAGCAGAGAACCCGATGCGGGACTTGATCCCAGGACCCTGAGATCATGACCTGAGCCGAAGGCAGCGGCTTAACCCACTGAGCCACCCAGGTGCCCCTGTGGCTCATCTTTTTTATAAAACAGGCTCTCATGACCACAATAGCTCATCCTGAGCTCTCTTTCTCTGTGTACTGAGAGCACTTAACTCTGCACCACAAACTTTAACATTTCATGATCTGCTACTTAAAATGGTTGGCTGCTTGTCTCACATACACTGTGTTAACCTTCTTTCTCTAAAGACAATATAAAATGTCATCAACTGTATCTTACTCATCTTTTTATCACACTAGCACCCAGCACAAGACTTTGTACACTGTTGGTTGAAAAATTACATTCTTTTTTGATTCTTTATTTCTCAAAATTATGGTAAAATAATAAATGTTTCATAAATGCTTAGACAAATTATCTGGTGATTCTCTGAACAACAATCCCTCAAACACTAGGCCCAAAACCTTGGGACGTTGGACATTTGGTCTCCCTCCTGTGAGGCAACCCCTACTCCCGGCTTTGGCAAGTTCTTTCCAAAAGGAGCCACAAGTGGGTTTTTTAAATGTGATGTTTAGTTTGAATTGATTAGAGGTTATAAACATAAACTAACAACAAAAGGCAGTAAGAAAAACATATATGTAATCCCCCACCCTTGAAAAAGAGAATGAAAGCAGCAGTAAACATTCCTTTTTTTTGTTTGCTTTAACTACCATGGTTTGTTATTTTAGATGACTTGAATTTTTCCCTCCATAAGGTGAGAACTTGAATTTTTCCCTCCATAAGTAAGGAGAGGAGGACTTACTATATACAGAGTATTTCCAACACAGTAATGGACATCTTGGGTGACTCTGGATATTTTTTGACATGTTGTGCTGTAATCTCTCATTTGGAATAATCCCTCTAAGTTACAGTTCCATCTAGGACTGACAGTAAATAATAGGTATCTGTAAAGTGCTATGTCCATGGAAAGAATAATATCACAGAAATAATTTGCAACAATTCCTCAACAAGCGACCCATGGAAAACCTGTAGACAGTTTAAAATAGAAAGTAGTTGAGGGGCCCCTGGGTGGCTCAGTTGGTTAAGCGTCTGACTCTTGATCCCAGATCAGGTCTTGATCTCAGGGTCCTGAGTTCAAGCCCTGTGAAAAGTAGCAAAAATAGTGGCTCTCAAGAAACAGAATCTTAATTATAGAGAACAAAGTGATCGTTATCAGAGGGGAGGTGGGTTGGGGGATGGGTGAAATAAATGAGGGGAGTTAAAGAGGGCACTTACCATGCTGAGCACTCAGTAATATATGGAAGTATTGAGTCACTATATTGTGCACCTGAAATTGACATAACACTGTATATTAAATATAGTGGCATTCTCAAAAAATTTTTTTAAACTAAAAAAAGAAAGTAATGTCTCTCAATCACTACTTCAACCCACTCAATGGACTGAAGACCACTGGGTGCCCTTGGGGAAAGCAAATGGAGTCCATCAGTCTATAAAGGTACTATATCTGCAAAAAATAGAGGCTTGACTCAAGCAGGCTTAAAAAGAAATGTATTATCTCACAATAACAAGAAATCCAGGCTCCAGGGTTGTTTGATCTAGTGGTACCATCTGAAACTCAGGTTCTTTTTTTTTTTTTTAATTTTATTTATTTATTTGTCAGAAAGAGAGAGAGGGCAACAAGCAGGCAGAGCTTCAGGCAGAGGCAGAGAGAGAAGGAGGCTCCCCACTGAACAAGAAGCCCGATATGGGACTCGATCCCAGCACCCTGGGCTCATGACAGCTAAAGGCAGTGGCTTAACCAACTGAGCCACCCAGGCGTCCCTGAAACTTAAGTTCTTAAAGAACAACAACTCAGGTTCTTTCCTTCCATCATTCTTCCATGTGTCTCCTATTTCCTTTTCCATGGAAAAGCTGCCATTCATATCCAATGGGAGAGAAAGAGAGAAAACCTCTTCCCAGAGTATGGAAGATAAGCCCTTCCCTTCAGTTTGACTGGGCCAATCAAGTAAGGTCGTAAGTCCACCCCTAGACCATTTACCTTCTTCAGGGGAAAATGTGATCTGAATGACTGAGACGAATCAGAATCCCCCTCTGCACTGGGAATGGAGTGGACACTTGAACAAAACTGGGACTGTGATTCAGGAAGGAAGAAAACAGGGTGCCAGCTGGCTCAGCCTCCAGAGGTGCCTGCCACAGGTGGGAAGCCTCTGGGGATGGAATGTACAACCCATATTGACCACTATTGCTCAAATGCCCTAGTGGCTCCTGTGATCAATAAAATGCAAACCCATTTTGAAAGTGTTTTGGAAGTGTAGCTGAATTCATAAGGGCCTTTAAAGATTTTATTTATTTATTTAAGAGAGAGAGAGCGAGAGCATGAGAGCAGGATGAGGGGCAGAGGAGAAGCAGACTCCCCACTGAGCAGGGGGCTGGATGCGGGGCTCCATCCCAGGATGCTGAAGGCAGACGCTTAACCAACTGAGCCATCCAGGCCCTCATAAGTGTCTTGAGTGTATTTCCTGTGATATAAAGCTGTGAATTACATCGCTGGTCCTGTGGGCACTCAGTGCACGCCTGTCTCCCTCTGCTGGACTCATGATCAAATTGTTACGGCAACTTCTTAGCATTTCCAAGCCTGTTCTTAACTGAAACACACAGGCTTCTAGGTTCCGGTATAACATACACACACAAACTCAAAAAGTCCCCTAGTTCTTGTTGATGGAGTTTGATATGCTCATCCCAGCTCTACAGGAGTCATTGTGGAGAAAGAAGGAAATACTGTAATATCAGTCTATGCCTGAAGCCACAGTGACCGCTCAGAGCCCTTCACGGAATGTGCTGGGATGAAAGAGGGGGTTGTTGATGTGGGGGTCCCCTCAGTGGCACTTTGTGGTCTGAGGGCTGAATGCAAAACACAAGGACTTCTTTCATCGGCCCAAAGCCACCCAACCGCTGGGTAACTCCAGCTTGCCGCTGAACGGTCCTGTGGCATTTACAAAACATTTTACCTCTGTGGTTCCATTTGGCCCCAAGATCCGGCCCTGGAAGTTGGCACAGCAGATTACTACGTCTACTTCATGGATGAGGAGGCTGAGGCTTCAGCTCATTCAGTTATTTTCCGCAGGACATGTGGTTAATGAACAGGAAAACTTGGGCTTCTGATCCCAAAGCCTGTGCTTTTCCATTGACTCGGACTCCTCCCTCTGCCTGAAATGGCTGTTGTGTGTGCGAAAAGATTTGTCACACAGTCTTCTTATCTAACATGTTGTCGAAGGCATTTTGAAGACATCTTAGATATTTTAGTTAATTAGTTCCAGATTATTCCCTGCTAATTAGGGGAAATGATCCATTTAAACAAAAGAAGGCTTTTTGGCCAAGGTAAGAATGAATTCTTTGAATGAGAAGCCACATTTGGAGCTCTTCAACTCTTGAAGAAAAGAAAGAATGTAATTTAATCTTATCATAAAATAAACAACAGGCGTAGGCTGAATTCAGCAGCAGAAAAGAAGGAAATAATAGCTGTGCAATGTAATGTATGACTATTGGACTTTTTTCAGCATGAGACTGTCTTGACTCACAGATTAACGTTGGTTGCATATAACTCCTTAAAAATAAGCGAACACAAATTCCACTCTCTTTGAATCTGTGGAAAAATCAAAACAAAATAGCCAGTCTCACTGTGCATTCCTTTGTCTCCACTTTTTCCAATGACTTGGTTCCTTGCTTTAAGGAGAGAGAAAACACTGGGGATCCTTAAAAGTCAGTGAAGTGAATGCTTTTTGTGGATTTGTGTCCACTTTCTGCCCTCTGACTGTCAGGGCTGGCTTTCTTTAGGGCCTTCTTTTTTTAAAATTTATTATTATTATTATTATTTAAGATTTTGTTTGTCAGAGAGAGAATGCACAAGCAGGGGGAACAGCAGTCTCCCCACTGAGTGAGGAGCCCAATGCAGGGACTCGATCCCAGGACCCTGGGATCATGACCTGAGCCGAAGGCAGATGCTTAACCGACTGAGCCACCCGGGTGCCCACTTTAGGGGCTTCTGAAATCACCCTGAATCTTGCTCCACACCCTGCTATCCCACCAGGAGAACATCCAGGACAGCTCCAAGATGAATACAAAGGACAGGTTTGTAGAGGATTGCCATCCCTAACCGTTGGTGGCATCTCCTAGAATCATGACCCTACCAGCTGGAGGAGGTATTAGTGCTCTCCAAGTTAATTTACTTCATTTAGGAACAGAAAACAGGTCCAGATGGGTAATTTGGTTTGGGTCGCTTTTCCCAAGTGGCTACAAAGTTGTAGGAGGTTCTTGCTCTCATTAGCTCCATTTCGGTACACCTGGTAATTTCCTGTTTTAGTCAATGCTGAAGATACAGCCAGCCAATCCCTGGTGATGTGGTTTTAGAGCCCATGACTCCTGCTTCTAATTATTCTGTAGAAAATGCTAAAGAAAGAAGCACAGGTGGTTTTCTCAGCAGGTTCTTCTAGAGTTGAATGTTCAGTTTCGGGAGTCGCTGAGTTAAGCTTCACCCAACTTTAGAACTTCCACAGCTCACACTCCGAAACCTCAGTGTTAGGGACATGTAATATTTTAGACAACCATGATAATTTTGCTTAAAAACTGAACTTTACCTTTGGGTCCGTCTGAAGGTATCAGTTAGTATTAATTAGCAGTGTTATTGTATTTTATTTATTTTGTTTTATTTTATTTTTGAAGTTTTTATGTATTCATTCATTTAAGTAATCTCTACACCCAACGTAGAGCTCAAACTCATGACCCTGAGATCAAGGGATCCATGTTCTTCCGACTGAGTCACCTGGGTGCCCCCCGCTTTTTAAAGAGTGGTCCCTGGTAACTTCAAAAGAAAAAAGAAAAAGTAATGCTGTGCTGCCACCCACCCACCTCCCCTGTCCCCACCCAGTCATGCAAGGAGGCTTCCAACTCAAAGTGGGCTATGAGAAGCGAGGCCAAATGTCCAGGTGAGGACAGAGACATTCCAGTAAGTGACCAAAGGGCCCTGGGCATGGGGATGCTTCCTTCTCAGCATTCAGTGCTACAGCGAGCTTCCCAGCTCAGCTGTGTCCTGGGAAAGACGGCCTCAGGTAGGAGCTCCCAGGATCTGTTCTGTCCTGCAGGTGGTTCTGATTGTCTCATATTTGCTGAGAGCGTGGCTGACCTGGCAGTCTCCCTGCAAACCTCCAGGAAGGCCAAAATGGGAAATCCCTGAGATTTTAGGCAAGATTTCAGCTTCCTTCTTGTATCTTAGAGAGAACAGGCCAACAAATCTGAATATAGCAACCCTCCCACAGGAAATAAAGGCTGTGGATGTAGACAATTACTGTAAAGTGAGCTGTAGGGAGGAGGTATAATGACATCGTTTTAGAAAGGCAGATGGTACAATAGTAACAGCTCAGATTCATGCCAGCTCTACGGATTAAAATCCCATGTATGCCATTTATACCCGTGTGGCCTCTGGGCCTCAAGCTCTTCATCTGGAAAGTGGGAATGATAACAATAGTATTTACCTCTTAGGAAGGTAAATGAGTTAATAAATTAAAAAAAAATGCATAACACATGTGAAATACTCCACTGCCATCTTTTGAGGGGAACCTGTGTGATTCTGTCACCGACAACACAAGCACTTTGCACTCACACAAAGCTTTGAGCTGATAGATTCTTTGCATGCATTCTCTCATTTGCTTCTCAAAAAAACAAAAACAAAAAACTTGTGAGGGAGGAACTAGTGTCTCCGTTTTACACATAAGAAAACTAAGGGTCCAAGAATTTTCTCCACTGTAAAATGGAGCCATTAATAGCCCATCAGGAGGGACTCGTCTCTAAATTATAAAATGCATTTTCAAACCAAGCCTATGTTCTTCATTTGATGGCAATTGGTAGATAACAACTTTTTTAAAGTGTGTGGATTGGTAATGTTTCGCTTTGTCTCACCATCTTCCGTGATTCCTCACTCAATCCCGAATCTACACAAGGCACGGTTCCGGTTGCGACTTTGCTACCTCTGAACTTAATGGAGTATCTTTGAGGCACAGGTTTCTTTGAAACTCACACATCTCTGTCAGCTCCTTTATTTATAAGTTATACATTTATTATTTATGCACTTAGTTAAATTATTATAACTATTAAAAAAGCTTTACTTCTTCAAACTGAAAATGTCCTAAATGTCTATCAACAGGAGAATGGATCCAGAAATCACGGTTTATTCATACCATGGGCTACCCCTCAGCAGCAAATAGGACTGAGCGGTTGATATTTGCCACACCATGAAGGAATCTCCAAAATGGCCGCTGAATGGAAGAAGCCAGACACAAAAGACAACATGCTTTATGATTCCATTTACATGAAGTTTTTGAATTGACAAAGCAAATCCAATGGTGACAGATCCCAGAATAGTGGTTGTGAGGTCAGGGAGAGGCAGGCATGAAGGACTGACTAGAAAGAAGGCACTAGAGAACTCTCTGAGGTGTCAGAAATGTCTCCTGACAGGAAGGCAGGTTAGTGGGTATACGCGCTTGTTAAAACTCACTGAACCCTTCTCACCTTAAGATAGATGCATTCATACTGCAGTGACCTCAATAAAAGCTGTGGACCATAGGTAATTTATACAGTTATCTAATAATAAATAGTTTATTAAAAGGTAGCTTTTTAAATTAAAATAAAAATTAAACAAGCAAACAAACAAACAATAAATAAAAGGTACCTTTTCCAGAAATACAGATACGACTAAGCCATGCCCACCATTTAGATACCCATATCCCTGTGGACTATTGGTTAACATGAAGGAGACAAAAACAGAAGAGTATTGTAGAAAACGAAAGATGCCTTTGTTTTTGGACATTATGACCTCAAGGTAGGTAGTAACTTGAACCACAGGCACACAAATGGTCCAGATTAACTAAACCATTAACTAACAACACACTGTGAATCACATTATTTTGTTTTTAAATGTAGTCTTGTTTCTTTTATTAAGAAAGAGCCTCCAGGGGCTCCTGGGTGGCTCAGCAGGTGAAGTTTCTACCCAGCGGGCATGATCCCAGAGTCCTGGGAGGAGGCCCAGCATCATCGGGCTCCCTGCTCAGCAGGGAGCCTGCTTCTCCCTCTCCCTCTGCCTGCTGCTCTGCCTACTTGTGCGCTCTCTCAATCTCTCTGTCAAATAAATAAATTAAATTAAATTAAGAAAAGAGCCTCCAGAACAATAAGCCCCAGCTCCTCACCTCACTCTGGCATTATTATTAATACATGTATGTCATATTTGCTTATCGACTCAATGTCTAAAGCTATCCCAACTCAGAAGAAGCTCTCCTCTGTGTCGCCTTTACATCCTTTAGACCAGAGGGAGATCTCAAAACAATGTCCTACTGTTAACTAAGAGGATAGGGGTGACTCATGGCAAACCCTTCATTATTCCTGGGAAAACAACCCCAGAATGAGAATCACCTCAGAGGCTTTGTTTTGTTTTCTTGCCTCTAGTAATGGAGGCCCCCTTAGAGTGTGGGGAGGGCAGGCCAGCGCAGCCTCTGGAAAGAGAAGTCACGTGGTGGGGGGGGGGGGGGGGGGGGGCGGGGGGAATGAGTGGCAGGAGGAGCTTGAGGCCTTTACAATCCAAGGAGAATTACCTTGGACTTGCTGACCCCATTTGCTTGTCCCTAAAATTGGCGGTTGGGGTAAAGGAAAACTCCTGCCCTCTTTCAAAGTAAATGATGGCAGGGACTCAGTGCCCAGGTCCTATTTCTGGGCATAGAAACATTCCAAGTCTCTAAGCTCAGCGGTAACAGAAGCTTCTGGCATTAACACAATTCTTTAGAAAGACCCATGTATCTCTGCCCTCCTTCACATTTGAGATAGGAACAAGAGTTATCTGGGTGAGAGGGGAGGGATGGAGCCAGGCAATGGCTGAACATTTTGTCCTTACATACGACCTTCCTAACTCTTCTCAGCTGGGGCTTCATGGAAACAAGTGGGTGTGTTCTTGGGTGGTGTGGCAGGAGCTGCTCTTTCCTACACTATATGTTTTTCCTTTGCTTCCAGAATTCCCTATTTTTAGCTAAGTATATGCCTATTCAGAGTAAATACATTTCCCAGCATTCTTTGCAGTTAGATGTGGCCATGGGACCAAGTTCTAGCCAAAGGGAAAGTATGTGACAGCCTCCTGGAACTTTCCTTGAAAGACAAGGTTTCATTGAAAGGATGCTCCACTTTTCCTTCTTCCTCCCCTTAAGCATCCTGCTTCTTCAGTTGAAGAAACGACTGCTAGGATTCCTACTGCCATCTTGGACCATGAGGTCAAGGGTCAGAGGGTCTCACTAAAAGCAAATGTATTGACCTGGATAATATTCAACAACCTCAAGCAATTTTTTTCAAAGGAGCTTTCCCGAGCCCAGAGCTAGGCTCTAGGAAGCTCAGTGAAAAGCATGATTCAGTGAATCATGAGACGTGAGACGTGACCCATCTTATCATTCCAACTTTGTAGAAAATACATGAAGTCTGGGCATTCATAGTGTACCAATGGGTCAGAAGGCTGAGAGGACGGAATCTCTAGCCAAAAGAAGTTTTAACCCAGGTCATATGTTGTTACAAATTCATTTCATTTGATGAATATTAACTAATTTAAATTCTGTACCTGGCAAAAGAGATTATCTGGGTAAACATTTTTCCTCTAAAAACTAGCTGTCTGCCATTATGCAAGCTGCTCAATCTCCCTGGGTTTGTTCTTTCCGTGGCAAAATGAAGAACGAGTCCTCCTCTTGGAAAGATGGTACCCAAGAGCGCCAACTGGTCCATGACAAAGTTTTCATCTGTCCTTGTGAGGAAAATGTGTGGGTAAAATGCAAACTGGGTTCTCTTGTGAAGAATTTTATATACTCTGAGATCAGGTCAGTGTTAAATTTTTGTTGTTTTAGAAATTATTGCAATTACAGATGGAAGGGGTAGTTTGGGCTGTAGGGCAATTTTAAATGTTTTCTTCCTTCCTCTCCTTTGCCTTCTTCACCTTCCTCCTCCTCATGTCCTCTCCTGTTCCTCTCCTTGTCTATCTCTGGGTTGGGCCCTGGGCTGAGGACTTGAACACATTAACTTACTCCTCATATCCAACCAAAGAGGCCAGAATTACTGTCTTTTTGTTTTCCAGATGGAGAAACTAAAGCTTAGAGAGATCAAGTACATTGTTCAATGTCACTCGGCTCGCAAAATGCAGTCACTGAATCTCCAGACTCCTGCCTCCATACCGAGCATGAATAAGACATTTTCATAGCTAACAGGAAATGACATGGTGCAATAAAGCAGCCGGCATGACATCAGGCACTAAATGGGTACTTAACAAAGAGTAGTTAGTCATTCATTCCTTCCACCAATATTTACTGAGCATCGACCATGTGCCAAGCACCGTTAAATGCCCTAAGACACAGCAATTAAGAATACAGATGGAAACCCCTGTCCCTTGGAGCTTACATTCTGGGGCTTATTACATATGTGATTCTGTCCTCTGCTGCAGCTTTCTGTCCTCTGCACACACTCTCTCTGCTCACAGGAGGAATGAAAAAGGGCTGTGGCCGTCTTGCGCTTTCCAGCCCTAAAATGGCAGAGCGGGCATCAGGGGAGAAAGGGGACTACTGTGCCGGCTGCTGTCAGCTTCCAGAGGTGGAGCAGTGGTGTTCTCTTAGGGAAGAGGAGAGTTGATGGGGACAGGGAGAAGAGGGCGAAGGCTGGAAGCCAGAAGACCAGGCACAAGGCTGGGCACTTCTTTGGGGACAAATCTGAAGTCAGTTCAGAAGCCCAAAGTTCTGTGGGCCCTTGGTGCCTGCTTGTCCCTCCCAATCTCTAATCTCTTCCACCCGGGCCACGAGGAAGCCAGGTACCTTCTGGATTAATCCGAGCAGTGCTAATGGGAGAAGACTGAAGCTTCCCTGGGGGTCTTTGTGTCTGGAACCCCACAGCTTTCCTGCAGGGAACCATGAAAACTGAAAGGTCTTGGGGTCAGTAGTCCTGATTCAGTACTGGCCCTGTAACTTGCTATCTTTCCCTCTTATCTCCTCTGTGAACCGTACTTTATGGGGTTCTTGGAAGGATTAAAAGACAGGGCACTTGCTCATAGTGGGTTAAGTATTCTTTGTTGGGCTGGTTGGTTTACTCAAGAGCAGGATGAAAAAGTTGTTGGGAAAAGAGGAAAGGTGAGCTTCTCTTCCTTCCTCACTGTCCCCCCATTCTGGCTGGGTCCATTGCCTAGTTCCAGGGGACCATTGCTTGGCCAAAGCTAGGAAAACATGGATTAAAGAGGATAATCACAATGTAAAGGAAATTTCTTAATGCTCAAATGCCCACAAAATGCTTTGGGAGCACCAGTAACGTAGTAATTGATTCTGCTTTGGGAAGGAAGAAGAGGTCAGGAAACCAACAGAGGGGAGGTGACATTTAAGCTCAACTTTAAAGGATGAGCAGAGGTCCCTAGGGTTTTGTCGTTTGAAGCATGGCCTGCCAACCAGCAAAGTGAACATCTGCAAGGTGCTTGTTGGGAATGTACAGTCCTGGGTGCCCCTCCCCCAACCATGTACTGAACCACAGTGTGCTTGTTCCTGAGACCCCTGGGTTATTCATAAGGACAGCAGAGTTTGAGAGGCCTTAGACTAAATGGACAAGGTGGAGAAGAGCATTGTCACCATAAACCTGGTCAGTTTAGATTAAATAATGGTTTTCTATAGCCAAGGTTTATTTTTCAATTTCTCTTTTAAAATAAATCCCAAACCTAATGTTCTCAGTGGCTGACCCAAATGTCATTTCATAATGACATTGGAAGGTCTGAGGGTGAGGATTGAGTGCTTTATCCAATCTGCTAATGGGGAATGTTTTTATACTGTTGGTGCAGATGCTCACCCATAGCTCTGGGGCTTGGACAGGCTAGGACATAGGACCCTCCTGGAACGGGATTTAGGTCTCTGTGCAAACAGGCCACCACATCAGCCCTCAGCGGGGTTGCGCACACAGCCTTCCTTGTGGGAACAATTTTGACTCATGTCACATTTCCTAGTGGTTGGTGTGGGGGTGAAAATGGGGGTCCCAGCTGATTCTAGTCCAGTGTAAATCCCACAACCACAGGTGTCTGCTCTTTGGCAATGGGAGGAAAAGTGGAAGAACTCTCCAAGGGTTGTGGTGGGGATATGAATTCTCCTGGTCTGTACGGTTTTTTTTTTTTTTAATATATTTTTTAAAGATTTTATTTATTTGAGAGAGAGAGAATGAGAGAGAGAGAGAGAGCATGAGAAGTGGGAGGGTCAGAGGGAGAAGCAGACTCCCTGCCGAGCAGGGAGCCCAATGCAGGACTCAATCGCAGGACCATGGGATCATGACCTGAGCCGAAGGCAATCGCTTAACCAACTGAGCCACCCAGGCGTCCCTGGTCTGTACGTTTTAAACAGGACACACAATGTCCCAAATATAGCTTACTGACTATTTCAAGATTAAGGAATTTGAGAAGTGGTTTGTGCAGGAAGGACTTTCCACCATCCCCTGAAGCAGGTCATATTATGAGACACCATCCTCTCCACACCCAGAGGAAAGAAGCACTCTTATCTCCAAAGGTGAAGGGACACAGAGAGAAATCTGAAGAAACAGGCCTTGCAAGTCCCCCACAGCCCCCAATTTACTACACATACCTCATACCCTTTGTCCTATGACATCTTCCCACCATTCTTCACTCTTCATCAAATCAAGCATAAAAACTCTCAGGTTTAACCATTTCTTTGGGTCTTAATGTCTTTACAAAGGTTCGGTGTCACATGAGACTTGTATTAGATATACTTTTCTCCTGTTAATCTGTCTTCTTCCGTTTCATTTTTAGACTCAGCCAGGGACCCTAAGAGGGTTGAGGAAAATTTTTTCCTTCCCTACAACAGCACAGGTGGTGGAAACCCATAATGCTTTATCCTGGCCACTTGAATAGCTGCATGTCCCATAGGCCAGCTTCCAGCCTCAAGAGCTAGCCATGTGTCCTAGTTGACTCCAAGTTTCTACCTGGATGTAGGGATGACTCCATGCCCACGTGTTCCAGCACAGCTCAAATAGGTTTGGGTTTTCCTTCTACTCTTTCCAACTCTGTCTCTATCCATCTAAGCAAGGGAATAAATTGCCTTTTTCCTGAAAATAATATGGGAAATAATTGTTTTACACAAAGTCCATCTACCTAGATGTGTTGAATACATTAATGGAAGGCAGCACACTTTAGTGGGGATGTAATAGGGGCAATCCTTCCCATCTCAGTGGGGTTTACATGAAAATCATGTTGGGAACCATATATCCTATCTTCACCATGGTGCCAAGCACACACAATGCACTCAATACTTGGCCCTTTATACAACGAGGTTGCTTTAACATCTGCTCTATCTTCTGCAATAGACGTAGTAGCCACACTGTCTCCTGGAGATGTCCGCCCCATGCATGCAGGGACAGAGGATGGTACAAGTCCTCAAGACTGTTCCTTGTCCACAGACCTTGTGACCAGGTTATAAACACTGTTTTTTCAGACCAGTCCCCTAAATTCCAATAGAATAGTTTGGAGAACCAACAACTGAGACCACAACCCTCAACCAGTCACCATGTTATTTTAAAATCCTCCAAGAAAACAAGTCCAGCATATTCTTTCCATCATAAATAGTCATAATCCTTGAAGCATTTTCCTTCTATGTACAAAAATCACTTACAGATAAGAGAAGGGTCCCTCTTCTTTAACATCCAGCTGTGTGCTTGATCCCACCGAACCTCTGGCTTCCATCTTACCTTGTCTGTTCAGTCTTTACCCTTTTCAACTGTTATGGCTAATATTGCTCTCAGCTGAACCCTCCTCCATTTGAACATTTCTTCTGTTTTTCATGACACAACAGTCTTCCTGTTCTCCTTCTACTTCTCTGATCAGTCCTTCTCTCCCTGCATAAATATATACTCCTAAGGTTTTGTCTGCAGACCTCCTCTCTTCTACTTTGCTCCTGGAGTTTCATCCACTTGGATAGTTTCATATAGGAGGGCAGTCCCAAATGCTTACCTCCCTCCAGCCCCAGACTAACATTTATAACTTTCATTCACATCTATTTCTATCTATCTACAAGTCCCAAACTCCTCACCCTCACCATGGAATAGCTATTTTCCCCTGGTTTCCCAGGCTCTGTTATGTCAGCACACGGCCTGTAGCTCTCACACATAACTGAATTATCATTCTTTTTCTGCCTTTTTTGTTTCCTTAAACTATGCAGCTTTCCATTTTTTGAATTCCCGGTTCTCCCTTCTACAGATGTTTACAAAGAAATGGGACCAAAATCTAATGTTTTTGAAAAGTTCTAACCCTCCTTTTTTTTTTTTTTAAGATTTTATTTATTTATTTGCCAGAGAGGGCACGTGCACACACACAAGCAGGGAGAGCTGCTGCCAGAGCAGGCAGAGGAGAAGCAGACTCCCTGCTGCACAAAGAGCCCGATGCAGGACTCAATGCCAGGACCCTGGGATCATGTCCTGGGCTGAAGGCAGATGCTTGATTGACTGAGCCACCCAGGAGTCCCAAGTTCTAACATTCTAAACTTACACAAAACACAGAACTCTCATCATCTTCAACATGTGTGGCTCAGAATGGACGAGACAAATTTCTTCCCTGGGTTTATTCCCACCCCCCTTTTAAAAAAGATTTACTTAAGAGAGAAAGAGAGGGGCAGAGGGACAAGGAGAGAAGCTCAAGCAGACCCCGTGTTGAGCACAGAGCCCAAAGTGGGGCTCAACCTCACAAACCGGAGATCCCAACCTGAGCTGAAACCAAAAATTGGACGCTCAACCAACTGCATCACCCAGGTGCCCCATCTTTCCCAGGTTTATTCTAAGTGGAATGAACCTAAAAGGACCATTGATTCCAGGGTCAAGAACTAGGAGGATGAGAACATGAGACTTTTGTACATTTGGTAGGGTATCTGCCCTTTGCCTTCTGAACACACCTCAGCTTTCCTTCTGCCATGTTACCATCCCCTCCCCACCTTTTCCACTAGTTGAAATTATATCTATCCATTGTTCAGAACTGACCACAAATAGGATCTATTCCTCAAAGCCTATGATCTCTTCCTCCTTTGAAATACACCCACTGTAAGCTTCTTAATCTCTGAAAGGTGTTTCCTTTTTTTTCTTTCATTCATTCTTTCTTTTTTTTTTAATATTTTATTTATTTATTTGAGAGAGAGCAGAGGGGAGGAGTAGAGGGAGAGGGAGAAGTGGCTCCCCAGTGAGCTGGGAGCCCGACGCAGGGCTCTGAGACCCAGAGATCATGACCTTAGCTGAAGGCAGATGCCTAACTGACTAAGCCACTGAGGCACCCTCCCATTTATTTCTTTATCTGCCATCACCCCATCCCTGACCTGGACACAAGACCCCAAAGACAAGAGCCTAGTAACTCTTGGCTCCATGGTGTCAAAGAAGTATTCCAATCACCAGCTTTTGTATAATGCCTATTTCTTTTATTCTAACATGCATAATCTTTCACAATTTAACATTGGTAAAATCAGGACTCATAATCACTGGCATGCTACAATTTACTTAGTAGCATTTTTTCTTAATAATACATAAAATATGGGTGAATCGCACACTGATGGTACCATAGATTCAGGGAAATAAAGTATCATTCCAGTCTCCCTGATTACAATTATGTTTACTCCTGTCTTCCTGCCTCAAATCATTCCATGTTCTCAACATTTCCTTAGTTCCTTTTTTTGTACTCCTACTATTGTCTCCTCTGTCCCTCCTTTAATTTTCTCCTTTTCTCAAATAGAGTCAGACTATTTTACACTGCAATAAGGCAGTGCTAAATACAGTGGTTTCACTGCATTGTGGTCCCCCATGAGAAAATGCTGTTTATGATCATGAATATGTTTCCTATACAATTAACTAAAGTTAATTGTATAAGCTAGTTAAAACATATCTTTATTTTTTTGAAGTGAATGGTGAATGGGCCACCATATTATATGAGCCTCAACTTATGAAGACAATGTTGCCAGAAGCAGAGTTTAATGGCAGTGTTGGAATTAAAGAAGACAACAATAGTAATAGAATATATTTAACGACAACATAATTATCATTCTTTGAGCTCCATTGTGGCCTAAGATAGTCTATAGAGAATAAAAACTTCTAAACAAGTCCAGATGCCCTGTACCACCCAATAATCTTTGTTTACATAGTTTCATCCTTTATCTGTCGACAAGGCTGGGAAATCCAGTGTTTGAGGCCAGACAGCTCCATGGAGGGGAAGCTGTCCTCATTGGCACTGGCATTGGGGAACCTGCCATGATATCTAGTGTTGTAGAAAGGGCTAGACTTTCACTTCCTCTTTCCATAGCCTAGGATCCAGTCGAAACGGGGATGACTTGTCCCACAAACCCTATACTCTGCAACACCAAACTTTCCTTCCTTTCTCATGTCTTTGCTCAGGCCAAACTTTTCATCTACAATGTCACTACCTATGACAACTGTCTGTGTTTATGGAAATATTCTAGGGGTCTGCACTATCCAATACAACTGCCACTAGCCACATGTGGCTATCGAACAGAGCACTTGAAACATGGCCAGTGCAGTAGCAAGAACGGCACCTTTAATTTTACTTTAAATTTAAATAGCTACATGGCTAGTGTCTACCATATTGGACAGCACAGATCTAGAACGTATTTTTCTTTTTTCTGTCCTTTTTTTTTTTTAGGGAGGTGGAGAAAGAGAGCAGGGATGGGGGATGAGGAAGTGGGGAGGAGCAGAGGATGAGGGAAAGAATCTCCAGAAGACTCCCTGCTGAGCGCAGAGCGTGATGCAGGGCTCCATCTCACCACCCTGAGATCATGATCTGAGCTGAAATGAAAAGTTGGGTAGCATGTACTTTTTCTACATGTATGTCTAGCATGTACATCTTCTAGAAATCTCCAGTCTTCAAGGGGTACCTCAGGGGCCGTTTTCTCCACAAGATCCTCTCTTCCCAGTGGAAATAGTTCTTTCCTCAGAACTCCCACTACACTTTGAACCACTATAGTAGTGCTTAACACATTTTACTTTGTAGGTATTTGTATACCCTGTTCTCTACCAGTCCCCTTTCCCACAGCTGGACTATCTCCTATTCTCGATCCAGACATCTGGTGCTGGGATGCTTTAAGATGTTAGTGCATGGATCTATAGTAGCAGCACAGCAATCAACATCACCAATAAACAATTGTCAATAAACAATTGCTGTGCAGTGAACAATCAGCCTTGACTAAAGAAGAGATTCATGCCATGGCCTCAGCTTCTGGGAGATCATTTCTAAGCCCTTAGAGGAGGCTCTAATAGGAGGGTCTTTGTTTAGCTGGAAGACTTGGGCCATACCAGATGGTCTATACAGACGTTGTGATTTATGGTGGAGGCCTTAGGCTAAGAGTTGTCAGTTCAGCCTCTGGAAGGGCTGGAAACTAAGGCGAGCCAGGCAAGCAGTTAGATGGACCCACGTCCATACCTTGCTGGACGTGGTATGTTCCTCCCGTTGACATTACTCGGTGCATATTGTCGCACTGACTGCACAGCTGTACTGGGTAAGAGTTGAAGTTTAAGTTCTCTGCCTGGTTTCTCCCATACCCTGCCATAAAGGCTGCTTTCCTTTGCTGATTTTAATCTGTATCCCTTCACCATGTTAAACCATAACCTGAGTTTAATGGCTTCTCTGAGTTCTGAGAGTCCTCCCAGTTAATTATTAAAACCTGAGAGTGGTCTTGGGAACTTCCCAAACTGGCCACTGCCAAGATAACTTAGGCCACGCTGTTGCCTAGAGCCCGTCCTCCTGAGAGTTGATTTCCTCAAATTCCTGCCCCGATCACACCAGCTCTGGGCTGGTGGGCTGCAGGCCACAGTTCAGATCAGGGCTGGTAGCCAGAGAGGGGAGTCTGGCCCTCCACATGGGCGATGGAGTGGTGAAGCAAGGAGGTGTCTGGGACCAGGATCGCACAAGGTATGGCAACAGAGGTGTGTAGGTGTGTGCTGAGAGCAAAGAGGGGAAAAGCTGGGATGCATAGGGCAACTGGGTGGCAGTTGTGGTGAGCCGGGAGAGGATCAGGCATCTACGGGCCCCTGTCTTGAAACTTCAGGAGGCTCTGGTACCCACCTGTGCTCTAATCCTCAGGAACTAAAAAATCCCTGCCCCCTGGGAGGCAGGAGCTGTGGAGCAGACTGCATGGGCCAGAGCTCACCTGACCTAAGGCAGGGTTATCCTCTCTTTTGCTGCACCACTTGTACACTCGTGACCGAAGAACCAGACACCCAGACCCTGGGCAGGAAGGTGGAAGGGGCAATAGGTAGAGGGAAAGAGCAGAACAACTTCTTTTATTAAGCTAGACCTCTGAGCTGGACCCTCTGATTCCAAGTGCTATAATGCAAACTAAAGGCCCCTTTCTCAAAATCATGTTCTTTATCTTTCCATAAATACTACCAGTTGGGGGTTCACTTGAGTTAACTAGCAAACACCTAAATTAGGGTTAAGAGAAATGGACATTCACGACTTACAGTAGATTCAATTAATCAGATTGCTTTCCTAATCTGAGCTTAGCTACATTAGAGGAAAGTCACTACCTTGTGGAAGGGAGAAACCATTTGAGGATGTGGAGCATTTCTGGTTAGAGAGTTCCGGGGGTGGGGGGCAGGGCTCAGACACAGGGACCATTAAGGACATCTGTCTGCTAGGGGAGAAGCTCAGAAAGAGAGGTAGGATGGCATACAGAACACATTGCAACAGCAGACCCAGGCTCCTTCCTCCCCAAGACGAAGTTCTGTTATCACCAATTCTCAAGTCCCTGGCCCTCTACCCAGCACTGGAGTTGTCTTATGTGGAGATTTCAGGAAAGAAGGATTAAACTGGCTTCAGGAAGATCTCCTAAGAGACTGGAGGTGCTTTTCTAAACAGACCTAGGGAGTAAAAGCACCAGCAAATAGAATGGATCTGTGGGATCAGTGGGGGTTGAGGGAGGGAGAAGGGTGGAAGCACCCTCTGCCATACACAGAATGAGTGCAGGCTTAGAGAATTTCTCTAAGAAAAGAGACTTCTATTTGTTCATTTCCACAGGACCTGGCAAAGGGTGGGTACTTAATATTTAATGAATGGTTGAATGGATTGCAAAATCACAAGAGTTGCCAGGTCTCGTTTCCTATCTGGGATCTGAGCATGTTTTCCTTCCTAGGTAGGCACTTAATCAAGTGGTATGTGTTTACAGTTTTTAAAAATTTCCTCTTTTGAATCCTATTTCTCATCTCCTATTCAGAAAACCTCTAAGTTTGCCCTTTATTTTTCCTCATCCCTTCACAACTGAATTGTAGGCTTCATTAGGGTCTAAGAATATCTAGGAGGCATTTGAGTCATTTTATAGGGGTGGGGGCTCTTATGAACCTGTTAACACACAAGAACAGAAGTCCCAGAGAGGTATGAATTAGGACAGAGAACACAGCATTAATGAGGAGCAAACCCACAAGGTCAGGAGAAGGGCAGCTGGAGGGCCCCTCAGGAAGGGGGCGCTGCCATGGTGGCCCAGGAGCTACGGCTCTGTCTGCTGAGGGGAGCATGGTCAGCGGGTTCATGTGCAGATGGCTGGCCAAGCCCCATAGATATCGATGTCCTTTTCCAGGCAGGTCCTTGGGGCCCCTAGGAAAACACTGACCAATAAACTAAGTTGAAAAATATGTAAGAGGCAGGAAATATCAGCCTGGAGTATTTGTCAATGGCATGTGTGTTCTGGAAGATGCGAAGACCCACGTGGCCCTTCAGAAACCCCTTCTTCCTGGAGGAGTTGGATTCATTGCTCAAAGCCACGTGGACCACTATTTTGTCTTGTCTTTCTTCTTCTGTCAGAATATGGCTTCTCGGGTACCCGGCAAGGCTGTTGGCCTCAGACTCACTGTAGCTTCCGTCCAGCATCATGGTTCTTGAGGGGAGCATTCCAGACATGCACGGGAACTGCAGGCAGGAAACACAATGAAGGTGTCAGTCATGGTTAGGCCTTGTGGAGGGGCTGAGGCAGTGGCCTGGGCCCAGAGTGAAGCCCCTTGGCTACTCAGAACCATAGAAAGGCAGAACTAGAAGGATCTCCAGAGATCACTCAGTCCAGTGAATCACCCAGGGAGTTCTTTAAAATGGCCACATTGGGGGGCCACATCGGCCTCACTAAGACCCAGTGAGGTTATACAATTCTCCTGAGATTACACAGCTGGTGTCAGAGTCAGGAATTTAAACCCATGCCTTCTGGGGCACCTGGATGGATCAGTCAGTTGAGCCTCTAATTTGATTTCGGCTCAGGTCATGATCTCAGGGTTGCTGGATCGAGCCCCGCAGCAGGGTCCACACCCAGCTCAGAGTCTGCTTGAGATTCTTCCTCTTCCTCTCCCTCGGCTCCTCCCCCTGCTCATTCTCTCTTTCTGTCTCTCAAATAAATAAATAATTAAAAAAAAAAATTTAAAAAAAAATAAGAAACCCATACATTCTAATTCCAGTTGTGGGTCTCCACGTCTTTGTGCATGAATCAAAAGATGACTAGGGAGGAGAGTGTCCTTATTCTAAAGAGTTACATTCAAGCATTAAAGTTCCCGGTGCCGGCAATGCATTTCTAAATGGTTCAACTGCACGGACAAAAATACATTTATATGGAAAAAGAGCTCACAGAAAAAATGGCAAAACGGTAACAAGTGTTGAGTATAAGTGCAGAGTCTATGGACATGCCTGCTTCTGCAAGTATGAAAATGTTTCTAAAGGGCACCTGGGTGGCTCAGTGGGTTAAAGCCTCTGCCTTCAGCTCAGGTCATGATCCCAGGGTCCTGGGATCGAGCCCCACATCGGGCTCTCTGCTCTGCAGAGAGCCTGCTTCCCCCCACTCTCTCTCTTTCTGCCTGCCGCTCTGCCTACTTGTGATCTCTGTCTGTCAAATAAATAAATAAAATCTTTAAAAAAATGTTTCTAAGAAATTATGAGTTGGGAGGAAGGAAATGGTTTCCCTTCCCCTCACAATCTGAGTCAGCAAAGAGTGGGCTTCCAGCTGGCACCGGCTTACAATTCATGGGCCCATACTTGTCAGGTGAAGGCTTGCTATTTTTCTAACAGCTCTAGACAGGCTTATAAATCAAAATTTGTGTTTAAATATAATCCAAAAGTGCTTGACAATGACCAATGTGCAGATTATTGAAAATTTGAATGAATACTCAAATGCTAAAGTGAAAAACGTTCGAATACAATTTAGAAAACAAATTCTTAAACAGTCTAGCCTATTTGGAGACAATGTAGAAATATTTAGAATATATGTAGAATATTTAGAAATATATATAGGTTTCCTATAATATATTTAGGTATAATGTGGGCATTGAAAAACTGTTTTTGGAAAGGTAACAACACATCCTCTTTTCTGAAAATTTAAAGCTCCCTTATGTTAAGGAGCTACCAGCCACCTAGATGTGCATAAATGTGGGATTTTCATGTCCCGATTTTTATAACTTCTAGCTAACCACCCATTTTGATTAGCGCAATGGTGACCAATGATTTGGTAACAAGTTGGCATTTTATTTTTTACTGTGAATAAGAAGAGTCTGAATATGAATGGAATGGACTTTCCCTCCCTGTATCAAAGGCCCACACACACTGCCCAAATTCCCCATTTGTATTCTTTCCCATAACTACCATAGGTTAATATAGGATAGTGCAGTATGGTATAGGTAGCATATAGTATTTCCAAAGATTCTAAAGGCTAAAGTTGTATGTGCCTGAGTTTTCACTGGGTCAGAGTACAGATAAATACAGGGGTTCTTAATTCTAGAACTCTCTCTTTGTCTGGTAATAGGATCTGCAGTTACCTTCCCTAAGCATGTCCAACAGTAATAGTGATACCTTATGTCTGTCCAGAGTCCCACAGTTCCAGGACAACTTTTGCATACATTACCTCCTGTGACCCTTACAACAACCCTGGGAGGAAGGTGAGCTGAGGGTTCCTCTCTACCTTTTTATTTTAATTTTTTTTAAGATTTTATTTATTTATTTGACAGAGAGAGATCACAAGTAGGCAGAGAAGCAGGCAGAGAGAGAGAGGAGGAAGCAGGCTCCTTGCCGAGCAGAAAGCCCGATGGGGGCTCGATCCCAGAACCCTGGGATCATGACCTGAGCTGAAGGCTTCAACCCACTGAGCCACCCAGGCGCCCCCCACTGAGCCACCCAAGTGCCCCCCTCTCTACCTTTTTTACAGATGAGTAAACAGAGGCCCAGCGGAAGCGGCAGAGTTAGACCTGAGAACCCAAGTCTTCCTATCTCTCGTCTTGGTCTGAAGACTTTTTGCCTTGTGGGATCCTTAGCGGTAGAAGCTAGAACCTAGTCTAACAGAGATCCTCCCCCATATTGCACAAACACGCCCTGCTCTACACGTCGCCCTCCGCCCCCGCCACTCTCGTGGAACCAGCCTGGGCCCCCGCAGGAGGTGGACGGAGCTTGTCTCGCCTTCTCCCGCAGCTTGCGCTCCTTGCGCTCCTGCACGGTGGTCAGGTAGTTGACGGCTGCGTACTCCAGCACCGACAGGAACACGAACACGAAGCTGACCCACAGGTAGATGTCCACCGCCTTGATGTAGGAGACGCGGGGCATGGAGGCGTTCACGCCCGTGATGATGGTGGACATGGTCAGCACGGTGGTGATACCTGCAACAGGCTGCGTTAGGTCAGCTGCTGACGAGGGCACACATTGTCCCCCACCACGCGTCACGCAGTCACCATTTTACATCCTCCCTGTCTAAAACCCAGCAAGAAATCCCCCGGGGCGTGGAAACACCCAGGCTGCAGATCTGCTCCACTGGGGGCAGGCGGCTCCCCTCCTGGCCTGCTCCGGGCTGCTGGTCTCCTTTGCCGGTCAGCCCCCTCCGGGGCCTGGGTGTTGGTGGTGTGGCTGATCCGATGGGCAGTGCTTGGCAAAGGACCTCCTCAGATGTGGAATGCGAAACAGTGACTGAAGGTCACCCCTGAAGGAAACTGCCCACACCACAGGGAATGGCCTCATTCCCTCTCTGAGCCATATTTATTCAGTCTCTGAAGACTGTGGGAATTCCTGGAGTCCTGTCTTGCTAGCTGCTTCATTGCGCTTGCTCAGTTAAACCCTCACATTCCTCAGAGCCCAGGCTGATTTCCTCCAAGTTGACAATGACAAGCTGTTACCGTTCCCTCTGGAATTTTGGGTCTGCCAGGACTAAAACCACAACTCCAGGGAGTACAGCCCTCTCCCTCCCCAAAATCCCCTAACCCCGCCCTACCTTCAGACTCTCAGTCTACCCAACCAAGGCCAACAAACACAATTTTTGTATTTACAAAATAAGGTTTTGGCATTTGCAGAATTATCTTATTTATCGAAGTACTGGGCCCTGAAACTGCTGGGGGGGAAGTCCATCCCCCAAACAGGCTTGATTGTTCTGAAGTCACTGGAGCAAAGCTGACATAGTTTTAGCTCCCTGTGGTTTTCATGAAGTAGTCTAGGAAACGGAGAGCAGCGTGCAAATGGTGAAGGCGGCAGGCAGGAGGAACGTTTGCTCCTTCTGGCTCTGGCAGCCCATCAGTTAAGAACTCTGAATGATGATTTTACCTTTTCTCTTTATAGTGACCAGCTAAAGAAAGAAACCACCCTCCCACACCCCAGCACATGCTTTTACCCAGAGAAACTCTGGCGGGCACAGCTCTGCGGTCGATCCAGAAGGACACCCAGGACAGCATGACCATCAGTGTAGCAGGAAAATAAGTTTGGAGCAAGAAGAAGAAAATGTGGCGTCGCAACGTGAAGTTAATGTACAGACGGTTGTACCAGCCTGGGGGACACAAGAAGCAGCCAGTGAGGTTTAGTTCGAGAGGCAAGAACAAACTGTTCCTTAGGAGAGCCCCCCCCCCACCATTGCTCTGATCTTCAGGAGAAAGTTAATGATCCATTGACTTACCCTACTACATCTCCTCTCTAATATCTAAGCCCTCTCTCCTATTAACAAGGATCTTGCCACTACGTGTTCTGTTTTATTCAACATTACCTAACCTCTCTTCTCTTCCCCTAACATTTTGGGGGAAGGTAGAGAGAGAGCTAGGGTTAGCTGCTTGTTTGGTATTTGTTATTTTCCACCCACAACTGTATTTCCTGAGGACTCACTACTCAGGAAGCTAAGAAGCGGGACTGGTTCCATTTTGTTGAGGCCAATACCACTGGGGCAGGAGCCGGTGGAGCTGCTGTAGGACTGTCCCCTTTGTCATACGTTGGGTCCGCTCAGCCTGTCTCCATTGCATCACCAGATGGATGGTTGTCAACAAGGACTAAAACGGTAAGGCGTCCAACGAGCCACGGGATCGATACCAACCACTGGGACCAAAGATGGTGTCAAGGACAGTACAAATGTCAAAATTAGACTACAGGGGTGTGCACACACCCACCCCTCTCCAGCTCAGCGCAGCCTGGGATAATGACTCGGGCTGCCCCCCAGAAAAACGCTGCTGAGGGAACAAAGTCTACCTGGCTGGCATGGAAGGTTACTACTGAGTCAGGTGAGGGGAGGGTTGGATCCGTAGTGAAAGGCCGGTACGACAGGCAGAGTCCAGACAAGCTTGACACACGGTTACTCTGTAGGTCCCTCGGTGGTTTGAATGAGGTAGGGGCTTTTAGTGGAGTGGGAAAAGAGACCGTGATCTGCAGATATGACAGAAACTCCTAATCATTCATTCATCCCTTTGACCTGTCATCTCAGCATTATTTTCCTTACTTAAATTGGCACCCATGAAGCACATCGTATTGTTCCTTAGGTTTGTACAGGGTCTCTCTGGAAAGGCTGAGAGTTGCCTTCATTCTGGTAAGGACTATTCCACTATCCTTTCCTTCTAAGAAAACCGGGGAGAGTTGCCTTGGAAACAGTAAGAGGGAACCAAGAGCTTTAAAAATGTACACTCTGTCCAAACAGAGCACTCTGGCGTGAGATCGCAGCTCCTGGTGGTTGGGGCGGGGCGGGGGGGGGATGATAAAGCTCCTTGTTGGTACATAGTAAATAATGGGAGAGGAAGATGCATTTTAATATGGACTCCATAAAGGAGTGGGGACAATATAAACAAACAAACCAGCTTCTCTTTCAATACAGAAAACATCTAAGAGGAGAGCACGGAGTGATTAAGGCAGATTGTCTGGCCACCTGCTAGCTGTGTGACTTCAATAAGCAACTTAATCCTTCTGAGTCTCAGTTTTCTCACCTATAAATCAGGCATAATAATAACTACATCATAGGTTTGTTGGGTAGAAATTATTAATTCACATAAAGCGCTCAAAACAGTGACACATAGTAATAAGTTATAGAAGACGTTCTTAAGAATGGTTTTAGAAAGAGAGTAGGTTTGAACTTGCCAAGAAGAGATGAGAAAAGAAGATTGGGTGACAACAGGCACCAGCGGAGAAGGGAAGAGAGGGACGAGGACGAGCCCCGTGGGCATAAAGTGAAGCCGGCTTGCGTGGTTCGGACACTCACACCACCTTGACTGAGACTCGGTCTTTTTCAGTGTTTGATGTTGGGGGCACAGGGGTGTGCGTGGGGCAGGGGAACGGGGAGATAGACGGCAGCCATGCAGGGGCAAAAAAGCTCTGCATGGAAGGGCCTGGGCTTCTCGGCATGCGGACAAGGCAGAATGAAGTGAGAAGTCCCTTAGAGTCCTGAAGCTACTGCAGGGTTGTCACGGGGTAAACTGTGTCCCTTAGAGAGATGTGTTGAAGTCCTAACTCCCCCTTTCTGTGAATGTGACCTTATTCAGAAATAAGGTCTTTTCACATGGAGCCAAGATGCGATGAGGACATATTGGGTTAGGGTGGGCCATAATCCAATGACTGACTGGTAGCCTTACAGAAGAGGGAAATTCCATGACACAGATACACAGGAACGGCAGCATGTGAAGACACAGAGAGGGACACAGGGAGAATGCCACGTGACAACAGAGGCAGGCATTAGAGCAAGGCAGCACCACCAGAACCTAGTGAGAGACAAGGAAGGATTCCTTCCTACAGCCTAAGCAGGGAGCATGGTCTGCAGCTTTCTGGCCTCCAGAACTGTGGGCAAATATGTTCCTATTGCTTTAAGCCCCCACCTCGTGTTTATTATGACGGCCCTTGGAAACAACGGTGGGACTAGAGAACTGACAAGGGCATCTTCTCAAAACTTCAAACACGGCCCAGGGTCCAAGATGAGTTACAATAAACACTAAAAATAAATCTATAGGGTCGCCTGGGTGGCTCAGTCGGTGAAGCGTCCGACTCTTGATTTCAGCTCAAGTCACGATCTCAGGGTCGTGACATGGAACCCCACATTGGGCTCCTGCTCAGTGGGGAGTCTGCTTGGGATTCTCTTTCTCCCTCTCCCTCTGCCTCTTCCCCGACTAAAGTTAAGTAAGCAAGTAAATAAATAAATAAGTTGATAGATCTAAAAATAGGTAAGAGATACATTTCCTCAGAAAGATATCATCCTTGTCATTAAGTCAAACAAATCAGACTACAGAGTACCAGGTAAAACAGGACCCCCCTTCTGTACAATTACATCCTTAAAATCAAAGTGTTCACAAGGATGTGTGCTGAATTGTGAGGAGTGGCTGCCTCTGGTCATGGAATTTCAGAGGAGAGCAACTTTCAAAATTTCTGCTTAACAATGTTGCTTATGTTTTGCAGAATTACGCATTACTTAGGAATACACATTCATTTTCACTGGCATGGGACAGTTCAAGGCTGGAGGGTTCTTGTTTTTTTTTAAAGATTTTATTTATTTATTTGACAGAGAGAGACACAGCAAGAGAGGGAACACAAGCAGGAGGAGTGGGAGAGGGAGAAGCAGACTCCTCGCTGAGCAGGGAACCCAATGCGGGGACCCCAGGATCGTGGCCTGAGCCGAAGGTAGATGCTTAACGACTGAGCCACCCAGGCGCCCCTAGGCTGGAGGGTTCTAAGGTATTTTCTTCCACATTTGGATCAGACCGTGGCAAACGTTAGCTACCAGTGCTGCTGTAGAAGGCCAGTCTGGAAGTGGTGTGAAATTTCTGAATCAGAAACTGGGACAGGGAGATCTTCTCATCGGTTTTCAGGGATTCATCCCCATTCTTCCAATACAGCATTAGGTCTTCATCTGTATATGCATCTTTGGGGAGAGGAAAATAAGTTAATTCGACTCCTTTGCTTTGGAGGTGGCTGAAGCCACAGGGAAATCCTATACTTGGAGTAAACAGGCCTTAACATTGGCAGGCAGTACTCAGTCTCACGGTTACAAAAATGGCACAAAGACTGGAGCGGAAACGAGGCGGAGATTTGTCTTCGGGAACACTGGTACTTACAGCTTTCCAGCTCCAAAGAGCAGGTCTGGGAGTCCAGGGGAAAGTGGCTGAAGTCCATGTTGCACATGGCAGTGACCGTAATCCTAGGCAACCCAAACAAGCATGTTGGCTCGTGCAGTGAGTTCTTGGCTCATATGCCTGCCCGGAGCAAGAAGAACACCGACACAACCAAGAGCGGCTGCCTTCTCACAGCTGCTTCAGAAGCTTGGAAACCCCAGTCTCTGCATGGCAAGACCCTAAGTTTTAGAGTCCCGTCTTCCGCGGGATGTGTTATCAGCGCTTTACTGCGTCCCCCAGCCACTGAGGGTGTTGGCTGTCAGGAGCACACACCTGTACCTTCTCTACGCATGGCCCTCAGACCCTGGGCTGCCTCCCCCAGTGTTGCCTGGGAGGTTATCAACCCCCAACCAACACCCCAAGGCTATTAGCATCAGGTTCTGGTGAACCCTACCAGTAGGCCAAGAAGATGTAGGATAAGCCTGCATCATCTCGTGTTAGCCCGGAAGCCGGCTGCAACTGCACTCAGTCAAGAGCTGCTCTTGTCACCTTTTTAAATCTTTATTACCAATAAAGTAGAATCATGGGCTGTCATGGCTGGAAGGTGCCTAGAAGGTCATTGGCTCCCTCAACTCACTCAGGCCTACCTAGTCTCCTAACCCGAGCTTAAGCGCCCCAGTGACAGGGAAGTTGTTGGCTACTAGGGTGACCGCTTCATCCTCAGAGAGTTCTAACCGACATCAGGAGGCTCATAGCGTAGAGACACAGGCCCAACCATGGTGACCTACTCTTCAATGAGCATGGCACCGGACCAAGAGCCTGGGGACCACAGTGACCAACTCTTCACAGCCAACCAGGCTGACCATACGTATGAGCATGGCACCGGACCAAGAGCCCAGAGACCATTACCTCATGCTGTACAGCACGTGCCCATCTGGAAACACCCGCAGCATGATGTTGTCGGTGGTGGTGTCGTGGATGAACGACCGTTTGGAGTGAACAAAGAAGACGTCAGGGACCCAGATCTTCTTTACCAGCCGGCCATCGAAGGTCATGCTCTTGTTGCTGGTGCTGGGAAAGGCCAGCCTCTCGTCCTTCCAGTAATGCCGCAGGTACAGGGTCATGGTGAAGTCCTGCGGAGCCGGAGGTGACACCAGACAGATGTATTTAGCAAGCTGCCTTTCTTACAACCCATCCGTCATCAACCAAAGCAATGCACACCAGAGGCTCAGCCGCGGGACGTGGCTACCTGCCTCTGTGGTGCCGCTAGGGTGGGCAAGAGAAGGGCTCATCGTTGTGCAGGTGGGAGGTGGGGTGGGAACCCAGGTCAGAGAACAGCGCCCCCTCAGGGGCTGCGAGTGAAACCTGCAGCTGTGAACCTGCCATGGAGACCACAGAGATTGTCCTGCTCTCTCTCACCCAGACTTGCGCACACGGGGCTCCTTTCCTATTGGCTAAGCTTTCAGTGTCACGTGAGTGGGCACTGGGAGAAGCCCTCACAGCCCTGTGTCCCGTATAAGAGAGTTTTGTGTGTGGGTCTCGAAGAATCTTTGAAGGCAGAATTGTGTCCTGTGTGCCATTGAGTCCCCAGGTCCTAACTGGATGCCTGACAAGGCACACAGTAGGTGCTCAATAAATATAGGCAGGATGGAAAAATGGAGGGGGGGGGTAAATGAATGGATGAAGGCTTGGGCAGCTGCGTATCTGCTGTAATTTCAGCCTGAAAGCTCATTCTGTTAAATGGTATCTCCTCGCCTGCATTGATGAGGTCTTGAACCAAGAGGCCGGCCCCTTGTCACAGCCAGTAGACAAGGTGCAAGTGTGAGTAAGTAAGGAAGTGCCCCCAAACACCTTCTTCTGGAGCGGGGGCGTGAGGATGCCTGCTGGTGGTGCTGGTCTCAGAGCCTAGGGCCCACTTCTGCTTTACCAGCGCACCTCTACCCCGCCTGGCTGTCCGCAGGGTTACTGGTGGGCGGGAGCACCCCCGCCTGCCCGCCCAACCCTCTGCCCCCACCCCTTCCTCACTTTGTGCTCCGATGTTTTAGTTTGTGCTTCTAGAACTCCTGTTTCTTCTGCTTCTGGGCCCTTTCCCTGCTCTCCCTCTGGCCCGCTCCACACTGTCTCCTTCTTAATCTGTCCTTCGCGTCTCAACTGAAGCAAGGCTTCTTCAAAAGCCTTCCCTGACTGCCTGATCTTTGCGGACCCTGGCAAGGACTGCGCAGGGGAGGCATGTTCAAGGCGGGCACTGGGGAGCAGCCAAAGGCGGAGTTTCCGTCTGAGAATGTCCCCTCCCGGGCTCCTCCAAGTGAGGTTCATCTGACTGGTCCCATCACGTGAGAGCTGTGTCCAAGATGTAAGGGGCTGGGCTTCACTCCCGGAGACTGATTCAGGAAGTCTCCGGTGGGGCGCAGAAATCTGCATTTAACCAACTTCCTGAGTTACTTTGACCCATATCATTGACAACCCCTGTTCTAGTTTCATAGCACCTGATCCAACTTCCAGTCCCCAAGTCTATCCTCTGCAGCCCTGGCTCTGCCCACCCAGGCACAGCCTGCCTGCCCCCCTCCCCAGCTGCCCCAGCCACAGGCGCTCTCAGAACCTTAACCTCAAAAGCCGCCCTGAGGCTGCCCCGCCAGCCGAGGGCGCTGCGTACCATGTCCACCTCCGAGATGCTGTCCAGGCTCTCCACCTGCACGTCCACGCCCACCGGGATAGCGGGGCCTGCAGAAGAGCAAAGCCAGCTGGTGAAGGGCCCATTCTATCTACCACTGGGTCAGCAACCCCAGCCCCCTCCTCCTGGGGAAGAGACTGACTGGGGCAGAGTGAAGCAGTAGTCCAAATTCTAGGAGGGTTTTCTTGCTATTTCCTGACATGTTGGGTTCCTGAACTTTCTTCCTGAGGTTGGGGACACCATCCGCCTTATGTGTCTTTCCTGGATCAACGTGAATGTTTAATCCATGTTTGTTGCATGAATCAATGAGCTGGGTTACTACTTCCTACATCCCCGTACTATCTCTGTAGGGTAGAGAGAATAATGCTCTAGTGTTTCAGTAGGGAACCTGGTCCACTGTCCTGCCTCCTGTGACATCTATAAAGGACAGATGAGCCCTAAGAGCCTTGGACGTGGGCCTGGAACACCTGCATGCCCGGGGCTGGGTTCATTCGGTCACTCAAACTATACCTCCCGAATACCTAACAGATAACCGGAATCCTGCCTTCTAAAAGCCTTCCGTCTGGGTGTGAGAGAAGAAGTTGGATCACAGCCAAAGACAATACTGTACAAGAATTTTAAATCCTTTCAGAACATATCAGAAGAAGAGTAAGAGAGTACATAGCACAAGAGCTTGACACTCAATTCTTCCTGGCCCATGGCAAAATGTCCAAAACTGTGTTTAGCTGTGGATTTAGCTCTGGCATCATGTTGTATTTCTTGGGCTGGATGATGGTTACATTCATTTTGTGATAACTTAATGGGCTGTCCACTTACAACTTGTATACTTTTTGTGTGTATGTTATACTTCTATAAATTGTTTTTTAGATTTTTTAAAAATATTTTATTTATTTATTTGACAGAGAGCACAAGTAGGGAGAGCAGCAGACAGGGGGAGAGAGAGAAGCAGGCTCTCAGCGGAGCAGAGAGCCTGATGTGGGGCTCGATCCCAAGACCCTGGGATCATGACCCAAGCTGAAGGCAGAGGCTTAACCCACTGAGCCACCCTCGCCCCCCAGTTTTTTAGATTTTAATTTTTTTTTAAAGCTAGAATGGGGAAAATGAAAAACCTGTGTTTTTGAGCATATTAACACATGCTATTATACTCAGAGACAAAATACTATCTCTGAGAGAGTCAAGTGGCAGCAGCGCTGGGTTCCTGGGGAGAAGGCATTGTTGAGAGGCCTTCTCCACTGCACCTTGACCTCTGAACACCAGCCAGGGAGTGTGGGACCAGGCCATGCTGACCCACTGTGGTCTGAGCAGGGAGAACTTTAGGGTGGCTGAGGGAGTCTGGGTCTTAGGAATGAGAAGGTCTGGAATGCACTGAAACTTTGGTCATGGGCAGGGAAGGAGGATCAGAGACCTTAACATGGAATAAGAACCAGAAGTCTCAGTCCTCAGTTCCAGCCCACACTGGAGGACCGGGTGTCCTCATGGAGGTGGCCCAGGTTGGTGGGTTCACTGACTCCCCCCAAATCTCCTTGTATACCTGCTAATACTTACAATCACACCATTAAAGATTTGGTTTTTGAGTCCAACAGAATGGAAGGATTTTATTGATTACCACAGGGATGTAATGACTATTTTCTGTGTTCTTAAACATCTAAGGAAATTAGTACAATGCTTTTTTTTTTTTTTCCACTTTCCCCCGCTCAAATCAGGGTGTAAGCTGATCTTTTTATTTTCCCATGTTTTTCAACTGATGGCTTAGGTCAGGGCCCATGAGAAGTCCCTGTTCTAACAGCTGTGTTCTCTTCTTATTCTAGGCTGCGGGGTGCTTTGAAGGTGCCAGAAGTGGAATGGTCGGTGTGGGGAGGAGTCCTCCTCCTTAGGGCTGACTAGTCTGCCTTTCTCCCCCAGTGGGGCTTGCAACACAAGGGGGGTCTGCAGGCAGCCTGGTCAGAGTTCTCTCCTGGTACCCAGACCCTGCTCCCCTGTCCCGGGGCCACGTGCTCCCAGCATAGCCGCTGGGGAAGTGGGACTGGTTAATTTCCTCATCCTGTGGACCCTCTGTTAGTCAGAGATGTTACAATGGCCCAGAGTCCAAACTGCTAACTTTGATAGCCCTGTATTTCACGGGGGTTTGCTGTGCATGATCCGCTCTGCTTTCCCCTCCTTTTCTTTCTCTAAAGTGCCACATGATCTGCCACGTCCAGTTGTCCCAAGAGCCAAAGGGGAAAAAAAACAATACAACCATCACCTTCTTTGGACCTACCTCCCAGTGGCCTGGTTTTCAGATAATGGGCACAGTGTTTGAATAGGAGCTGGTTTTGGCAAAGGATATGTTCAAGATAAACTATATCAGCTTGCTTTGAGTGTGAAACTGTGTCACTCTGTTCTCAGGGCCTGGCCTGCTCTCCACAGCTCCAACTGCCCTTCTAAGAGAAATCTGATAATGCCTGTGAGGGTGGCATCAGTGCTCTGGAGGTCCTGCCCATGTGGGAGGGCAGGCCAAGTTCTCTGGAGACCTGGATTGGTAGAGGTAAGCAATCTGGGTGTTCAGGAGGCTCTAAAGCTGCCTTCTGGGGGACTCACACCTCAAGTTTGAACAGAACCAATGCCCTGTCCTCCTTGGTCTGAGTGCAATGACCTGCCCCACTGCCCAGGCTCTCTGGAACTCTCTATTCTGTGGCCTTTTCTAACCTGATTTTTGGGAGAAATTCTACCAAAGAACTGGTCTTTCTCCTTCTTCCCTGAACAATATTACGTTTTGAGTAGGGCTGGGTCCCCTAGGGTGTTAGAAAGAAAACAGTCTTTAACTAGACTAAGCAGGCATTCACGCCTTGGCCTCTTCACACCACGTGGGTTTTTCTGCTGTGAGAGAGAGAGATCTGGTAAACCAAATAGAAGTCACTAGTGGGATTGCAGACAGTATAGCCAATGAGGTGACAAATTCAAAGTAGCATAAGGGAAATACATGTGTAGCCAAGGATTTTCTTGGTTCCTAGCCTTCCTGTCATTATTTCTCCTCACAGGGTTTTAAAAAGCACATGTTAGGAATTTATCCATTTTTTAAATCAAGATAAATGTCATTTCTTCCCCACTGACTCCAAGAATGAATGTGAAACAGAATTTTCAGACAAACTAAAACAGAGAATAGGCCGACATGTGTCCTGCCCTAAATGAAGATGTTTTTCAAGCTGAAGGAAGGTTTCCCAAAGGGAAAGATGGAGATGCAAGAATGAAAAAAGAAAAACAAAAATGACAAACATATGCATAGTTCTAAGTAAACGTTGGCTATATAAAACAATATTAATAGCGTATTGTGGGGGTGAAAAACCCAAACAGAAATATAAGCAAAAATGTCATTTAAATGAGGAGGGATATAAGCGGAGTGCAAGTGTTATGAGATCTTTGCATTGTCTTGGAGAACAGTTAAAGTAGCTAATTAACACGCTAATACGATAAGCCAAGAGTTCATACTGTTTTCCGGGGAGCCACGGACAAATAGCAAGAATATGTGTGTTCAGACTAAAATAGGAAAGCCTAAATAGGAAAACCAAAAGTAACCAATCCAAAAGAAAAGATGTAAGGAAAGAAAAAAAGAAAGACACCGTATTGGTTGGACAATAAAAAAGACAGAGTAGGATGACAGATTTAAAACCAACATGTAAATTATTCCTAAATATAAATCGACCAAATGTTCCATTTAACAAACAAATATTGTTCAACTTGGTAATTCAGAAATGCTAAAAGTTTGTCAGACTGGATCAAGAAACAACACCCAACTTTATGCTGTTTGAAGAGATGCACTGAAAATGTAAGATACAGGAAAGTTGAACATAAAAGGATGCAAATGATATCACATGCCAATACTAACCAAAAGAAAATGGGTATAGTTGTATTATATCAAACAAAGTAGACAAAGAGAGATAAGGAGGTTCATTTCGTAGTAACAAATGACTCAATTCACCAATAAAATATAAAAATAAATTTGTGTGCATTTACTGATATAAACTCAAAAGGCAAAAATCAAAAGTGGACAGAATTGAAGCAGAAACGGGCAAATTTACATTCATAGTGGGAGATTTTAATCCTCCTTTCTCGGAATTTATAAAACAGGCCAAAAAATCCTAGTAAGGATATATAAGATGAAAAACAAATCAACAAACTTGACATAACAGACATGTTTAAGACAATGAATGCAAAAATTACATAATAAAAATTCATTTCAAGCCTTTGTTGAACATCTACAAAAATTTTACCATATACAGAGCTAAAGAGCCTTTTTGACAAACTTTAAAGGACTGGAATTAATATAACTCTGAATTCAATAAACATTAGAGATAAGCAACAAAACTATAACTAGAAAATCTCCATACATTTGGAAATTCAGCAATGTACTTCTGGAAAATCTCATGGGTCAGTGAAGGCAACAGAATGAAAATTAGAAAATTTTAACAAAATGACTTAAAAAATAGTACACATCAAAACTCATGGAATGTAGGCCAAGCATTTCTTCTAGAGAAATTTATAACCTTAACCTTCATCTCAGAAAAGAAGAAAAGCTTAAATTCAATTTACAAGGAAGGGAAAGAAAAACAAATTAAAGTAGATGGAAGGAAATAATAGAGGTAAGTACAGAAAGCATTGATATAAAAAACAAACATACAACTGAAAGGATAATTAAAGCCAGATATTGGTTCTTTGAAAAGACTGATAGAACCAATAGAACTCTAATAAGATTGATCTGGCAAAAAGGAAAGCAAAAATAACCACTATCAGGAATGAAAAAGCCATCACTGTATATGCTACAAACATAAAAAAATTAAAAGATGTTATTCTTTTTTAATTATTATTAATACATAATGTATTATGTGCCCCACAGGTACAGGTCTGTGAATCATCAGGCTTACACAATTCACAGCACCATAGCACATACCCTCCCCAATGTCCGTAACCCAGCCATCCTATCCCTACCCCTCTACTCTCCAGCAACCCTCAGTTTTTTTTAGTGAGATTAAGAGTCTCTTATGGTTTGTCTCCCTCCCGATCCCATTTTGTTCCATTTTATCCTTCCCGACTCCCCACAACCCCCCACCTTGCCTCCCAAATTCCTCGTATCAGAGAGATCATATGGTAATTGTTAAAAGATGTTATTCTGAACAACTTTTTGCCAATAACCTTTAAAATTTAGATGTCATGAACAAATTCCCAGAGATATACAACATAGCAGTCAACACTGATAAGAGGAAAAATACAAAAACCTGAAAATTATTTTTTAAATGTTGCTTTTTTATTTTAAAAATTTTAATGTAAAAAATCTTTCATTTAAATTTTCCCACAAAGAAAATGATAGGTCCAGATGTCTTCACCAACAAATTCTAGCAAAGGTTTAGGTAGAAATAGTACGTCTTACATAAATTCTTCTAGAGAATATCAAAAGAATATTTTAAAAAATCAAAATACATGTCAAAAGATACCAGGTTATTTTATGAAGTTAGCCTAAGAACTGCACAAGAAAGCAAAATTACAGGTCAATCCACTCATGAACATAGAATCAACAATCCTAAACAGAATATTAAGCTGGATCCCATCCAGCAATATGTTTTTTTAAAAAAAGGTAAGTCACTTCTAAATCAGGTTTATTCCAGGAATGCAAGGTTGTTTTAACAATTGAAAAATCAATCAAACCTGGGAATAAACCTAACCAAAGAGGTAAAGGATCTGTACTCGAGGAACTACAGAACACTCATGAAAGAAATTGAAGAAGACACAAATAGATGGAAGACCATTCCATGCTCTTGGATCGGAAGAATAAACATTGTTAAAATGTCTATATTGCCTAGAGCCATCTATACTTTTAATGCCATTCCAATCAAAATTCCACCGGCATTCTTCAAAGAGCTGGAGCAAATAATCCTAAAATTTGTATGGAATCAGAAAAGACCCCGAGTCGCTAAGGAAATGTTGAAAAACAAAAATAAAGCTGGGGGCATCACGTTACCTGATTTCAAGCTTTACTACAAAGCTGTGATCACCAAGACAGCATGGTACTGGCATAAAAACAGACACATAGACCAGTGGAACAGAGTAGAGAGCCCAGATATGGACCCTCAACTCTATGGTCAATTAATCTTCGACAAAACAGGAAAAAATATACAGTGGAAAAAAGTCTCTTCAATAATGGTGCTGGGAAAACTGGACAGCTATATGTAGAAGAATGAAACTCGACCATTCTCTTACACCGTACACAAAGATAAACTCAAAATGGATAAAAGACCTCAACGTGAGACAGGAATCCATCAGAATCCTAGAGGAGAACATAGGCAGTAATCTCTTTGATATCAGCCACAGCAACTTCTTTCAAGATATGTCTCCAAAGGCAAAGGAAACAAAAGCGAAAATAAACTTTTGGGACTTCATCAAAATCAAAAGCTTCTGCACAGCAAAGGAAACAGTCAAAAAACCAAAGAGGCAACCCACAGAATGGGAGAAGATATTTGCAAATGACAGTACAGACAAAAGGTTGATATCCAGGATCTATAATGAACTCCTCAAACTCAACACACACGAAACAGGCAAACATATCAAAAAATGGGCAGAAGATATGAACAGACACTTCTCCAATCAAGACATACAAATGGCTATCAGACACATGAAAAAATGTTCATCATCATTAGCCCTCAGGGAGATTCAAATTAAAACCACATTGAGATATCACCTTACACCAGTTAGAATGGCCAAAATTAACAAAACAGGAAACAACATGTGTTGGAGAGGATGTGGAGAAAGGGGAACCCTCTTCCACTGTTGGTGGGAATGCAAGTTGGTGCAGCCTCTTTGGAGAACAGTGTGGAGATTCCTCAAGAAATTAAAAATAGAGCTTCCCTATGACCCTGCAATTGCACTCCTGGGTATTTACCCCAAGGATACAGATGTCGTGAAAAGAAGGGCCATCTGTACCCCAATGTTTATAGCAGCAATGGCCACAGTCGCCAAACTATGGAAAGAACCAAGATGCCCTCCAACGGACGAATGGATAAGGAAGATGTGGTCCATATACACTATGGAGTATTAGGCCTCCATTAGAAAGGATGAATACCCAACTTTTGTAGCAACATGGACGGGACTGGAAGAGATTATGCTGAGTGAAATAAGTCAAGCAGAGAGAGTCAATTATCATATGGTTTCACTTATTTGTGGAGCATAACAAATAGCATGGAGGACAAGGGGTGTTAGGAGAAGGGAGTTGGGGTAAATTGGAAGGGGAGGTGAACCACGAGAGACTATGGACTCTGAAAAACAATCTGAGGGGTTTGAAGTGGCGGGGGGGGTGGGAGGTTGGGGTACCAGGTGGTGGGTATTATAGAGGGCACGGATTGCATGGAGCACTGGGTGTGGTGAAAAAATAATGAATACTGTTTTTCTGAAAATAAATAAATTGAAAAATAAAATAAAATAAAAAAGAAATAGAAATAGAATTAATAAATTGGAAAAAAAGAAATAAAGAAAAACTGAATGGAAAAAAAAAGAAAAATCAATCAAGAACTTTCACGTTGAGTAATTGCAAGCTAAGGAATTCACAGTAATATTTCTACTGAAAACTATAAAGCTAGACAAAACATAAAAAATTATTTCTGAAAACTTTGAAGTTAACAAGTTAAACCTGGATTAGGATGTGAGAGAGAAACAGAGGCCCAAGGAGACGTGTTCAAAATTTGGATCTACTTTTCTTGGGAGAATTTGCTAACTCAGGAAGTCAACTGAGGAGCTGAAGGAAGCTCTTGATAGTTTCCGGAAGCTCCAAGGCTGGGATTAGGGACCAGGGCCCACGAAACAGGGTTTCCTTCGTATTAGGAAACCCAAAATACACCCTAACAATGAAGGTAGATAGGCCCTTGCAGGATGTGCAGCTCAACTTCTAATCACATCAGTCTCTACAAGTGGATTAGTTCTCTGGCGTGCTAGTAGCCTCAGGCAGCCCGGGCTATCAGTGCTACCAGCTACCTGGTAGAAATAAACAGAAATCCTCTCTGGAGGGAGATATCACCATGTGAGTTCTCCAGTTATTTCTATTCAAAATATTGTAAATATAATATATAGCTCATAATAAAGAAATAAGATAATAAGGCACAAATAAGGCACACAAGAAAGTAAGACATGATAACCAGCAGAAAAAATAGAGAATAGGAACAAGGGGCTTTACATATTGAAATAGCATAATATCTTAGTGTACTAAGTGCAAAGAGATAATAAAAATTAAGATTGAGAATTTCTGCATAAAATTCTAAGCCATAAAAATAGAATCAGGCACCTGGGTGGCGTAGTTGGTAAGGATGTCAACTCTTGGTTTCCGCTCAGGTTGTGATCTCAGGGTCATGAGATCAAAATCCACATAAGGCTCATGCTTAACAAAATCTGTGTAGATTTCTCTCTTCCTCTCCCTCAGTCCCTGCCCCCCACACTCTCTCTTTCTCTCAAATAAATTAAAAAATAAAATAAATAAATAAATCTTAAAAATAGAATCAATATAATTTTCCACATTAATAGAAAAAGCCTCTGCTAAAATCAGTGTCCACTTAGGACACTGAGGAATAGAGGACTAGAAGGGAGCTTACTGAATTTGAAAAGTGATAGCTACCAAAAAATAGCTACAGTAAATATTATACTTATTTGTTTTTAAAGATTTTATTTATTTATTTGTCAGAGAGAGAGAGAGAGAGCACAAGCAGGGAGGCAGCAGGCAGAGGGAGAAGCAGGCTCCCTACTGAGCAGGGACCCTGATGAGGGACTCGATCCCAGGATCCTGTGATCATGACCTGAGCCAAAAACAGATACTTAACTGACTGAGCCACCTAGGCGTTCCTTATTTATTTATTTATTCTAGAGAGAAATAGAGACAGCACGAGCAGGGAGAGGAGAGGAAGAGGGAGAAGCCAACCCTGGGCTGAGTGTGTAGCCCTATAGAGGAGTCAATCTCACTACCCTGAGAGCATGACCTCAGCCAAAACTGAGATAGTTGCCTAACCAACTGAGTGTCGGGCACCCAAGTAAATATCATATGTAAAGGTAAAGTGTTGTAAGATTTCCTTTCATATTGAGAATGCCTGTGAATGCCACTTCTATTCAGTATTATTTTGAAAAGTCTAGATGGTACAATAAGGAAGGGAATGAGAAACATTATGACAGCTGGAAAAAAAGAAACAAAAATAAGATTGGGTATATAATTTTTTAATTAGCAGATCAACTACTAAAAATTAATAAGGGATTTTAATAGGATGTTGAATACAGAGTCAATATATAAAAATCAAAGTTAGAAAGGGAAATTTTTGCAAAAATGCTTTTAATGATAACATCAAATATGCCTAGGAATAAGAACCTAATATAAATCTAACAAAATATCTGGATGTCCTCTATGAAGTAAACTGTGAAATATTACTGAAAGAAATGAAAGATCTACATAAATGGGAAAATAGATCCTGTTCCTGTATTGGGTGATTCAATCTTGTAAAAATCTGAATGATCCCTTATTGGTCTACAGACTCAGTGCAATTCTAATCAAAAGCTCATTATTTTCATATGGAACTTGACAAAATGATCATTAGGAAATTCAAAGCCATCCATCCTGAAGAAAAACGGGGTGGGAGGATGTGCTTTACCGGATAAGAAGATTCATTACAGAACTACAGTAAACAGGTGAGGGACTGGCGTAAAAATGGACAAACTGACTAATGGAACAGAGTAGAGAGTCCAGAAACAGACACACATATTTAAGGACATTGACTTATTATAAAGATGTCACTGCAGGTCATTGGAGAAGGAATAGTATTTTTAATAACTAATGCTGGGACAATTGGCAATATATATGCAAATCACACAATATGCAGAATAACTCCAAGTGGATGATAGATATGAAATGTGAGTTTCACAAAGGTGAAAAGAAAACAACGAGCTCCAGAAGGTAACAGAGGGGAATATATTCTTACCTCAGGAGAGCAATACTGGGACACAAAAAGCACTAACCATAAGAAAAGATCAATAGATTTACACTGAAATTAAGATTACCTAGCAAAATGAATTATTTGGTGTTAGAAGTCAGGATAATGGTTGCCCACGATGGAAGGATAATGACAGGGCGAGGAGACTTCTGGAAATACTGTTTCTTGATCTACAAGCTCAGTAATAAAGTGTTCACTTTTTGTGATTTTACTAAGCTGTACACTTAGGATTTGTGTATTTTTTCTGTATACGTGTTACAATTCTATAAAAAAACTTTTCACTGAGGGGCTCCTGGGTGGCCCAGTCGGTGAACCATCTGTCTTTGGCTCAGATCATGATCCCAGGTTCCTGGGATGGAGCCCGGCGTTGGGCTCCCTGCTCAGCAGGGTGTCTGCTTCTCTCTCTCCCTCTGCCACTCCTACTTATGCTCTCTCGTTCTCTCTCTCTGTCAAATAAATCAACAAAATCTTAAAAAAAATTTTCCAGTGAAGAAATCAAGAACTCCAATTTACAAAAAATACCACAGGCAAAGAGCTTATATGTGGAATATATATATATAATTCCTAAGAGTCCCATTAAGAAAACATCATACAACCCAATACAAAACCAGGCAAGAAACTTGAATAAGCATTTCCAAAAAAGAGGAAATAAACAATAGATCTATAAAAGAGACATAACTTCATCTGAAACACAAGATATTACTAGTCCAATTGACCAGAGTCTCCACTTAAACCCCGCCTTTCTTCTAGGAGGATTTCCCCGACCCCCTAAGTGAGGTTGCTGAAACACACCGTGTTCTGTTCTTTTCCTACCAGAACACTCATCTACTCTCCCCATCAACCTGTGGAGAGGAGGGTTGTCTTTCTGCTTTGTCAGCTCGAAAATCTGCACGGGAGAAAGCATCTGATGCCCCCCCTCCACCCTGCCCCGCCACACCCCACACCTTAGAGGAGGGAGGGGTAGTTAGCATGACAATAGACAAGAAGACCTGAGGATAAGGGCAGAGGTTCCTCTGAAAATGTGGAAGCAGAGCAAGAGGGTGGGGTGGGAGTGGGGGGATGTTGTAGGCTCTCTGGTCCCGCAGATGGAGAAGAAAGTGGTCATTTACCAACTCCGGTTAAAGAAGCAGGTCCCTGAGTCCCCCACTCCCATCTGCTACAACCAGTCAGTGGTTGAGAAACCTCTGCTGTAGGAATGACTAAGGTAAGAACGGGGAAGAGAAGCCCAAGAAAGCCACCTGACCCTCCTAAGGGCCAGAAGACAGACCAGGCTCCAGAGCCGATAGAGGGCCATTTCTTTGTCCCTCTGGTTCCCCACCTGGCCTTGTGTTCCCTCTTTTGCCCTCCCTAGGTATCCTTCATTCCAGCTCCCAGCTGCCCCGGCCTGCTTTGCTCATGTCTGTGCTTTGTTGCTCCCCACTGATGTCATCGGGTGGAGATCATCTGTACAAGGCAGGCGGGGGTAGTTATCCTGAGCTCCATGGGGCCGCTAGGGACAGGTACAAGGATTCTGCGAACCTCCTGACATCACATATAAAAGTGTGTGTGGGTGTGCTCGTGTGTGTTTGTGTGACAGAGAGATTATCACTATTCTGGCAAAAAAAACAGATTTTCAAAGGACTCTGTGATTCCAAAATATCAAAAATTAAGTCCATTGTGTTAGATCGCCAGGAGCTGAGTTTTGCCTCTATCATTTACTAGCAGTGTCACCTTGGGCATACATAAGTTCTCTGTGCCTCAGTTTCCTTACCTGTTAAATAGGTATAATATATTCCAACCTCATATTGTTGTCATGAGGACTGACTGTTAATCTGTGCAAAGCCCATGTGAGGTTTGGCATATAAAATATTCTATAAAGAGTTATATTATCACTGTCATTATTACAGGGGCTTATTTTACCTAGAAGGTGGAGCCTGAAAGTTACTGGTGGCTATTTCCCTCAGTACTCACAGAACGGAGAGCCTGGCCTGAAGGAGGCTTAATACACATGGGGACAGAAATGACCGCCACGCTCTTAGCACGGGTGTCGTCCCTGAGGGGCCACGCCGCAGATCCAGCTCCCCAGGGAAATTACAGGTGCCCTGGGTCCTCTGCCCGCCACACCACCATAACCACGCACTGTCCCAGGACACCCCATGGCCAGACTCGAGTCCTGGACTGTCACCCAGCCTGAGCTGCAGGGGAAGCACAGCCTCACTCACCGCCAGCAGTGTGAGCGGAAGGTGCCACAGAGTGAAACGGGGATGCCGGCAACAGAAAAATCTCTGTGGGTCGCACTTGAAGAAGGGCTGGCAATTATTAGCTGTGCGTGCTCCCCGTTCCTAAGGAGTTACAACTTGCCATGCTAAAGGGAGAGAAGAACACCTCAACGTTTGTCAAAAGAGATGTTGTGATCAGTAGTGGATTAATGAGACTTGTCTGGCAGTATCTTTTCAAAAAATTAATTAATTTTAAAATTATGTCCAATATAGTGTCATATTACTTTCAGTGTCCAATATAGTCTTTCCACACTCCCGTACGCTACTCAGTGCTCATCGTGATAGTGCATTCTTTACTCCTGGTCACCTATTTCACCCACTCCCCCACCCATCGCCCCAGTGGTAACCATCCGTTTGTTCTCTAGAGTTAAGAGTCTCTTTTTAAAATTTGTCTCTTTTTTTCCCTTTGTTCATTTGGGTTTTTTTTTAATTTCACATATCAGTAAAGTAATATGGTATTTGTCTTTCTCTGATTTATTTCGCCGAGGATGATACTCTCTAGATCCATCCATGTTGTTGCAAATGGCCAAATTTCATTCTTTTTATGGCTCAGTAATATTCCATTCCGGCTTCATCCATTCCTCTATCAGTGGACATTTGGGCCGCTTCCATTATTTGGCTATTGTAAACAATGCTGCAATAACATAGGGGTGCATATAGCTTTTTGAATTAGTGTTTTCAATTTTGTTAGGTAAATACCCAGTACTGGAATTACTGGATCATATAATAATTCTATTTTTAATTTTTTGAAGAACCTTCATAGTATTTTCCAAAAGTTTTCATTCCCACCAACAGTACACAAGGGTCCCTTTTTACTCACATCCTCACCAACACTTGTTTCTTGTGTTGTTGACTTTAGCTGTTCTGACTGGTGTGAGGTAACACTCATTGTAGTGTGATTTGCGTTCCCCTGGTGACGAGTGATATTGAGCATCTTTTCATGTATCTGTTGGCCATCTGTATGTCTTCTTTGTAGAAGTATCTGTTCATGTCTTTTGTCATCTGGCAGTACCTTTTCAAAGATACCGTCTTTCCAAAGCCCCTTTTTATAACAAAATTTTCTCAAACTTGTAGTAAAATGAATTGAAATAAAAACCAAGACCTTAATAATGATTCTTCATTATTCTTCTTACTTTGTACTTCTTACTTTGATGTTTCAGGTGTCACAATCTTCCACAGATCCATTGCAGCTTACTCTCAACAAGACCTTCCATGTATGTGAGCTTCCTAAATTCTCCACACCTTCACCGACTGCCTGGTTTATCCTTTCAGACCTGCATTGCCCACGTCCGTTAGACCGTGCCCTGAGGGGTGCAGTTGGGAGAACGGAGACCACGAAGACACAGCGGCTTTCTCCAGGTGACTGAAATCCGCTAAGGGGGACACGTGCTCTGTTTCAGGACACATCACAAAAGTGATATAATAGAAGCATCTGGGAGATACTACAGGAGGAAAGCTCTATTAATTCTAACCAAAGGCACTGTAGAGAATTTTACAGAAGAGACAACTTCTGATTAATTCTGACAGGGGGCACTGGAGAAAGCGTCACCATAGAGACCGTGTTTGGCCTGGGCTTTGAAGCAGTAGTTACCTCTAACAGGTAGCGAAGGGAAGAAGGGCATTTCCGGTTGTATGAACAATGTCAGGAAGTGTGAGGGGGAGCGAGGTAGATAATTAACCCACCACTTCTCAGATGTTAAAAAAAAAAAAGAAGGCAGCTTCTCTGATCTTTCTTGCAAAAGCTTTATGCTTCGAAGTCTGAAAAATTTTCAATTACCAACTAACAGCAGCTGAGTCTAGTCTGGTTTTTAAGGTGTTTCTGATTTCCTCTCACCTTGGGTCACCTTGCAGCCTGGAGGAGAAAAAGCCCCTCGCATCCACGCTGGCTGGCCTCTGCCATGAAGTATGTGGCCTGGACCGACCCCGCGGACTGGCGTCTGCTGAGATGGAACAGACTTCACAGGTCTTTTGACAAATCCACAGTCCTGGCTTTTGTCTCCGTAGCAAAACCCTCCCACCTGGTGGCCTCTGTGTGCAGACCTGAAGCCTGTGCTGGTCTGCTGGTCACTTCAGCATTCTGTATCAACTCACTAAGACCACAAACACACACACACACACACACACACACGCACTCTCTCTCATGTTATCCCAGGGCAGTGAGCCATCAGCCTCCCTCCCCTACCACATCCAACATAGTTCTTGGGTTCCCTCAGAAAGACAGACTGGCACTCAGATGATGAAAAAACTCCATGCCATACAGTTCCAAAGAGGGACCAGGTTATTTCACAGCGTGTCATATGCTGTTGGATTCCATTTATATAGGGCACTCAGGAATGAGCAAAACTAATTCATGTGACAGAGGGCAGCATAACGGTTATCCTTGGGAGGCACCATCTGGAAAGGGTATGAAAGAGCCATTTGAGGAGCTGAAAATGTTCTATATCTTGATCTAGGTCGTGTTTTTAAGAATAAATATTCACATATGTAAAAATTCGAGCTATATATGAGATTTACGCACTTCACCTTACATACGTTTGGGGTAGGCAGAATAATGCCTCCCACGGAGATGTTTCTATCCTAACCCACAGAACCTGTGAATTTGTTAGGCACCACATGGCAAAGGGAGAATGAAGGCAGCAAATAGAACTTAGGATGCCAATCAGCTGTCCTTAAAACAGGAAAAGCAGCCTTGATTATCCAGGCCGACCCAATGGAATCATGAGTGTCCTTAAATGTGGAAGAAAGAGACAGAAGGGTTCAGAGTGATGCAATGTTTGAGGAACTCCCCCCGCTACTGCTGGCTTTAAAGATAGGGAAAAGCCAGCAGCCAAGGAATCTGGGCAGCCTCTAGAAGCCAGAAAGGGCCAGAAAACAGATTCTTTCCAGAAGTTTCAGAAAGGAGAACAGCCCCGCTGACTTGTGAGTTTACCCCAGTAAATTTACAGTTTACCCATTTCGGACTTCTGACCAATAGAACCATAGATAATAGATGTGTGCAGGCTTAAGTCTCTAAATGTGTGGTCATCGGTTCAAGACCTACAGAGCACGAACGCAGTGCTCACTTCAAGAGAATATTTTTTTAGTGGCAAAGAGAGAGTGTCCTTGGTGGACAGGGGAGAGTGCAGCTGTCCCTGCGTAAACGGTGAAGAACGTGCCCGTGGGCTACCTCAGTACATACAAGGTACTTTCCACCGCTGACTCACCGAGGAAACAGCCTCGATCCCCTGTCCTTTGTGGAAATGAGTTTGCCTGTGGGCGGTCTTGCTCTTTTCCACGGACTCTCTGCTTAACTGTCTTCGGGAAACTCCTCAGATACTCATCACTGAGAAAGGTCAGAAGGGCCTGTACAGATGCTGGGTGGGCAGAGACCCCAAGGAAGGAGGTGCTTGCTGTGGACTGAGTGTCTCCTCCCCCACCCCCCGAATTCATACAGCAAAGCCTAGTTAATTCCCATGTGATGGTGTTAGGAGGTTGGGGCCTTCAGGAGGTGAGAAGGACAGGAGACTAGAGCCTCCACAAATAGAACTTGTAAAAAGAGACAAGAGAGCTTGCTTCTCTCTCCCTTAACCCTGTGAGGATGCAGCAAGGAGGTGGCCATCTGCAAACCAGGCAGAGAACTCTCCCCAGGAACCGCAACGATGGCATCCTGATCTCAGACCTCCAGCCTCCAGGACAGTGAGAAATAATCTTCTGTTGTTTAAGCTGACCTGTCTATGGTATTTTGTGAAAGCAGGGTTTTTGGTGTTAGGACTTTAGGATCTAGGCTGGACTGGGTCAGGACCCTACTACCTTGGCTAGCAGCAACAGCGTCACCAGGCAGACATTTGCAATATGATTCTGGAGTCCCACCCCCAGGCTCCTGAGCCAGGGGCTCTGGGTTGGGGCCCGGGAGTTTGGGTTTTCATAAGCACTGGGGTAACGCTGACCCACACTCAAGTATGAGAACTTCTGGATGGCCGACCTGTAAGGAGACTTCCAAAGTGAGATTTTACTATTTCCCATGCCCTAATGGCCACTTTCTTCTTCTTGTTTAACTCTCTTTGGCTACCCGTCTCCACCAGCTGTCTCTACCTCCTCCCTGTCCTCCCCTCCTGACCCTTGCTGAGTCACTGAGTCTAGGAGTCTTCCTTGGGCCCAGGCCTTCTTATTGACACCCGTCCCTCTGTGGTATCTGCCACAAAGCTCCCCCCTGCAGATGCGCGGTCATTCCCTCAACCAACTCTCCCCTGAAACCCCATACCGACTCTCATTGTCCCCCTGAGCCCCATCTATGACCCAAACTCCAAGAGCCTGATTGTTGTAAAAGATTAAAAGAGCCATCAGAGGGTGCCTGGGTGGCTCAGTGGGTTAAAGCCTCTGCCTTCAGCTCAGGTCATGATCCCAGGGTCCTGGGATCGAGCCTCACATCGGGCTCTCTGCTCAGCAGGGAGCCTGCTTCCTCCTCTCTCTCTTTGCCTGCCTCTCTGCCTACTAGTGACCTCTGACTGTCAAATAAATAAATAAAAATTTTACATAAAATAATAAATAATAAATAAATAAAAGAGCCGTCAGAAAGGATGAATATCCAACATGTCTATCAAAATGGACAAGACTGGAGGAGATTATGCTGAGTGAAATAAGTCAAGCAGAGAAAGTCAATTATCATATGGTTTCACTCACTTGTGGAGCATAAGGAAGCGCATGGAAGACATTAAGAAAAGGAAGGGAAAAATGAAAGGCGGGAAATCAGAGTGGGAGACAAACCATGAAAGACTGTGGATTCCGAGAAACAAACTGAGGGTTTTAGAGGGAAGGGGAGTTGGGGATGGGTTGGCTGGCGATGGGTATTAAGGAGGACAGACAAACAACAAATCTTGGAACACTGTGTCAAAACTAATGATATACTGTATGGCAACTAACGTAACATAACAACAACAAAAAAAGATTAAAAGAGGTCTCCACTGGATATCTAACAATTTCTTAAATTAAACATCCGCAATTAAACATCCGCAAACAGACTTGTTAATGGGGCCCAGCACCCTGTCCTTTTGGAGCTCAGTAACCTTATTGTTTACCAGGTTTCTCAGGTGGGGTCAAGGGAGGAAAGGAGTGAGATTGGCCCAAGGGGGATTGCAGGGGAGGGGCTCTTTGGGGGAGAGACCAGAAAGGAAAGATTAATTTCAGAGGAAGGAGTGAGTAGGAGCACAGCATGGGTGGCAAGTTAGGGTTCATGCTCCAGAAGGGAAGGGCCAAGAGCACTAAGGAAAGATCAGAGGGGTCTCCTCCAAGAGCAATAGCTCCTGGGGAAAAAGCAGGAGCCCCAGGAGCCAGCTTTCTCCCTAGCTTCAGCTCCCCAACCTCAAATGTAACTGTGAAGTGCTAGACCACCCCATGTGGGAAAGGAAGAGGAAGAGCTAGGGAGATCCAAGAACCACTCAACAGGAGGCCACAGCTTCAAAGAGAGCCAGGACCTTGCCTTACGCTGGCTCCATGGACCTCAGCAGGGTCAGATGAGTAGCAATTGAGGCCTTGGTGGCCAGACTCCTGGAGCTTAGAAGTCCAGGCTTGAATCCTTGCTAGAGAGGAGGCCACAGAGTAAAGCATGTGGAGAGCCCTGGGGCACTCACAGGTCTGGGCACCCCAAACACAGAGGGTGTCTTATATGGGAGTGGTTCTAAAGTATCATCCCTGGTGAAAAGCATCAGAATTACCTTAGAAACTTCCTTGGGGGGGTGCCTGGGCATCTGTCTTTGGCTAGGGTCATGATGGGATTAAGTCCCACATCAGGCTCCCTGCTCAGCGGGGAGCCTGCTTCTCCCTTTCCTCCCTGCTCCTGTTCTCTGTCACTATCTCTGTATCTTTCAAATAACTAAATTAAAAAAAAAAATCTTTGAAGAAAAGAAAAGGAACTTCCTTAGGAAAGCATCACATTAGAGACTGTCCAACCTGAGAAGTAACCAGGCAGTAACATTGCAAAGTGATGCAGCAATTGTGATATCGAGATATGACAAGAAATACAGATTTGGTCTTCTTCCCCAGTTCCTGGCACAGAACTTTAAAAACCTTTGTAAGTTCCTGAGCGATAGGAGTGAGAAGAGTATCTTTTTTATTCATAACAGACTTCCAGCAAACATTTCTGAATTTAGGCTAGTGAGGAGACAGCTCAGGATGGCAGCTGCTTATCAGGGGAAGCAATGATGTGATTAGAGGGTTGGAACTTCCAGCTGCTGCCCCATGCCCCAACCTCCAGGGAGATGGGGGACTGGAGGTTGAGGTGATCACCAATAGCCAAGGATTTCATCAAGCATGCATGTGTAAGGGAACCCTATAAAACCCTAACGACAAGGTTTGGTGAGCCTCCAGGCTGGCGAACACATCCACATGCAGGGAAGGTGGGAGACCCCCGCTCCACGAGACAGAGCACCTGTGCTCAGGACGCTTCAGTTCTCACTCTGTGGACCTCCTCATCCGGCTGCTCATCTGTCTCTTTCATAATACGCTGTATAATAAATCAGTAACAGTAAGCAAGTATTTCCCTGAGTTCTACGCGCCATTATAGCCGATTACTGAACCTGCAGAGGGGGTGGTGGAAACCCCTGATTTTGTAGCCAAGTCAGACTTGTGCAGTGTCTCGGGAACCCACTACTTGCCTTTGCTGTCTGAAGTGGAGGGGCGGTCTGGTGAGTGAAAGAAGGAATCTGCGATTCTTTCAAAGCAGAAAGTGCTAGCGTTCAAAATAGCTGAGAGATGGCTCGTGTTAGAGGAAAGGAATTAAACAGGGTTCTAGATGTGGACAGGCTGTTGGATGAAGCATAGAGCAGGGGTGACATGGGCAGACAGACGCTCACAGGCGGGAACAAAGGATGTGCCGGGACTGAAAGCCTTCTAGAAGGGAAGAGTCGTGGGTAGGGGTAGGGGGAGATGGGAATGAGCTGGGCTGGACTGTGGAGTCCTCTGGAGCTAACAGGGAGAAGCAGGGGCTGCATTTCCTCTTGAAGAGTATGGGAAGCCTCCCCCTTGTGAGGGAACAGCACAGGGAAGAAAGGTTTCCGGAAGGTGAACCTGGCCATGGGGATGGAGGGGGTGGGGGTGGGGCTGCATGAGTTGATGAGTCAGGATTGCACTAGGCAGTGCTTCTAAACTTCTTATCTTTATTGCCCCTAAAGAGAAAATTCTAATGGAATTTAAGGTTATCAATGAATTTAAATTTAAATGAAATAGTACGAGAAAAGACTTTGTCGGGGAGGACTGAGCTTTGGAGGGCCACCAACCACTGTGAGCTGTGTCTTTTTCACCCTCCAAGAGCCTGTTGAGAATGTGTGGCGTACGGGGGTGAGGCCCGGGAAAGTGGAAGCAGATCTGACCGACTGTTTGACGGATGAATTGATTTAAGCGGGTTGACTGGGAAGGGGAGGAGAGCAAACTCAGAAAGGGCTCCTGACCTTCCAGCCCAAATCGCCTGAGAAAGAGCTGACAGAAAATAGGCAGGTTCGCGAAGTGAAGGCTGGAAGCGTTGGGGTTTGCCGTTATCCCACGAACCCACGCTGCCTGTCTGCCTTCCTGAATTCAGTCCTTTGCTGTGTGAGATTCGCACTGGAAGGTGCTCTCCTGTGTTCTAGAAGTTGAGGTGGGAAAGGTGCTATTGGCCTAGACAGTGCCCCAACCTGCCCCTGTCACAGGCTGGGCTCAGTCCCTCAGTCTCTCTGTGTCACTCAGTCTCAACCCACCCAACGCTGACCTGTGGGTTTGCCCCTCCAGGCCCACTCTCCTCCCTGCCTGGTGCTGGGGAGCTGACTGACCTCTATGGACAGCAATAGCACTCGCAGGCCCGCCTACAGGCAAGAGTACTACCAGGGACCCAGATGCCATATTGCTTGAATATCGGAAGGTTGTAAATCAAGCTGAAGTACAACAACATGATGTAAAGCCTATCCTACCTCATTGACAAATACACCTTCCCAACAAACCCAAAGGCCAAGTCCAACTTCAGAACTCTTAGACCCCTCAGAGCTCCAGGCTTGCACATGGCAGAGCAGGGAGAGGGGGCTCAAGCCGCTGAGCTTTCTTTCCCTCCCCGCTCAGCAGCACCCAGCATGCAGAAGAGCCTCTATTTTTTTTCTTTTTTAAAGATTTTATTTATTTGACAGGGAGAGAGACAGCAAAAGAGGGAACACAAGCAGGGAGTGGGAGAGGGAGAAGGAGGCTTCTCGCTGAGCAGAGAGCCCGATGCGGGGCTCGATCCCAGGACCCTGAGATGATGACCTGAGCCTAAGGCAGATGCTTAACATCCGAGCCACCCAGGAGCCCCCAGAAGAGCCTCTCATACATGCATGTGGACACCCCTACCCACATGTCTGAGCTCCATCCCACCCCCTTCCAATACGGCTCAGCCACCTCTCAGAAAGAGAGCAGTCTTTGAGAGTTTGTTTAGGGAAGAGGCCTGTGCAGCTCCTGGAAACAAGCTCAAGGTAATGTGGACACGTGAGTCCAAGCTCCTGTGCTCAGATGTGGCCAGGAGGGAGACCCCACGTGAGCACAGCCTCTTGGCCCCACAGCCTGGGGAGGGGTTTGGCCAGAGCAGGGCCCGTTGCCTGGGCCTAAGGCCACTACTGACAACAACAGGTCAACTCCTGCCTCCTCTTACCCTTCAGGCCTCAGCCCGGTAATGGCTCCACTCCCAGCAAATTACCCTCTCTCCCCTCCCCACTCTGAGCCACCCATCTCTTCCTGGCAGTTACTCTGTCTTTTCCCAATGGCTTTTCTCTGATGCTGCATCTCAGTGAATGGCCTCCCCCATGGCAGATGCTTAGGTGTCCCCGGTTCCCTGATGGCACTGGAGACTGGCTTCCTTCTTAGCATCACTCAGACCCCTCCATTCTCTCCAGGGCCTTAGCTTAATCTCTCATGGGCTCTGTTCTGGACTGGAAGTGGCCCACCAGTGGCTAGTATCCATTTTAACCGTTCCAGCATCTTCCCACAGGCCATCAGCGAGCCTGTCCGGCCAGGCTGATCTCTCTGTGCCCCACCTCTCTCTCTCTCTCTCTCTCTCTCTCTCTCACACACACACACACACACACACACATGATAGAGTCCAGCCATGGGGAGCTGCTCATATTCCCTGACACACTTCATCTTTACCCAAGAGCACCTTTCTCCCTGGCTGGTCCTTTGTCCTCTTTTTCCCGCCTACTGGGCTCACCCACTAAGCATCTTCCCAGGTTCATGGCAAGCATCGCCACCTGAGAGAAGTCCTCTCCGGTCCTCTTTCTCACCGTCACAGAGAAATGCTCCATCATTTCTCTGTTCCCCAGTAGACTGTTAGCTTCTTGAGAACAAACTATCTTGTCAGGCAAAGTCACAGAATGTAAAGGACTCCAAGAGCGCATGCTTCCTAGGCAAGAGTGGCTCCTTGGTGTTCCTCCTCCCCGGCTCATCAGGGCAGCAGTTGCCTGGTGCATGTACCCAGCAGACGCTGCTGTGTGTACCCTGCAGCTCCCGTACTTTCCTTCCCGGCACAACTTGACATCCTGATCAACCCTGGTCTTCCTCACTAGAGCATAAAAACTCTAAGGACTGTGGCTATCTTGTTCACTCGTGGGTCTCCAGATAACACAGACCCCACTGACACATAGTAACAGCTCAAAAAGTACAGGGCTTCTTTTTTTAAATAGGCTCCGCACCCAGCATGAGGCTTGAAATCATGACCCTGAGATCAGGAGTTGCATGGTCTACCCACTGAGCCAGTCAGGGGCCCTGCAGCTCAAGAAATACGTATATGTCTTATGAACTCAAGTATTTTGGTTGGAGAACCTAAGCCACTTTGTTGCCACCATTCTTCTTGACCAGCCTGACAAAGTCCTTGGAGATGATTCAAGAGTCCGTGATGACCCTCCCTCCCTCCTGGCCATCCCTGAATACAGTGTGAATTAAAAATCAGCTTTGTGCAAGTGGGAATGTGAAAGGCACAGCTGCCATAGAAGAGAATGTGGAGGGTCCTCAAAAAACTAAACAGAACTACAGAAGGACCCAATTCCACTTTGGAATATACCTCCTAAGAATTAAAAGCAGGGTCCCCGACAGTTATCCGCACACACCTGTGCTCATGGCAGCATTACGCACAACGGCAGAAAGGGGGAAACAACCCAGTATCTGCTAACGGATGGATGGATAAACAAAAGGGGATCTATACACCCAGTGGAATATTACTTGGCTTTAAAAAGGAAGGACAGGGGCACCTGGGTGGCTCAGTGGGTTAAAGCCTCTGCCTTCAGCTCGGGTCATGGTCCCAGGGTCCTGGGATCGAGCCCCTGTATCGGGCTCTCTGCTCAGCAGGGAGCCTGCTTCCCCCACTCTCTCTGCTTACCTATCTGCCTACTGTGATCTCTATCTGTCAAATAAATAAATTTTAAAAAATATTAAAAATAAATTAATAAAATAACAAAAAGGAAGGACATTCTGATAACATGGGTGAGCCTTGAGGACATTATGCTAAACGAAATAAGCCAGTCACAAAATTCAGTCAAAAACTGTCTGATTCCGGGACGCCTGGGTGGCTCAGTGGTTAAGCCGCTGCCTTCGGCTCAGGTCATGGTCTCAGGGTCCTGGGATCGAGCCCCACATCGGGCTCTCTGCTCAGCGGGGAGCCTGCTTCCTCCTCTCTCTCTGCCTGCTTGTGATCTCTCTCTGTCAAATAAATAAATAAAATCTTTAAAAAAAAAAAACTGTCTGATTCCACTCACACAAGGTACCTAGAGTAGTCAAATTCATAAAGACAGAAAGTAGAATGGTGATTTCCAGGGGCTGGGAAAACAGGAAGGAAGAGGAGTTAAGTGTTTAATGGGTACAGAGTTTCAGTTTGGGAGGATGAAAAACTTCTGGAGATGGGAGGTGGTGGTGGTAGAGGGAAAGGGCCACTGACCTGTACCCTTAGAAATGGTTAAAATGGTAAGAGTTTATGTTCTATATATATTACCACAATAAAAAAAAAACAATTAAATTTAAAAAACAAAACACACACACACACACACCCACTAGCATTGCAACCCATCTCCTAACACACAGAGGAGTCCCCCGCCAACCCCCCCAGGTCTCTGGAGCTTCCTCTAACCAGGACACATACTGAATCTGACAGCTGGCAGCTTAGGCAAGGTATTTTCGTTTCAACTGATCCCTGGGATTATTAGGAAGCTGCTAGATTTTTAATCTTTTCTCCTTCCGAACTAAAAAGGTCACCCATGGGGTATCTAACCTTAAATAAATTCTTCTCTACTTCAACTACTTTTAAACATCAATCCACAAGGAAGCCCCTCTTAAGGAAATAAACTAGAAAGAGAAGACAGGAGTTAGACATCCCCCACAAAGAGCAACAGACATCTTTGTTCACATGACCTGCTTAGGGTGCGCGGGTGCTAAGGGGAGATGGGGGTCAGGACAGGCCCAGGCTCTGCTTCTCCCCGGGGGCCTGGCACAAGGAAGGAGTGCCTTCTTCACTTGCCCAGAGTCACCTAGGTGCTGTCCACCAGCCTCCTTCCTTGGAGACCTGCCTGACACGTGGGCAGTGTCCCCCATCCAAGGATGAGGTGCTGGTGGGCTGGGACCCTCAGGAGCACCCTCAGGGAAGGCTTCCTGGCTCTAAACATCTCCAGATCCTCCACACTCCTGTGATGGCCCCATCCCACCTGCCTGGCCTGGACTAAAGCCTGGACTGAAGTCACTAGCCCCCTTATCTTATCTGTGGGCAGGTGAGAGTGTGCAGCCTTGCCACCTCACTATGTGCCCCCTGTCCCCCACTTCAGCCAGGTGATGTCTGAACACCCAGAAAAGCCCTGCACAGGATAAAAGGTGCCCAGAGGACCAAATGCCCTGCGGAAGGGGATTGGAAAGAGGGCGAAACAGACCCCACCCTGTGCTTTGAGAACTGAGATCTGATGGGTAGGAGCCTCAGGTCAGGGCCTTCCCAGCCTTAGAGGCTAGCTCCGGCAGGGGCAGGGGACCGTCCTGACCCCGCACCCTGCGCGGCCCCTTTGGTGGGCCCAGCGGTGGCAGGGATCGGGGCACAGGAAGTCTGACTTGCTACTCAGATGTGGCTGGAGGAAGGGGCACCGGGACTGGGGCTGCAGCCTGCTGGAAGATTCTGCTCTGAGCCAGGTCTTCCGGGAACGTGGCAACACCTCCCCTGCCGTTCTTGAGAGCCAGCTCCTGGCTTCCTGGCTTTCTCCTGGAGGAGGGAGCGTTTTTATGAGGCTCTCAGTTCTGTGGCTTATATGGAAGATGAAACCAAAGTTCTGTTCTGGCTGCTCTGTAGCCACCTCCTAAGGCCCCGGGACCTCAGGCTCTTCTTTTTTACCCCAGGTAATCTGAGGGTTTGGACCAGGTGCCTGCCCAGGCTCCTGCCAGGGGCCAACAGCCTCCGGTGGAAAGTTACTGCAAGTTCTTCAGGATAGTACCTGCCCCCATGCACACACACCTGGCCCACAACCCCATGCACTGAGGCAGGCCACGGCATGGCTTTGGGAAACCCTGGGCATTTTTGCTTTCATGGGCTCCTTCCTCCATAAAAAAGGTTAAAAAGCATATTTTTTTTTAAAAAAAGCATATTTTATAACTATTGGTATGAAGTGAACATATAATTACATAATATATAAGATATAGATTTTAAAATATTTCCTCCTACCTAACATTGTATTTTTTCTTCTTCTGATTTTAAAATATATTAAAATATTTCCAGAGGCTTCTAAGAGTATCACTGTCACATCATAGTGACACTATGAGTTTGACACTATGCCCACTTGCCTGCTGGATAGGTCAGCCCTGCGTTGAGGGATGGACAGATAGAAGGGACAAGGAGGAGCCTCAGCCAGGAGGGGGAGCCTAACCTTAGCAGGAGGGTGACCGGAGCCAGTCCCTTCACCTCTTGGGCCTCAGTTTCCCCATCTGGGGAAAATAATAATATCTATCTCACGGAGCTGTTGTGAGGACTAAAATAAGATCCTGCACGTACATTCCTCGACTAGAATGGTGCCTGCCACAGAAAATCACTATAAATGTGCTGCCGTCATGAATACTGTTGTGTTATTGTTCTCACTGCTTAGCTAACCCTCGGTATCTTAACTGCGGCTCCAAGAGAAAGGCAACAGGGACCTTCCCGCTGACAGGGTCCTCTCAGACCTCCTGGAGCAGATATAGCAATTTCTGAGCCGTTTTCCTAAAATTCCCTGTCAGCATGACTATGGTGAGTCCCGGGGGCTGGGGAAAGGACCAGCAATGGCGGAGGCAGGGCAGAGAGAGGGCCGCCTCCTGACCTGAGCCCGTGGTGAGCAGCAGTGAGGACAGGAAGAAGAGGCACCGGCCATAATCTGCCTGCCCCTTTTCATCCTCCTGCTCAGTAGGTGTGAGAGCTCAGGGATGGAGGGAGAGGCTTTGAGGCCTTTTAAAATGCAAAGGCTTCTGGGATAAATGAATGTCTAATCCCTTAATAGGCCCACAGAGGAAGGCCTGACAGCTGGGTTTTTCTAAGGGGACATGAACCCTTATGTGTCAAGGGCTTTACATACATTATCTCCTTTAATCCTGACAACCCCCCCCCACACACACACCCATGACTACGATGATATAGGGATTACTATCCCCATTTTACAAACCAACAAACAGAGGCTCAGAGAGGGTCTTTGACTTGCTCACAGATCACCCTTATAGCCCCAGGGACTTAAGAGAAGATCTGGAGGGGCACCTGGATGGCTCAGTGGGTTAAAGCCTCTGCCTTCGGCTCAGGTCATGATCTCAGGGTCCTGGGATGGAGCCCCGCATCTGGTTCTCTGCTCAGCAGGGAGCCTGCTTCCCCTCCACCCCTGCCTGCCTCTCTGCCTACTTGTGATCTCTGTCAAACAAATAAAATCTTTAAAAATTTAAAAAAAAAAAAAAGAAGATCTGGAAAGGGAGATAAAGGAAGTGGGAAGCCAAATGACCCAGGTCTGCTTTGGCTGGGGCCCAGTGGCTGATATGCTCTGGGCCTCAGTTTCCCGAATCCACAAGGTGGGGACATTGGTCCTCCCAGCTCATGCATTCTGCTCTTCTCAGCCCACTCCCTGCCTGGTCAGAACAGCCCACTCCCTGCCTGGCTTTCCTGTCCTGCCTATGGCATTTCTCCAGTTCCTGGAAGGGACGGCCACCAGCCTCGCACGACCCCTCCCTGACTCCAAAGCAGCAACACCGCCCCTTGAGAGCGAGTCTAGGAGAGGACTGGTCATGGGTTAAATTGTTGCTGCAATTCCCAGCTAATCACGGGGAGGCTGAGCAGGAGCCATTCTGTGTCCAGACTCTCCAGGCTGGCTTGTAATTGAGGAAAAAAGAGTTGGCAGCTGAGTGGTCAGCAACACTTCCGTCGGCACCCCTCTCGTGCACTTCCTTCCAGCTCTCCTCTCCTTGGGAAAATGAGGGACTCTGGAAGCCTCTGGAAGCCCAGTCGGGCTTATCTGACTGTGAGTGGGGATCCAGGGGAGGACTGTGCCTGAGAGAATGGGACAGAGGCCCAGGGACCAGGCCCCTCGCCGGCCAAGGGAAGCGCTCAGTCCTACCTCCAAAGGCGGGCCTCATGGAGAAATCATGATCCTCCACTCTGAGAAGCGGCTGAGGTTTTCCCTTGCGGATTTTGGTCATGTCAAGGTTCTTCTTATATAGGTGACTGCAAAAACAAGCAAGAGACATTTTTCAACGGCCCACAATATAGGATTTACTTGCTAGGAAACTTTTCTCCATCCGCTGAAGGCTAGACACACACACACACACACACACACATACACTCACACTCCTTCCCACCCACCCTGTCCCCCTCAGGTCCTCACAAGCAGATCCTGAGGACCAGACCCTTCCAGAATCTTCCTAAGGTAAGTTACGATTGCATGACAGCCGTTGGGTTGAATGGTGGAGAATTAGAAATTTTTTGCATTTTAAATGTTTCTCTTATGTTACTATAATATTGGTTTCATAATCAATAAAATTCTGACACAAATATAGTGGAAGTTTTAAAATGCTGGTTTTAGCCTCACCAGACCTGACGCTCCTTGTTTCAGTCCAGCTGGCAGCTGGCGGCAGAACCCATGCTTGAGCAGAGCCTCAACCCCAGGGGGAACAGACAAGGCACAGACAGTGGCATCAAGGCCCCGGTTAGGGACAGAGTTGTTCCAGCCACTCAGCCGGGGGGTAGACACTAGAGCCAGCCAGGACTGCAGACCCGGGTTCACTCTTTCTTCAACCCAGATGGCAAAGTAGTCATTTTCTAGTCTCTCTCACCCGCACTCACTCTTTCCAGATCTTCTTTATTTTTTTTTCCCTTCACCACAACCACACATAATCCAAAAACAATAAAATACAAAATATTCTAAAGCAATATTCTACTGACATGATCATCACTAAACAAAAAACAAGGAAAAGAGGAGGAAGAAGAGTAAGGAGAGAGGGAGGAAGGATGGATTTGTGTCTGACAAGATATGAGATCTAATTCTTGTTTTTTATTTTATTTTATTTATTTGAGAGAGAAAGAATGAGAGAGAGAGAGCATGAGAAGGAGGAGGGTCAGAGGGAGAAGCAGACTCCCTGCTGAACAGGGAGCCCAACGCGGGACTCTATCCCAGGACCTGGAGGTCATGACCTGACTGAAGGTAGACGCTTAACCAACTGAGCCACCCACGCACCCGTGAGATCTAATTCTTGACAGAAGAAACAAAACAACCGAATCAGAAGTCAGTGTTAAAATTTACAGTGTTACCATGGGGCACCTGGGTGGCTCAGTGGGTTAAGCCGCTGCCTTCCGCTCGGGTCATGATCTCAAGGTCCTGGGATCGAGTCCCGCATCGGGCTCTCTGCTCAGCAGGGAGCCTGCTTCCTCCTCTCTCTCTGCCTGCCTCTCTTCCTACTTGTGATCTCTCTCTGTCAAATAAATAAATAAAATCTTTAAAAAAAAATTTACAGTGTTACTGTAAGTTTTGTTCTGTACAGGATGTTTAAGGACTCTAGTAAATGAAGAGATTTGGGGTTGAATGTATGTTGCTCATTTATATATACATCCTTATTTTACTCTCAATGTTCTTATCATGCTTTCATTTTTCTTTTTGTTTAGAGAAACAGGCATATTTCCTGTTTAAACTCTGTAAGAGGGAAGTAACATGTTTCCTCTCTCAAGGTCCTGTTCTTTGAGACATCTTCCTATGAAGTCTTTCTTAACTTTTATTCTCTGGAAGCTCTGCCCAGGTGGTGTAAATTGTTGGGAGGGCTAAAGCCGTGCTGATCAATAAAGTAGCCACTAGCTCCGTGTGGCTGTTGAAGTCAATTTAAATTAAATTAAATTAAATTGAAATTTAATTAATAAAATAAAGTCAATAATAAGATAATATTAATGTTATTTAATTACACTAGCCATACTTATGTGCTTAATAGCCACATGAGGCTGGTGGCTACTATGTTGGATAGTGCAGATCTGTAACATTTCCGCGGTCTTCAAAAGTTTTATTTACACAGTGCTGGTCTAAAGGTTGGTCTGCCCACCTCCCTTCCCACCAAGAAGCATATTTCCCTATAAGCTGGGCTTCCCACCTTATAGCCCTACTCTCAGAACCACCTGGAGCTCCAGACCTCCCAACCACTCTCCCTCTTCCTGCCATGGCTTTGGCCCCACCACTTCTCTTCTTATCCATCAACCTTGGGATGTCAGCATCCATAGGGACAGCCGTCCTACACTCTGGTTGCACAATTCCTCAATTCCTAGACTCAAATCCACTTGGTAACCACATATCTATGGAGAACTGACTCTGTCCAGGTGCGGTACTAGTCATGGGGAGGACATATACTCACTGCCCTCACTGGGCTGATAACCCAGTGGGGGAGACAGACAATAAGCAAGTGGACAGATAAGTAATGTAACTTCAGAAAGTGCTAAGTGCCATAAAAATGTAATCAAGCAGGATAAGAAATAAGAGGAAGATGGATTGGGATGGAAGTGATCAGGGAAACCATCTGAGATCCAGCTGGGATGAGGGACAGGGCAAGTCATGAGAAGATGTGAAGAAGTGTACTCTGGGAGAACAGCAAGTGCAAATGTCCTGAGGTGAGTCTGGCTTGTGTGAGGAGAGCGAGGAGAAACAAAGCAGTAAGAAAGAAGGTGGGAGATAAGGCCAGGGACAAGATCATGACACCCTCATGAGTATAATACTGACAGAGAAACCCATGAAATTCTGAACAGGAGTGTCACAAGGACTCGTTTAGGACCTGAGACAATCTCCTGGCCACTGTGTAGAGAAGACTGAAGAGGGCACAGCAGACACAGGAGACCATTAGGAAACTTGCTGAGAACATGGTACCTGGATCAGGGCTGTAGGGAAGGGAGGTGCAGAGAAGTGATCAGATCTAAGGAAGACAGAAAGGTCTAGCTGATGGATTATATATAGGGTGTGAGGGAAAGAGAGGGGCAAGGATGACTCTGGTTTATGACTTGAGCACCTGGGTGAATGGTGGGGGCATTCCCTGAGATGGCAAATGGCACGTTTGTGGTGAAGAGGGTGCATTTCATTCTGAGCCATCTTGATTTCGAGGTGCCTGTAAGATACCCAGGGAGAAGGTGAAAACAGGGTAGGGGCACGGGCAGTAGGAGTATTTTCATTTCTATCAGCCTTGCAGGTTCTTAGTGTCCCTGGGGGCTTGGCAGAGGTGCCTGGTTCTCCTCCCAGAGCCCTTGACCTCTGCCCTCAAACACCCTCACGCCAGCTACCTCAGCATCTCCCTTTCCCACGGCTCCTTCTCGTCAGCCTTCAAACTGGATTCAAGTCTCTCCTCCCTTGAACCCAAATTAAGCAGAAGGTCTGTCTAGACCACACATCTTCCTCACATAAAATTTATTAAAAAGTGGTAGCATTACAGGTGTGGTAGATATATTTGTCTTTAAACTTTCTCTTAAAAAAAAAAAAAAAAGTCTTCCCCCCCCCACAAATCCATAATCCTCCCAGAGAACTGTGAGCCACAGGCTGCAGCCGCCTCCTCACCCCCAAGCACTTCCTGCATCACTTGTGCAGGCCCCGAGGCCCCGCTGAGTGCTGGCTTCTCTGCCACCCAGAGGACCATGCCTCTCCTAGAAATCTGGTCTTTCAGGACCAAGCACTGGCTGTCCTCCTAACACCCAAGACCTCGTTCTCAATTTCCATTGCCGCCTCCCTGCCCTCAGCTCACCCCGTCAACGCTAATATCCCCAGGGCGCTGTCCCAGCCGCCGCCTCTTCTCCTTCTACACCCTCTTTGGCAGGCGAGCCTATGTCTGTGGCTTCAGTTGTTGTTAGCATGTAGATGATTCCAGCATCTGTACCTCCTGCTCTAGATCTTTTATCCAACTGCCGACCTGATGAGCCCCCGATGGATATCCTATAGCATTTAAACTCAACGTACCTCTCGTTTGAGGTGATCCAGGCTGCAGGTTGAGAGGGGATTCAATAAAAGGGGAAGGGGAGGAAGAGGTTGCGGGGTACGCGGGGACCGGGCCAGGCAGAGCCTTGAAGACCATGTTGAGACTTCTGTCTTTACCCAAAGGCAATGGGAAAACACTGAAGGCGTTAAGCAAGTTGGAGGAAGAAGTTGGAGTTGCTTTTAGACAAGCCCATTGGAGGGAAGTCTAATGTAACCTCTTCCTCCCAGTGAGCTGGAATATGGAACCCAAGTCTGGGTCCCTTGAAGCGTGGTGGTCACTGTCAGGGTACCTCCACCAAGCTTCCACTGTCATGGTCTCCACCCCAAGCCTGGCTCCAGAAGTCAGGAGGGACCAGGCCGGGTTCCCTGCACAGCAATTGCATGACAGGCCATATTGGACACCCACCAATGGCTCCGCAGAAAAGCAGAGGAAGAGCTCAGCCTAAGGACTTAGCACATCACGGACATTCAATTGTGAGTGCAGCCGGCACCCTACCCCTCTGCCTCATGGGGAGCAAATCCCAGCTGGCCAGCAGTATTCCTCTCCATTTAGAGGGGAGGATTTGGTTGCGGAAGTCGCAGAATTCCAGCCCCACTGCAGGAGAGAGGAGATTGAAATGCCTGTGCCATTCCTGAGGGCCCAGAACTGGGTTTTGTTGTTGTTTTTAAAGGAACCAGTTACTTGATAACTCAGGCCACTAATATTTCCAGCCTTAGGCTTTTTGTGTGAGCCACATGCCCTCAGTTCGTCCTTCCAGTGCCTGGGTGCCTTGGCCCAAAGACCCTAGACTCCAGGGGCCATACTCTGAGTCCCAGCCCAATGCAGGGGAGCCAGAACCTCCACAGCCTTGGGTGGAGAGGGACCCCTTCGAGAGGCAGGGCTGGTGTCACCATGCTGAGGTTCACTTGGTAGGCATAATAGCGGGCATGATGACCATGCCTGTATGTGACACCCTCCCTCCGTGCAGGCCCTGAGCTGTGGTTAACCTCTTATCCCAGGGGAAAAGGTCTCACGAGCACCCTTTTCAGTTAGAGAAACGAGGTTCAGAAAGATTAGGAAACACCACCGTGGCCAGGGAGCCACAGAACCAGGGTCCAAACCTGGTTTCTCTGATTTCCTGGCCCCACCTTCTTCCCCAGGCCACTGAGGATCACTGGGCAGCGGGAAAGCAAAGCTGCTCCTGGGCCTGGCACCACATGAGCCATGAGGCAGACCCTGAGAAGGCTGGCCACGGGGGCTGCAAATGGGAGAGGAAATCTGGAAGGGGCCCCCAGGCTCTGGGACCAGGAGGAACCAGAGAGTGTTATCTGGTGAGAGCCCGGACCCCCAGAGCCCAGAGCTAGGTTCATTTTCAGATCTCCAGGGAGAAGGGCCTCTCTTGCTGGGTGGGGAGCAATCACAGGGTCAGAAGCCAGCTCACGTAGCAGGCAGGGAGGGACTGGAATAAAGCCAGAGAAAGAAAGGCGGGGAGAAGAAAGCAAATGGAATAGTCGGGAGAAAACAGGTTCAGGTGGCAGCAGTTCCATAAAGGGGGACACGAGGGGTGGGAAAACCGGAAGCAGGTCTGGAAAAAGCACCTTCTGAGCAGAATAATTGTTTTGTGAGAGTGCCTTGGGGAGATGATACGGAAAGTACGTAGGTTAGAAAAGATCCTAACAGTGTGTGTGTGTGTGTGTGTGTGTGTGTGTGAGACTGGGTGAATTCCTGTGTACGGTATGTGTGTGTAAGACGGTGTGATGTGGAAGGTGGGGACAGACTTCCAAGGAAAGTAGCTACCATACAGAGATGAAGTCATTTTGTTCCTCTTTATTCGTACAGCTTAACTTTTGTGTGTCAACAAGGAAAGTAATATTTTAGTCTGACACTTGGCTGAAATTTTTCACAGACAGAGCCTTATGACGGTCTGAGCCTGCACGTGCCCTGGTGGATTTAGAAAGGCCTAGAATCATGTTCCCTAAGGTAACATTTTCTCTAGCCTCTCTCCTAGCCTCCCTTCAATAATTGTTTTTTATTTCTTGAATGTGTGGGCTCATCTTTTCTTCCACTTTAACACCCCCTGGGATGGATTTCAAGAAACTCTCCTCATGCATAAGGGTCAGATTCAGTCTGTCCCCAAGCTCATGCCAGTGCCTGGGAATGACTGTGGTCTTGAGGAGTGACACAGGTATGACAGCCCAGGCTGCCAAGCAGGACTCCTGAGGATCTCTGAGGGGTTCATGTTGAACCCCAGAACTGTTCTCAGGGAATAGACAAGTCCATACAACGCTTTTCCTCCAGGCTGAGAAAATCAAGGAACCTACATTCTAGCCCAGGGGGGTCTCTAGGTAACTGTATGAATTACTCCTGCCTTCCAACAGACTTCTCAGCATCCATAAAATTGAAACCGTGTTTCCCAATGCGTGCTCTGTAAAATATGAATCCCTCAAGATAGTTCCAAAAAAGCAGGGGTTTTTTTTGAGAAATTGTATAATTTATTTTCCTCTTCAAGATTCAGAATGTCTATTTGCATAATAAAGGTCCGAGAAGCTGTGCTATAAAGACAGCTGTTCAAAATAATCTAACCAGAGTTTCCCAAGTTTCTTTGAGCCCAAGACCCATTTTCACCCAACACCTATTTCACAGTCTTAGGGCTCAGAGGAATTGCAGGATCACATGACCCCTGAGGCTCCTTCCAGTTCAACAGCCTCGAATTCTGGCAACATCCCCCCAGGAGGAGACTTGCACTGAGTGCCTCCTTCTGTCCTCCTGGACAAGTTGTATCTGTTGCTTTCTGCGTGACTAGGATTAGGCCCTGCAGAGCTTGGGCCTCCTTGAGAGCGGCAGTCTCTGAAGCCGGCATATTCCTGGGAGCTTAAGACGGTCTACTGGGATGCAGAAAGTAGAGAATGCAACTCTCACTGATAGTTTTTATCTAAAAATAATGAAGCAATCAAGTTTTATTTTAATATACATATGTGTAATAGTCTCTGTATGTAATAGTCTATGTATGTATGTATGTAACTTACAGGCAGATCTGTCAGAAGTACAATTTCAAAAAATTGTCACCAATAGCGATGCCTGATTAAAAATAAAAGCCAGTGACCTAGAAAATGTGCCTCCATATATTAGTTTATATTCACAATCTCTAGTTCTCGAAATGCTTAGTAGAATGGGGAACAGATGTATGACATCTTACACCCTCTACCTCTCAGCGGCTTGCTCTTTTCTTCACGCCAAACAGTCGTTTCCATCAGGCCTACAGTATCAGGCTTTGTCCATCGGTTCAAGCAAACTTACTAAGGAACTTGGACTTGTAATATGATTTTCAGTGCACATTCCAGGCCAAACCAGTATCTTGGAAATGTTTCTGTTACATCGTGCAATGGCAGTTGCCTACACCTGTTGCCTACGCATGTATTTTGGATAACCTAGCAAATTTCAAACACCTTTTTAAGATTGAAACAGTGAAATGATACCCGATACAGTTAGAAAACTGTTCCAAGTCCAATAATTTAAAGAGGACAACTCTCGGTTACATTTTTTCTCAATAGTTCAAACTAAATTCCTATCTACCGGGGTCCCCCTGCCCCTCCCCATCCCTCCCGGCTCCTCCCCGCCACTCCAAAATTCTTGAGTGCAATTACTCATCAGGTCCCGTGGTCCCTACAGGATGTCATCCTGAGGAACAAAGCAGCACAAGCTGAGAAGTACAAGATGTTTTTACCCACGAAATCTTCAACCACCTGCCTGAAATCGAAATGGGGCGCCTGGGTGGCTCAGTGGGTTAAAGCCTCTGCCTTCGGCTCAGGTCATGATCCCAGCGTCCTGGGATCGAGCCCCGCATCGGGGGTCTCTGCTCTGTGGGGAGCCTGCTTCCTCCTCTCTCTCTGCCTGCCTCTCTGCCTACTTGTGATCTCTGTCTGTCAAATAAATAAAATATTTAAAAAAAAAAAAGAAATGCCTGGACAGAACACCAATGCCAGAACAAACTCCTCAGCCCGGTCTGGCTTTGCTCTCTCACAGCTTGTGACCCTAGAGAATATCTATGCCCTGAGAGAGGCTGTTTTCAGCGAGGTGGTGGCCCCATCAACCTCTGGCTGGAAAATAGATTCCAGCGGGTCAGTTTAAGCCTCGGCCCTCCTGGGAGCTGGTGCGCTGAGCGCCCCTGCAGGTGACCTTCCTCCCCTCCCACCCAAGCCTTTACCTGGGCTTGGTCATTTCCAGCTGCCCAGTCGATCTCCTCCTCTTGGGCTTTCTGCTCTCCATAAGAGCCGTCAGGCAAAACAAGAGCAAAATGAGTCTTGTGAAATAAGGCATTCTGGGAACGTCTACGAAGCCACAGACGGCTCTCCGGTAACCTGCAGCGGGGCAGGCCCCCGCGGGCTGCACCGTACATTCAGTCCGTCATCTTGTGGCGGTGCTTCTCGAAGGGGCTGCGAGAGCACGACTGGCCGGACTGGTTTTTCCGATTAAATATTTGATAGTGGTGCTCATCCCACCGCACCCCCACCCCCCCACCCCCCCAAGGCGTGACACAAACACCAAGGCTTGGCCCTCCCTGCCGCTTAGTGATTGGCCATTAGTTAACAAGTTTGTCCTCCTGTGAAATTCTGTTTCCGCTGAGTCCCAGAGCAGCTTTGGCTAAAACTGTTACATAAAATAAATAAATAAATAAATAAATTTAAACCTCTTGAACATGCCAGCTCTTTGCTGAGATCATTAATCCTTCCCTCTGGCTGCATAAAACGGGTCTGTCATATCCACTAGGGAGACAGCTTGGGTTCTGAGTGGATTTGCAGGGAAGACCTGATGGGCAAGAGGAGTGCATGAACGTGCTGGGGAAATGCTGAGTGAACCCACCAATGACCTGTTTTCACCGGGTTGCTTTATTTCTCCATCCAAGAAAGCATATTTTGCCCATGGCCAAGGATGCTTGCATTCCCCCCAAATACACGTTTTCTCAGTGAAAAAACATCTTCTCAAAGCATAAAATCCATTTTGATTTTGAAGGGATGTATAAACCAAAGGAGAATTCGTGATTATGTAAGCTCTTCTTCCTACCATGAGCATTAGATTAATTTGGGTCTTTAATCCTAAAATGTATAATATCACCATAAATTAGGCTTGATTCCTATCCTGGAACATGGACTTGCAAATATTTGAAGTGTAAAGATACACGTGTCTATATGTAGTCTACTGAACAGAATAAAATGTTTAAAAACTACTTATTTCTTGCCGGCTGTGTCCGAGACGGAGAAGAGTTTGGTGTGGTAAAGACATAGGGAGATGAGGCGGGAGGTCAAGAAAAGTGATAACTGGAAGTGAACAGAATTAGGGTTTTATTATGTAAGAAAGAAAGCAAAGTGGGATGACACAATCTACTTTTTTTTTTTTTTTAAGAAATTCCTGAGATCAGTTGGATCGGAGAAGTTATAATAACGAAGGAGGATGAGTTCCTGCCCTAAAGGAAGGGCAGATGGAAGGCGAAGAGGAGGGATGGCAGAAGAATGAGAAGGTCAAGATCTTTCTGAAGTAGAATACACTTGCTGACTGAATAGGGTGGGAGGTAAGAGGAGGCAACAGTGATATCTACGATTCCAGTTTGGAGGTGGGACTGGTGAATAACTGATATCCTTTAGAGGTGGACAGGTTTGGTGGGGAGATGACATAGATTTTGACTCATGGAATTTGAGGTATCATGGGACTTCCGGATGCCCAATAGGCAGCTGGAGTATAGATAAGCCTGAAGCTCAGGAGAAAGGTCTGGACTGGAGAATTAAGTCTGGAGCCGTCAATGTATGGTGGTAGTTTAACCACAGGAAAGGGTGAGATCTTCCAGGAAAACAGAAGTCCCAGTGTAAGCATAGAATCCTCAGGAACCTATACTTTCTTTTTTTAAAGATTTTATTTTTAAGTAATCTCTATACCCCATGTGGGGCTCAAACCTACAACCCTGAGATCAAGAGTTGCATGCTCTACTGATCGAGCCAGCCAAGTGTGCTTAAACCTATACTTCTAATGGATGGATGGGAAGCCTGAACAAAAGTATAGAACTAGCAAAGATGTTGACTATGAAAACCAAAGGAGTCTCTGAGAGGGAGTAGTCAATAGTCAATGTTGTGAAGAAGTGACGACAGGAAACAGGTGAACTAGCTCTGGCAACCAGCACACTGTTCCTAACTTCAGTTAACTGTAGTTTCAGTTGAAAGATGTGGCCGAAAGCCAAGATACAGGAGTTAAATAGGAATTTGGGAGTGGGAATAATTCTGTATGGGGACTAACTCAGTGGTTCCCCAATCTGGCCACTTCTCAGAATTACCCAAATAATTTGCTTAAAAGTCCCACTGCTCCTAAAGATTTAGTAAAGAAGGAAAGATACCCATTAAAGTTCTTTTCCATAGATTTTGTTCAAAAGATGGTGCTTCTGACTAGAACCCTAGAACTATTCATGGATATTGTTGTTTTCAAGAAATATTTGTTTTGGGGCTTCTGGATGGTTCAGTTGGTTAAGTGTCACACTCTTGGTTTCAGCTCAGGTCATGATCTCAGGGTCATGAGATGGAGCCCCGCATCAGGCTCCATACTCAGCAGGAGTAGGGCGCCTGGGTGGTTCAGTGGGTGAAAGCCTCTGCATACTGAGCAGGAGTCTGCTTGAAATACCCTCCCTCTCCCCCAGCTCCTCCCCCACCTTCTCTTCCTTTCTCTTCCTTTCTCTCTCTTTCTCTCCCTCAAATAAATAAATCTTTAAAAAGAGAGAGAGAGAGAGAGAGAGAGAGAAATATTTATTTTGTTGCATTCTGGACATTTTAGGTCCTATCAATTTCTTTTATTTTCTTTTCTTTTTTGAAGATTTTATTTATTTATTTATTTGTCAGAGAGAGAGAGAGAGCGAGCACAACGGGCAGAGTGGCAGTCAGAGGCAGAGAAGCAGGCTCCCTGCCAAGCGAGGAGCCTAATGCAGGACTCGATTCCAGGACCCCAGGATCACAACCTGAGCAGAAGGAAGGCAGCAGCTTAACTGACTGAGCCACCCAGGCGTCCCTATCAGTTTTTTCTTTAAAGCTCTCTTATTTTCAGTAGTTGAATTATTGTGATTACGATATGGAGAAAAACTCAGTTGGAGATAAGTGTAATGTTTTAAGTAATGTCTTTTTTGAAGCATCATTCACATACCATAAATTTACGCTTTTAAAAAAAATTTTTTAAAGATTTTATTTATTTGAGAGAAGAGAGAGTGAGAGAGAGAGCTTGAGTGGGGGCCTGGGGAGACGGAAAGGGAGAAGCAGACTACCCACCAAGCCGGGAGCCCAACATGGGGCTCGATCCCAGGACCCTGAGATCATGACGTGAGCCAAAGGCAGACACTTGACTGAGTCAACCAGGTGCCCCAAATTTACCCCTTTAAACTGTGGTTTTTGGTATAGAGTGTGCAATCATCCCCAGTATCTAATTTTAGATCATTTTCATTTCCCGCCAAAGAAGCCTATACCCATTAGCAGTCGCTGCCCCTTCCTTTCAGTTTCTTTCAGTCACTAGCAATCACCAACCTACCTTCTGTCTCTACGGATTTGCCTAAGGTGGGTATTTCATAGACACAGAATCATACCCTATGTAGCCTTCTGTGTCTGACTTCACTGGACTTGATCTTTTTTTTTTTCCTGACATGATGTTTTCAAGATTCATCCATGTTGTCCTATGTATTAGAACTTCATTCCTCTTCATGGCCAGATACCATTCCATCATATAGACAGAGCACACCTTGTTTATCTTAGTCAATGGGATTTGAGTTTCCAGTTTGGGGATATGAATAATAATGCTGCTATGAATATTTCTGTATAAGTTTGTGCGAATGTGTTTGCATCTCTCTTGATAATATACCTGGGAGTGGAATGGCTGGGTCATATGGTGTGGGAGGCCGCAATAAGGCTTGAGACGAGGACCAAACCAGGCCCTGACTTGTGCCTCCTTTAAAGTCCAAATAACCTAACCAAAGGTTTAGGACGGGAAAACTTGAGTAGCACTGAGAAAGGGTCTGTGCTATGTGTTGTGCGCTCACCTACGTGACTTCCCACACGCTTGCTAAACAACTGAGAACAATTCAGTTGGGGTCAAAAGTCTGTTGCTGGTCCCCCCTGCCCTAGTACTGCTTGTGAATTACTTTCAGGTTTGCTGCATTTGTACTGGCATTAGCCATTTGGCGTCACGAGGAACTCGTGCTTGTTTAACTAGACACGGGTGTATTGCTTCTCCTATTATCACTATATATGGCCTTAGTGCTTTGAATAAACTTAGCACTATGGGACATCCTCCTCAGAGCTCCTCCTGCCCCCATCTCTTTGTCTCTTAACTTCTTTTCTTCATCCTCTTACCCTCACGTTCCTGGTCGATTTGTCGCGCCGGCTGCGACAATATGGTAACTCTTAACTTTTTGAAGAACTACCAGTTTTTACATTCCCACCAACAATCCTCACCAGCACCTGTTTTATTCTAGCCGTCATAGTGGATGTGAAGTAGCTTACTGTACTTTTGATGTGCGTTTTCCCAATGACCAATGATGTTCAGGCATCTTTCCATGTTTATTGGTCATTTGTGCATCTTCTTTATACAAATATTCAAACCCTTTGCTGTTTTTAAGTCAGGTTAGCTTTTTCATTATTGTTATGAGTTCTCTAGATATTCTAGATACAAGCCTCTTATAAGATATTTTATCTGCAAATATTTTCTCCCACCTGGGATTGTCTTTTCACTTTATTAATGATGTTCTTTGAAACACGAAGGGTTTGTTTTGATGAAATACTTGTGTTTTTGGTTTTGTATCTAAGAAACCACTGCCTCACTCATGGTCACAAAGATTTACTATGCTTTCTTCTAACAATTTTACGGGTTTTGCTCTTAACATTAAGGTCTTGGGTCCATTTTGAGTTGAGTTTTGTATATGGTGCGAGGCAGTGGATATATAACTAACATTTGCTTACTTCTCTCAGAACAGAGGATTGGCCCCAGTGGCTCAAGCTCAACACTGTGGAAAGGCCCCAGGAGGCATCTGCTGTCAGATTAGGCCAGAGAGCTCAGTGGGAGTCTGGCTACACACAGCCTTATAACCTGCATTAAGGATGGGAGCCTGTCTTAGGAGACAGAATCAGACCTGCACACTGGAGAAGACTCTGGCAGAGGAGTGAGGAACGGGGCAAGACTGGAGACTTGTTAGAGGTTACTGCACTAATTCAGAGGAGACGAAGGCTCATTAGGGTAATGGCAATGAACACAGAGAGAAGTGGTAAGACATGAGAGAATATTTAAGGAGGTAGAATGGACAGAAGACCGAATAACATAAAGAATACAACCTGTGGTCAGAACACGATATGAATAAAGTCACTGGTTTTATTGAGCAGCTCAAACTAATCTGAAGGCAACTGTTCAAGAGGTGTTCCAAACAGCTTCTGAGCAATGTACAGCCTCCCACAAGGCTTAAACAGCACCCATGTTAATGCACACATTAGTCTTCAAGAGTCAGGTTCACTAAATGCAGTCACTTATCATATACTTACTTGCAAATAATGCAACAGTACAGGCTTTTCAGTACTTCAGCTTAGAATTCTGCTCAAGTAAGTCCAAATGTGTGAGGTTTGCCTGTTTACAGATTGTGGTCTATAAAAATGGGAGGTCTCAAGATACCAGGTTTATTCATAGCCAAAAATAACAAGAAGATTTCTTATTCTCCTGAAATAGGAAATATTATATTGCTATAGTCAAAATGATAAACAATTTTAAAGGCTTTTTAAAAAATTCATTGAGAATTTTGATGAAATTCATTTATTTCAGTAGAATAAAACAATTAAGCAGCATGAAAATGTAAAGTGCTACATATAAGCCCCACAATACATAAAATTTGAAAGCTTTCATTGGCTAAAACAGTTACAGGTGAAAGAGACATTATGTTTTTTTCGAGCATGCTATTTTAACTACCTTGATATGTACTCATATGTTTTGTTGGTCAAAGAAAAAGCCATGAATTAACTTAAATCTGAGGACTAGGGGAAGGAGTCCTAAGCCTTTACTAACCAGATCACACACCTGGTTTTGTCCTTACACTCTAATTAAAGGGATAAACCGGGGCTTTAAAAATAAGTTTTCTGAAGTCTCGTCAGGTAGCATTCGAGTAAGAACACCCCCAAAGATTGACTTTGCTCATCGGCTCTACGATGGGGATCCGACTGACAACTTAAGGATTTTTAGGTAGCATCTGTGAGCCGAAAGGGAAAGAACAAAGAATATGCCACCTTCAGAGATGTACTATCAGGCGCTTAAAAAATGCCAACACAAACAAGAAGGTGGCCTGTCAGCTGACAAGGTAGGGAAGAGAAGCAAATCAGATCGAGAAGGACCTGCACAGTGCAAAATCTTCTTGGCTTAATCAATCTTAAAGTACTGGTACACCCCATGGAAACATGTAACAAGATCACACAGATCCAGAGGCCGGCTCAGGTTTGACTGGGAGGAAGTGGAGGGAAGATTGTTCCTAGCACACGATTAATCTCAGCATAGGCTGAGAGCAGGGAGACTTGCTTCTTCTCTGGTGGTAACATCATCTGGTCTTCCCAGGTGGGTCAGTGACCTCTTGCTAGGAGACCACTGAACCAGTATCTGTAATATTTTGTGTTCCAAACAAAGACTTCAGAACGTGCTTTCTCATGGCAATAAAGTTATAAAATGGTCACCTATAATCTTCCTGACAGAAGAGGTCCTCATAAAGTCCTTGAGCTTTTTAAGACTTTACCAACTTTGGCTATAGATATAACAGAAACAATCTGTAAACACTTTTAAAATGCTAATTTATTCAAGTTTAAGACAATTCTGTATTATATAATAGTATACAGTATGTTCTCACTTTAGATATGGACATAAAGGAAAAATGGCTATAAGGTGAAAATAGAAATTGTGTCTGATAATTAACAGAACAAAAGCCCATTGCAGCAGTAAAAATTAAATTTGCCTTTAATACCATTTTACAAATTGTTTCTATCTTGTCTATAATTTCAGTTAGTTAAAACTACATTAAGGACTTTATGAACACCATCCCCCAAAGTATTCAAGATACATTATGGACTTTTTGGACTTGTCTAGAACCTGAACACCATTTACAACACTGAGTTGTAAACAAAACAAAATAAATAACTCACAAATGCACTTTTAGAATATAACCTATTTGAAAGCAGGGGACTGCCTGTATTTAAAAATTAAGTCTTCATTAACAAATACTCTTAAGAGGGCCCTCAATGCTATACTGAATGTGCTGAAGGCAATGTTTTTCTGTGATTATATGTTCTCACCAGGCATTATGATGATAAAATTATCTGCCAGAATCCGTGGAGCTAGCTTGCACTAACTTATATACTGATTTTGCACTGAAAATTATTTCTTGGGCTCTGATTAGGTGGACAATTCTAAGGAAAGGTTTTTCTAATTTCTATCACTTTTACTTGGGCCCTGAGCTTTTCTATTAAAATGGTACATGAAATATTTCAACATTATACATATTCCTAGAATAATTAAGTTTATAGTGATTACAAAGCTAGGCATATAATGCCTCCAAAAGAGATACAGTTCAAAGCAGAGCAAACATTAAAATCTGAAGATCCTTCCATTTGACTTCTGGAAGGAAACCAAGTGATTTCCTGGCTTGGACCCTTCTTTCCTTAAAAAAAGATCTATGGAGGACCGTTTCCTTTCTTTCTTTGTAAATCTTGTGTGCATTTGGGAGAGAAGGGGATAACAGCATATCAAAGTGGTTACAAAGCATTATTCCCTCCAAATAACATCCAATAACAAAGATCTCATTTCCTCACAAATGTTTGACTGAAATAGTTACTTTCACTGAATGACATTTAGGACACAAAGAAAACAGAATGGGCATCCCGGTATATCTCCTATGAATGACATTCTCACCAAGCTATTTGAAGAGTCCTACTTTCCCTTTCCAACTCTTATCCCTATATCATTCTACATAAGTAGAAACAGAGTACTCAATAAATGGTATTGAGTAACCAGTAATACTCACTGAAACTTAAAACACCTTCTTTAATCCAAAAATTTCAAAAAGAGTCATACAGAAAAGTATCACAAATTTACATAAAAAGAAGCTGAGGCATGAGAAACAACAATAAGTTATTTCTCTGTAAAGCAGGTCATATGGTGAGACAAGGGGCTTTGACTTCCAGTCCCTTAAACTAAGCAGACATAGTCTGAAAGTCTAGCTATATCTATACTGAATTTATAAGGATCGAAAAAGGAATGAAGGGTAAATACAAAATAATCTTTTTGTAAACAATTCTTAGATTATACCCAATGCAGAATGTTTAATGAAGCAGTTGAGTCACAGCTCTTAAGACACAAAACAATATTATAACTCAAAGTCAAATATGTACTCATTGGCCAGATATATTCGTCGGAATATAAGGGCTGCCAATGCCAAAGTCAAGATGACAATCAGAACCGCGGATCCGCCATGATCAGTGTGGTTGTCTCTTGGCTGCTGGCCCTGGATCACATCTGGGGAAGTAGATGACCTTCTTTGACTCTGCTGCTGGGCTCGGCGTTGTCGAGGGCTCATGGAGGTATTCTTAACTACAGGCTGAGCAGGTTGTTGAAGAGATGCTGCTGAGGGGTTCTGGGCTCCATACTAGGAAATTTTAGGAAACTTTGTTTAAAACTGGCAAAGAAAACTTGTATATATACCTGTTATCTATTCAAGAGTACAAAGAATCTCAGAGCACTAGAATATGACTAAAGGCAAAACTACCCAGAATGAGCTGTATGCTGTAACTACTCACTCTCCCAAATAAGCCAACAACACAACTTATTCTGAGAACGCATCAGGCAGAGGAGGACTTTATCAGGAACAAACAAGATGAGGACAGAGTTCAGCCATCTGCTCTAGAGATGGCTCTCTACTCTCCCTTCAGGTGTAACTCCAGCAATATCTGTTAAACACCTGGGCACCTCACTTCTTGCAGGAGAGCCAAGGAAAGAAGGAATCTGATTTCTTTTCAGCTTGAAAGTTTGCCAAACTAAATGGCAGAGTTTCACTCTCAACAGTGAGTGTTACCTCTGATGAACCAGGTCTCTTTCAACATTATCTAACTGCATCAACATGCTGCCCCCCACAATCATACAGCATAGGGAACAATTTCAAACCATACGTTCTCCACAGCAGTACAGTTATAAAAATTAGATGTGGTTTCCAAGCCACGATTATCTTTTCTTTTAACTCCTGTCAAATGAATTAAGCACAAGTCTAGAAGAACCCTTTACTGTCTATTTGAATTGTGTTACTTTATGTATGTAAAGCATACTTTGGCACACTAGTTGGCCCAACAAAGCACAAGATACCAACTGCTTTCTATTCTTACAATGACTGCTTGGTCAAGGATAACCACAATGTGGTACCACGTGATTCAAAATCTCAAATACGGTTTATAGATAAGAAAGCTCTCCAAAATACGAATTCCATTTTATTTATATAGACCCCCTTAACTCTACCTCTAATAACCTGATGGATGGCCTTTAATTCTTTTACTGAGAACACCTTGAGCTGGTTGTATTAGCACCAATACCCTTTCAAATAAAAAATAAGAATGCAAGTTTTCTTCAGAATAACTTTAAAAAGTGACTAAATATAAAACATTTAAACTATTTTCAATTAGAGAAAATTTCACTATCTAGAAGGGGAAAAAATCAATAATGTAATTCAAATAATTTTTTAAAAAGATTTTATTATTTATTTGAGAGAGAGTACAAGCAGGTGGGGAGAGGGAGAAGGAGAAGCAGATTCTCCACTGAACTGGAAGCCTAACACAGGGCCTCAATCCCAGGACCCTGAGATCTGACCTGAGTCGAAGATAGCAGCTTAACCAACTGAGCCACCCAGGCGCCCCTCAAAATTTAAAAAAAGGAAGAGGATGGGCTTTGTCCTGGCAACAGCTATAAACATTAGGGAAAGAAACTGCTGATCTAAGTTACCTACAGAAGAAATTACACTTTAAATCTGATATTCATTTCAACATCAAAAGGTGTGAATAATCTGAGTTTCTTAAAACTGAGTACTTTGGAAGTACTCAAATGTAGTGACCCATAACATAGAGATAAAAAAGGAACTACTGACTTTAAATAAAAGTCAATGCCGATACTGAATTAGAGCTGCGTGAACTTGGGACTTCAAACTCCAAGACTCCCAGGAACAAGGAGCTCTGAAGGGAGCAGATCCACAAAGCAGCAGCATTTTAAGAGGTCTCACACTGTCACAGACATCATACGGGATCTTTTTTTTTTTTTTTTTAAGATTTTATTTATTATTTATTTGACAGACAGAGATCACAAGTAGGCAGAGAGGCAGGCAGAAAGAGAGGGGGAGGCAGGCTCCCTGCTGAGCAGAGAGCCTGATGCGGGGCTTGATCCCAGGACCCTGGGATCATGACCTGAGCCGAAGGCAGAGGTTTTAACCCACTGAGCCACCCAGGCGCCCCTATACGGGATCTTAATAAGCACTCATTGGGAAGAGCCGAATTATATAGCAGCTGATACAGCAACATTCCATTTGAAATCTCCCATTCTTCTAACTGCTTTGCCAAGAAGCCAGAAGTGTCTGATTCAGCAAAAGTGCTAAAGGCTTACAGGGAAGGCTCTTAAGGAAAACATGTAAGTGCTATAAGTCCAGAAACCAGCACAAGAGATTGATTCTATTTTAGATTTTATTTTATATGTGTTATTTTTTCCATTAGTTTGAGGGGAGAATACAATGCCCATATACTTGACTAAAATGGGGAGCCTTAGCATTATTCAGCTGGCTCTATCACTTTGGAGATGCAGGACCTTAAGCAAATTATTCAGCCTAAGACTCAGCTCCTTCATCTGTATGGTAAGGATATACCCAATTCTGTAGTGTAAAGATTAAAAGGAGTAATGATATAAGGAGCTTAGGGCACGCAACTGTTGATTAAATGCTAGTCATTATTAATACTGTTACTGTTAATATGCCCCTTTGGAGACACTACATTTAGGTTTTGTTATTGTTTTTTTAAGATTTATTTATTTCAGAGAGAGAGTGCATGCAGATGCAGGGTGGAGGGGCAGAGGGAGAGAATCTCAAGCAGATTCTGGCTGAGCTCTGAGCCCTGCTGGGGCCCCATTCTTACAACCCTGAGGTCAGGACCTGAGCAGAAACCCAGAGTCCACCGCTTAACCCACTGTGCCACCCAGGCACCCCACAGATTAAGATTTTTAAAAAGTCATTACTTAAGAGAGTTCTGTAGACCCCTTTTGGTATGATTAATACATTTTAGGGGCACTGGGTGGCTCAGGCGGTTGAGGGGCTGACTCTTGGTTGCAGTTTAGGTCATAATCTTAGGGTCAACCAAGGGGCTCCGACCTTGGGGAGGAGTCTGCTTCAGATTCTTTGCCTTTCCCTCTCTCTATCCCTCCCCAACCCCTCCCCTCATGCAGACCCACTCCCTCTAAAATAAAAACTTTCAAAAAAAAATTTAGAACAATCCATTAAAACATTGACTTTAGATGATATTTTAGTACATGCACTTAATGGAAATACTTTATAGACATACTGCTTTAATTAGATTCCCATATTTCAGGATCCTTCTGGCTCTATTACTATTACTGACTAGTGCTGAGACACCATAAAATTCTAAAATTTTTCCTATTTAAAACAATCCCCCAGGAGCACCTGGGTGGCTCAGTCAGTTAAGCTGCTGCCTTCGGCTCAGGTCATGGTCCCAGTGTCCTGGGATCAAGTCCCGCGTCGCGCGCTCTGCTCAGTCAGAAGCCTGCTTCTCCCCCCTGCACCCCTGCCTTCCTCTCTGCCTATTTGTACTCTCTGTGTCTGTCCAATAAATAAATAAAATCTTTTAAAAACAAATCCCCCCAAAAAACCAATCCCATCAAGGGAAAATGGTAACACCCAAAGGTTACAAACCCAGAGGAACCTAGATTGCTTGGAGTTTAAGGACTAATTGGACAAAATTTTGGCAGTTCACATGAAGTTGGCTTTAGCATTTTCAAAATGCTGTGTACAATTGGTGGTAGGACTTCTAAATTTTTGCTGTTGACCTAAACTTGTCCAAATATACCTATCACTGAATGAAGACGTAAGTCATACCAGTTTCTGTTTCCTTAGTTAAGATGAAGCGACCATTTGGGGGAAGGTAGAAGTATATGATGTGTACTTAACTGAATTAATTTAAAAAACCATCAATCACAAATAATTCCCTTGTAATACATAAATTTTTCTATAATGATCTAGAATAACAAGCATCTGTGAAGGAGTTTTGTGTTTGCTTTTTAATACAAAATGGAATGGCTTATTCAGAACTTCAATACCTAGGAAGAGGGAAAAAAATCTGACAGACTGGAATAACATAAAACTACCATCAGTAATTTCCTCATTTCTACACAGCTAAAAAAATCTGCATCAAAAAGCAACAGATGGCCTGATATTATCTGCCGTATTTAGACTTTGGGCAATCTCTCGCCCCCTCAAGGCTAAAAAAACATAGCTTATCTGGGATTTGATGTATAACATTTTAGTGAATTTATATTACACTTGCATGTAAAGCAGCCACCCCTAGCCAAAACCAAGTTTCAATTACATCCATGGTGATCAAATTATATAATTATACTCTGAGATAATCTGTATGTAAATATAACTAAAAGCTTAACGTGCAACTATAGCAATTGATTACTTCTCAGTGTTTTAACCAGAATTGGTATCAATGACCTGTATCTATGAAAAAGAATTCTAAGTTTTATGTACTTTAATATCAAAATGCACACCTGAAACTACTGTAACATTGTACATCAACTATACTGCAATAATAAACACTAAAACAAAAATCAAATCAAACCAAATCAAAATGGAAAATATCACTGTAATAATATTATTGGTTGTGCAATGTAATTTACTTAAACCTCTTAATTTCTTTACCTGTATTTCTAGTATTTTTTTAAAAGTGCCAATCCTAAGATTCATTTATTCAATCAACAAATACGTATTGACCCACCAATTATATACAAGGCACAAGGCCAGGCACTGGGATACAGTGCAGTAAAAAGAGCTCTGAGCCTCAAGAAACTAACATTCTGGGAAGACAGACAATAAATAATTAATAATAAAATAAATTACAAGTAGAATAAGTGTAACTGCAATATACGAAATACAATATAACTTGACACAGATATAAGAGACTGAAGACAGATTTAAACACACCATAAATATCAGGAGACTGTCCTTTTAGACGAGAAAAGATAACCACCCTTCCCTCTGTGAAATGAGATGGTTCCATTTTTAACTAAAAACTAAAAGTAGGAGCACCTGGGGGGCTCAGTGGGTTAAGCCTCTGCCTTTGGCTCAGGTCATGATCTCAGGGTCCTAGGATCAGGCTCTCTGCTCAGCGGGGAGCCTGCTTCCCCGCCCCCCTGCCTGCCTCTTTGCCTACTTGTGATCTCTCTCTCTGTCAAATAAATAAAAACAATCTTTAAAAAAAAAAACAACTAAAAGTAATCTCAATTTTTAATACTTCAAAATTAATTTATAATATCCCTCTGCAATTCATAATTACATGGGGATCATGTAAAAACGATTTAACTCTCAGCATCCGCTTTTTCCTCATACCCCCTCATCTCCAGTCCTCCAAGTACTTCCTCCCGTGCACCTCTCCCCTTCTCTCTCCAACCTACTTCTCTCTGCCCATCTCACTCTCTGAAAAGGAGAGAACCACCACTCAGGACCATTCAGTCCCATATTATACTAACTTATTCCTGAGGAAAAGGCAAATCTGTATTTGCCAGCTTCTATTTCAATTTTCCTGACCCTTTAAAATACTCTCTAAAACTGTAGAGGGGAAAAAAAGATGTAGCTACTCAACCAAACAATGTTACCAAAAAGATATTTCTTTTAATATATGTAAAGAAAATCAATGTTTTTCCCCCATAATCCTACTTATTTAGCAATTATCCAGTCAAATTTTCTTAATCAATCTCTGATGACCTATACCCACCAATATCTGGATAATAGGTCAGGGCAGAACAAGACACATAGTATTCATTTAACCTTTCATTCAACAATTATTTATCAGGCACTTAACTATGTGCAAGGCAGCACTGTCCAACAGAACTTTCTGAGATGATAATGTTTGATACCTATGCTGTCCAATAGGGTAGCCACCAGCCACAGGTGGCTACTGATTACTTGAAATGTGTCACTGTGACTGAGGAACTGAATTTTAAATTTAGTTTAATTCTGAATAATTTAAATATAAATTTAGATAGCTACATGTGGCTAGTGGCTAGTGGCTACAGTACTGGGCAGAGCAGGTCTGAGGCAAATCTTTGGCTCTAGTCCTTTATTAACTGAGAGTTAATGCAGCTTAACAAACCTGCTAAAGAAACAGTGCCTATTTAGAAAGTGGCTAATGGGGTGCCTGGGTGGCTCAGTGGGTTAAAGCCTCTGCCTTCAGTGGGTTAAAGCCTCTGCCTTAGGCTCAGGTCCTGATCCCAGGGTCCTGGGATTGAGCCTCATAGCCGGCTCTCTGCTCAGCAGGGAGCCTGCTTCCTCCTCTCTCCTCCTGCTTCTTGCCTACTTGTGATCTCTGTCTGTCAAATGAATAAATAAAATCTTAAAAAAAAAAAGTGGCTAATGTATGTATATTTTGTTTTATTCAAAGTGTAGTGCTATATTGTAACTAACTTTTCAGAGAAATCACAGAATTCCAGAGAGATGACAGGACCTAAAAATTATTTAGCCCAACCTCATTTAATAAGAAAAAAGACCCCAAAAGTATGAATAATTTGCTTAAGATAATCTGACTCATTAGAGGGAGAGGTGGTCAGGAGAACCAAAATATTCAGGTATTTCATCTAGAGGTCTCCTCCTATTGCAAATAATGGTAATGATACAGACATACATATATGTAAAAGAGAAGAGCCATACCGAGGTACTGGCCGTAGCACCCTGGAATGTTGTAGGTATATCATCCTGTAAATCATTTAGGGAAAAAGAGTGGTTTAAGTCCGGGTCAGCAATAGTCTTTCCAGATGAATTGACTTCTGCCTATAAAAAAGGTACACCCAAGAGCAATGTTAGAACAGGAAACATACTGAATAAGCCACACGTACTAATCCTCTGTTGGACTTATTTTAATTGCTAATTTAATATCAACTATCAATCAGTTAAACCTTAAGCACTCCTGTGTCTGAGACAGTGCTAGGTATTTCAGGAAGAAGCACAGACAAAACCTGTTCTCAAGGAGCTGTTACTTGGTGAAAGACAAAACTAACACCCATGGTTCATAATCCACAATTCCAAATTAAGTTGTTTGTAACTTCCAGGTGAAGTGTGACATGTGAGGTTATTTTTATCCCACATTACTGTAGACATTCCCAGGTTTGCTGAGGGAATGTTAATAGATTTGACTATGAGATACTGCCCCAGATCCCACTGCAGGTACTAAAATATGATGTATGTTTGGTATTTTCTAAAATCCGAAATTCTGATGTACAAAATACCTCTGGCTCTACGATTTTCAGAAAAGCAATTTAAGTACAGAAGGAATCCTCAGAAGGAAGAAAATAACCAACACTTATTAAGCACCTCCTCTTTTAGCAACACAATGAACAGAAGAAAAAATTTCTTTCAAGAACTGGATATGAAAGGACAGATGGGATGTAAGAGAGGTGAAGAGGGAGGAAGCAGCATGCTACCTGATGCGGGTTGACATTTTTTAATAGGGCTAATTAAAACCCAGAAGCAATTCTATGTTTGAGTAAAACATATGTAGAAAAAAAGGACATAAGGGAGATACACCAAAATATTCACAGCAGTTATTTCTTGGGGGTGGGATTATGTATGACTGTTATTTTCTTCTAAATTACTCTATCTTCTAAATAATAGTTAAAATTTATTAAGTATCAGGACCAGTTCTAAATACAATACACTTATGTGAGTATTACATTAAGTGAGTATTATATCCCTTAATCCTTATAAAAATCCTACAAGATAAGTAACATCATTATTTACAGATAAGAAAAAGGCACAGACAGAGTGGCCAAGTAACATGTCTGATGTCCTACTACCAATAAAGAGCAAAGCTAGGATCCGAACCCCAGCACTGTGGACCAGAGTCCAAGCCCTTAACCACTGTGCTGGACCCCTTTGTGAATCTACATTATTAGTTTTGGAATAAGAAAAACTTATTTGTAAAACATTATTGCAACAGAACTATATTGCTTTAATTTCTATCCAGAATTTGGCAGTAAACAAAAGGGTCACATAGTTAGAATTTATTCACGAATTTAGAGTACCTTAAAACTGATTTGTCTAGCTAGTTCCTTGGCTTCTTGGTCAGCTTGGCTTGAATCACTTCCAGATTTTAAAGGCAACAGGACATCCTTCATGGCACAGCCACATCCCTCACAACAGAAATCTTGTGATCTGGTAGGAAATAATTTTTTTGATGGGTATAAATCAAATACCTGAATGTCAATTCAAGATACTCAAATACTGAATGATTCAATTTAAAGTAAAAGAACCCTGAATAATTCCGTATCATATTCATCTACATACATACAGCTATAGTTATGGCACTATTACAGTTCTGAGACAAATACACAAGTTAGGTTGGTGTTTTTAAAAAAAAACAAAAACAAAAAAAAACTCATGTTGGGGCGCCTGGCTGGCTCCGTCAGAAAAGCATGCAACTCTTGATTTCAGGGTCATGAGTTCAAGCCTCATGGTGGGTGTGGAGATTACTTAAATAAATAAAACTTTCAAAAAAACAAAATCAAACAACAAAAACTCATGTCAGTTATATCTCAACTTTTAAAAACCTAAAGTTAAAAAAATAAAATCCAAGGCTTAGCTTCCACTTTGTTTCCAACATACTATCTAAAGAAAACTAAGCTTTAGAGCTATACAACAAAATATATACGATGTCTAACTACACTGTCCTCACGATCACACATAACAAAACTAATGTTAAGCCTGTGGAAAAAAGTCCATTATAAAATCTGAATTATATTTTAGCTGAAACATACATAAAACAGTAAAGAAGCCACCAAAAATAGAATTTACAGATATTTCTAGGGAAAAAATTCATAAACCCTATTCAACTAAATAGCAGTATAACTTATGCTAAGAGAAATAGGTCAGTCAGAGAAAGACAAATACCATATGATTCTACCCATATGTAGAATGTAAGAAACAAAACAAACAAGTGAAGGGCGGGGAAGAGAGAGAAGCAAACCACAAAACACACTCTTAACTATAGAGAACAAACTGAGGGTTACCAGAGGGGAGGCAAGGTGTGTGTGGTGGAGGGAGAGCCGGTGGAGGGGCAGGGAGTACAGTTAAACAGGTGATGGGGATCAAGGAGGGCACTTGCGATGAGCCCTGGGTGTTGGACACAAGTGATAAATCACTAAATTCTACACCTGAAACTAATATTGCACTGTATGTTAAGTAGCTGGAATTTAAATAAAAACTTGGAAAAACACAAAAATAAAAAAATAAATAACAGTATAACTTGAAAGACAGACAACTCATATAAAATCCAAAGACTCTGAAATGTATCACTCATGATATTAAGTAGACTCGAGATAAATCTGCTAATTAGACTACTTCCCAAGATTAATTTGTTTTTCTATGTTGTCATTTTCCCCTTTGTATTCCAGAGATAGCCAAAAGTGCCCTAAAGTCCACAAGAGTGCTAAGGATTTATATGACTGGAAGTAAGTATGTATAATATACAGAAGTATATATGGTTACATTGCTGAACTTTTTATAAAACTGTTTAATTGGATTCCCATTTCAACATAATAGAAGTGTTTGGTCTTTAGGAACATGCTGTTTAAATTTATTAAACAACTTCACAACTTCATGTGAACAAAATATATGTAAAAGTATTGTTAACTTAGTACTTGTTGCTGAATATCTGTGTTTCACCAGAAGCAGCACAGCTGTCCATATGCTTTTAAGAGTCAGCTGTATCCAAATTATTTGCATTAAAGTGTGTCCACTCTTAGCTGAGAAGCCAGATGAAACTTAAAGGGGAAGGTTAATTTTTAATATATTAGTTTATCCACAAGGACAATATGCTACCATGGACTAATGCAAAACCATGTTTTTTAAAAAGCCTCTACCATAGACTGAGAACCTAGAATATATACACTGGGAAGTCTAGAACAAAAAAACAAAAGTTCTTTTTTTCCTTATGCATGAAATGAACTGGATAAAAGTATCAAGACAGAAAGCCAACCCAGAAAATCAAATAGAAACAAATGCTATATATTCAAGTACATATAATTTGTGAATAACAGCTGCTGTAAGGTATATCCCCAGAACCTGGAAATAAGGTTTAAAAAGAAAAGCTGTTGATGAAATCCAAGAGTCTATCAAATCTTTCAGACACTAAAATCTGGTTGATTTAACAAATATCTATATAGGACATATTCTGGGCAGTGGAAGGGTAAGGTATACTATAATTTAATTAACATAATACATCTGAGAAGTGGTAGACAGCAGCAGAGTCCAAAGCAGGAAAATGATCAAGATCAAGAATTACAGAAGTAAGTGACTTTAAATACTCTTCCTCCTCACCTCACTGCAATTTTGGAATCTTTAACATTTGTTGAGGGTTGGGTCTAGTATTCTAGGATTGGAAAGTACCTTGATAGGATTTCTTATAAGGTCTCTTCGCTATGCACACCGATTAAAAAATAAACTGTTAGAAGTTGTTCTTAAAAAAAAGAAAAATTTAAAAAAAAGAGAGAGAGAGACAGAAAGAATTCGTTTTGGGGCGCCTGGGTGGCTCAGTGGGTTAAAGCCTCTGCCTTCCGCTCAGGTCATGATCCCGGGGTCCTAGGGTCGAGCCCCACATCGGGCTCTCTGCTCAGCGGGAATCCTGCTTCGTCCTCTCTCTCTCTGCCTGCCTCTCTACCTACTTGTGATCTCTCTCTCTCTGTCAAATAAAGAAAGAAAGAAAGAATGAATGAATGAATTAGTTTTTGCACTACTCAAAGGAGAGGCTACTCAATCTGATGACTAATCTGGGTTATATGGATAGAACGCATCTGAAAAAAATGAGAAGGAAAGACCACTAGGAAGCCATAATTTAATAAAGAAAATCTCCTTTACTTTATTCAGGATTATTTATTGAGCATTTGCTTTGAGCCTAATACTGTAGATGCTAAGATAAACGTGGACTCCCTCCCTACCCTCAAGAAGTTTTTAATCTTACGGAAAGCTACACATAAACAATTATGTTGAGTTTTTTGGTTTTTTTTCCCATCTGTAATTCTGCCCACATAGAGACAAATGATCAGAACTGTTTTCTAGGAAAAGATATCTCCCACTACAGGCTAATATTACTAACTACTTTCTAAAACTAGACAGCATGAAATCAATTCTTTAGACTCTGGTTCATTTCTCCGTAGTAAACTACTACAAATGAAATCCTAAAGCAGCAAAACTGAAACCCTGAAACCAGGGTAACTCACAAAGTAAGAAACTGAGCCTATCCCCTATCAGCCATTACCCAGAATAATATTTAAGTCTTAACCAAGAATGAAATGCAAAACTTACTTTTTGGCAAGTGCTCTTCTTTCCTCTGGTGTATAATCTAGAGAACCTATGGCTCCCTCTCCTTTTGTTGGCATAAACCCAATGATGGCTAGTAATGCTGTTCTTACTGGAATAAAAAGGAAACATCAATCTAAGTTGTTTTGTGAAAGGAACTGGGCTTACTCTGGAAAGAGAAAAAAGACACACAGGCTTTCACTGAAGAGGTACAGGTAGGGTGGTTGTACTAAAATGATGGCAAAAATAAGACAAAAGAATTTTTATTCTTTATTCAGTAACAGCAAATTATCCAAAACAGCTTTTAGTCTCAAGAGGGTGTTATACTTTATACTTATGAATTGATTAGAGTTGTAGAAGATTTATATTCACTTTAAATTAATACTTACTACTCCATGAAGGCTGCCAAGTTTCAGGATGATGTCCTGAGATGCTCAAACAGATTTTCTTGCCTACTTCAAATCGTCCATTAGCCTTAGGAATAAACAAGACATTTTAAAAACTATGTATGTATTTAATGTTTTATACTTTGTAAGCATAAATATATTTATATTATAAATAAATAATTTTTTTAAAAACTTGAAAAGAATATAATCTTCAATGGGATACAGATTTTTGTCCTTTTATAGACACTCTACAAATACCTGTAAAACAATAAAAGCTGTTTTTAGAAGTTGTAGCACCTTTCTGAAATCTAAGTAATTGATGTATCATGATGTCCTAATGTCCTCCTCTGAGTATAGTACTGCGTTGGGCTCTGTGAGGGGTCTAAAAGAGAAGACAGGCAGAGGCTAAGAAAACCTAAGGACCTGGTGTCACCTAACTAGGCAGTGGTGCAGGCGGCTCTGAGACAGCAGTGATTTTCATAAGGATGATGCAATTTCATAAGACAGGAATACAAAACAGCTTAAAGAGGTAGGAGAGATACAGAAAGACTTTTGCGTTTTGTTTGCTTTGCTTTTTTCATGGTTAGAGGATAATTAGACCGACCTGCAAATTAAAGGAAAGGAGGGAAGGAGAGCTTAATAAAAGAGGAATTTACTCCGAACGAACAACACTCCAGGAAAAATTAGAGAAAATTGGACCAACAGTTTTCCTTCCCAAGGAGCTGAAATATGTGGAGACAGAAAGTCCAAGATATAAATGGTAATAAACTAACATTTATTGAGGACCTTGTGACAGTTCTTATTTTCAAAGCTGTACGTAAAAATGAGAAAACTGAAGAAAAGAGTATAAGAAAGATGAGAAGTTGAAGGTGATGATGTGATTAAGAGATATAATAATATTAACTATGATTAAGAGATATAATAACATTAACTACCCTTTCCTGAGTACTTACCAAGTGCCAGACACTGCCTAGCACTTTCTATCCCCTAATTCATTGAATCCTATCAACCACACTATGATAACTGTACATTCATTAGCATCAATAATTCCTCAGAATTATTTTTTGGGGGAAAAGAACTGTACTATCAAGTTCTGGTCCCCAAAGACAAAATTATAACAATGTTCTGCTTTACTTCTTAATGAAAATGAGTCTGCTAACCATGCTTTGCAGTCACCATGAAGAAGTAAATCACAAGCATTCCAAAAAGCCAAGAATTCTTACCGTTAAAAGAATAATGCTTGGTGGTTTCATGGGATATTCTGGGGGAAGTACTATTCGTCCATGATAAACTCCTCCATCAAAATCAGAATCTGGGGGTCCTCTAACTGTGAAGTGCCATTCAAAAAGGTTATCCTGAATAAAAACAATAACCAGCATGGAATCATTAACATTAAAACATTTGATCATCTTTATTAATGAGTACCGGAAATATTCCTGGGTGAGAAAAATTAAATGTTTCACATTATTATTAGAATAGTTTCTAATGCACAAAATATCTCAAGTATAAAAGTTATAAATAAAAGCTATTTAATCCAGCATTCATGTCCCACGAGAGCTAAACCTTTTTTTAACCAATGCATTTAAAAACAGCTGAGCAATGTTATATATTCATAAATTAGATTACAGATTTAATTAAACTAAATGAATCCTTTAATAATCAAATAATTGCTATAAATGTGATTATTTTAACAAACTTTAAAAAATTATCCCTCATAGATGCTTAAGAGCATATTTATTTATAAATAGTCAGTAATGTTAATAAATATGCTATCATCATCTTAGGGTCCCTGAGTACTTTATAGTTTACAGTGTGCAAAATATTTGCACATACTTTATTATATTTTATTTTCACTATTATCATGGAAGCCAGACTGAGCACATTTAAATACCCTCCTTCTACAAATGAGAAGACTGAAAGGAGATAGAGCTGTTTGTGCAAGAAGCCCAGACGAGCTGCAGGGATCCCTTCAAACCATAAAGGGGTCTTCCAAACCATAAAGAGTTTGGGTTTCTTTTCATTACCCTCTCCCTCCCCCATACTCAAAACCTAAAACCAATTTAGCATCTGAGATCATTTTATAGAGACTGGAAGTTTGCTCCTACCATGTCGGATTCTGAATGGCTAATGAAATAAATACTAAGAAAATGCAGGGAGTAAAACATACCAGTAAACCACACCAAACACATCTGTAATGATTCAAAGCAATGAAAAAAAATCTTAAGGAATTCATTTAAAATATTAAAGTATTAAAATCCATATGTAAAAGATGGAAACTAACCTCTAATGGCTGTGCATGGTAATGATCTGTTGGATCTTTCAATTCTGCCGCTTCTTTCATTAAACGCTTAACAGCTAAAATAAATTCACAAGATAGAGACATTTAAAATATACTTTTCTAAGAGATTAGCACAGATTAACAAACCTAATGAAAAAGTTCCTATTTCAGTAAAAAAATGTGTAGAGGACTAGCTCAATTGAGTATGGTTCAAGTTTAATTATGAGGTAACAGTATTCCCAGAAAAGGGAAGGACATGGTAGCTAGGCATTAGAAGAATTATATGTTAAGTTAAATATTTAGGGCAGTATTATTTTTATTTAATAAATACTTACATATGCTTCATATGTGCTAGCACTCAAACATTAACTCATATAATCCTCAAAACAATGCTATGAGATAGATACCATTTTTATTCCCATCTTCCAGACAAAGAAACTGAAAACATGGAGAGATTATATAACTTGTTCAAGGTCACACAACTAGTTAAATGACAGCTGGGATTCTAACACAGGTAATCTAACTCTTATCTTGTTAAAATGCCTATATTAACAAAAATGTGCCTTCTGGAATTCATGCTCATGAACAACAGACACTGCCCCCACCACCACATCCTCCACATCTTGGGAATTTCCACCCACTTTCGTGCATTAATATAAATGGGTGTCCCCAGGGGTCACTGAATCTCCCTAGTTCTAACTCATTTTTTTTTTTTTTGGTAGGTCCCATGCCCAGTGTGGGGCTTGAGCTCACAACCCTGAGATCAAGAGTCTCAAGCTTTACTGACTGACCCAACCAGGTGCCCCTTGAATTCCTTTCTGAAATGACTGTTCAGCTTAATTATAACTGCCAATCCATAGACCCCATAATTTTCTATGTCCACTTACATCTATATTCACTTCCCTCTTCAACCACACATATGGCTCTTGGGAGTTTTTTCATAATCCCCTAATAAAATGCAGTTCTAGCTGACCTAACCCAAGGATGTTCTTATTTGGTATCTATACCCCAACAGCTGAGCATTACTGAAGGAGAGGTGGGGAGCAGAAGTCACAGAGGCAGGCACATTGATGCCATTATAGAGTTATTATCAACAACCTCCTGTGGGACACATGCTACCTAATGTCTTGAATTTCTCTGGTAAGCCCACCAGCCCACTCCAACTAGCACCCCAAGACCATTTCACACCTGTTTACTTATCTTATTCCTCTTCTACCTCTTGGAGTTAATGGCACAGCAGCCTTCTACTTCCACAATAAATGACTGTTGACAGCCTATCACAACCTATAATCCCATCTGTATCTGTGCCCTCTTTCCTTCCTGGCTATCAAAGGTCAATCCTTTGATCCCAGTCCCTCTCACCAAGTTTTAGGTGCTAAAAAAAGGTCAGGATACTGGTGTAGGAGAGCAAAGCCCGGGGAAAACTGGGTAGCCCAAGCTCCCCAAAACTCTGCTTGAAAACCAACTGATGTAGTTCAATATGTGCTTTAAGAAAAGAATGTACCAGGTAGGCACGTAACCTGAGAGCAGACAAAAGAGAAAAGGGGTCACGTACAGATCTGAAAGAAAAACAGTAGGAATTATGCATAGGTATGAAAAGGCAGAGGAAACAATAAAAGTAAAATACATGGAAGTACACACTGGAATGTTATGGGGAAAGAGGTTAACTGAGAACACCTGCCACACACATACAACCAAACAGTTCAGTATGTATCAGGACTTCTGCATAAAATTTCAGTTTTTTTTGAAAGATTTTATTTCTTTGACAGAGAGAGAGAGCACAAGCAGGGGGAGTGGCAGGCAGAGGACAAAGGAAAAGCAGGGTCCCCACAGAGTAGGGAGAGCCCTACTTGATCTCAGGACCACGGGATCATGACCCTAGCTGAAGGCAGTTGCTTAACCAACTGAACCACCCAGGCGCTCCCAAAATTTCATAATCAAGAGTTCCTAAGTGGGGGTAAAAGTTAAGTCACTATCCTATTCCATAATTACTAATTCTTTTCCATCTCCTGCACTGAACTAGGTCCCTATAAGCACAGACTTTTTTCTCTTGATTAAAGTATTTGAACATCAAATATTTATTGAGTATATACTAGATGTTACATTACGACCAAAATAAAATAGAGTTTTGGTTACCAAGGAGCTTGTAGTCATGGGACAGGTGGGGGAAACCAAAGAAATGAACAAAAGCCTTGTATCTAGAACATGATGGGGTGTGTGTGTGTGTGTGTGTCTCAATATGTACCCGTATGTTTCTTTTTAATTTATTTATTCATTTGAGAGAGAGAGCAGAAGAACATGAGCAGGGGGGAGGGCCCAAGGGAGGAGGAGAAGCAGACTCGCACCAAGCGGGGAGCCCAACGCAGGGCTCAATCCCAGGAACCCAGGATCATGACCTGAGCCGAAGACGGATACTTAACTAACTGAGCCTCCCAGACACCCCTACCTATATGTTTCTTATCAAGCAATTGTCATGCTCCTCAGCTTGCAATGCTGTTCCCAGTCCCACTCCCTGTCTCACTTAGATGGGCTTTAAGGAACTTCCTCAGGAAGGTGTCCCTGACACCTTCCCTTGTGCATGCTGAGGAATGACTAGAGATTCCCACCTGGACAGATAAAAATTTCTAAGGCATCCTGGAGGCGAGTGGAGACCAGAAATACTCTCCAAGTTATTCTAATGGTCAGTCAGGTTTGGAAGCCACTACCCTAGAAACCAGATTGAGTCCCCTAAAGTTCTTCTCACTTGTAATTACTTAACACCAGTCTTTCCTGCTAAACAATTTACTCACTGCAGGCTCCTCGGGGCTTAGCACACAGTAAGCACTCAAATATTAGCTTACCTGAATTTTCCTATTATCCCTCCAAAAATCTCTTTCCAAACATCTGATTAAAGGCAATGGTTTTCAATCTTATTTGACAATAAGATAAAATCCTTCGTTAGAAAAAAAGTTTAATGAGAACCTCTATATGTTCCATGGGACCCTTCGATAGACTAGGCTGAAGGGAGTAAACAGCTTGAAGGCCCTTCCATGCTGGCTTCTTCAACCAGAACAGCTTCCTTAGAACAAAGATGGAAAACCCCCGATGTAAAGCCACACAAAAATATCATTCTTTCAAATCAGTATTATTAGATATAAATAAAATCATGGAAGCTGTTATGAAGGTAATTTGCTGCTGTCAGCAATCAAAGATGCCATAGAGATTTTTTTTCCCTTCATTCCTCATCAGCTGGCTGAATGATTAAGCTGAAGAACAGATTTTATGTCATTCCATCCTCTTATCACATTTTCTCTGCCTCTTTCCCACTCAGCTCAATTCAATAGGAGAGAAGAAAATAAACACCCAACAGTACCTAGATATTACGAGAGATGTAAGAAAGGGTCAGAATTGATTTAAGAATGTATTTAAGGGGGGGAAAAAAAGAATGTATTTAAAGGAACATACCATGTGAGAGCTAAAGCCATGTAGCCAAACAGAGGTAATATTAGTCTAGTGTTCTCATGATCTTTTTTTTCCTGAACTTACATATATTATAAACGCTTTAGTGCAAAAGAATATGGATTCTGAATTAGGCTGCATTAAACTTCTGGCTCTGACATTTTGAAGCTCTAAATCCTTAAAATAAATCACTTAATTTTATTCTTCTTCAATGTTTGTACCTTTCGAATGGGAGTCAACAATTTCTTCATATAATTCTCCTTTCCTTCCTCCCCTCCCTCCCCCCGTCACAAGTTATTAAGGTCAGAAATAGATTGGGATATAAGGTTCTTCCTTGGTTCAAAACCAGGCCATAAACATATGTGGTTGGCTTCATGGCATGGCTCTCTGGTTCCCAAGCAAAAATATTACTTCCATGGAATAGCCAAGTTTCGAAATACTGCCTGGCAACTGGGGCTAGTGCATAGTCTGTCACTCCTGATACTCCCCATCCCTAGATATCACAATGTCAGGAAGCTTTTTCTGATCAGCTCCTCTCTTACCGCTTTGCTCGGTTATTCAAGGAATTTTTCTACCATGGTGAGATAAGATGTGCAAGGGCAGGGAAAGAGGTGGGGAGCACCTGCATGCCTGCTCTTGTTCTTTCTTATGGAGGCCCTATGATCTCTCTAGATCCAGGCTCTAGGCTTCAACGGGCCCAGACATTAGCAATCTTCCCATGCGCAGGCTCTACCTCACTAGGCTTACGTTGGGCTTTGGAGACAAAGCTCTAGCTAAAGAGATATTTTACAGGTCACTGTTTCTCATGTGTCTACTTTCTCTTGGAAAACAAGTATCTTAATATAATCAACCTCCAAAACATACCTAAAATGCAGGAGGCAGGTATACTGAGGATATAAACGCAGTGTCTGCTCCCCAAGTGCCTCTTCCTGCTCCCATAGTGAAGGCACTTAAGTAAATGTTTAAGGACTAGTGTTTCTGCCCAGAAAGACCCTACAAAGGTACCCATTCAACAAACATCTAAAGAATGTCTCAGTGATGGAGACAGAAGAATAACCAAGACCCGCTTCTTGCCTTCAAAAAACTCATAGTGAGAAAGACATGAAAACAATTACAATACAAACACTGACTAAGGGGGCGCCTGGGTGGCTTAGTGGGTTAAAGCCTCTGCCTTCGGCTCAGGTCATGATCCCAGGGTCCTGGGATCAAGCCCCACATCAGGCTCTCTGCTCAGCAGGGAGCCAGCTTCCTCCTCTCTCTCTTCCTGCTTCTCTGCCTACTTGTGATCTCGGTCTGTCAAATAAATAAATAAAATCTTTTAAAATTTAAAAAAAAAAAAAAAAAAAAAACACTGACTAAGTGTGTACAAATACAGGGTCTACCTAATAGTCTGCCCAGGGTAGCTGAACAAGGCCGAACCTTAAAGAAACATGAAGAATGGGAATTTCCAATGGATTAAAAGGAAGCCTTTGCAAGCAGAGGTTCCAACAGGAATCAAGGCATACAGGTGAGAAGAGTGGCTCCATATGGACAGTCACTTGCAGCAAGATGGATACATGGCAAAAATACAAAGGAGATGGGGGGGGAGCAAAGGAGCACAGTTGTGGGAAACTAGGTTGGTGAGAAAGGCAAACAAAGATCCAATCATGAGCAGCCCTGTAGGCCAAGCTAAACACTTTACTCTGAACTTTACCTACAGCTATTAGAAAGCTACTGAAAATCTTTCAATTTGGGGAGTGATCAAATCAGTCTTGCTTTATTTTATTTTATTTTACTGGATCTGGAGACAACAGTGGCCGAATAAATAAATACTTGTCTGCGTGGACGGGTGCCTGTGTGTGTGCATGTGTGTGCACGTATGTGTGTGTGTGTTCGTTCCAGGCTAGGGGGTGGAATAAAGACACAGACCAAGAGAGCAAAAATGGTTCCCACAAGTGCCTAGTTGCTGTCAATCCCTGGAATAAGGGATGAGATGCAAGTTTGGGGTATGAGAGTAAATTGATGAGTTTGGGTTTTTTATTACCTCATAGAGGTTTTTTTCAGTCTGTGCGAAATCTGGGTGAAGATGTTAAATCACCAGTAATTCACATTAAGGGCATGGACAGGTCATGCCCAAGTTTCTGGTGGAGATAGTGGATGCCTTTGCACCAATCTCATACGCACCAATCACCTGCTAAACACAACCACAGGCCTGTCTGAAGAAAGCTCCCACAGAACGTTCTTTATACCTAGATCTTCCTACTTTGTACTAAGAGACCCGACTACCTTGGCCAGAGCAGACTCAAAAAGGGATCGGGGAGCTTGATGCATAGCAACTATTGACAGGCTAAGTCAGAGGCTTAGGAGGTGGCTCCATACAGAGATCTGCCCATAACCACAAGTCTATTCCAGAAAAATCACAAAGAAATAAGTTTTCCTAGTTACAAAGTGAACAAATTACTATCCACATGCTAGAGCACTGGCCCTGAACCAGTTATGTGTATTCTCTTAATTGTACGATCCATACCTCTAAGACAACTGCACATTACAGAGAAAAGGTTCTGTACCTTCCATTGTGCAGTGCTTTTAAACAGTTTTTTTTCACACAGGCATTACTCTAAAAATATCACAGGACTGAGAATAAAACAAAGGAAGGAAGCTTCACCATGCCTCCTAGCATTTCTAGTAAGTGCCATATATCATCTAACTCAACTTCACCATGAACTCCAAATGATCCACACAGTAACAACAACAAAAGATCTTAAAAAATTATTTAGTGTAGAACAGCAATACCACCTTTGAGGAAATGATACCAAAAACAGGAAGCAATTTATAACACAGAGGCATGTCGACCAAAGCTCAGCCAGATGACAGATCATATACTTTGGAAGTGTACAAAATTCTGGAGAATTTTGAAAGCTTTTCATAACTGTAGGTATGAGAACCTATCAAACCTGAGCAATGTGCTCTAACAACAATGTCTTGGGACCCACCAGTTGGCCATTCTAAACTGCACTATTACTTATATTTCCATTATTCTCTGGACATTCCACTAAGGTCCTCAGCTGTCCTAGGGAACTTGGTACCATGTGACCAAGGAGTTACCATACATTTTTAGCCACGTAGTTTTATTTAAATCTATGACAATCTAAACAGTTTAAGCATTCTACCATCTAACCTTAAAACTAAGGGTTTTTTTCCCTTTCTCTTTTAAATTCCTTTCTTCCCCAGGTGTTCAGAAGAGATGGGAGGGGTGTGGGTTGGAGGGGGGTCCTTAACCCACTTAAATTGAATTGTATAAATGCATTTCTTGGAAAGCCCACAGCCTTCACCAGATTTTTTAAAGGAGTCTATGGACCCCCCCCCAAATGTTATGACCCATTCTACACACTTGGTCACCTAAGAACACATCTCAGCCCGACCGCACTCAAGCTCACAATGCTCTGTTCAATCAATACCCTCGGACTTTTCTGGAGTTTCTACATATAAAGTATTTTCTTAATAAAAAATTCACAATGTCAGCTCTTTTCATAAGGATGCTAATCTTGCTGATTCCTACTGAAAGGATGCTTTCTTGGAAGGAAAAAATAAGCAGCAGCAATATTTGGTCAAACCATCATGAATATTCTAGGATTATCATTTAGAGCTGAACTGTGGAGTTTCTCCCTCCTGACAAATTTATCAAGGTACAGACAGAATAGAATAAATACCACTTATAGACCCTAGTGATTCATTTCCAGCCTGCCTTAATATGAGAGAGCTGCTGACTTTTCTTGCATCTTTACACGGCACCGGAAAAGAACTTGAAGCTAGGACTGTTCGGGCTATTCTGTAAATGAAGCAGGGGCATGATATACAGGAATTCTCTATGACTGAACACAGACATGTATCATGTCAGCCGTCACGGCAAAAATCATGGTTTCCTCTAAAGTGCACGGCCCCTCTAACTAGTTTTCTTAGTTCTAGGTTAGTTGGTTTAGTACAGAATCTTTCCTCTAGGTCTGTAATTCCATTCGCCCCAAATGTTGCAAATGGGATATTTAAACAACCAAATCCTCACATGCAAGTGAGTCAAGCAGCTAATAAAAGTCCCGCGGCAGCGACGAAGGGATAACGACGGTCTGGGCTTAGGTACCGCAAGGGACGGTTAACTATTACCCACCGACATCACCTTTACACCTGTTCCCAGGGATGAGTTCAGGACCCAGCACTACGCGCCCAACAGGAGGAGAAGGGAAAGTCCGGGTGCTGCGAGGAACTGGCGGGTACCCACGACTGGCGGCGGGTGCCCGCCCGGCCGTCCTGCGGCCTGCACCATCCCGGCAGGCGGCGGTCTCGCGTAGAACGCGAAACCCCGAAGCGGAGCCGCGAGTGGCGGCGACGCGAGGGAACCGCAGCGCCGGGCCCGGGAGCCCAGGGTCAGTCCGCCCTCCCCGGCCCACCCGGCGCCGCCGCCCGCCGCCTCCGGCCCCGCTCACCCGGACTCTTGAGGTTGTAGCGGGTCTCCATGGCGGTTCGCTGTCCCGGCTACGGCTTCCCGGCCCGGCGCCTCCACCTTTCCGCGCCGCTGCTTGCCCGGGTGTCAGCGCGGCTCGGGCCGATTGGGCCAGGCCGACGGAGCCTCCGCAGACACCGCCCAGCCCCGGCCCCGACTGCGGGCGGGAGGTGTGTGGGGGTGTGAGCGTGCGGGCGGGGCGCGGGCTTCGCGATGGCACCGCCTCCTCCGCGGCTCCCCCCGCCTCCCTGAGGGCCCGGCAGGCGCCGGCGCCGGCGGGGGCGTCGCTGAACCGGGCGCCGGGGCTGGAGGTCAGCCTCCTCGTCTGGTCACGGCCCAACCCCGCCGCGGTCGCCGGGTGTGCGTCACCCGCCCTCGCCCGGGTTTTGTGAAGTTGCCCTGACGTGGCGGTGGCTTCGTGGCAGTCGGTCAGCCCCGGCGCCGGCCACTGCGCGATCGCCGCTAGGCCCGCTAAGGTCGCTCCGGGGTCTGCAAAAGCGGGCGGCGTCCCCGTCTTCCTCTCGGCTTGGGCCCGCGGAGGCCGACCCTTCGCCGGGCCCCTCCGGGGTTCCCCGGTGCTCGCGGGTATAAGCGAGGAACTGCGCGGCCGGAAGCGGCCCGGCCCTACCCGCTGCCGGCGGGCTCCGGGACCCTCGGGGCTGAGAGTCCAGAGGGGCCCGGGGCCTGGCTGCTCGCGCGCTGCTCCGCGGGGTCGTGGGCCGCTTTGTTTGGGAGCCAGGAGCTGATGGGGGTAAAGAAGAGCAATCCAGTGATCAGGAAATTGAGTAGGATTTTTCTAACTTCTTTTTCAGTAATGTGATTGGGTGAAAGACACTTCTAAGCATTGTGGGAGTTGAAAAAAAGAACTATAACTAGTCAAATAAAACTGAGGGAAATACATTTTGGGGGAAAGCATGCAACCTTAAAGGACGCAGTACATGCTTCGTTATAGAAAAAATGGGATTCGGAGGAAGAAGCCTATGGGTTCTTGAAGGCTTAAGAGGGGTGAGAACTGAGGAAAAGAGGGAGATGGGGAGGATGAAAAGGGAAGGAAGGAACTCTTGGTGAGGTGAAGCAGGGTTGATCTAGTTGGGCCAGTTAGATTTCAAAACATAAAGAATTGTACCAGCAAGCTTTTTGTAAAGAATGAAATTGAGATGGAAGGGAAGAAATGGAGGATATCTAACATAAAATTGGATGGGACCTTTCAAGCCATTCCATGATGGTTTTTTTGTTTTGTTTTGTTTTGTTTTTAAAGATTTTATTTATTTATCAGAGAGGGGTGGGGGAGAGAGCGAACACAGGCAGACAGAGAGGCAGGCAGAGGCAGAGGGAGAAGCAGGCTCCCTGCCGAGCAAGGAGCCCGATGCGGGACTCGATCCCAGGACGCCGGGATCATGACCCGAGCCGAAGGCAGCTGCCCAACCAACTGAGCCACCCAGGCGTCATTCCATGATGTTTTTTGAGAAGCAAATGGATAATCCGAGTGGCTGAGATACGCAAACAAAGCCAATGTGCTGCTTCATTCATTTATTCATTCTTTGTGTTAAATATTCAAATTGTTTAACACTTGACAGTTCTGCAAAAGCCTGTGGCTGGTGCAAGAGGCCTTACAGTAAAGAGGCTTCTGAAATAGGTACCATCGTTCCCATCTGAGAGCTAAGGAAACAGTTCTGGAAGCCTAGGAACCGCTTGTTTACTCAGCCTCCAAGTCAGTCAAACACTGGACGCTATAGTCCTCTGGGGCTCTCCTCTCCTTTTCTTCCTCTGCATGGAGACTGTGACATTTTTCTTTTCTTTCTTTTTAGAAGACACCACCACCTCATCTTTTCCTTGGCATTGAAGGGTTTCAGGACAGCACCCCACCCCCACGCCCAATGTGCCACTTGGCATATGGATTATTCTGAGCTGAAGGCACTTGAGATCCTGAGAGTGCAAAAGAAACTTTTGTCCCTTCTTCCATCACGTGGAAGAATCTAAATTGAGAGTCTTTCCAGAAAAAGGATTATTAGCAGAGATAAATCTTATCTGAGTGACCCACCTGTATTGCAGGGCAGACATCTAATTACCAAACATCTGTTCTCCTGTCCATGAAGTGTTTTCCTTTCCAGTGAAGTTCCAGGTCCCTAACCCCTTCTTAGTTTGGGATGACGTATAAATGTCATTTTGCCTGTCTTTGGAGTTTCCATGTCTGTATGGATTCCCTGTACCTACACTATTAAATTTATCCTATTTATCTATCTCATGTCAATTTGATTCTTAGTCTAGCCAGAAGGACCCTGAAGGGGACAGTTCTTGCTCCTGGAAAAGGAACAAAGAATTCTTGCTCCTCAAAAGGGAGGGCTCTTTTCCCCACAAGATGGGCTCCAGAGTAATTATAATCTCTCCTTCCTTGGTTAAAAACAAAATTTATTCTGACAATTTAGTTAGTGGGCTCATGTTAAAGTTTATTAAACTTGTTGCAAGAGCAAAGACCTCTAGCAAGCCAACTGAAAGATTTCTCTCAGCAGAGACATTTATAGTTAAGATAATTTATTTAGAACCACAATCGGGTAACTGGGTGACTTAGTTAAGCATCTAACTCTTGATCTCAAATTAAGGTTGTGAGTTCAAGCCCCAGTTGGCCTTCATGCCTACTTAAAAACAGACAAACCCATAATCATTGACGTATATAGTTCCTCTTTTCCTTAGATAGAGCAGAGGCCCTTTGAAGTGCAGTTTCCCTACCCATCTTCATTTGCATTCAGGGAGCAAGGCCAAGACTATACTTTTTGAGCGCCTGCTATGTAGGTGACCCAGTGTTGGGCACTTGACATACATCAACTCATTTATTCTTCACAATAATACTGACAACAGCACAGGTTATTTAGATTCATCTTTCTAGTGAGGACAGTTGAGGTCTCAGAGAAATGAGCAATTTACTTTTTTTTTTTCTTTTTTTTTTAAGATTTATTGGTGGGGGCGGTTTGCCTGGTGGCTCAGTTGGTTAAAATCTTGACTCCTGATCTCAGATCAGGTCATGATCTGAGCGTCATGACATTGAGCCCAGCTCTGCACTCAGCCCAGAGTGAGCTTAGGATTCTCTCCCTCTCCCTCTACACCTCCCCTGCTCGCTCACTCTGTGTCTCTCTCTCTCAAATAAAATCTTTTGAAAATTTTGCTTCATTCTCTATACCTAATGTGGGGCTCGAACTCATGACCCTGAGATCAAGAGGCTTATGCTCCAACAGGCACCCCAAAGCAATTTACTTTAATTTACTTTAATTCTCCTTCTTCCACTATAAGTTCTTATACTTCTGATATATTATTGTTTTATCATATTGATAAAAACAAGTTTTTCTAGACTCTTATTTATTTCTTGATTTGATTTGAATACTTTGAAATCTTAAAGTTTCATTGTCTTATCCAAGGCTGCTTATCTAGAAAGTGGAAGAACCTGATTCAACTCCAGGTCTTTTGACTCTGGAACCTGAATTGCTTTTGCTACACTAAAAAGCAATCAGTCTATTTTGTGTCATGCAAGGCCTTTCCCCACCATTTGAAAATGGATATGCTTCTTAGAACCTCAGTGTTATTCTTGGACAACACACTTTAAGATATTTATTCTTCAGCACTTAAAACTTTTCATATATATATATATATATATATATATATATTTTTTTTTTTTTAATTTGAGAGAGGGAAAGAGAACACACACAAGTGTGACACTAACACTTGAAGCATATATGTGTGTGTGTGCATGTGTGGGCACGTGCATGTGTGTTCCATGCCCATCAAAAGCCTGATCTCAGGACCCTGAGATCATGACCTGAGCCTAAATCAAGAGTCGGATGCTTAACTGATTGAGCCACTCAGGCTTATTAAAAAAATAAGAAATAAGCCCCAGACTTTTCTTATTTTTTAAAATGATTTCTCTTCTTGATCATGAAAGTAATACATGATTATTGTTCGGTATTTGGAATATGAAAAAAATAAAAATCTTCCATAATCCTACTACCCAGAAATGGCCAAGATCAACATTTTAGTGTATTTACCTTGAGCCTTTATTTATAAAGTGTAGGTAGTTTAACAGAGTTGAACTTCCATTGTATATGTCTTTTTATACTAAAAATATCTGCCATCAGCTAACTGGATTACTTGGGGTTTTTTTGTTTTTTAAGATTTTATTTATTTATTTATTTGACAGAGATCACAAGTAGGCAGAGAGGCAGGCAGAGTGAGAGGGGGGAAGCAGGCTTGCCGCTGAGCAGAGAGCCCGATGTGGGGCTCAATCCCAGGACCCTGGGATCACGACCTGAGCTGAAGGCAGCGGCTTAACCCACTGAGCCACCCAGGCGCCCCTGGATTACTTGTTTTGCAAGGAGCAGTGCTATTATCACTTACATTGATAGGACAAATTGACTAATTTTACACTAATTCTTTCCTAGAGTATAGTTAAAAATGAAAAACAACCTCAGAAAACCATATATGGACTTTATTTTAAACATTTTAATAATTACTTTGAGTATTTTATAATAGACACTTTCTTTTTCCATTGAAAAAAATACCCACTGGGGCACCTGGGTGGCTCAGTCAGTTGGGCGTCTGCCTTCAGCTTAGGTCATGATCCAGGGGTCCTGGGATCCAGTCCCTCGTGGGGCTCCCTGCTTGGTGGGGACTCTGCCTCTCCCTCTGCCCCTCCCCCCTGCTTGTTTGGGTGCATGTGCATGTGTACTCTCTCCCAAAAAAAATAAATGAAATTTTTTAAAACAAAAAAAAAAAAATTAAAACAACCCACCTGGGGTGCCTAGGGTGGCTCAGTCAGTTAAGCAAACATCTGCCTTTGGCTCGGGTCATGGTCCCAGGGTCCTGGGATCGAGCCCTGTGTGAGGCTCCCTGCTCAGGAGGAAGTCTGCTTCTCCCTCTTCCTCTGCCCTTTCCCCTAGCTTGTACTCGTCCTCAAATAAAATAAAATCTTAAAAAAAAAAAAAAAAAAAAAAACCTGCCGCAGTTTTCCTATTGTTTCACCCCCCAGGATTTCCCCTTTAGAAGTTAACAAGAAAAATGGGACTAATTATCCCATGGGAATGTAGTTGATATTCACGTAAGGAGATGCGGGCCATTATTTAAGGTCTGCTCGCCTGAACAAAAATGTCAGACAGGAAGCCATGTCTGTGTGCTCAGCCTTATTGCACTGAAGGGCCGGTATCTACCTACCATCAGGTGGCAGACTGAGACATCCAGGAACGAAATGACCTCTTCATTTTATCCTTCTCAGTTTCTGATTTGTTCAAGACATACCTTATCTGCTCATTCTATTCTAACACTCTTCTAATATTGTACCCTGGAAGAAAGTATTATGGACAGATCTCACGTGGGTATATTTGAAACCCAGTGGAGCACTTAAAAAAATATTTTAATAGGTCCTTTCACCAGAGGACTTGTACTCCACTGGCAGAAGTACCTCATTTTAAAAGGTTTTCCCCGTTAACAAGCAAAGAAGCATTTTCTATATTCAGTAGTAAACAGTTGTTTGCAACATGATTAAAATCATTTTTACTGTGGCTTTCTTAAAAATTACATCTTCTTTCAGTGATCTAATTTGTTGTCATAGTTTTGAATTATCTGACACCTTCCCCAAAATTACAACTCTCAATATTAGAAATGAGGAAAAAGAGGGGCACCCAGGTGGCTCGGTTGGTTAAATGTCTGAAACTCTTGGTTTCGCCTCAGGTCATGATCTCAGGGTAGTGGGATGGCGCCCCACCTGGGCCTCCGCACTCAGCGAGGACTCCGCTTGGTATTTTCTCTCCCTTGCCATCAGCCCCTCCCTCGGCTCATGTGCTGTCTCTAATATAAATAAATAAAATCTTTTTTAAAAAAAGAAATGAAAAAGAAACCTGGTTAGTATTGTGTTTTGCTTTATTTGCATGGATTGCATTAATTTTTGTTCTTGTTTTTCATAATAAAGTGCCATTTAAAAAAATTATTTAGGTAATCTCTACCCAACATGGGGCTTGAATTCATGACCCTAAGACCAAGAGTCACATGCTCTTCTGACCAAGCCAGCCAGGTGCCCCGCATAGTAAAGGTGCTTTTAAAATTTAGGAAAAAAAAATGTACTACTCATATTCCTTACTCCTTAGTTCTGATGGACTGATGAATTTGACAAGAGATATTTTATTTTCTAATCTTAGCTCTAAGGAAACACCTGACAATAAGATAAAACTAGTTGTTCATGGTTGAAAGAATAGATAACCTCACGATGTGCCAGCAACTATGTCTTCTCCCTTCCTTCCTTCCTTCCTCTGCCTGGGTCTTTTCCTAATTGCTCTTCCGGGCACTGTCCCTTTGCCTCTCTGTTTACGCCCTTCTTCTTTTTTCTTTTAAGATTTTATTTATTTATTTTGGGTGGGGGGGAACAGAGAGGGAGACTGAGAGGGAGAAGCAGACTCCCCACTGAGCAGAGAGCCCAACGTGGAACTCGATCCCAGGGCTGGATCCTGGGGCTCTGGGATCATGACCTGAGCCGAAGGCAGACACTCAACTGACTGAGCCACCCAGGCACCCTCTATGCCTATCTTCTAGTGGCCCCCTATCCTGCAATGCCAACCTGTCATTCTCTGAGTCTTTTTAGCCACTTGTTGGTGGAAGAAACTTGATCATTTACAAACTAGCCTGAAAAGCTTAGAACCCTGCTCCTACCTTCTTGAGAGCAGTTTCAGTTTCTATTCATTGGGGAAATGCAAAATGGCAAAAAGTTACTTTGAGTTCAATACTTTTAAAGACATTTGTATTTTCTTCATCATTATAGCATCCACAGTTATTCAAAAAAATCATAGTTCATAAAGATGTGAAACCTTTTTTAGTCTACAGACAATGCTCAGTGCACACACAAATACAGACCTTCTTAGAAAATCCCGCAGCCACAAGGCATTTCAGTAATACTATTAATGTCTTCAGAACAAACAACCCTACGCTGCCTTCCATTAAAATCCAGTTTACAAACTTTGAATGAGAACCAAGTCATCAGCTTCTAAAAAGCAGTCCGGGACTTCCCTGTAGTTTATGCTTTTAGCGCTAAATAACCAAAAGATACATGTATGCTGTATTCTTTCTGCCTTCTAGCATCTTGTGAGAAGAAGCTGGTCCAGTGTGACTTCCCTGCAAGCTGAAGTTGGGTTTAGCTGCAATTGCATTACTACTTATCCCAAAGATACAGATGTAGTGAAAAGAAGGGCCATCTGTACCCCAATGTTCATAGCAGCAATGTCCACAATTGCCAAACTGTGGAAAGAGCCGAGATGCCCTTTAGCAGACGAATGGATTAAGAAGATGTGGTCAGGGATGCCTGGGTGGCTCAGTGGGTTAAGCCGCTGCCTTCAGCTCAGGTCATGATTCCAGTGTCCTCGGATCGAATCCCACATTGGTCTCCTTACTCCACGGGGAGCCTGCTTCTCCCTCTGCCTCTGTCTGCCTGTGCTCTCTCTCTCTCACTCTAACAAACAAATAAATAAATTAAAAAAAAAAAAAAAGAAGATGTGGTCAATAAATACAATGGAATATTATGTAGCCATCAGAAAGGATGAATACCCAACTTTTGTATAAATATGGATGGGACTGGAGGAGATTATGCTGAGTAAAATAAATTGAGCAGAGAAAGTCAATTATCATATGGTTTCACTTACTTGTGGAGCATAAGGAATAACATGGAGGACATGGGGAGAAGGAAAGGAAAAGTGAATTGGGGGAAATCGGAGGGGAAGATGAACCATGAGAGACTGTGGACTCTGAAAAACAAAATGAGGGTTTTGGAAGGGAGGGCTGGGGCGTTGAGTGAGCCTGGTGGAAGCTGGGTATTAAGGAGGGCATGTATTACATGGAGCACTGGGTGTGGTGTATAAACAATGAATCTTGGAACACTGAAAAATAAAATAAAATAAAATAAAATAAAAATAAAAAAAACAAAAAATAAAGTTGGGTTTAGGTGCAGATGTTCTTAAATGGAAATATATACCATATATGCCAGAATAGAAAGCAAAATTTTTCCCAAATACCATTTTTCAGAAAAGAGAGTGTTTTTTTGTCTTTACTTTGTTCAAGAAGGACAAAATTATTTAGAAAGACAGTATGTCTTGAAAGGGCCTCGAGCAACAGCAGTTTTCCAATAAGGGCCACCCAAAAATTAGGAGGAAAGATCAAAGACATTCCTGAGGGTATGACCTTGGAGGACAAGCATGGCAGATCCTTATTAGTAGGCTTTTAAAAGTCACTGAAAAGGGAAGAAGTACGTATTTGTTGAGTGAATACAGAGGGGAAAAACAAAAACCTGCCCTAATGTTTAACAACTAGTTTCCTGAGACTCAATAAAATTTCCACTGGCAACAGCATCTTCAAGTTAAAACATGTTCTTTCTTAAAATGCCTAAGAGGGAATTGTCAGATAAGCCAAAATGTTCCCATGATGATGAAGACCCTGACATAGAAGATGGCTGTAAAGAATTAAATAAGATGTCTTAAAGGGGAAAAAAATAATTTTGTTTAAATTAATGACGTTCTGCATAATTTGTGATTTTAACATGAACAGATATTTAAATATCTAAAGTAACGAGTGGTTTAAATAGACTTTTCATTATTTAATTTATGCCTATAAAAGTTTACATTTGAATTGCAGATTAAATAATGTCAATATTAAAAGCTACGTAATCCATTTGGAAAAAGACACTAACACTTGAAGCATATATGTGTGGGCGTGTGTGGGCGTGTGCATGTATGCGTGTGTTTATGGAGGAGTGGAAGAGTGAAGAAAGCTTCCCTGTGTAGTTCTAACCCCAGTCTTCCATCATGTCCCTTCCCCATCCCTTTTAACGGCTGTAAAGCTAAACAATGTCTCCGAATTTATAAGACTTGCCTAGGATATTTACCTAAAATACAGATTCTCAGACCACTCCTCAAAGATTCTGATTCAAGACTGGGGTAGAGATGGGAATTTACATTTTTAAACACCCTCGATGATTCTTAAGATCAGATAACTTTGGAAAGCACTGGCCTTTAGCATTGAATGAAATGGTAGGACATGAATGTGGTGGTGACTTCTCTCACACCTCACTAACCTGAGTTCTTTCCTTGTCCACTGAGATGGAAAGATAAACAGGACCGGTCCCTCCCAGTCAGCCCTGTCATTACCTGCTTCCCATGGAAGGGAGGAAAGCAGGATGACCAAGGTTGCTTGCAGAGGTCTGGGAGAAGGCTGGAGTTTGTTCCTGCTTAGTGACTGTTGATGAAGGCAGGGCACTCCAGCCCTGAGCTCTCTGCAAGGCCAGAAGCGAGCAAGAATCAGGCAGCAGCCACACGGGGACTGGGGCAATGATGGAAGGTGGAAGCAAACAGAATCAGCTTGCAGGAATGAACTGCCCACAGAGATGATAAGCATGAAGTGTCTGGAACAAGAATTCCTGTCCCCTTCAAGGTCCTTCTAGCTGGACTACGAATCAAATTGACATGAGACAGATAAACAGGAGAAAATCAAATTTAATAGCATACTTACGGGGAATCCATACAGACATGGAAACTCCAAAGACAGGCAAAATGAGGTCTATATGTGATCCTGAACTAAGGAGAGGGGGTAGGGATCTGGGACTTCAGAGGAAAGGAATGTGCTGCCCAGGGCAGTAAGAAATAAAGCACATATTTGGTAATTAGATGTTTGCCCTACCATACAGATAGGTCACTCAGATAAAATTTATCTCTGCTAATAATCCTTATTCTGGGACATACCCCCAATTTGGATTCTTCTGTGTGGTTAAGGGAGGAGCAGAAGTTTCTCTTGAGCCCACAGGGTTTCCATTGCCTTCAGCTCAGTCATCACACCAGAATGGCCCATCTTGGAGTGGCCTGCATTAGCACGGAAGAAATTGGAAGAAATAGGTCTTAGTTGCTCTACTGTAGTTGGGCATTCAGGGAGAGGGTCTTGGTTGATTTTTGTTATTGTTGTTATTATTTTTTAAGATTTTATTTATTTATTTGAGAGAGAAAGAGAGCAGGACCAGGAGGGAAGAGCAGAGGGAGAGGGAGAAGCAGATTCCCTGCTGCTCAGGGAGCCTGACCTGGGGCTCAATCCCAGGACCCTGAGATCATGGCCTGAGCCAAAGGCAGATGCTTAAATGATTGAGCCACCCAGGCACCCCAGGCCTTAGTTTTTTTATGCAGTTTTGGGAGACCAGCTCCTTGCCCCAGAAACTTTTTAGTACAGATTGAGGAAGCACGGTGGTCAAGACCTCAGGCAGCTGGTTAATTCTCTCCTCCACACACACTGAGTGTAGTGGTTTAATCAACTCCCTTTCATGGGGAAGGGCCTTGTCCACTTGCTTCTTGGGAGTGTCAAAACAACACAAAAAAAGTCAAAACTTGGGGCGCCTGAGTGGCTCAGTCAGTTAAGTGTCGGCCTCTTGATTTTGGCACAGGTCATGACTGCGGGGTTGTGAGATCGAGCCCCATGTGGGGCTCTGTGCTCAGCGCAAAGTCTGCTTGAGATGCCCTCTCTCCTTCCCCCTCTGCCCCTACCCACCCCACATATGTGCATGCCCTCTCACTAAATAAATAAAATCTTTAAAAAATAAAGTTAATTATTTATTATAGTCAAGGACAGAGTCTATAGTAAAAGAAGATCCTGCCAGGATGGATCCCCAACAACCCGCCGACAAATACCTCCAAGGAATGGCAATGGAAATTAAAAGTGCTCTGATGAAGACAGCAGAAAGCCCTGACAAGTGAAAGAGAAATTCAAGAACCTTCTCAGAATGTTCCCTATGTTTGTTAAGACTGTACAATTAACAGAGAGGGAGAGGTACCTGGGTGGCTCAGTGAGTTGTGCCACCTGCTTGCGATTTTGGCTCAGGTCATGAACTCAGGTAGCCCCCCATCAGGCTCTGTGCTCAATGGGGAGGTATCTCAATCTCTGCTTGAGATTCTCTCCCACTGCCCCTCCCCATATTTTCTCTCTCTCTCTCTCTCACAATCTTTCTCTTAAATAAATAATTTTTTTTTTTTTAATGAACATACAGGGAGGGGTTCCTGGGTGGCTCAGTTGGTCAGGGGTCTGACTCTTGATTTTGGCTCAGATCATGATCTCAGGGTCATGAGGTTAAGCCCCACATAGGACTCTCTGTGCTCAGGGGGAGTCTGCCTGAGGTTCTCTACTTCCTCTTCCTCTGTCCCTTCCCCCCCATACATGTGCACACACATTCTGTCTCTCTAAAATAAATAAATCTTTAAAAAAAGAGAAGCTAGGGACACCTCGGTGACTCAGTTGGTTAAGCAACTGCCTTTGGCTCACGTCATGATCCCAGAGTCCCAGGATCAAGTCCCACATCCAGCTCCCAGCTCCCCGGAGAGTCTGCTTCTCCCTCTGACCTTCTCCCCTCTCATGCTCTCTGTCTCTCTCTTTCTCTCTCTCTCAAATAAATAAAATATTTTTAAAAAATTTGTTTAAAAAAAGAAAAAGAAAAACTAATGGTGATTTATAAACAAATAAATAAAATTAACAGAGAGGGAAGGAAAATATTTTAGGCTAAAAAGAAAATCTTCAGGTATCTCTGATCTGGCTAATGGCTTCATTTACTCCAGCAATGCCTCATAAATTACAGGTCATGACCCACTAGTGGATTGTGAAATCTTTTTTAAAAAAGAAATAAAGGAAAAAAAATACTAGAACACATTGTATGTAGGAAGGATACTACTTTGTGAGTTTTGTTTTGTTTTGAAGTAATATTTGTGGGGCACTGGGCTGGGCCAGTCAGTGGCACATGTGACTCTTGGTCTCAGGGTCATGAGTTCAAGCCCCACAATGGGCACAGAGCTCACGTAAAAGAAATAAAAATAAAAGTAATATTTATAAGGGGTGCTGGCTCTGGCTCAGTTGGTGGAGCGTGTGACTCTTGATCTTGGGGTTATGAGTTCATACCCCACGCTGGATGCAGAGGTTACTTAAAAATAAAATCTTTTAAAATAATAAAAAAATTTTTAAAATAAACTCTCTAAAAAAGTTAATATTTAGGGGCTCTGGGTAGCTCAATGGGTTAGACCTCTGCCTTTGGCTAAGGTCATGATCTCAGGGTCCTGGGATCGAGCCCCAAATTGGGCTCTCTGCTCAGCAGGGAGCCTGCTACCCCCCCCAACCTTGCCTGCCACTCTGCCTACTTGTGATTTCTCTGTCAAATAAGAAAATAAAATCTTTTTTTTAAAAAAAAGGTATTATTTATAGGTATAAGTATGTGATAGTTTGCAGTGTGGATTGTATTTATTGCAGCTCACAAAAACAAAGAATTTATAATGGATTCCATGAAGGGTTAACGCCTACACTTCTATAAAGTTCTTTATTTTCATTACTAAAATCCTTGCATCTCTAAAATCTGCCTTTTTATCTCATACATAATAGGTGTCCTATCAGTCACTGATGAAGAAAAAAAATGATCATTTCCCTCAGAAAATGACCAAAAAGAAAGGAATCAAGACTCATGGTTCCTCTGATTTACCACACACCATACAGTCATGCTGGTTCACCTCTGTTGAGGGAGGATGAGCCATGGCTGGGGAGGGAGGTAAGAACTAGAGAGGCAGGTTATTGCAAACGTTCTTGTGGAGTTTGATATCTGTAATGGAGAGCTATGACCCATGTTAAGCAAGAGACTGATGTGGTCAGCATGGTGGGGGTTTAGGAAGGTCACTCTGAGTCTTGTGTGGAGAATGGAATGAATGGATGGATGGATGAGGTGGAGAGATGTTAGTTGAGAGGCTATTAAGATCCAGACAAGAGGAGATGGTGCCCTAAACCAGGATAGTGGCAAAAGAGATAGAGAGAATAGAATGAATAGATGTTTCTAAAACTGAGCTCAAAGAGCTGGGTGGTTGATTGGATGGAACGAGCAGGAAGGGAGAGTCAAGGAGGCCCACATTTCTGGCAGGGACTGCAGGGAGCATAGTCACACCACCATAAAAGGAGGAGATTTAGCAAGAAGGAAGTGAGTTTAATTTAGAGGGTATTAGATTGGAGGGTCCTCTTATGGAAGATTCCAGCAAAAATACGCTACTGGCAATTTTAAAGGTAGGTCTGCAGCTCAAGAAAATGTTGGGATTGAAATGTATCTTTTTTCTTTTTTTTTTTTAATGTTTTTTTTTTTTAAGATTTTATTTATTCATTTGTTAGAGAGAGAGAGGGAGAGAGAGCGAGCACAGGCAGACAGAATGGTAGGCAGAGGCAGAGGGAGAAGCAGGCTCCCCGCAGAGCAAGGAGCCTGATGTGGGACTCGAGCCCAGGACACTGGGATCATGACCTGAGCCGAAGGCAGCTGCTTAACCAACTGAGCCACCCAGGCGTCCCAAAATGTATCTTTTTGAATTTTAATCCAATTTTTTGTTTTCTGTAATTTTGTTTTCTATACATATGGTTGCACATACTGAAGTAAAAGGTTGAATACAGCCAAGATCAAAGGCTTATTATTCTCTTGATTTTCTCAGAATTTGATATACTTTTGCTTCTCAGAAAACCAAATGCCTGGAAAAGGTATTTGAAATCTCTTCTGATATTTAAATGCTCTCTTAATATTATTTTCCGGAAGAAGGAGGCCGGGGAAGAAGGCTGCTTTATCTTGAGTGAAGTACCTCTAGAAGGCTGCTTTTACTCATTCTCCTGTGAGAAAAGGTATTTCTTTTTAAATTTCCCAGCATTTTAGCCTTCATAGCCCCATGTGGCAGTAAATCCTAAACTTCAAGTTCCCATCTTCGTATTTGTGAAGGCAGGGCGTGTAAAGGGACATGTGGTACAGTTGCTCAAAACAGTATTGAGAGGGTGAACTCTCCAACCAGACTCCCAGCCTTGTATCTTATTAGTTATGTGATCCTGACCACGTTATTTCAACTCTCTACACTCAGTTGCCATAACTCTAGAATAGGAGCGATGATAGTACCCACCTCTTGGGGTTATGAAGATAACTTCTGTAAAAGCATTTGAGAACCTGGGGGCGCCTGGGTGGCTCAGTGGGTTAAGCCGCTACCTTCGGCTCAGGTCATGATCCTAGGGTCCTGGGATCGAGCCCCGCATCGGGCTCTCTGCTCACCTGGGAGCCTGCTTCCTTCTCTCTCTCTCTCTCTGCCTGCTTGTGATCTCTCTCTATCAAATAAAAATCTAAAAAAAAAAAAAAAATTAAAAAAAAAAAAAACATTTGAGAACCTGAAATACTATGTGCATTCAATCATTGCATATTACCAGGAAGTAATTCTGTCAAAGACATTTTTTTCCTCCTGAACTCAATACCACTACTGATTAAAAATGGTAGAGAAATATTATTTTAGATCAGGTTTTCCAATCAGAAACAGAGTTTTGTATATAAAATATCTAAAGCTCATCTTCTCTGGGAACTCTTCGGGATCCACAGAAGTCTAAGAGTGGAACCCTATGAAGCAAGTCAGAATCGATAAGGTAGCCTCTTTGGAAAAGAATTTCTAGACGGTTAGGGATTAGGACAAGAGCAGCAAGAATTAGTGTCCGAAGTTTACTGAAAAAAACAACAGTTCTATATTCCAAACAGCCATGTTCCATGAAAAATATGGAGAGATAAAAGGGAGGATTTAAAAATAAAATAAATATAAAAGTGCAAATAAGTGATTTGTCTTCATTTCCACAAGATGAAAGCTGGTCTACTAGGACAAACATTTTACTAAAGGGACCCAACAGGGCCAGTGAAGCAATGATATTCATAGACAGTTAACAATCTCAGAAACAGGACAGGCCACTTTACCAAAGAGAATATTCTGCTCCCAGAATGCTTAGTTATGAATATGTCTGAAATAAAACGAGAGCCTTACCAAATCATGAGCATGACACATGCTTTTATGATTGGCAGTTAACATTCTTGAAAGCAATGTTTTAGCAATAATTACGAATGATGTCCTGCTTAAAGTAAAGCATACTATGCTTGATTAAAAATTACAAAGTCTATAGAAGTTAAATGCATACCATACTTTAATAATCAAGACAATTCAGCCATTTTTCTGGAGTATGTCTCAGAGTTAGCATATAACCCGTATAGTAACAATATTGCTGTTTCCAGTCATTTTATATTTAAGGGCCCAAAATATATTATGCTCACAAAATAACACTGTCCATGAATGCCAACCAGTTTTTTTTTTAAATATTCCTTCAAAAACACTCTACCCTGGTCATACACACTCATTTATATCACTAAAAATAACCCAAGAGGGTAATTCACAGTCTCACCTCTCACCTCTGATTGCCCTAAAAACCTGTAGGTCAAGTTCTCAACCTTTGAAAATGAGCAAACATGTTCCAGAGAAGTCACTGTAGCCATGTATTTGGACTTTGTATTTATAGCATTAGATCTGAGACCTAAACAGGGCCATACACATCGCAGTAAGCTATGTTCCATATCAAAAATAAAACGCAGAAGGAATAGATTTTGTAATTCCAATAGCACAGACTTAAAAAGCTGAACACTTAGACATAACTCCTACATCTGTCTTTAACTAAGAGGTCATTGCCATGCTTACTGGTTTGAGGCAGTAATCTATGTATTAGTGTGTGATCAATCAAAAGAGTGCACTTACTACCATGAACCTGGGTCCTATGCCATACGATTGTTTTTGCTTTTCCCCCAAAGAGTCATTTGCTCCTGAAGTTATAGACTTTTAAGGCACATTTTAACAAAAACTCATCATCTATCCAGCTTAAAAATGGAAGCTCCTCCTGGTTACAATAATATATACCTAAGTAATGTGTAATTTACCAGGTAGGCAAGTGTCTCTACCTTGAGGATAAAGTCACATTAGAAAAGTGATTCCTTATTTCCTTAATCAAAAAGAAACACTGTGTAAAAAATATCAGAACATTAAGTTTATTAAGAAGAACCCATATGTAACAAGCCTGTTGGCAAAGATCCAAAGATCCAACAGGATATAGGTCTAGAAATTAAGGAAAAGTCTCCTTTGGAACCCTGGGTTCCTACCCATCCAGGTTTCTGAGCAGGAATCATGAGGGAGTTGGGCGCCTCAATGATTTTTAGAAAATTTCCTTCCAAAATGCACAGACCCTTGGGAGGACTCAAAACTTACACTTCCATCAGCTACCATCTTGCATTGCAGTTAGCAGCCTCAAAGGAATAGGACTTGGGGAGGGAAGGAGGGAGGATGGAAGGAAGCCACAAATAGAGATGGGATAGTTTCAAGGGCAAGTCGCTTTAGGAACTTGGTACATTTTGCTAGGACCAGCTTTGACTTCCTTATGAGTCTTTGCTTAAAAATAAATAAGTATATAACATTATTTTCCAATACTCACAAGTCGGGTTTAGGGCACTGACCCTTGGGATATAGAATTACCTAACGGACAGAGAATTATCTACTAGGAATGGTTTGGGGTGAAGGGAGATTTAGGAATCCCTTAACATCCTGAAAGTGTGAAGTAAACGTAAGTGGGAGAATTTCACAGAAACAAACACACAGCTAACTGTGATGTCTCCTCCAGCTGTCCTCGTCCCACTGATCATTAGAGGTTTGCAGGATAGCTTTTCAGCAGTGCTGCTGGCTGGCTGAGTTCTAGTTCAACCCTAAGGTGGGAATGGGCAGAGTCCCCAAGGCACACGGTCATGGTTGAGCAGGAGACTAATGCGTGACAAACGTGCTCACCGGGGCTATGCTCTGTGTAGAGATGTGAGACATTCCCTGTGGTCATGATCCTCAATAAACATTTTAAATGTTGCACAATAGGCCCACTTCACAGGGGGCCAAACATACGAACTGTAGATTCATTTTTAAATCTCTGAATACCCATCACCTACATTTGGGAAACCATGTGACCTCTGATGTAACTTCAGCCCCAGTGGCAGGTACAGAAAAGCCTCCATAAACCCTGAAATTCAGCAACATTCCTCTTTCTCTCTAGTGATTGGCACCATTTTGGAAATCTGGTCCCAAGTAATGCAGCAAAAAGGAACAACCTCTCTGTATAAAATGATTATAGAGATGTGTGTTGAGGTAAAGAGCTTTGTAAAAACTGTTGAGTAGGGAAGTCCGGGCACGGCTAGTGACATTTTTAGGTAAGTTTGGTGCTAATATTATTCTACAAAACTCCTGTTTACACCAGTTATAAACAGGAGACAGTTCTTATTGCTCCTGGAGCTTGCTGCCCCAATCTGTTCCAGCTCCACTGAAAAATGGTTTTTCTCAACAATTAGTAGCAAAGATTCCCAAATTTATAAAAAAACAAAACAAAACAAAAAAAAACCATTGCCAGTTCATTGCTTTTTGATTTCTGAAAGCCATAGAGATCTGAACAACACTACAGTATGCATGTCCTTGACACCAAGTACAGAAAAAAGCTTAGAAAAGTCGTTTTATCAAAGTTCAAAGAAAAAAAAACATGAAAAAGAGCAAAATATATACAGTTCCTGGCAGTCCTCACACAGGAGTTTCTGACTACAGACCATAAAAGTTTACATTTGTGAAATGAAATTATAGTAGATTTTACTTCATTGTTAAAATACAAGTTTCGGCTTCAAAGTGCTCACTTTATTTAAAAAAGAGAAGATCAAGAGGGTTGAGGGGATTTTTTTTTTAAACAACAAATACGTCATGTGTCCCAATCTCCTTTTTCCTCTTCCTTTAGTGCAACACAGCACAGGAGCCTCACTGCAAGGTCTGACTCGCAGAGATACTCCCGAAGCCTCACTACAGCAGCACGTTAGGGGTCCCATTGGGGGTGGCTCCTTTTCTCTTCTGCAGCCGATTCTGAACCTTTCGAGATTTCACCATTTTCATCCTCACCTCAAAAACCTCATGGATGGCTTTCCGGAAGCAATGAAAATTATAGTCAATAAGCCCTGGGGGAAAAAACAAAATATTTTAGACATGTCGCACAGAAATAACCCCCTCATGGGGCACCTGGGTGGCTCAGTCGGTTAAGCGTCTGCCTTGATCTCGGGGTCCTGGGATCGAGTCCTGCATTGGGCTCCCTGCTCAACGGGAAGCCTGCTTCTCCCTCTGCCTGCTACTTCCCCTGTGTGTATGCTCGCTCACTCTCTCTTTTTCTCTGACAAATAAATAAACAAAATCTTTAAAAAAAAAAAAAAAGGAAAGAAACAAAGAAAGAATCTCCTCTTGTCATGTCTGCCATGGCCGGGACAAGCAACTAAGGGGAAGCAGAAGAGCGGCCTTAACAGAACGTCCACAGATTTCCCTAGAAGTTGCAGCTGCTTGAGGAATCGCAGGCGATATTCTGTCAATGTACATGTTTTCCTAAGGGAAGGTTCCAGAGTACAGACCACATTTTCAAAGGTGTCTATGACCTACAACATTGAATAACTGAAGTGAATTTTTTGACCTATCAGAATTCAAGTTTCTTACAATTAAGATATATCCTCCATGAAATATTTATTATGTCTCCCCAAAAGGGATTAGTCAACTGACTCTGACTGGAGGCAGACCCTGACTCGAAGTGTGGCCAAGATCTCAAAGCTTCAGTACCCATCATTCTATCGATCCACATTTATTGATACCTATTACATTTAAGCCACTGTCAGGAGCCCTGGGGAAAGCAAGATCCCCGCCCCTGACTTGAGAGTTGTGGCAGTCACCTCAGGTCAACAGCAAGCTCGAAGTTCAACCAACAATGCTCTCAGTTTCTCAACTCTAAGTAAATTTCAAATTCAGACGAAGTAGGGGAGAATCATTTTGTGCTTTCTGAAATCATTGGTACAAGAATGGAATAAAAGATTAACCCCAAGTCTTGAGTGCATTTTTCAGCACACTAATTTGTAAAAGTGTTGAGAACAACATTATGTTTGTACCAATTAGGATAAGGCAGTTGGTTCGATGTACTATTTTTACATTTATTAAAATAACTAGCCCAACAACTGCTTCCATCCACGGAAGAAATGTTTCCAAAGCCCCAACCAAAATAAAAAAGAACTGGGATTCCAGCCAAGGACTGAAATTCTTCAAAGCAGTCAAACAACGGCAAGTGCACTGGAGGGAACACCGCTCAGCTTCCAGAAGCAGGAAACCCTCTCGGTGGCGCCCTCTGCTGCTTCTGAAGCGACACTGACCACAGTGCAATAAAAACCTCCAAGTCATCTCCTCAGACAACACTACTGGAATCAGGGGGGAAGTAGTAAGAAATAAGTAAGCCCAGGGGCGCCTGGCCGGCTTAGTCGGTAAAGCACGTGACTCTTGATCTCCAGTGTTGTGAATTCAAGGCCCACGCTGGATGTAGAGATTACTTAAAGATAAAATCTTAAAGAAAGAGAAGCATCTCTTTTCTGCCTGAGGCTTTCACAGAACTTCCTCCTCCGCACATGGACAGGTACGAGGGATATGGGAATGAACGTTCTGAAGGCACCTCAAACAGGGACACGGAGAAAGGTGGGTACGTGCTGCAGTCTCCCATACTCAACTGGGGTGACTGAGTTTGTTCCACACAGCTTCTCAGAGGCTCTCTCGTGCTGGGAGTGAACATAAAACTGCTCATTGACGCCACCGTGGGTGGCTTTTCTACCTTGTCTCATTTTCCTACTTCCTCATTTTTGCTTCTTGGGACCATCTTCCAAATAAAGTATGTAATAAAAAGAAAATAAACAAGAAGCAAAGAGATTATTTTATTTAGTGGAAACTGGGATAGGAGATTCTTTGCCTTTACATGCAACCAACTGCCTTAGGAAGAAAGCTTAGTCAGAAAAACTGGCTCAGTGAAAATTCAACTTGCACAAGTATTCTGTTGACGATTCCTGACAAATATTAACTTACTCATCTTCGCAATTTAAAATGTTGGGGCGTCTGGGTGGCTCAGTGGGTTAAAGCCTCTGCCTTCGGCTCAGGTCATGGTCTCAGGGTCCTGGGATGGAGCCCCAGATCGGGCTCTCTGCTCGCCAGGGGACCTGCTTCCCATCTCTCTCTCTGCCTGCCTCTCTGCCTACTTGTGATCTCTGTCTATCAAATAAATAAATAAAAATCTTTAAAATGTAACAGTATTAGGGCCCCTGGGTGACTCAGTCCGTTAAGCATCTGCCTTCGGCCCAGGTCATGATCCCAGGGTCCTGGGATTGAGCCCCGCATCGGGCTCCCCGCTGTGAGAAGCCTGCTTCCCTCTCCCCGTTTGTGTTCCCTCTCTCACTATGTCTCTCTCTGTCCAATATTAAATAAGATCTTAAAATATATATATTAAAAAAAAAATCCAGAGAACTTTAAAAAATTTAACAAACCCTAGGCCCCTCTCCCAGGAATTCTATTCTAATTGTTTGGAGGAGTACCCAGAGGTCCGTATTTTTTAACGGCCTCCCTTCCTAAGGTGCCCATGGAGCAAGGACTGTGGAGTGTGTGTGGAGCCAAGGCTGAAAATGCCACATCTGCTTTCAATCCTCTCCTTTCTGCAAAAGTAGTCACAGAGATCATTAATGAAAACCCAGACGGAGACCCAGCATGAGGCAAAGCTAACCAACCAGTGCCGGTTGTTGGCGCCAAGAGGACACTTGAGATTAAAACCACATAACCAGGGCCACCTGGCTGGCTCAGCTGGTAGACCACACAACCCTTATCTTGGGGTTGGAAGTTTGAGCCACAGTATGGCTACAGAGATTATTTAAAAATAAGAATCTTTAAAGAAGAAAAAGTAAAGCAACAAAACCAAACTACTCTACACATTTATAAGCATTAAGTTCTTTTTAAAGACAACTCCCTGATCCCCAGGGTGACCAAGTCATTCCATTTGCCAGGGACATTCCCCTTATCAGGGGAAGGTCCCCTCCCATCCTAGGCAAATGGAGATAATCATTTCAAAGAGCACACGAGTTTAACATGATAGGGTTAAATCTGTCTGCCATTTCCTAGTTGTAATACTAAAATACCTAGGTTTCTAGCTAGTTTAATAAATTCTACCAAATCTGTCTGTCCTTAGAGATGATCCCACCTAACTTACAAAGATCCACATAATAAACTCCTGCTTAAATTTATTTCCACAACCATAGATGGATGTTAAAATTAGTGGGCAAAAGTTTGAGGAAGAAGAGGATTTACATAACCTGAAAATATGTATTAACTACAGTGGGAAAGACAGGAACTTTCCAGAGGAAAAACCTGACAGACATGACCTTGACTAAATCAAGGTGAACACCACCAGTAGTAATAAGACTTCTCAACATCATGAACCACTTGATACGACGCACTGAGAAGAACACATTCTGGTCAAAGTGCATAATCTTGTTCCAACTGTGTGGAAACAGCAGACAAACCCTTTCTGGGGGACATTCTACAAAACGATTGATCAGTACTCTTCTGAAGTGTCAAGGTCATGGAAGATAAAAAACTGTCAGTGACTGGAGAAGGCTAGGAGGAATCATGATCAAATCAATTTGTGATCCTGGGACAGAAAAAGGGTATTTTTGGAAAAATGGTGAAATCTGAATAAGGTCTGTAGTTTCTTAATGAATACTAATTAATTCATTAATACTATTAATTAGTATTATAGTAATGGAGAGCCCTATTTTTCATCACTATAGCATGTAAGATGGGGAAAGTGGATTGAGGAATCTCTGTAAGCGATGTAGTATTTTTGCAATGTTTCTGTTCAGTCTAAAATCAGCTGAAAATAAACAAGCTCTCCAGATTAACCCTAATATACCCTAAATTTTAGGACCTGCCACTCACCTAGATGAAAGTTTTGGGGCTCTAGCTGTACTATTTGCATTGTATTCTATTTAGCTTCCAAAATCAATGTGAAATATTAATCACCAAATATAAATTCTGGAAATATCTTTAATCATGGAAATATATGTATAATGGGTTAAAACACAATACACACAATTAAGTCTATGTAAGGACAAGCCCAGGAATCTTAGCTCTGACTTCCACACACTGGTAGTAGAAACTTGAAAAAAAACTCACTTACAGCTCCTGGGTCTGGGTAAAATCATCTATAACTGAGAGAATGAAACAAGGTATTGTCCTGTCAAAAATCCATGAGCCTACTATTTAACCTGTTCTTACTTTCAGCAAAATGAAACTAAGGAATAAAAGATTAGCGCCACTTAATTAAAAATTTTGAAGACCAAGAACACAAAAGGCAAACTGGTTGATAACAGTCAGTAAATATAGGAAAAATATACAACTTCACCAAGAAGCAAGGAAATAAAAATTCAAATGATACTAGTTTTTAATAATTAATTTTTTAGTGCTAATACCTAATATTGATAGGAATACAGCAAAATGGACACACTTATATTCTCTTAGTAGCAGAAACCCATAACATCTTTTGGAAGGACATTTTGATAATATGTATTAGAAGCCACCAAAACATGCCTACCCTGCCCTTGGATCTGAGTAATTCCACTTGCTGAAGTTTTTTCCTGAGGAAATAACCAAAATGTACACAAATATTCAGTGCAAAGAAGGTCATCAGATTATTTACAACATTAAAATCTAGAAACAATATAAATTCTTAACAATAAAAGAAACTAAAATGATACTGTTAAAAAAGGCTTAGTGAATTAGAAGGATGTCTGTAATTACCTCACTGTAATTCAGTAATGGTTACAAAGTAGTATTTATCTTATCATCACATATGGATAGAGATATAGCCACAGACAAAAAAGTCCAAAAAGTTGTAAAGAAAATGTTGAGAGTGATTTCCGAGTGAGAACTTAGGTATTTCTTTTTTGCTTATCTGTTACTTCTACTTTTTAAGTGAATCTACTGCTTTTGTAATAAGAAAGAAACAATAAAAATCTAAATTATGTTTTCATGCTCAATGACTTGGAAAAATTTCCAAGATATAAATGAGTGAAAACAACAGATGTAAAACATCTGACAAAAACAAAATAGACAATTTGGCCCCCTTTTGTTGGCAGGAAAGGAGGGATGAGAGAAGGCGGCAAGATGGGAGGGAGGAAAGGAGAAAAAAAATCTCAAAAATGTAACAGAATTTAGCTCTAGACGGCAAAATTGAGTGGTTTTATTTTGTTTTGTACTTCCCCAAATTTTCAAAGTATTTCTATAAAGAACATGCATGCTTATAAAGGGGGGAAAAGCTATTTTAGTAAATGTTACTGTTGGCATTCTTTTGGGAATTTTTCTACCCCCCAAACTGGTAAATCATGCCCTAGTTGCTAGCAAAAATCCCTAGCATGTCAGTAAGCTGTTTTAAATAGTAATTTAAATTTAAATAGTACTTAAAAAAAAAAAGTAGGGGTGCCTGGGTGGCTCAATGGGTTAAGCCTCTGCCTTAGGCTCAGGTCATGATCTCGGGGTCCAGGGATCAAGCCCCACATCGGGTTCTCTGCTTGCCGGGGAGCCTGCTTCCCCCCCGCTCCTGCCTCTCGGCTTCAGTGCCTAGTAGTAAGCTCTGTCTATCAAATAAATAAATAAAATCTTAAAAAAAAAAAAAAAATTAAGTAGTAGTTTAAATTCCCAGTTTAAACAGTAGGGGGAAAATGAGTATCTCTATGAGGTCAGTTGCTTTAGTTTTCCTTTCTTTGTATTTATTTACTTAACTGTTTTATATTTATATATAATATATATTTATATATTACACATTTATATGGTATTATGTCACATTTATCATTTATTTATATATCTTTTGTTTTTGTTTCACTGATTGGTGACCTTCTTAAGTATATTCACATCTTCCCTTTTCAGAATTATGATGTCAGCCCTGTGCTTTGAGGACTAAAAAATGTATAAAGGCTGAACAGAAATGGAATAGGTCTCACTTTAATGCTGTACAAGTCCCCTCTCCTTTCCACAGGGATCTCAAGCGGTCCCACCGTCCCTAGGACCTTCTAGAGGAGTGGACCAGGAGGGAGGCCGCGGCCCTCACCATAGGCTGCTGGGCCCCTGTAGCAAGAGACATTACAGTCTGTCAACAAGACTTCAACCAGCTTCACTCCAGGGATAGCCAGAGTCCCTGGGGCCCCTTCTACCTCATGGCAGCTGCAGCACTAGAGGGCAGACTGGTTCCTGGATCCCAAAAGTCTGATAGCCCGGGGTGGTGGGGTGGGAGGTGGGCGGGGCAGGACACCAAGGGGACTTGTGACACAAGTCTGGAAGCTTCAGGAAACATGCGGCCGACCACCCACCATCCACAAGCAGTAGAAGCAGTTATCAGTCTGAAGTGAAATGGTTTCATTTAAAGCACCCCCCACACCCACACAAACACACACACACACAATTACCTTTTCTTTCAAAGCTTTCCTCTCTGACAAAGCAGACAAGAGCCAGGAACTTTGTCACCTCTTTTAAATAAAGAACTGTTGTATTGTTCAGCTTTATGATGGCCGTTGATTCTTTGTCATAGGGGGTTCCTGCTCCATCTTCTTTGAGACTAAATGGGGACAGAAGCCAGAACATATGTGACCACTGGGAAGAAACTACAAAATGAAACCCGGCGACGGAGACCAGCTTCACTACACAGAACAATAATCGTAACGAGAAGTCATTTGCAATTACAGGGCCGTTCGGCAGAAGTCTTTGAAACACACAATCACAAGAACGTGTATGGTGTAGGACAGTCCCTTCTTAGGGACACAAAGAATGGCTGCTGGGCAGGGAGGCATCTCCCCAGGGACCTTCGCAACACCGGTGAGGGGAGGAGGTTAGATCTTCTCCCCTCCATAGCCCATAAGGGCTTCTTGAGTTTTCCTGACAGAATAACCGGGCTGTCAAAAGCATGGTCTGACAAGACAGAGGAAGCTGAATGACGCTTCCCAACTACAGAAGCCTAAGGAGACATGACAGCAAAACACGGGCCTAGATCCTGATCAGGGATCAAAGACAGAATTGGGACCACCGGTAAGATTTGGATACAGACAATATATTAGTGCAATATTGTAGTTGTGCTAAATATGCTTAATTTGGTAAACAGTGGGCTTATAAGAGGACTTTTTTTTTTTTTTAAAAGAGAGGGACACCCAAGCAGCAAGGATCAAAGAATCATGATGTCTGCAGATTCACTCTCAAATGGTTCCGCAAAAACAAACCGCAAAATGTATCAGAAAAAGAGACAGTAAATATGGCAAATTGGTAAAAATGGGTGGATGCAAATGAGGGGTATCATACAGGAGCTCAGTGGACTATCCCTGCACATTTTCTGCAGGTTTGAAATTTTTTCAAAATAAAACAGTAAATAAATATACTGGTCTCTTTAAGAAAAGGTGTGGCCTGCAGACACAGGTGACTTGGGTTTGAACCCCAGCTCACTTATTATGTGAACTGGAGAGCAAGGTACCATGTTGGAGCCTCAATTCCCTTACCTGTATACTAAGAGCAATTACCTCAAAGTCTCTCAGTACAATTAAATAATAAATATGTAGCATTGAGCACAGTGCTGAGACCCTGTAAAAGGCACAATGAATGTAAGACGAGGACGACGATGCCTTTTAATGATCAAAACTGGACCCTCCCAAGACATTGATGTAATCAGACATATGAGTCCTCTTCTGGTAGGCAAAGGAGCACTTCCCTGCACCTGTTCCCCTTATCTGAAACTGTGTGTGTGTGTGTGTGTATTTATTTTTACTTCCCAAATTAATGAGTAATTGACCAGAAATTTGACTTAATTGGAACTATGCCAGATCTCACTAATACAACAGGGTAACACAGGTGGTGCTAAACCTGATCCCTTTGCAGAATAAGAGTCAACATTTACAATGTGACAGGCACCGTTCTTAGCTTTTATCATGACTTCTCTATCGTCGCGCCATAGACTCCTCTAAGCGGGGTATCAAGGAACCGAGGCTAGGGGAACTAATCTGGTCAAAACTGATGATGGGGGTAGAGCCAGGATCTCAAACTAATCTAATACCGAGTTAATGTTTTTAGTCTCATAAATATCGTAAGAAGGCAGGGTGACAAACCAGATTAAATGAAAAGTCCGAATTGTAGAGTATTTCAAAGGAAATGTAAGTTATTAGTTTTGAGAATATTTTAAACCAGCACATACATGGCTACTTACAAGTAAAGTGGGGAAGAAAGTTTTTTAAAAAAGGATTCAACTCACTGTGACCTACCAAAAACGTTAAAGAAAAACCTGTAAGAGATTGGATCCCAGATGTTAAAGATGCTTTATCAGAATTCTTAATGTCCTTTGTACTATTTTTAGCTGCTGTTTTTCTAGGCTGAATTTCTCTTGCTAATAAGCGATGTTGTGAGAAAAATAAACTGAAACTTTTGAATTTTTTTACCTAATGAAGAAAATTTACTAATGGCAATTAATAACGAGAAAAGTCTTAGGTGATAATGTTAAATGCATAAAGCAGGATACATATAAAATTTATATATACAAAGATCACATTATCCTAAAAATTACACAGAGAAATTAAGAATAAAACACATTAGGGGCACCTGGGTGGCTCAATGAGTGAAGCATCTGCCTTCAGCTCAGGTCATGATTCCAGGGTCCTGGGATCAAGCCCCGGGTCAGGCTCCCTGCTCAGGGTGGAGCGTGCTTCTCCCGCCGCACCTCTCCTCCACTCACGCTCTCCCTCACATAAATACATGAATTCTCCAAAAAATAAAAGTAAAAAACACAATAAAATATATATACTGACTGTCTCTAGGTGATGAAAGTATGGGTTAATTTTTTTTTAAAGATTTTATTTATTTATTTGACAGAGAGAGATCACAAGTAGGCAGAGAAGCAGGCAGAGAGAGAGAGAGAGAGAGAGAGGAAAGCAGGCTCTCTGCTGAGCAGAGAGCCCGATGCGGGACTCGATCCCAGGACCCTGAGATCATGACCTGAGCCAAAGGCAGCGGCTTAACCCACTGAGCCACCCAGGCGCCCATGGGTTAATTTTATTCTTTATGCTTTTACATATTTTCTGCGATGAGCACGGACTGCATTCATACTCAGAAAAAATGAAACATTAAACAAATTGGAGAAACCAGAAAGACCCAAAAAACTACAAGTAAACACCGGTGATGGATTACAGCTGCAACTCTGTGCTACTACTACTCAGGTCTGTGTTCACAAAGGCGTGAAAACCCAGGCAGCCACAAAGTATTTTAAAGCTTGCGTGTGCGCGCCTGGAGAGCCAGAAACTCCCCAGATGACTGAGCAGACTGACCAAGGCACACCTGCCTCGGGCCCTGCTGGTCTCCACGGAGCAGCTGGGAACTGGCAGCGAGCCTGTTTCCTCAGCCGCTGCCAGTTAGCTGGGCTGGCTGCTCACGGCTCCAGCGAAGGGTGGGGAAACTCCAGGGCCCACGCCCAGTTGGTGACCCACACTGGTTCTTAAGGCACCTGATGGGTTCTCAGGAAATGCAATCTGACTCCTCCCACTGCCTGCTGCCCTCCTCCTGTTTGTTTTAGCTGGGTTAGAGGAACTCTGATTAGCATCATTACATGAACAGCTTACCACTTACATCTAATTACCATATGGCACAATAAGGATTACGCATATCATTAAAGAGGTGCCAGATTAATTGTGTTTATTGTATTTGATTACCACAGCAATCTACACTGTAATCAGGATACGTTCAGTTTCCCTGACTATTTCAAGGTCAATCCACTTGAGTTTAAAAACAATAGAATGCTATAGAGCTGTCGTCTTAGAAAACAAGGTCTGTTTCGGAAGCCAGATGGCAGTGTTTAATAATAATACTAAGAAGACAGTAATCTTGGGAGTGAGGTCTGCTCCTAAAGTCAGATGGCAATGTTTAATCATGATAACATAATAATAATAATAATAGTGGCATCTACATTTATCCAGGGCCTACCAGGTGAAGCCCAGTGACATGTCACCCTCACTACGGTCTCACAGTACCACTTTCCCTATCTCAGTATAGAAAGGACCCGGCGTGCACGTGTGTACAGCAGAAGAATCTGAGCTGAGGGGTCAAAGGCTCTTCAGACAGAAGGAGAGAGAAATGGGGAGACCAGGACCCTTTCCGAAGCTGACAGAGGAGGCTGTGTGAGGCACGTCACAGTTGGTGCGTAAAGAGGAAGACAAACAAGAGCCTTACCCATCAATGACTGGATAAGCGTGTAGGAGCCCATATAAATCAACAGCCAACAGTGTGATCTTAATACGATAAACGAGTTCAAACTTCAAACTAGTTCACTCTATACAACACCCATTCAGGAAATTAAAAATTATGTGGAAATGTTTCTATGTCTGGTACCAGAACCAATTTTCTCCACCCCTTGTTTATTTTATAATACTGTAACTGTACAGGAAGTTCTGTTTTCTAAGACTCTAAGACCATGATAATAAGCAGGTAATGTTGTTTGCTTCATTTTGTAATTCCCTGCTGCTCATAAAGGAAGACAAAGTATGTTAAAGAAAATCCAGTCGTTATTTCTTACAGTGAAGAATGTAACAACTGTTGTTAATATGAGATATGTATTCAAAGTCTGAGGATCCTATTAGTCTCTCCCAAGTGTGTATGACATTATGATATGATGACAGACTTTTCAGGAGAAGAACGCAGAAACAGTCAGACTTTTGGTTCAAGTTCTAATTCTGCCCTTTATTGACAGTGTGAGCAGGGGTTAGAAACAACCACTCTGAACCTCAGTTTTCCCATCTGTGACATGGGGATAGTAATTCCCATCTCCTGGAATAGCGGGAAATTAAATGATATAATGTATGCAATATGCTTATTAGCAGAATGTCAGGCATTGACTCAATAATTTTTATTGTTATGGCATGCTGTTTGTTTACAGATCTCAGTCATTTAAAACAAAAATACTGGGATATCTGGGTGGTTCAGATGGTTAAGCATCTGCTTTCAGCTCAGGTCATGATCCCAGGGTCCTGGGATTGAGTCCCACTGAGGGCTCTGTGCTCAGCGGGGAGTCTGCTTCTCCCTCTCCTGCTCCCCCTCCTTGTATTCTCACTCTGTCTATCAAATAAATAAAATCTTTTTTAAAAAGTAGCATTTCTTATCTTCAATATACTTAAAAAAAAGTATTAAAATCAAGTAAGTAAATGCAAATGTTACAAAGATTATGCACAGTTTCATTTCCTAATCGGAAGTATGGCTGTTCGTACCCTGTAGGAGTATTTTACTTACCCATAAATACAAGAGATGTCGATAACGACATCGATCATATCACAGCAGAGCTCATAGGTTTGCATATCCACTGGGGTACTATCAGTTGCAATATAAATTTTACTGACCACGTCAAAGAGAAATGCCTTTTCAATTCCAGAATTCTGAAACAAAAAGACAATGCTATCTTAAAGGGACAGATGATTTTAGAACATGTCATCACTATATAAAAAAATTACATGCCATCCTCAGTGTAAAATATGAAGGAGTAAAAATTAATTTACTAAAGATTTTGTTCTATTACAATTTCAATTTCATGTAAACTTTTATAATGGATATGCATAAGAAATGGAAAATTCTTATTTTTCATTATTTATTGTAGGTAAACAAATTGGGCGTGTTTCTTGGCTCTTAAGAGATGTGCCGGCAGTTAGGAAAAAGCAAGGAAAAACACTAATTTTACTGACTATAAATTTTAAAATGAAATATATTTTAAAAATCTAAACAAACCCCGAACTGTGGAGTGACAGAGTAAATATGACTGCAACCAACAAGTCTGACTCAAGTCAACAGCAGAGCTGGCCCAGAGCTGATGGTCTATAGGACTCATTCAGCCAGCGCATCAACCACAGTGTTTAACATATAAAAAATATTCAACAGGCTCTATCTCATCGCCACAACCACCCTTAAAGCTTCCTAGATCTCACAGGGCTCTATCCACATTGAAGACTGCCTATGACTTAACAAACACTCTATTTATAGAACAGAAATCGATCGGGGAGTGAAAGTTTAAAGAACATAAAACAGTATGTTTTGTGTTGGAGCAATCTTCCAGAGTAATCCTTCAGTGACCCTGCAATGCCGTAAGAGCAAGCAGAAATAAGACTCTTTTCATGCTCGCAATATTATTCTAAAATTCCGCCAATGATTCTACCAGGAGGATGTTATTTACTTACCGAGATAAAGATGTTTAGCAAATTCTCCAGGGTGGGGAGTTGTGGAATCAGTTTCTGAACCACTTTGCTAAAAGCTTCAAATATTGAATGATCATATATGCTCGTCAAATAGAAGCTGAAAGAGAAAACAGTATTTCATCACACTTTCCTTCTGACTGGGGGACAGACTGCTTAGGCTGTCACAACACCAGTGCCAGCGGTCTATACCTACTGTCCCTACACATGCATTCTAGCCCCCTTCAGAATTCAAAATGACCCTGGCGAAAAATGAACATGTGTTAACAGGCCATTCCTCCCCAGCTCCCAAAAAGCAAGAATTGTGCCCATTCTCATCTGCTGACTGGCTGGCCTGGAAAGCCTAAAAATGCAATGGTATGTGCCCATACGAGCTTTCTTACATTCTGCAAAAGAATCCACACCAGGTCATCTCTACACGTTCCTGTTAGGTTAGTAATGCCTATGTTACTGGTACTGAGGTATCTAATATTTTCACTTTCCAATTTGCAAACTGAATGGTGCATACACTTCCCCATAAAAAACTGATAGAGCGGGGCGCCTGGGTGGCTCAGTGGGTTAAAGCCTCTGCCTTCGGCTCAGGCCATGATCTCAGGGTCCTGGGATCGAGCCCCATATCTGGCTCTCTGCTCTGCAGGGAGCCTGCTTCCTCCCCTCTCTCTCTGCCTGCCTCTCTGCCTACTTGTGATCTCTATCTGTCAAATAAATAAATAAAATCTTAAAAAAAAAAAAACTGATAGAGGTGTGCCCGGCGGTCTTAGTCGGTAGACCATGCGACTCTTGATCTTGGGGTTAAGTTCGAGCCTCACGTTGGGTGCAGAGGTTACTTAAAAATAAAATCTCAAAAAAAAAAAAACTTAACAGACAAGTGGCTTTCCTCTGTATTTCTATTTGAATTATCTTCAGATTTATCTTTTACTTGTGGCTATAAATACTATCATATTTATTAAGAATTGTAAACTTCAGCCTTGATTAAATTCCTTGATTATGTTCTTGAGTTTTACGGTTTTTGTAGGTAAAAAACAAAAACGAAAATTAGAATTAGTACATGCAAAGCTTGCTTTTCCCAAATACTGTCCCAATGTGTACAGCACAAATAAGGTAAACAGGTGAATACCACACCGCTTGTGCTGACTTTGGACTCCACACCTGCTTCTTTCCGTTGATGAACTGTGATCCCAGAAGGGTTTCTGTTCTCACCTGAGGTGAATTTTTTCTAATCCAGCATCAGCAAGGTCATCGTTTGCCCTCTGATGAATATCTCTTTGGGTCTCAATCTTGTGGTCATCTGACAGACCATCGACTTTATGAATAAACACCTCGAAGTTGATGTCAGTGTTCACTTTGTAGGCCCTGGTCACGGTGAGGTGGAGCCTGGCCAAAGCCTCCATGTAATCGTCCTGGGAACAAAGGCACACTCCTGTCAGGGGAGGCCAAAGACTGCTATGCTACCATCTGCAGACACTCGTTTTTCCTGTTTTACTGAAGTATGACTGACAAGCACGGTGTATATTTGAGGTGTACAATATGATGTTTTGATATACGTATACATCATGAAATGATCCCCCCCACCAAGTTAATTAATCTATCCACCACCTTACTTCACAGTTACCTTTTTTTCCCTTTCATACTCACCCCTAATCTGGAAACCATGTGGGTACAATCCTCCAAAACAGTTTGCAAAAGCCCAAATAAGAGCTGGTTTCATGGAATTCAAGTTTAAAACTGAAGTTTCATGAACAAAGAGATGAAAAGGGCTGGAAAAACACAGCTGTAGGCAGTTACGTAGTAGCTTGATGATAGTCATTAAGACCAGCGTTACAGTTTTCTGAATTCAAAATGGCCCCATACCACCTAGGACCTTCCCTGGGATACTATTCTTCCCAGATTTTTGAGTCCCTGGGTGAACTGTGACGAACAGTTAAGAGATGGAAACGTGACAGGGGGTCACTGGGAGGATGGGGAAGGAGCCAGGAGGAAAGATAAGAGCACTGGTCTAGAGCAGAGGTCAGCGAACCACGGCCCAAGGGCCAAAATGGACCCACTGTGTGTTGTTTATAAGTAAAGTTTTATTGGAACACTCATCTTTGATTGGATGTTCCAATTTCACTGGAACATTTACATACCGTCTATGGCTGCTTCTGTGGTACAGTGGCAGAGTTGAGGGGTCTTCCTCTGAGGAAACCCCTTGGAGATAGTATAGATAGCCCGCAAAGCCTGAAACACTTACCATCTAGCCCTCTACAGAAGCAGTTTGCTGACCTCTGATCATGAGTAACTGACCCAAATAACGTAATACTATTTTTTTCTCCTCCCTATAAATGACACTTTTATAATAATATGATGAACATCTGCTTTTGCATCTTCCTGTTTAAGAAATCAAACAGTAGGGATGCCTGGCTGTCTCAGCTGGAAGACCACACAAGTCCTTTTTTGTTGTTTTTTTTTTTTCCTTAAGTAATCTGTGCACCCAGCGTGAGGCTCAAACTCACAACAGTGAGATGGAGAGTTGCATGCTCTATCAAGTGAGCCAGCCAGGCTCCCTGCGCATGTGACTCTTGATTTCGAGGTCTCAAGTCTAAGCACCACATTGGGCGTAGAGATTAATTAAATACATAAACTTAAAAAAAAAAAAAAGAAAGAAAGAAACCAAACAGTAGACCCTGAATCCCTGAGTGTCTCTCCCCATTCTCCCAGCCCACCCCATCACTCTACCCCCAACCCTCCAGAGGTATCCACTATCCTGAGTTTAGTGTTTATTCTCAATCATCTCTTTCTCCAGTACTACACACCTATGTATCCCTAAACAACATACAGCATTCATTTACAATGTCTTGAAATTCAGGGGGAGGCCGTCTGAGAAAGGACAACAAAGAAAGCTTTCCGGGTGGCAGAAATATTCTACATCTTAACTGTGAAGTGGTTACGAGTTATATGCATTGTCAAACTAACTGTACACTCAAAAATGAATGCATTTTATCGTATGTAATTGTTATTGTTTATATCTTTTTTAAGATTTTTTACTTTATTTATTTGACAGAGAGATAGATCACAGGTAGGGAGAGAGGCAGGCAGCGGGAGGGCAGGGGGGAGCAGGCTCCCTGCTGAGCAGAGAGCCCGATGCGAGGCTGGATCCCAGGACCTTGGGATCATGACCTGAGCCGAAGGCAGAGGCTTAACCCACTGAGCCACCCAGGCGCCCCTTGTTTGTCTTTAACTGAAGAGGGGAGTTAAGGGGACACGTCTAAGAGCAAAACCAGCCAATGTCAAGGGAGTATCACCATCTCAAAAGATTAGACGCTATTACTGTAACTTCCCTGCCAGGCATATAAAATTATCTGACTACCAACCAAGTGATGGAAGTGGCACATACCTACCAGGACTAAAAATAACATCTGAAAGAAGAAAATACTTGCTTCATTAGAACAGAAGGGGCGTGGCTGATTCGTCTCACTGTGTTTGTTACTATCTTCTACAACAAATAAAAATACAGGAGAAACACATCGCCTTCGTTCCTATTCCAAAATTAGATCTAGGAATTACAGGCAGGTCACAATCACCAATGTAGAGGAAGCCGACCCTCCATTGTGGATCCCAAGGCCCATGTGACATGGCTTCAGGGGGCCAAGAGGCCCTGGGGGGTGTGGGACTTGTTGTAGGCTCTGCCTGAGGGGCAGGTGGTGTCATACGGGTAGCTCACAGGAAATCACTCTGGATGCTTTCATGCTCCTTCATTTTACAACATTCTGTGAGGAAATATTTTCTCTTTGGTGATATATTTATCTGGCAATCCTGTGATTGTGAGGAATTCACAAGGAAAAAATAAAAATATGAGGCGTCAGACCAACAGAGCCTTCTTTAGAAATAAAGGCAATGACGTTTGAGTGCCTGCCAAGACTGCCTGAAGTTTACGTTTCTTTTCAGTACTTGTAATTACATCATATAAAAATCCCTGAAAACATGTTTTTTACAGTCTGCTTCCAAAGCAAAAGTATGTATTACATAGACTCTGAAATAGCTTATTTCATTATTCCTTTTTAGTAAATGATAGCTCTCAACAATGTTTTTCCGCCCTTTTTAAAAAGTGGGACTTAAAAAGACAAATTTCTCCAACATTCTTCTATCTTTCTCTGCCCTTAAGCTAGAAGAAAGAAAAACAAACACAAGAAACAAAATAAAAGAAAACACACAGGGGCGCCTGGGTGGCTCAGTGGGTTAAGCCTCTGCCTTCAGTTCAGGTCATGATCCCAGGGTCCTCGGATGGAGCCCCACATCGGGCTCTATGCTAGGTGGGGAGCCTGCTTCCTCCTCTCTCTCTGCCTATCTCTCTGCCTACTTGTGATCTATCTGTCAAATAAATAAATAAAATCTTTAAAAAATAAATAAATAAAAAGAAAAAAAAGAAAACACATTTACCAGCTCAAACCGAAGGGCCACTTTTCATGTTCAGGTAAAATTAAAACCAAATTACAGTGGCAACTTAAAAATAGTCAAGTGAAGCTTTTTTAGCCACCGTATAGCCCCAGTACAAACACCTAGGATAGAGTTGCATTCGACATTTGAATTCTAGAAATGCCAATTGCTATAGAAGCACAACACGGTACTGAAGTGAGTACTTATTAAGCCACTGTCTTGAGAAGATGAGTCATCTGACTGCAATCTCCTTCCCCGAGGGTCAGCCTACTGGTGCTGCTACCTCGTTGAACAACTACAGAAGCAGCAGCCGGGTGACGTAGGGAAAACACTGGAGCTTAGAAGTGACAGGTGAGTGTGACGTAGCCAAGGGCTCACCAGCCACCCCCCCCCCAACCCGCTTGCCCCAGCCCGCACCCAGCTGCTCGGCTCCTCCTGTCCGCCCCAGCTCCCTCATCTCTGTGCTGGCAAACCTAGGCAGGAAAGCAGGGCCTACTGCCAAGGCCACAGATGGGCCAGAAAACAGGTCAGTACAAGCGGGACAGCCAGGAAAGCCGCGACTGGCGGCAGGACCAGGACCTGATGCAGGTGTCTACAAGCGTGCTTTTCCAGATGGGCCCAGGGGAGGGGAGGCCTGCTGTTCACAGATCTGGTGCGGGACTAAGTCTCTTCCCTGAGCACCACCACCAGAAAAGAAAGAGCAAGCCCCTCCTCCGGACGGCCACACTCCCACAGCAGCACTGGAAGTATTTATGCAGTGCAATCGCTTGGAACGAAAAGGCTTCGTTACTGTATTAAACAGGCACCTGGTTCACCGAACAAGTTTATGAGGAGCTCAGGCAGGAGAGCAGTCTTCTCAGAGAATGGGTTTCCAAGTACGGGCTCAGAACCATTATTACTAACAGCTTACGTATCCCTGCCTCCCTAACTCCATCGGCACTCCTGGAAGAGCCAGGTGCGCTCGGCCCTTCTGACTGAAGACCCAGTTGCAGGAAAACAGCATGCCCTGAACTTAGAGCTGGTTTAGTGCATTCCTGGAAGGACTCACTGCCATTTATCCCCCACAGCTGTAAAAGAGAGCCCTTGGGAGAGCCTTCCGGCTCAGCTGTGCTTCCAGGACACTTTCTAAGAGGGCCTGGACACAGAGAGTTTGAAGACTGTCATTGTCCCAGTTCTGTTCCCTGTACTCTTTCCTAAGGTGGCCATGCCTGAGATGCACCTGTAGTCTGCTGCTTCCCTCTCCCCTCCTCCCCTTCAACTGCTGGCTCCCACTTCACAGGGGAAAGGCCCAGAGGACCAAAGAGACAATTCACAAGACTAGTCGGTATCCTAAAAAAGTGAGTAACTGATTTCTGAGTACAAATGCCCTTCACCAGTCAGGGGGTCCCCATGTCTTTGCTTTCAGCAAAGGTAAACGAAAGCCCAATCAGGATGTCTACTGATAAACTACTAAAAACAAGCCTTGGTGATAGAAAACTGGGCAATTTACAGGATGTAACTAAATAATTGAGTGAATGCTATAACAAAACTCACCCCATATCCATCTACTTATTTATGCAAACAAGGTTTCTCAGCGTTCACATCAACACAATCAAAATAGAACTTATGCCAAATTCTGTCTTATTCAAGCATGCATAGGTGAATTAAGTGGGAAAAGATCCACGGTCTTAAGAGGTATACTTATCAATCAAATTTTTACTTTTTATTCTTAACAGTTACCTATAAAACACATAACAGTTATGCTGTCAATCAATTGTGTACTATTAATAATTACAATAATTTTTTTTTAAGATTTTATTTATTTACTTGACAGAGATCACAAGTAGGCAGAGGCAGGCAGAGAGAGAGGTAGGGAAGCAGGCTCCCTCCTGAGCAGAGAGTCCGACGCCGGGCTCCATCCCAGGACTCCGGGATCATGACCCGAGCCAAAGACAGAGGCTTTAACCCACTGAGCCACCCAGGCGCCCCAATCATTACAATAATTTAATTCAAAAGAAAACCTTCACAGTTAGAACTTTATCTTCCTAGGAAAGAGTAACCATTTTAAAATGCAGATTTATATGCATATTTTTGTTACAGAAAACCTGTGCTGTTTTACAGATGTCTGTCCAGAGTAGGGGGTCAGGCAGGGGACACGTAGTTGCTGTCCTTGGTGGCCCCCTCCATCTCTGAGGTTTCTGTGATTTGCTGAGGCATACACAATGCCCTGACAGTGCTCACTGCTCATTGATTAGGGTTCCACAGAGGGAGACTTTAACCCTTTGCAACCCTGACAGCCCCCACTGAGAGACCGTGTTGGGTATAAAGGGCTATTCCTGATTCTTGAAAAACAAACAAACAAACAAACAAACAAACAAAACATTACAAAGAACTGGTATGGACATGGGAGGGACTGTGTCGGGGGGAGAAGGGGCCTGCAGTCCCATGTACCCCGAGACTGAACTTTACCTGGGAATCGATGACAAATATCAGCGCTCCTGTTCCCCGGAAGATCATCTCATAGTCAAAGGTAGGGTCAAAAAAGTCAATCTGTCCTGGGAAGTCCCAAATCTGAAAATTAACAAAGGAGCTATTGGAAACGTCTTCCCGGCAGATCTTGTTTGTGCTCTCCAAGAACAGTGTTTCGTTGGGAGACATTTTGTGAAAAACAACTTTCTGAATAGATGACTTGCCACTTCTCCTCAGGCCCATGAGCAGGATTCTGGGCTTCACCTCAGTGCTGAAGGGATCGCTGAAGTCCAGAACTAGAGAAACCACAAAACGAGAATGAGGGTGAGTTGCTTTCACAGTGGTTAATTAGAGGAGTTTCACTTCCACCTCAGATGTGATTTATGATTCACAGACACTGCCACTCCTCCAGATACAGAGACTGCTAATGACCTCACGCCACTCATTCAGGGGGCCTTTGGTAAGTGCAGAACACTGAAAAATGCTGTCTCGCTACCTGTCACACCATTCCAGAGGGCAGAAAAACCTGTCCAACTCCGTATCACAAGAAGCACATCTGGTGTGTGACAAGTAGAGCTTTCCTGGAGCAGAGTGTGAGGGGAAGAAATCCAGTCTTAGCATTCCAAAGCAATGTTGTCTTTGTCTAGATCATCAGATTCTCTATGCCCTAAAGAGATGCTTCTTCATTTGAGTTATGCCTCAAACGAACAATTTTGGATTTCATCAAAATTTAAAACATTGGCGCTTCAAAGGACACTATAAGGAAAGTGATGACAAGCCACAGAATGGGAGAAAACTTATGCAAATCACATATATGAAAAAGGACTAATATCCAGAATATATAAAGAACTCTTACAATTCAATAATGAAAACAACCTAACCAAAAAAAACTGGCAAAAAATCTGAGACATTTCTCCCAAGATACAAAAATGGCCAATAAGCACATGAAACAATGCTCTGCATCATTAGCCCTCCAAAAAATACTAGTCAAAAATCACAACAGGATGCCACTTCACACACACTGGGATGGTTATAATAAAAAAGACAAATAACAAGTGTTGGTGAGGCTATGGAATAATTAGAACCTGCATCCACTACTGGTGAGAATGTAAAATGATGTGCTTTCAACAGTCTGGCAGTTTCTCAAAGGTTAAACACTGAGTCACCACACAGCCCAGCAATTCCACTGCTAGGAATATATTCAAAGAAATGAAAATACATGTCCAATGCACATGAATTTCTTTTTAGTTTCCTTCTGACATACCCTCTTACATTCTTCTCAGGCCCTGGACCCAATCTAATTCAATGGTGACTGGAAAGTAATTCTTTTTTCCCTTATTGCAACTAATAAATTTTTCCAAGTCTCTACAACTGTCTTAAACACATATTAGTACCTGATAATATCCTAGTGAATTTCATTCCTATATATAATATTTTGATGTTTGATGTTTGAAAATTACAATAGGTTTTGGTAAACACACAAATTTCAGGTAAAACAATAACTGAATAAAGAAAAAGTAAGCAGGTTTGGGGCGCCTGGGTGGCTCAGTGGGTTAAAGCCTCTGCTTGCAGCTCCAGGTCATGATCCCAGGGTCCTGGGATTGAGCCCCGCATCGGGCTCTCTGCTTAGTGGGGAGCCTGCTTCTCCTCGCTCTCTGCCTGCCTCTCTGCCTACTTGTGATCCCTGTCAAATAAATACATAAATAAAACTTAAAAAAAAAAGAGACAGAAAAAAAAAAAAAAAGAAAAAGTAAGCAGGTTCAGATGCGCACTGTTGCTCTTCTACTATAAGCAACATTTTATTCCCGCCCTACCCACGCACTCCTTTCCAGTTCAACTTAACCCAATTCAACAATCTACTGATGATATACTATAGAAGCAATAATGCTTCTTTAGAAAAAACACACCCAAACAAGTCACCAGCTGCTGCTTCTCCATCAGTCATTATGTGCTACTCACTCACAGTATTGTCATTACAAGTCAATCTTAGCAAAAGCAGAACATAAATTAAAAAAAGAAAACAGGGCTTCCAGTTTAAAAATTTTTTGACTGGTAACATGTCACAACCTTCCCTCCCACAGCAAATCCCTAAAAGTTACAGAAAAGGTATAAACTGTAAATACATAGACGAACAAATAAACATAAATATCTGAGCTTAAACAAAACAAAACCACCACCACCACCTCTCAAAGCTGCCAGATCACAGAGAAAACCCCAAGATTAAAAGGGAACCTGCAGCCCATGACTAGGAATGGTAGGGTTCTGCTACAGAAGGTAGAACTCGTAGAAGCCCAAACAGGGAGGGACATGAAGACAACGAACAGGGTTGTTATTTGGAGAATCGTAATGAGAAAAGCCAACAGATAAACTCTGTGCACCACTGCCACCCACCCAGTACATATTTCAGGTAAGAGCAGTGACTACAGGAGTTTGGGTCTGAGGGGCAAGGCAGTGCTCCAGGGGCTCAGAATGCCCAGCAGGAACAGGGAGCACCCTCACTACCCTGCTCCAAGTGTGCTGCCCTTCCTTAACTCTCACTACAGTTCGTGGAGTTCCACAGGGGGAAGCAGTACTATCTTCCCTCCAGACATTTCCTCCAAAGTCTAATATCCATGTACCCGAACATACATCTGAAGAAGCGGAGTTCATAAGGAGTCAGAGTAAACTTCCAAGTTAAGTATAATTAAAATATTCACAGGGGGGAACCTGGGTAGCTCAGTTATTAAGCGTCTGCCTTTGGCTCAGGTCACAATCCCAGGGTCCTGGGATCACGCCCCCCATCAGGCTCCCCGCTCTGCAAGGAAGCTGCTTCTTCCTCCCCCACTATCTCTGCTTGTGTTCCCTCTCTCACTGTTTTGCTCTGTCAAATAAATAAATAAACCTTTAAAATAAAATAACATAAAATATTCAGAGAAAATGTGATAACCATAAAACAAGAACAGACAAGTTTCAGAATAAGAGCAACCATGAAAAAATGGCCTTAGAGATCTTAGAAATAAAAATATAATTGTGTGTGTGTGGGTTAGATACATGGATTTAAAAACAGAATAAAGACAGATAAAGGAGGCAACAGTGAACCAGAACATCAAACCCTCTCAGAATGTAATCCAAAGGGATACACTGCTGGAAAGTATGAGATAAATGTTAAAGTGACATCAGGAATAACTATCTCAAACCAGTAGAAAATGCAAATACTTGTGAAAGTACATTAGAAAAGGGTCCAGAAGGGTGCACAACAAACAAACAATACATAAGGGAAAGATTTGGGGGAATCACCAAAGAGATACTGGCTTTAATTTTTTTTAAGGTTTTTTTTTTTTTAGTAATTTTTATACCCAACGTGGGGCTCAAACTCATAACTCTCAGATCAGAGACACATACTGCTTTGACTGAGCCAGCCAGGGACACCCGTGGCTTTAATTTTAAAAAAGAAAACATATATATACACACACACACACACACATTTAAAATTAGTTTTGAAAAAATGTTTAATGTATAGGGAGTCAAAGCAAATACAGAAATATTTCAAAACACTAAATACTCTTTAAATTGATTTCAACTCCACATTTGCTTGTTAAGTGGTTGTTGCAAGGTTTCTGTTTTTTCAATACAATAATTATATTGATTACTATACTCAAAGTAGCCAATTGGTAAGGTTGGTCGGACAAGAAGATATGCAAAACATGGTTCCCATCTTGGAGAAACTTAAAATCCAGTCCAGATAATGTGGTATGGGCACAAAGATAGACAAATAGATCCTGCGAACAGAGTAAGAAGTCACATATACAAGGACAACTGAGATTTGACAAAGATGAAAAGCCAACTCAACAGAGAAAGGATAGTCATTTTTACCAACTGGTGCTAAAACAAGTGGATATCCATATGCAAAAAAAAAAAAAAAAGAAATTCAAACCACATCTCATACCAAATACAAAAATTAACTCAAAAATAGATCATAGATCTAATTTAAGGCCTAAAACTATGCAATTTCTAGGCGAAAATATTTATGACCTTGGGTTAGGCAAAGATCTCTTAACTATAACACCCTCCCCCCAATTTGACAAATTGGACTTTATTAAAATAAAAACTTCTGCTCTTCAAATGACACCATTAAATAAAAAGGGCAAGCCATAGGTCAAAAGAAAATATTTGTAAATCAAAGATCTGATAAAGGATTTGTGGAATATGTAAGGAACTCTAAAAACCCATTAATTAGAAAACAAAATTCAATTTTTGGAAAAGTGGGAGAGAAAAGATTTGAACAGACAATTCACCAAGAAGACTTATGAAAGGTAAATTCACACATGAAAAGATGCTCAGCCCATCACCAGTCATCAAGGAAATGTAAATCAAAACCACAATGAGGTATTATTGCGTACACAGTTAAGATGGCTAAAATTAAGAACACAGTAACAAGTGTTGATGAGGATGTGGAGTTACTAGAATTCTCATACTGCTGTGGAAAAGTAGAATGGTATAGCCATTTTAGGAAACAGCTTCACGGTTTCTTAGGAAGTTAAACATGTAGGGATGCCGGGGTGGCTCAGTCGGTTAAGTAGCTGCCTTCAGCTCAGATCATGATCCCTGCGTCCTACAATCAAGTCCAAGATCGGGCTCCTTGATTGGCGGGGAGCCTGCTTCTCCCTCTGCCTCTGCCTGCCACTCTGCCTGCCTGTGCTCTCTCTCTCTCTCTCTCTCTCTCTGACAAATAAATAAGTACAATCTTAAAAAAAAAGAAAAGTTAAACATGTATTGTATTCTGCAGCCATATATTTACCTAAAAGAAATGAAAGTTTATGTCCATACAAAGGCTCATAGCAATTTTATTTGTAATAGTTAAGACTGTTAACAACCCAAATGTCCAGGGCGCCTGGGTGGCTAGGTCGTTAAGCATCTGCCTTTGGCTCAGGTCATGATCTCAGGGTCCTGGGATTGAGCCCTGCGTTGGGCTCCTTGCTCCCCAGGAGGCCGGCTTCTTTCTCCCCGAGTTCCCCTGCTTGTATTCCCTCTCTTGCTGTCTCTCTGTCAAATAAATAAATAAAATCTTAAAAAAGAAAGAAAGTTACCCAAATGTCCATCAGCAGGTGAATGGATAAATAAATTACGGTGCATCTCATCAATAAAAATAAACTATTGACACATATAACATGGGTGAATATCAAAATGATTATGCTGAGTGAAAAAAGCCAGCTGAAAAAGACATATACTCTGTGATTCAATTTACATAAAGTTCTAAAAACTGTAGACTCATCTATAGTGACAAGTAGCAGATCAGTGGTTGCCTGGGAAATGGCAAGAGGTAGTGAGAAGGCATCAGAGGGAGCAACCTTGATGGTGTATAAAAAAACTTTTAAGGGTAATGTGTATGTTCTTGGCTACTGTGATGGTTTCACAGGCGTATACATATGTCAAAACTATGCATGCATATGTCAAATAAATGTACTTAATTTTACATTAACTATACCTCAGTACAGCTTTAAAAAAAAAAAGATTTATTTAGTTAGGTAGACAGAGAGCACGCAAGAGGGGGGAGGGGCAGAGGGAAAGGGATAGAAATCCTCAAGCAGACCCCACTGAGTGTGGAGCCTGACACAGGGCTAGATACCAGGACCCTGAACCAAAACCAAGAGTTGGTGGCTTAACTGACTGAGCCATCCAGAAGCCCCCTCAATACAGCACTTTTTTAAAAAATGTATTTACGGGGCACCTGGGTGGCTCAGTGGGTTAAAGCCTCTGCCTTTGGCTCTGGTCCTGGGATCGAGCCCCAGATAGGGCTCTCTGCTCAGCAGAGAGCCTGCTTCCCCTCTCTCTCTGCCTGCCTCTCTGCCTACTTGTGATCTGTCAAATAAATAAATAAAATCTTTTAAAAAATAAATAAAGTAAAAATAAAAATAAAAACAAAAATGAAATGTATTCTCAGGGCACCTGGTGGCTCAGTTGGTTCAACATCTGCATTCTGTTCAGGTCATAATCCCAGGGTTCTGGGATCGAGGCCCACATTGGGCTCCCTGCTCAACGGGGAGTCAGCTTCTCTCTCTCCCTCTGCCTGTCACTCCCCCTGCTTGTGCTCTCTCCCTCTTTCTCTCTGTCAAATAAATAAATAAAATCTTTAGGGGCGCCTGGGTGGCTCAGTGGGTTAAGCCTCTGCCTTCGGCTCAGATCATGATCCCGGGGTGCTGGGATCGAGCCCCGCATCGGGCTCTCTGCTCAGCAGGGAGCCTGTTTCCCTTCCTCTCTCTCTGCCTTCCTCTCTCTCTGTCTGCCTTTCAGCCTACTTGTGATCTCTCTCTCTGTCAAATAAATAAATAAATAAACAAAAACAAATAAAAATAAAATCTTTAAACAAAAAATCTAAAGTAAATAAAAATAAAAAAGAGTACCTGACAAAAAAGATTTGTAAATGTATTCTCAAGGACAAAATGGAAACATCAAAAGCTACAGTTGTTCTATTACTGCCTCACAAACAACTAGTGTTAGATCAATGCCAAGTGTAAGAGAAATGCCTATGAATGGGAAGGAACTCAGTGCATTACAAGGATTATGAGTGCAGACAAAGCAGAGCAGGATTTGGATGGGGTTGCTGGGGGTGGTGGAAGGAGGCTCTCTGAGAAGAGCAGAGCTCCAAGCTTAGGCAAAGGCACCATGCCTTTCACAGAACAGGAAAACAGGCACTCAAACTCATCAACCACATAAAAGGTACCTTCCATATGCCAAGTCCTGTACTGGGCACTCACCACACTTCGCCCCATTCAACTCTTTCAGGAATACATAGTATTATCTCCATTTCACAGGTAAAGAAATTACAGGCTCAGGAAGGTCAACATTCAAAGTGAGGGCTGGCCCGTCCCAAAGTCTATGCCTTCTGTTTCTGCTGTGCAACACTCCATCCAATCAAAGGAAGCAAAAGTCTACTTTAAATGACATATAAGCACAAAAATATTTAAGTGTTTATACATGTTTTTACTTCTTACTACTGGAGATCAGTGTGGATTTTAACTTCCCTTCATTGGGATCTGCAGAAGTGTCGGCGTGGTCTGGCCATACATGCTCGTGCCCCCTCCTCTTCTTGGGAGAGTGGGAGGTGATAGAAGGTCACCGGGTAGAGAAGAGGTAGTGTATGTACTCGTTTACATACACAGACTGGCTGGAAAGTGAGAAGCACGTGCCACTACAAGGTACACACACAGTTGGAAGTGTTTACCTTCTCCCTGCCAAGTTCAAGCATCGGCCACCAACAGTAAAGTGCTGGGCAATGAGGGGCCAGATCGGCGAGGGTACCATCAACTCCGTTGAGACCCCTCAGACCCAGGAAGACGCATTTTACATTTAGCTGGTTTGGACACATGCCAGGTACCTTGCTAGATATTTCTGCAAACTTGGACCCCCTCCTCCTCCCCGCACACCTCCCATACCCCCGGCAATGAGGAGGTACAAGTCTGTTTTGCACCTGAGCAATCTGGGGGAAGGAACATGCCCAAGGTCACAGGGCTAATATGTGGTGAAGTCCTCATGTAGAGTCTTAGCCAACAATTAAGATGGCATTCAACAAAAACTGCAACACAGAAAACACAAGAGACTAGGAAATACCAGAGAACGCCATGTGTAGTAAGAGTCCACACTGCTAGCCAAACTCTTTTAGATTTACTTAGGCATATGTGATCCTGGTTCACAACATAAGTGTATTTGGTACGTGACCCACAGTCAAAAAAACTTTGTTGACCACTGCTATGGACCAGTTTCTTGTATCACAGAGGACTGCTCACAAAAATCCCTCCTTTGGGGCCCCTGACTAGCTCAGTCAGTGGACCATGTGAGTCTTGATCTTGGGATCATGTGTTCGAGCCCCACGGTGGGTGTGGAGATTACTTTACAAAATAAATAAAATAAAGGAAAAATTGATTTGCCATTGCTTTCAAGCATGATAGGCCTCTAGGGTCTGATACAGATCATGTGTATTTAAAAAAAAAATCTCGGGGCGCCTGGGTGGCTCAGTGGGTTATAGTCTCTGCCTTCGGCTCGGGTCATGATCCCAGGGTCCTGGGATCAAGTCCTACATCGGGCTCTCTGCTGCTGCCTGCCTCTCTGCCTACTTGTGATCTCTGTCTGTCAAATAAATAAATTTAAAAATCTTTAAAAAAAAAAATCTCTCCTCTTATCATCTCCCACCTCCCCTTAAGTATCTCTGCTTCTGAAACCCTGTGGGGTTTCCCAGAGGCTCTCACCCACTCTGGGAGTGATAGCAGGGAACACACATCAGGAAATGCAGCACCCAGCTAGCCTCCTGGCCACCTGGCTCTCCCCACTAAACTTTCCCTGTGCATCACCGCTTGCTCAAGAATATCCTGAGAGGGCACCTGGGTGGCTCAGTGGGTTAAAGCCTCTGCCTTCGACTCAGGTCATGATCCCAGGGTCCTGGGATCAAGTCCCACATCGGGCTCTCTGCTCAGTGGGGAGCCTGCTTCCTTGTGATCTGTCAAATAAATAAATAAAATCTTAAAAAAAAAAAAGGTGGGGGGGGTGCCTGTGTGGCTCAGTGGGTTAAGCCTCTGCCTTCGGTTCAGGTCATGATCTCAGAGTCATGGGATCGAGTCCCGCATCAGGCTCTCTGCTCAGCAAGGAGCCTGCTTTCCTCTCTCGGCCTCTCTGCTTACTTGTGATCTATCAAATAAATAAAAATCTTAAAAAAAAAAAAAAAAGAGAGTATCCTGAGAAAAGTGAAAGGAAGAGAATGAAGGATGAGCACTACAAGCTAAGGGCTAACAGTTTTAGATCACAAAGGAACCACAGGATTTGGGCCTGGAGATGGAATCCCAGGGAAGGCCCTTTCAAAGTGTCAGCGGGAGTGGAGGAAGTTGCTGGGAGAGGTGAAACTGACCAGAGGGCCGTTTGTTCGGTTTCATAAAGGTGGCCTGATCCTCTGCCAAGTGTTAGAGGGGGCTGAGACACAGGCTGCAGACACAAAGAAAGATTCATTCCTTAGCGATTAGAGGAGAAAACAGACCAAAAAAACCCTGACAATTACAGTACACTGTTACAGAGGTGTTCACGGGCTCACAGAGAGGACTCCCTGGAGAAAAAGCTGTCTTATAGAAAAGGAGGTGGTAAGAGATGAATGAAGGAAAGGTTGTGCCAGAAAGAGATTCTGGCTTTCCAGGAGTTTAAGGAATGTAGTTTAAAGACAAGAAAAGGCTGCACATTGTCTAGTGACTTCCTTCCCACAGCATTTAGAATAAAATCCAAACACCTTCTTTCTGCAAAGGCCCTAACATGGGCCACCTTCTCATCCTGTGCCCTGTTCATCCTCCCTACTAGTTCCCTATCCTATAACCACTCTGGCCTTCCGGTTCCTCACCCTGGACATCCAACTCCCTCCACCTGAAAGGCCTCCCTTAGCTTTCTTCCCACTCACCCCAGCAGCAATTTTACCTCCTCTCAGCTGAATCAGACCCCATCTCTTAATGACAACCCTGTCTTTTTTTCTTTTTTTTTTTTCCTCTTTTAGGATTTATTTATTTGACAGAGAGGGAACATGAGCAGGGGAAATGGGAGAGGGAGAAGCAGGCTTCCCGCCCACCAGGGAGCCCAATGAGGGATCCCAGAACCCTGGGATCATGACCTGAGCAAAAGGCAGGTGCTTAAAGACTGAGCCACCCAGGCGCCCCAACCTTGTGTCTTAATGGTGGCTCAGTTGGTTAAGCCAACTCTTGATTTTGGCTCAGGTCATGGTCTCAGGGTCATGAGACTGAGCACAACATCTGGGCTCCTCAGTGACTGGGCAATGTGCTTAAGATTCTCTCCCTCATATAAATAAATATATTTTTTTAAGATTTTACTTATTTATTTGACAGAGAGAGAGAGATCACAAGTATGCAGAAAGGCAGACAGAGAGAAAGGGGGAAGCAGGCTCCCCCATGAGCAGAGATCCAGATGTGGGGCTCGATCCCAGGACCCTGAGATCATGACCTGAGCCGAAGGCAGAGGCTTAACCCACTGAGCCACCCAGGCACCCCTCATATAAATAAATCTTAAAGAAAAAAATACTTATCACTATACAAAGCTATCTTTTTACTTTATACATTTGTCTTCTTGTCTGTTTACTTGTTTATTGTCTGTACCACATATACCCAGGCAAATTATAAGGCATGTGGCATGAGTCCAATAAATATCTTTGAATAGCTTTGTTGATAGAGAAGTCTGTTAGCTCCCAGCAAACAAAAACCGCAACAAAGAAAACAGACGAGATTGGGGAAATCCCAGAGTACATCATGTATAATAGGAGTATATACTGCTAGCGATATTCTTCCAAGTTTACTTACACATATGTGGTGCTGGTTCACAATATAAACACATTTTTTATTGTGGACTATGGTCAAAAATATTTTGTCAACCACTACTAGACTCTGCTACTTCATGAATGAGATGCTGGGAAGTCTGGATTTTGCTTTGAAAGCCATGAGGGAATCACTAAGGATTTTAAGGGGAGACTAACATGTTCAGATTTACACTTCAAGAGGTTCACTACAGAAACAGACCCCCCAGAGGAGGGGGGTCAGTGTGGAGATAGTGAAGGGGTCTAGAATAAGTCACTGTGCCATAAAAATTATACTGAGCCAAAGATACTGAAGTCCCTTATTTCCCTAAAGCAGAGCCTCCCAAAAGAACTCAACTGCCATAAATCTTCTTAGAAGTAACTCTGATCTTCTCTTGGGTGAAGACTGAGATTGAGACAGAAGTTAACACCACACCCAAACAGACGTGGTCCCCAAACTCTATCTCCCAGCTGTTCTCCTGTGGGCCCATTTATCTTTCCAAAAAGTCATTTATTTTTCCATAAATTCCCTTTCCCCAACTCCCTTCCAAGAAGTCACTCATTCTCCCAGAACTGACCTCCGTCCCCTCCTTATCCTCTATTAAGATAGTAACAAAGCCAGAAATCTAAGCACCTTTTTTTTTTATTTATTTGAGTAAGTTCTACTCCCAGCAGGAGATCAAGAGTCACATGCTCTTCCAACTGAGCCAGCCAGACACCCCTCTCAACACCTAAATTGCACTTTCTGTGAACTCTCATGCATTAGTACATAATTAAATCTGTTTTTCTCTTGTTAATCCACCTTTTGTCAGTTTAATTTGCAGGCTCTCAATTCAGAACTTAAGAGAATAGAGGGAAAGTTTTTCCTCTCCTCACAGCACTTAGGTTCTTCTAGAACACAAATGAGAAATGAAAGAACTAAGGCACAGACAGTGGAAATGGTCAGAAGGAACAGATCTGTTAAGAAGTTCAAACTGACTCAATAGTATTTAGTGATCCCCTGGACACATATGACAAGGGAGAAAGAAGTCCCAAGTTCCCAAGTTGGCAGAGCAAGCTAACAAGGGCCCATTCACAAAGAGGGTAAAGGGAAAGAGGCTGAACGGGTATTTAAAGTTGGAGTTCTAGGGTGCCTGTCTGCCTGCAGCTCAGGTCAGAAAAGGATCCGGCGCCTGGGGAGAACAGTAACAAGAGGTCACCGGCGGTCTAGAACTGGGAATGAAGGTTGCTGAAGCCATCCGTACCTCAACGGCTGGTTTTTCCCCTAATCTCGTTGCCTGGGGGTGAGGGAATTTGTGAGAGGTTTTAGCCTTGGCCACCAAGAACTGGCTCAAACCAGCCAGCTCCAACCTATTACCACCCAGCAGTTCTCACTCACTAACCACTGCATAGCACAGAGGGTCACCTCTCATCCTCAAGGCGCTAACCTGTATCTTTTCCAGATGTAAAAATAAAAACTGAGGCCTCAATGCTTACCGCAATAAATACTCAATAGATGTTTGTTGGTTGGGATAACTGCATGAAAGTGACTAAGCAGAACTGGAAGCTAAATTAACTGAAGCTTTAAAAAGAAACTTCCTATCTGACACTGGCCCAGATCAGCACTTGAGTATCAAAGAGTATGAGCTTTCTGCCTAGGTAGTTTATCTACTGCGGTGAGGGGCACTGAACATACCTTACCTATCTTGCACTGTATTTGTGAGCTCCCCAATTTTCCAAATACCCTGGCTTTGTAACCAGACTGCTGGAAATCCCAGGAGACTCAACCATCCAAGGAACAGCATTATGAACAGGGGCCATGGAACTGGACCTACAAGCTAATTACTTCATCAGTAACTGGCAGATCTCTGTCAAAAACCAACAGGCCTTATAAATACACAAGGAAGGGAAAGACGCCATCAGTGCCTTGAGTATGTGGCCGCCTGGGGGCCACACCTGGAGGGTCTGTGGGTTGGGAATGTTCACAGCAAAGGAGGAACCAGAGATCAGGAAAATGGAACTCAAGGCCTGACACAGTTCTAACAGGGTTAGCCTCACCTTCTTAAGCTCACGTGGTCTCTCAAGAGAGAAGGAGACATCACAGGACACACAATTCATAAATTCTGAAATACTAAACAACTGAGAACTATTCTAATTAAGGAATGTTTGTCAAGAGCTGACACCTTTGAGTGGGTCCACAATGGGAAAATCAAACAGATTTAATGAAAAATCAGGAAAACACTGTGGCAAAGTGATGGCAAGTGGAATGGTTTAAATAGTACTGGGATAGTAACAAACTGGGGTTCAAGTCCCAGTCTGCCACGTACCAGCTATGTGACCCCATATATGCTCCCTGGCCCATGAGGCCTTACCTATCAGTCTGTGTAGACATGTGCACCCACTCTTTCTTTTTTTACCCTAGCCCAAGCCTAGGTGATGAGAGGGCCTTCTGTGGAATGTAGCTGCTGTGAGAAGCTCACATGGCCTTAAGGGAAAGCTAGAATTTCTTTGCTATTAGTATTCTGTGGGGTCATCCAAGGCTTAAGCTTCTATTTACTTATGCTTTTAGGAAGAGGCCTCTGTTTGTTTCTCTTTGCAACATTATCTGTGAACCTTTACATTTCTGATCAATGTAACTACTTATACATTCAAGACTCAGGATCTCAGGGGTGCCTGGCTGGCTCTGTGGATATGCCACTCTTGATCTCCAGGGTCATGAGTTCAAGTCCCACATTAGGTGTAGAGTCTATTTATTTTAAAAAAAAAAGGGAAAAAAAGACCCTGGAGCTCAGGGACAAATTCCATCCTAGTAAGAATTAAATATATGGGGGCGCCTGGGTGGCTCAGTGGGTTAAGCCTCTGCCTTCAGCTCAGATCATGATCTCAGGGTCTTGGGATCCAGCTCCGCATCAGGCTCTCTGCTCAGTGGGGAGCCTGCTTCTCTCCCTCTCTGCCTGCTTCTCTGCCTACTTGTGATATCCCTATCAAATAAATAAATAAAATTTTTTTAAAAAAGAATTATATATATGAATAATGTCATTAATAAGAGAATATGCAAAAATCATAGATTCATTGCCCATCTGATCAACTACTTAGTAAGAAGAATTAAATATAAACCGAACATATATTTTCAAAGGCATGAAAGTTTTTGAAGGTGGCTTTTATTTATATGTGAAGACCAAATCTTTCTCTATGAAATTCTTTCACATCACAGTGGTAGGTCACTAAAGAAAAATCCCATATATGAATATTTCCTTAATATATATATATTCAGTAAGCTTTCTAATGTGTTCTAACTTACTAATGCTCCTGCAAGGGGAAAACATTCCTGTGAACTTCTTTTTTTTTTTTTTTTTTTTTTTATGCTTTGAGAATGATCCAGGTTGGTTATCTGTGGTCCTCCATCCTATGCCCTGAGAAACTGAGCTGGAGTCTTCCCCAAAGGTCCTCCAGAGGAAAAAGTTGACTGCATCCTGCATGACTTAGGCCAGGAGTGAAAAGCCCATTTGTCTTGAGTGTCACAGCAAACCAGGGAAAGCCACCATTACAAGACATACTGAAAGCTTTCACAGAAGAGGAAGAAAGAAAAGGTTAAAAAAAAAAATAGAAAGGAAGGATGAATAAAGGAAGCAAAGAAAGTGAGAAAAATGAGCAGGAAAGATTGATGCGGTATGAAGTGAAATTGTGTCACCAACAAGAGCTATGAGGTCAGGGGACGGATTGAAGCAGAGGGTAATCAGAGAGACACGCAGTCAGCTGGGGACTGAAAAAGATGGTCTTTTAAACTGAGAACTACACCCCTTATCCGGAACTCTAGAACTTAGTTTCTGCTTCCTTTTTCCCCATCAGACTACCCTATGTCTGTTCTGATACGAAAATGGGAGCGATGTCTGATAGAAGTAGAAAATCAAGATTCCGTAATACCCTGAATCACTGAAACATGTTTACAAAACATCCAATATAAAAATACGCTTTCAGGGAGCTTGGGTGGTACAGTTGGTTGAGCATCCAATCCCTTGTTTCAGCTTAGGCTGTTATCTCAGAGTCATGATCAAGCCCTGTGTCTGGCTCCATGCAGAGGCAGCTTAAGACACTCTCTCCTGGGGCGCCTGGGTGGCTCAGTGGGTTAAAGCCTCTGCCTTCCACTCAGGTCTATGATTTCAGGGTCCTGGGATCGAGCCCCGTATCAGGCTCTCTGCTCGGTGGGGAGCCTGCTTCCTCCTCCCTCTCTGCCTGCCTCTCTGCCTACTTGTGATCTCTCTCTCTCTCTCTCTCTCTCTCTCTGTCAAATAAATAAATAAATAAATCTTTAAAAAAAAAAAAAAAAAGACTCTCTCTCCTTCTCCCTCTGCCCCTCCCCCCTCACTCACACACACCTGTGCCATATGTATTTAAAAAAACACTGTGCCTAAGGTGTGACTTTGGTCACATCGTCTTTTTACTGTTCTATATTTAATCTATTTCAACTCTTCTGTATCTCTGTATTTCCAGAGCCACAGGGAAACCCAAGAGATTAGGCATAGTCAGGGCTGTCGCCAAGCCAACCCTTTTTGGACAAGGCAGAATTACAAGGAAATGGATTTACATATCCATGAACTTGACCTTCTCCTAAACCTTTCTCAGGTCTAACTCGTATTGTGGCTGCAGAAAAGTCCTAGCACTTCAGAGCCACAGTGTCACTATCTAAAGAACAATTACCTATCCCCACTTACTCCCAAGGAACAAAGAGAGGATGAATTCACTAACAATTTTTAAATTACTTTAAGGAAGGAAAAAAAGCTGACACTCATGATTAATAGCTGCACACCAGTGGTTTCACTGCTTTCGTACCCATCAGGGAACTATCACCTGCTGACCGTTGATTTTTCGTTTCTCCAGTAACCACCTGCACTGTCACTTCCTCAGACCCTAAGTGAGTTCACAGGCTGCAGTGGAAACAAGACCACACCTTGGCTGGACTGTGGATGAGCAGCTGTCTTAGCCAAGTTTCCCCTAAAAACTGAGAGGGACTTTGGGAAAAAACAATTTCACTTTTTGATCAAATATCTTTTATTTTTTTAATTAAAAGATTTTATTTGAGTGAGAGAGACAGAGCGTGTGCACAAGTGGGGTGGGGGCAGAGGGAGCAGCAGACTCCCCACCAAGCAGGGAGCCCACAGGACTCTATCCCAGGACCCAGAGAACATGACCTGCGCCAAAGGCAAACACTTAACCGACTGAGCCACCCAGGGGCCCTATATGATCTTTATTTATTTGACAAAGAGAGAGAGAGAGATCACAAGTAGGCAGAGGCAGGCAGGCAGAGAGGCGGGGAGACAGGCTCCCTGCTGAGCCGGGAACCCAATATGGGACTTGATCCCAGGACCCTGAGATCACCACGTGAGCCAAAGGCAGAAGCTTAACCCACTGAGCCACCCAGGGCCCCCACCCCCACCCCGCATATGATCTTTTAATTGCTTTCTTTTTTCTTTTTTTTAAGATTTTATTTATTTATTTGAGAGAGAATGAGTGAGAGAGAACATGAGAGAGGAGAAGGTCGAAGGGAGAAGCAGACTCTCCAAGGAGCTGGGAGCCCAATGCAGGACTCGATCCTGGAAGTCCGGGATCATGACAGCCCAATGCAGGACTTGATCCTGGAAGTCTGGGATCATGACCTGAGCCGAAGGCAGTCGCTCAACCAACTGAGCCACCCAGGCGCCCCTTTTAATTGCTTTCTTGTTACTGCAATTTTTAAAAAGACTTTATTTATTTATTTGACAGACAGAGATCACAAGTAGGCAGAGAGGCAGGCAGAGAGGGAGGGGGGGAGGCAGAGAGTCCGATGTGGGACTGGATCCCAGGACCCTGAGATCATGACCTGGGCTGAAGGCAGAGGCTTTAACCCACTGAGTCACCCAAGCGCCCCTTGTTTCTGCAATTTTTAAAGCACAGTCATTTACTAAAGATTTAAATCCCATGTGTCTAAAAACAATCATTGTATTTGCTGCAATTGTTTCTAATGGCTTATTTATTGCCTCCACTCTCTGGAGTTTTAACTGGAGTGAGGAGATTGAGGGGGAGACCTCACCTTGTCTCTGATTAACTACCTTCCAAGGGGGGTTGAGGACAAATATGTCCTTAACAGAACCAACCTGCCAAAGAGCACTCCAGCTTTTTTTTTTTTTTTTAAGATTTTATTTATTTATTTGACAGAGAGAGATCACAAGTACGCAGAGGCAGGCAGAGAGAGAGAGGAGGAAGCAGGCTCCCTGCCGAGCAGAGAGCCCGATGCGGGACTCGATCCCAGGACCCTGAGATCATGACCTGAGCCGAAGGCAGCGGCTTAACCCACTGAGCCACCCAGGCGCCCAGCACTCCAGCTTTTATTCATGAACAGCTGGAGTGCAAGCCAGAGAAGTGCAATTTAAGTTTCACCTTAGCTGCAGTAAGTTTTCAAATTTTGCACACCGTGGTAAAATTTACAAGGTCTTCAGTTTAAAAATAAGATCTGAAGTTCCTTCTAAGACTAAGGGAAATGAAATTCACACTATCCATTTTGAATCTACCTTCTTTTGCACAGTTCCTGATAAACCCCTTTGCAACTTACCAGGTGATACTAGTCAGTCCTGCATCCCACCTGCTGGGGTAGATCTCTGAACAACGGAAAAAGCCCCAGGTCTCCACTAAGCAAAGGCATTAAATCAAGTCCATGAGGAAGGTAGAGGGGGAAGAGTGTTCATCAAAGAAATGCTTTGTTCAGGGCACCTGGGTGGCTCAGTTTGTGTCTGCCTTCAGCTCAGGTCAAGATCCTAGATTTCCTGCTCAGTGGGGAGGCTCCTCCTCCCACTGACCCTCCCCCCACTTTGTGTTTTCTCTCAAATAAATCAATAAAATCTTTAAAAATAAAAAAATGATAACTTTCTTTTTTAAAAAAAGAAATGCTTTGTTCACAGTTCAAAATGTAGCGTATCCACCTTTCCTCAGAGTAAGAGTCCCTTTCCCTCCACATTCCTTTTCTTTCATTTGAGAGTAGGTAAATGTAAATTTTACCAAAATAAACACAGGATTCCAATGCAACGTGTGCCCAGGGCCTATCAGAAACTGAGATGACCCTCTGGTGACACCTGAGGTCCCAGGATTTAAAGTCACAAGTCCTGGCCTCCACCCTCAACCCAACTCCCCAGGATCCTATCAGTTGTCAGGACATTGTCAGGGACAGTTGTTGCTAGAGCTGCTGACTGAGGAAACTATCTGCCACTCTAGAAAGTGAATGCTCTGGTAAGAGATTCTGCATTCAGGCCTAAACCCCAAAATCAAAGCCAAGGATACGTGGAAAGAACAGGAACTTGAGGTAACAGAGGAAGTCTTGAGAACAGACCACCTATATACAGAAGGCGGAGAGCTTCAGTAAAGTCTGCAGGAACAAATAATCATCTGTCGCTCCTCTTACCACATAAATATACTCAACGCTTTTACAGCCAGATTCCAGGTTGATCCCAAGAACTCACGATGGATGATTTTATTACTGAAGTAATGAAAAGCATCCCTTACAGAGGAGTTTGCCTTTAGGTTAGGAGCAGTGGGGAGCATTCAAGACTGGGCTCTGGGGAAGCCCTTTGTTCAGGAAATCCCACCCCTCAGGCAAAGCTTTACTTCCATTTCAATTTCAAGTCCTCAAATCAAATTCTGAAAGTGTCCCCCCTTAAAGAACTGCAGAATAAGTAAGCAGGTCCTTTGCACTCCAAGGAATGTCTCAGGCCCTCAGAACCATCCCAATTACAGGGCTTTTCTTCCCAGATATAGTCACTTTTCTTTTTTTAAAAGAGTATCATACATGCGCCCTATTGTGTGTCTACCATTTCAAATATCTTCCAAATACATCCCCATTCTGAATCTCTAGAGTCTTCTAAGAATCTAGAAGGAACTAACGAAAGCAATTTGAATAATAACAAAGCGACTGAACAATTTAATTACCAAAGGTAGCCCTAGAGACTCCAACAAAAGGGTTGAAAGCCTTTATCTACAAAACCGTGGCCACGTGCTCAACTGTGGGACCAATTATGCGAAGTGCAGAAGAAAGTAGCACACAGGTGCACACGCCAATTTAAGCAAATGGGGAATCAGCCTAAGTCCTCTTCGGAGAAAGGATGCTATGAAAAAATGTGACTTAGAAAGCTTCTTTCTCATCTATCAGGCTCGAGGTTTAGTTAACTTTCTTCCCTTTAAAACACACACACCCCTTTCTTCCCTTTCTGATTAACTGAAAGTACCACCTACCCCACACAACATAATGGCAATTTCCTCTGGAGAAAGTCTTTGAATGGGAATTTAAAGTTCAACTGAATTTTCAATGAAAGTTCTTCCAAATCAACAGTCACAAAGGTAGTTTTATCCCCTCCCCCGCAATTTCTTCTAAGTGAAATTTTTAGAAGTTAGTGCCTTCTCTAGGAAGCCTACAGCTTCATCTAGATGTTCTGTTTAACAGCCTTATTCTATTGACGTTTTCAAGTGACCTTACAATAGAGGACTTTTTTCCCCTTGCTTTGGAGACAGACAAAAAGGGATGAATCTTTCCGGAATCCTAAAAGACTCTCAACTTCCTTAGGCCTTAAGAATTAAAGGCAGGACCTCCCCACAGGCTGAGCAATTGCTAAACCCCTCTTCTTAAACAGGAAACAGAGTTTGCTTCTGAGTGGCAATGTATTCCCCCGCCCCGCGCTCACTCCAGGGCAGGCACCGCCATGCCCAGGCGGTGACACTGAGAGAGATAAGGTGTCCTAACAACTGTATTTGTCTGGACTCCGGGAAACCCGCGGCCACTCGGTGACTCCCCCGTCACTGGCGCGCATCCCCCCCGCGGCTGTACGGGGGCCCCCGACGCCGCAGACCTGAGCAGCCCAAAGACCCCTCCCGCGGCAACACGGGGTAAGACTGACACCCGCAGCTGCCGAAGACCCTGCCAATCACGCTGCCGCCGGCTGCCTTTTTTAGCCACGACATCTGACCAGGCTTCAACAGCAGCATTCAGGGAGAGGTCCCACGGCGCGTCGGGCGGTCCCCTCCCATTCCTAACCCCCCAGACCCTTGGAGAGCTCCGGGTGAGGGGTGGGGAAGGTACCAGCCCTGGAAAGGGCCAGAGAGCGTACGTTCCTCCTGCCCTTAAGCTTCCTCTCTGCTCTCTCCACGGATCCGGGTCCCCCCTCCGCCGCCTGCTCCCGGGATCCCCCATTTTGCAGCCCGTGGTCGCTCCTCGGACGCCCCTCCCCACCCCCACCTCTCAACTCCGCTCTCCTGGATCCCCTCCAAGTCGGTGGCCCGCGCGCCTGGTCGGGCGGGGGGCAGGAAGACACACAGGGAAGGGATGGGGTGCAGCCTGAGGACGCGCGGGGCGTGGGGCCGGGCGGGGGACCCCGCGCTCACCTCCCTCCTCCGCCCCGCTGTCCGGGTCGGCGTCCGAGGAGTCGGGCCCGTCCCCGTAGTCCGCTAGCCCCACCAGTTCATCCTCCTCGTCGTCGTCCTCGTCCTCCGGCTGCGGCTTCCCCAGCACCTGGCTCATCGCTCCCACGGCCGGCCGTCCCGGGAGCGGCGGGGGTCCCTGGTGGGGGCCAAACCTCCTTCCCTGCCGCTCGCAGCCTATTTCTGAATTGGGGTTTTGTCTGGAGGTTCGCGGGAGCCCGCGGAGGCAGGGCCGCGCGCCCCCCGCGGCGGTCAGCGTCCAGGTCTGGGTCTCGCGGTTCCCACCGCTCCCGGAGCCCCCTTCCCCGCCCCGCCCGCCTGCCGGCGGAGGAGTCAGCCGGAGCGCGGCAGTTCCTCCCCGAGGAGGGAGAGAGAGACTGCGTGACCCAAGTCACCTGACACACACTGTCACACACACACACACACACACACACACACACACTCACGGGCGCGCGCGCGCGCTTTCCCGGGCTCCAGCACCGCTCGGCGGGGCGCTGGCCCGAGGCCGCGCACACACACTGCGGGAGGGGGAGCAAGGGGGGCGCTAGGCTGCGCCGAGCCCTCCACCTAACCAGAAGCTCACAGTGGCACACGCCCGGTACCGCGGGCTCTGGGACGCTGCGCAGTCACCCACCGCGGCTGCGCGCCAGGGGCCCCCACGCGCGCCTCCTGCACGTGGTACCCGCACAGGCCGGCGAGCTGGGGGCCTGCACAACCTGAGAACGTATCCCCCACCCACCTCCAACACACACACGCTACCTTGGAGGCCTTCTCTGGCTTTCAGTCCTGGAGAGGGTTCCAGTCCCAAGTGGGCTGCCTTTCCCCCCTCCCCACCACTGCTGCGCCCGGGCCCCCACCCAGAGCCTTGTGCCGAGGACACCGCATGGGTACTGAAGCTCCCCGAGAAGAAAACTCAGAGAAATTTACTGCAGAGGCTCAGTCTCCATAGCAATTGCCTTTCAGTGTGCGTTTATGGTTCAAAGTGCTTCTCACCAAGAATATTAAAGAATCAGGCCTATCCAGATGTAAAATGTTTCTTAAAAAACCTAACATGCTTCATGGCTGCCTAGGCTGCTCTGCAGCCTTTTGAAAAAGGTCGCAGGTGTACAACATACTCACAGGCTATTCATGACCACCTACTCCTGTCTCATTGTTTCAGAGGCTGTAATCCCCCATTTCAAAATAAAATGTTTCAAGGCTTGGGGGTGGGGGGAGCAACTCTCACATAGGAAAAGCAACAATGTGTGGGTGAAACTAAAACCTGCATTTCTCCACAAGCTCTTTACCGCCGGACATACTATACGCACCCTTTCTGATCTGCAAAAACCACGTTAATGAACTTCCTTATGTCAAACACAATAAGAAATAAACCAGCTGGCCAGCATGGTGATCCAGATTCTACAGGTGCCAACAGGGCAGCAGGTGGTGTGGGGGAGGAGGCAAAGAGCTGAGACTGGAGGCTCTTGGGGCCCAAGGGTGCTGACTCTGTCTGAAACATTTATTGAGCACCTACTATATGACAGGGGCTGCACTAAATATGGGATTGCTGGGGGGGGGGCCGGAGCGGAGAGTGTTCACCTATACTCAAAATAGTATTCCTGCCCTGAGGACCTTTCAGCCTAGCAAACCATGACTCATGTCCTGGAATTTGTAGTAGTTGTGGTGTTGAAGGTGGATGTAGACACCTAGGAGGTGGCTGCTTCTAATTGGAAAGGTCTTCAGATTTTCCCAGGGGAGGAAGCTTAACTTGACATGACTGCATCAGTCAAGGTCCTTTCCAGGAGGAAAACAGATGGCATGGGCAAAGATTTTAACTTACAGAAAGCTTTAAGTTAAAGAGCAATTTACAGGGGCGCCTGGTTGCTCGGTGGGTGACCTTCGGCTCAGGTCATGATCCCAGGGTGCTGGGATTGAGCCCCACATCAGGCTGTCTGCTCTGCAGGGAGCCTGCTTCCTCCTTTCTCTCTCTGCCTACTTGTGATCAACATCTGTCAAATAGGTAAATAAAATCTTTAAAAAAAAAAAAAAGAACAATTTACAGGGGCATGGGCAGGGTTCAGGGAATCAAAGTAGGGATTAGCAATGGGAAGATACTATCACCTCTAAAGTTGTAGGACTAAAGAAAGGGAGCTTGAGTACTGGGCAGGGGGCACCAAACAAGAGCTGTAACTGATGAGGAAACAGTCACTTTCAGAAGCACCTCACTGTCAAGGAGACAGCAGTAGAAAGAGATACCCTGACCTGTCTCTCGCCAACCACCCTCCATTCTCCTGGAAGTGCCTCCCAATGGCCAAAACCCAGCTGGAAACCAGAGGGCAAGCGAGTCTAGAACCTAGTCCAGAACACTGAGATCCGGTGGGGCAGATAGCAGGTCCCAGGCTGGGGCTGGGGCTGGAGGGCGGGGGGGCACACGGCATAGCAAACACAAGAAGGCTCTACTTGCCCTTATCAGGGGAAGTTACACTAGGGATAATTTTCCTAGAGCCTTTCATTCATTTTTTTAAAGGAAGTTCCCAGGGGGAAGGAAGAAGTCCTCTCCCAGATTGGATTTAGACTTCCAACTATCCCAGAACAAACCCACCATCTTGGAAAGGACACTGAACTGGCTTGATTCAAACTCCAGAGGACTGCTCACGAGGTCCTAGAAGCCGGTTTAAAGTCGGGCTAGCCAGTCAGGGCATTCCTGGGCTAGTTGCTGGGCATGTCTGTCCCAGGGACCCAAGGGTTCAAGATAGGACAATTCCTAAGCCAAAAACCCCACTGTGCCTGAGACCCTGAAAGGATTTGATAATCTCTGCCATACCCCAAAAGACAACTTTTAAAGGGGACATCAGCAGTAAATTGGAGCACGCTCTAAAATATTTGAGAATTGGGCCATTCTTGAGAAAAAAAAGGAACAAATCCATTAAAAAATCAATAAAAGCCAAATCCTTGATTATGTCTATCCCAAGGTAGATGAGAGTCATAGATAGATTTAAAAGATTCTAATTCATTGTCATTTACAAATGTACAGTATTTTTTTTTAAGATTTTAGTTATTTACTTGAGAGAGAAATCACAAGTAGGCAGTGAGGCAGATGGGGGGGCGGGGAGTGGGGGGGGGTAGAAGCAGGTTCCCCACTGAGCAGGCAGCCAGATGCTGGGCTTGATCCCAGAACCCTGAGACCCTGACCTGGGCTGAAGGCAAAGGCTTAACCCACTTGAGCCACCCAGGTGCCCCCCAAAATGTACGGTATTGATAAAGTTTGAACAAACAGAACAAGAAAAAATTGTATTGCTTTTCTTTTGCTGTTAATCCAATTCTGTCAGCTTTCAAATAAAGGATATATTGAAAAAAATTGAAAGAATTTTTTTTAAATTTAAAAAGTCATGTATATAGATTCTTTCAGTTTTTAAATAAAAATGGAAAGACTCTGGGGTGCCTCTGGCTCAGTTGGTGAAGCTTGTGACTCTTGATCTCAGGGTCCTGAGTAAGTTCAACCCCCTGTTTAGCACAGAACCTACTTTCTTTTTTTTTTTTTTTTTTTTAGATTTTTATTTATGTATTTGACAGAGGGAGACACAGTGAGAGAGGGAACACAAGCAGCGGGAGTGGGAGAGGGAGAAGCAGGCTTCCCGCTGAGCAAGGAGCTGGATGCGGGGCTCCATCCCAGGACTCTGGGATCAGGACCCGAGCCAAAGGCAGACGCTTAATGACTAAGGCACCCAGGTGCCCCAACATAGAGCCTACTTTTAAAAAATAAAAATAAATAATAATAATTTTAAAAAGGAATATGAGGGGTGCCTGGGTGCCTCAACTGATGGAACAGCTAGTTCTTGATTTTGGCTTCAGTCATGATCTCAGGGTCCTGGATAGAGATCTGCATCAGGCTTCACTCTCAGCAGGGAGCTACTTGAAGGTTCTCTACCTCTCCATCTGCCCCTCCCCCTGCTCACATGTGCAAGCGCGCGCTCTCTCTCTCTCAAAGAAATAAATCTTTAGGAAGGAAGGGAAGGAGGAAGGAAGAATGGATATGCCTCTGAGCAACCCATGGTTTTTGTTGTTGGATGTAACCTCTGGGGATTGCCATATACATGATAGGTGCTTAATAAATGTCTATGGAATGAGTGAAAGGAAAAAAAAGGATGGTACAGGCCAGGTCTCCACACAGACTCGGCATATTTTTGAGAGAAACTTCAGGAAGTCAAGTTTCCTACTCACTCTAAACCCTAGGAAATGCTACGATGAAGTAAGTATGAATTGTGAGCTAGTAGAGTATAATCAAGAATGAGCTAACAGGGCGCCTGGGTGGCTCAGTGGTTTAAGCCGCTGCCTTTGGCTCAGGTCATGGTCTCAGGGTCCTGGGATCGAGCCCTGCATCGGGCTCTCTGCTCAGCAGGGAGCCTGCTTCCTCCTCTCTCTCTCTCTGCCTGCCTCTCTGCCTACTTGTGATCTCTCTCTGTCAAATAAATAAAATAAAATATTTTAAAAAAAAAAAGAATGAGCTAACATATGAGAAATGATCACTTTTAGGCCTTCCTCCCTTCAGGACTGCCTAAAGATTTGAAGGAATTACAATATAATGCCTATTAATGTTTCTTTAATTTTTTTTAAAGATTTTGTTTATTTGACAGAGAGAAAGATCACAAGTAGGCAGAGAGGCAGACAGAGAAAGAGGGAGAAGCAGGGCCCCTGCTGAGCAGAGAGCCGGATGTGAGGCTCTATCCCAGGACCCTGAGATCATGACCTGAGCCGAAGACAGTGGCTTAACCCACCGAACCACCCAGGCATCCCGCTTCTTTAATTTTTATTAGCCCTTCCTTCTAAAAACAAAACAAAACAAAACAAAAAAAAACCTCTCTTTTTCACATTTAAAAAAATGTTATTGGGGGCACCTGGGTGTCTCAGTCGGTTAAACATCTGCCTTTGGCTCAGGTCATTGATCCCAGGATCCTGGGATCAAGCCCCATATCGTGCTCCCTGCTCAGAGAGGATTCTGTTTCTTCCTCTTCCGCTTTCCCTCTTTTACTCTCTGTTAAATGGATTTAAAAAAATCTTTAAGAATAATTTAAAATTTTTATTGACTTTATTTTTATTTGAGTATAGTTGACAAAAACTCTTAATTCTGAGAGGTATTTTGTAGCATCAAGAAAGATGAGCTTTGTCTATTGCCTACTAAAATTTAACCAAATAACATTTAGTGAGATTTTCCATAAATAAGGCACTGTTCCAAAATAATGCGAACTTCAAAATAATCTCATTAAGTAAGTAATATGATTGTCCTTACTTTACAAGTGGGAACGCTGAGATTAAACCATTTGCCCAAGATACCACATGCAGTGGACCTGCAGTGGACCGTGGTACTATTTTGGAAGTCAGTTAGACATTAGATCTTGTTCCTATTTAGTGGCTACAGGAAATTATATTATAGCCTTAGACTGAAAAGGGGGGCAGAAACTGAAGAACTGGCTCTCAGTCTCCTAGATAAAGGATCAAAACACACATGTACACTAAAAAATGGGTCTATTGCCCCAAGCCATTTAATTTACAAGATTCGGAGCGCCTGGGTGGCTCAGTCATTAAGCGGCTGCCTTTGGCTCAGATCATGATCCCAGGGTCTTGAGATCAAGCCCCGAATTGGGCTCCCTGCTCAGCAGGACCCCTGCTTCTCCCTCTCCCTCCGCTTCTCCCCCTGCTTCTGTTCCCTCTCTCGTTGTCTCTCTCTCTCTGTCAAATAAATAAATAAAATCTTAAAATAAATAAAATAAAATTTGAATTTTAAAGTCTTGAAGTTTGTGCCCTTACTCTAATGAATTATTTTGCCGTCTGCAATTAGAAGTCTTGTGACAAGGAACATGAGAGCTATTTAAAAGAGACCTGTACAATTTAGGCAGAATAATTGCAGTCCTGAAGAGGGCAAGTAATTAAATACAGCCTGCATCCTGCATTTTAGGATATTTTAAGGCATCTGATGGCTTTATGCCTGGTTCCTAGGATTCACATGTTGAGAGCCTTTTAGGCTTTCTTTTAAAATATGTATTTAAAGCCATTAATTCTCTCTTGTAGCAAATAGAAAAAAGAACCTTCTATAGATTCTCCCTCAAGGGGCACCTGGGTGGCTCAGTGGGTTAAAACCTCTGCCTTTGGCTCGGGTCATGATCCCAAGGTCCTTGGATGGAGCCCCACATTGGGCTCTCTGCTCAGCGGGGAGCCTGCTTCCTTCTTTCTCTCTGCCTGCCTCTCTGCCTACTTATGATCTTTGTCTGTCAAATAAATAAATAAAATTAAAAAAAAAAAATCTCCCTCAACTCCTGCTAATCCAGGGAAGCCAACCGAATTTTTCAAGAAGACAGTTTACAGTCTCCGGGTCTCCTAAGATGGTCATTGACCTGATCCAATCATTAAAAAATCATTAAATCATTTTCACTGAGGCAGCCCACCATTAAAGAGACTTTATCAAAATAATGTTTTGAGGGGCCTCTGGCTGGATCAGTTAGTAGAGCATGAGACTCTTGATCTTGGGGTTGTGAGTTCAAGCCCCACACTGGATGTAGAGATAACTTTACAAATAACAATGTCTCAATCTTTTAAAAAACATGTATAAGGTAAAAGAGGCAAATGGCATAAGAGAATATCCAGTGAAATGTTAGTTTCTTTCTGGCTTCCCTCCTTAGAAGGAAACACTCTCCTTTTATTTATTTATTTATTTATTTTTAAAGACTTTATTTATTTATTTGACAGAGAGAGATCACAAGTAGATGGAGAGGCAGGCAGAGAGAGAGAGATAGAGGGAAGCAGGCTCCCTGCTGAGCAGAGAGCCCGATGCGGGACTCGATCCCAGGACCCTGAGATCATGACCCGAGCCGAAGGCAGCGGCTCAACCCACTGAGCCACCCAGGCGCCCCAACACTCTCCTTTTAAATGTGTAAACATAAGACAAACCATAAGTAACTCTTAATCTCACGAAACAAACTATGGGTTGCTGGGGGGAGGGGGGTTGGGAGAAGGGGGGTAGGGTTATGGACATTGGGGAGAGTATGTGCTTTTGGGTAAATTGGAAGGGGAGGTGAACCATGAGAGACTATGGACTCTGAAAAACAATCTGAGGGGTTTGAAGTGGCGGGGGGGTGGGGTGGGAGGTTGGGGTGCCAGGTGGTGGGTATTACAGAGGGCACGGCTTGCATGGAGCACTGGGTGTGGTGAAAAAATAATGAATACTGTTTTTCTGAAAATAAATAAATTGGAAAAAAATGTGTAAACATATTTGTAGCCATTATAGAGACTTATATTTGATAACATCATCTCTTCAACAATCAACAAATATGTTTTTTTAATTTTTTTTAATGATCATGAAGGCAATTAAATTTTCAGGCTGTGCTTTGGGGGAGATAAACAGAGGGAGGTGAAAGAGTACATGAGGGGGCGCCTGGGTGGCTCAGTCGTTAAGCATCTGCCTTTGGCTCAAGTCATAATCCCAGGGTCCTGGGATGGAGCCCTGCATCAGGCTCCCTGCTCAGCGGGGAGCCTGCTTCTTCCTCTCCTACACCCCCTGCTTGTGTTCCTTCTCTCGTTGTGTCCTTCTCTGTCAAATAAATAAATAAAAATCTTAAAAAAAAAAAAAAAGAGAGAGAGAGAGAGAAAGAGTACACAAGGGTGAGAGAAGGAGTCTGATTTTGATGGGGTGGTCAGAGAAGACCTGTCCTAAAAAGAGATATTTAGGGCACTATCTGCCTTAGTTGGTAAAGCATGTGACTCTTAATCTCAGGGTTATGCCCACATTGGGCATAGAGCTTACTTAAAAAAAAAAATTTAGGGGCACCTGGCTGGTCAGTCGGAAGAGCATGTGACTCCTGATCTTGGGGTTGTAGGTTTGATCCCCATGTTGGCTATAGAAATTACTTTAAAAATTTTTTCAAATAAATAATTAAAAATATGACATTTCATTTTTATTTTAAAGATTTTATTTATTTATTTGTCAGAGAGAGCACAAGCAAGGGGAGCAGCAGGCAGAGGGAGAAGCAGGCTCCCTGCTCTGCAGGGATGCCCAATGCAGGACTCAGTCCCAGGACCCTGGGATCATGACCTCAGCTGAAGGCAGACATTTAACCGACTGAGCCTCCCAGGTGTCCTAAAAGATGACATTTCAGTTGACCATGAGGAGATAGCAGATTTAAAGCTGGGATGGAGAGCGTTCCCCTGGAAGGGTTCTCAGTAGTTGGAAAAAACAAGGAAAAAGGAAAGGGCATTGGAGGAACAAAATGTCAATGTGATGAGACAGGAGGACAGTGGCAGGCGTGAGGGACAGGTGGTCTTTTCAGGATAAAGAGTTTCGGGATTTTACTCTAAATGCCTTTGGAAGCATTAAGGACTCTTAAGAGGGGATGTGAGATGTGTGGTTACTTTTCTAAAAGCCCTTGCTGGTAGATTATTTCCAAAGATGGCCACAACCATCCACACCATCCCACACACCCTTTTGCAAATGAGACTTTGCCTCTCCTCCCCGCTATTTTCCCTCTTTTTGAATGTGGGCAGACCTTGTGACTTGCTTTTAACCAATAGAATGTGGTAGAAATAACAGTGACACTGCAGCTTCTGAGATTGGACCATAAAAGGCTTTGCTACCTCCTCTTTCACTTTTTGGAGCCCAGAGCCACCATGAAAAGAACTTTGGGCTAGCGTGCTTGAGAAGCCTCATGGACAGGGAAGCCATGAAGGATGCTATAGCACAGGAGTAGAGAGGCCCCAGTTTTCCAGCCATCCCACCTGAGGGACCAGACGTGGGAGTGACCATCTTGGATTCTCTACCCTGCATTGCAGCCACATAAACAAGTCTAACACCACATGGAACACAGACTTGCTATTCCAGGTGAATCCTGCTCAACCAACCCATAGAATCATGAGTAAATAAGATGGCTGCCGTTGTTGTTGTTTTTAGTAGGCTCAACACCCAAGGTGGAACTTGAACTCACAACCCCTAGATCAAGATTCACATACTATACTGACTGAGCCAGCGAGGCACACCTAAAATAGTTGTTTTTTAAAGACATTAGGATTTGGGGGTACCTGGGTGGCTCAGTTGGTTGGGCAACTCCCTTCAGCTCAGGTCTAGATCCTGGAGTCCCAGGATCAAGTCCCACATCGGGCTCCCTGCTCAGCAGGGAGTCTGCTTCTCCCTCTGACCCTAACCCCCTCATGTTCTTTCTCTCTCATTCTCTCTCTCTCAAATAAATAAATAAAATCTTCCAAGAAAAAAAAAAAAAGACCTTAGGATTTGGGATGGATTGTTATACAGCAGTAGATAGCTGATGCCTATATTCTGTCTGATGTGGGGGAAGTGGATTGCAGATTTAAGGGTGGAAGAAGAAATAACAGTGAAAAGTAAGAGGACTGGGTAGATTTTACAAGTTCAGATTATAGATTTTATAAATTTCAGCGATAGCATAGATAAGATTTGTAGGTAGCTTCTTCAACATGGGTGGTCAGGGAAGGAACTCCTCCCACGCATTTTGTTTGAGCAACTAGATGCATGGTAATGCCATTTATTAAAATAAGACCCAGATAGGAACAGGAATGGGGAGGCAGCAAGATGTGGATCAAGTTACTTGATTTTTAATATTCTAGTTATTAAATATTGCCCCAGGACAACTTCCTTTAATCCTGTAATTTTGGCGATTTCTTAGATATCCATCATGTTGTCTTTGGAATACATAATGAATTTTTCCAACTTAGAGCCATGAACAAACTGAAGACAGCATTTATAATTATCCAAGTAAAGTCCCAGACTAGTAAGATGGAATTGCTACATGTAGACTTCTACTAAAAAAAAAAAAAAAAATCAAGGGGCGCCTGGGTGGCTCAGTGGGTTAAAGCCTCTGCCTTCAGCTCAGGTTATGATCCCAGGGTCCTGGGATCGAGCCCCGGATAGGGCTCTCTGCTTAGTGATGAGCCTGCTTCGCTTCCTCTCTCTGCCTGCCTCTCTGCCTACTTGTGATCTCTGCCTGTCAAATAAATAAATAAAATCTTAAAAAAAAAATCTACTAGAGAAGCACTTGGCTGGCTTAGTCTATACAGCATCCAATTCTTTTTTTTTTTTTTTAAGATTTTATTTATTTATTTGAAAGAGAGAGAGACAGCAAGAGAGGGAACACAAGCAGAGGGAGTGGGAGAGGGAGAAGCAGGCTTCCTGCCAAGCCGGGAGCCTAATGCTGGGCCTGGATCCCAGGACCCTAGGGTCATGACCTGAGCCAAAGAGAATCGCCACCCAGGTGCCTGTATAGCATACAATTCTCAATCTCAGTCATGAGTTCAAGCCCCACTTCTGGGGTAGAGTTTACTAAATAAATAAATATCTACTAGAATGAGATCTAGGAACTGTCACTTATACATTTACTCAGTGTTACTTTAAAAAGTGGCAGACATTGTCAGTCAGCTACTTACCAGCCATTCCCAACACCACTTCCCTGTTCTCCTGTGCCTACTTCCCAAGCTTGATGGGAAAAGTCAGATACTCAAACTCCAAGACTCCTTAATATTTGGTCAGTAAAAAGTAAGGAGGGAATCTTGCTGGGAAACCTCTAGGAAAGAGTTTGCTCTCTGGTAAGAGAAGCCAATGAATCAGAAGAGCCCCTTGACACTATCCTTTCCTGCTTTGAACACAGCTGTGTAAGAACATGGTACTTGGAGATAGGGAAACCATCTTACAACAATGAGGTACGAAGCCTAAGACAAAAACCCTGTCATAGAAATATCAGAATAGAAAGAGAGAAAGAGCCTGGATGACTTTGTTGAAGTACTGTACTCAGACCTGGAAAGGCTTATCCCCAAACTTATTTCATGAGGCAATTTTTTTTTTTTTAAGTAGGCTCCACATCCAGGTTGGAGTCTAACACAGGGCTCAAACTCATAACCCTGAGATCAAGGCCTGAGTGAAGTCATCAGTCAGAAACATAACCAACTGAGCCACCCAGGAACCCCTAGAAGTCTATTCTTGAAACCACTGCTCCCCCACACTGTCCAGCCATGGTGCAAATAGAAAATGATATTATTCGTATAGCACATTGACCTAAATGGACAGGTTACTTGCAGCCAGAGGTGACTGACCAGAGACTTTGGTCCCCTCAGGTCCTGCCCAGCTGTCCCAAAAGGCTAAAGGAATCAATAACTTAGCCACATCTATAATCCATTTATTTGCACATAAGTGGTAGCAGCAAACCAGTTGGGAAGTTCTGCTTATATCACTGAAGGTGGGTGAGGATATGTACCGGCTTGGTGGGTAGAGGGTGCAACTTTTGATCTTGGGATAGTGAGTTCAAACCCCACCCTGGGGGTGTCTGGGTGGCTCAGGGTTAAAGCCTCTGCCTTCGGCTCGGGTCATGATCCCAGGACCTGGGATCGAGCCCCACATCAGGCTCTCTGCTCAGCAGGTAGCCTGCTTGCTCCTCTCTCTCTCTGCCTACCTCCCTGCCTACTTGCACCAGACTGCTCACCCAGAGAAGTATATTTGTGAGAGCCAATGGAGAGGGGTCTGAGTTGCTGGAATCTGTTTCTTATGAATTCATGACATAATGAGTATAAAAAATAAACCCTCTAGAATGTGAAAGAAAAGATAGGCAATATCACTAGTCATTAAATAAATGTTAATTATTGGGACAAAGATGAGATACTACTACCTATGAAAATGGCTGAAACAGGGGCACCTGGATGGCTCAGCCATTTGAGCATCCAAATCGGTTTTGGCTCAGGTCACGATCTGAGGGTCCTGAGGTCAAGACCTGTGTCGGGCTCCACACCCAATAGGGAGTCTGCTTGAGATTCTCTCTGCTCCTCTTCCTGACTCTCTCTCTCTCTCTCTCTCAAATAAATAAATAAATCTTTTTTTTAAAATGGCTAAAGTAAAAAAAATAATAATAACAGCAAATGCTGGCAAGGATGTGGAAAAACTGAATCTCTTGTACATTGGTGGTGGGCATGTAAGATGACATAGCCACTCCATAGAACAGTTGGTTTGATCTCATGAGTTGTGTGATTGAGGCCCTCCTCAGGCTCCATTCTCAGTGGAGTCTACTTGAGATTCTCTCCCTCTTCTCCCTTCCTCTAAAATAAATAAATATTTTTTAAAAAATTAAACTTGCAGTTACTGTACAACCCATCAATCGCTGTTATGGGCACTTATCTCCAAGAAATGAAAACATGTTTATATTAAAAACCTGTACGTGATTGTTCATGGCAGCTTTAATACTAGCCAAAGCCTCTATACAACCCAGATGCCTTTATTTTTTTTTTTAAAGATTTTATTTATTTATTTAACAGAGAGAGAAATCACAAGTAGACAGAGAAGCAGGCAGAGAGAGAGGGAGAAGCAGACTCCCTGCTGAGCAGAGAGTCAGATGTGGGGCTCAGTCCCAGGACCCTGAAACCACGACCTGAGCCAAAGGCAGAGGCTTAACCCACTGAGCCACCCAGGCGCCCCAATCCAGATGCTTTTCAACAGATAAATGGTTAAACAGACTGGGGTATAACCATACCATGGAATACTACTGAGCAATAAAAAAAAAAAAAAGAATTATTGAAACATGCCAACAACTTCGATGAATCTCTAAGGCCTTTACACTGAGTGAAAAAGACGGTCTCAAAAGGTCACATTCTGTATGATGTCATTCATATAACATTTTTTTTCCAATTTATTTATTTTCAGAAAAACAGTATTCATTATTTTTTCACCACACCCAGTGCTCCATGCAAGCTGTGCCCTCTATAATACCCACCACCTGGTACCCCAACTTCCCACCCCCCCGCTCATATAACATTTTTGAAGGACAAAATTGTAAAGATGGAAAACAGACTAGTGGCTGCCAGGGGTTAGGCTCGGATTGAAAAAGGGGAAGGTGTGGAGCACAAGTACTCTTTGTGGTGATGGAATAGTTCTTTATCTTGATTGTGATAGTGGTTAAATGAAGCTACACATGTGATAAAATTGCACACACACACTGGGGCACCTGGGTGGCTCAGTCGGTTAAGTGTCTGCCTTTGGCTCAGGTCATGACCCTAGGGTCCTGGGATTGAGCCCCACGTCGGCTCCCCACTCCATAGGTGGCCTGCTTCTCCTTTCCCTTCTGCCTGCCACTCCTCCTGCTTGTGCTCTCTTTTTCTCCCTCTGTCAAGCAAATACATAAATTTGTATAAATTTATACATAAATAAATAAATTTTTAAACAACAAAAACAACTGTACACACATTATACCACTGTAAATTTCCTGGTTTTGATGTGCCATTGCTTCTCGGCCTTTTGGCTAAGATCAAGTGTGATGTTGTGCCATAGTATGGAAAATGTAACCATTGGGAGAAAGGGTGAAGGATACACTGTACCTCTTTATACTATTTTTGTAAATTTTTATGAATCTATAATTATCTCAAAATAAAAATTTTTTAAAGATATAAAGATTAGACAGGTACCTGGGTGGCTCAGTGGGTTAAAGCTTCTGCCTTTGGCTCAGGTCATGATCTCAGGGTCCTGGGATCGAGCCCTGCATCTGGCTCTCTACACAGCAGGGAGCCTGCTTCCTCCTCTCTCTCTGCCTGCCTCTCTACTTACTTGTGATCTCTGTCTGTCAAATAAATTAAATAAAATCTCAAAAAAAAAAAGATATAAAGATTAGAAATAAAATATCCTTACTTGTAGGTACATAGAAAACTGAAGAACCTACAAGTTCTCAAGTTAATAACAGAACTTAGCCATGTTTTTGGATGTAAATTCAATTAACAAAGATATTCGCATTTTTCTTGATAAGAAAAGGTAGAAAATGTGCTTTTAGAGGTAGAGATATCACTTGCAATGGTAAAAAAAATTAATAAATCTCAGATAATGAAAAGTTTGTTTAAAAAAGGTTTTATTTATTTGAGAGAGAGAGAGGGAGAATACAGAGGGAGAGGGAAAGGGAGAAGCAGACTCCCCGCTGAGTGGAGAGCTGGACACAGGACTGGATTCCAGGACCCTGAGATTGTGACCTGAGCCTAAGGCAGTTGCTTAACCAACTGAGCCACTCAGGCACCCCAGAAAATGAAAAGTTTTAAAAATGTTTTAAGTCACTAAAATTCTAAGTGAACGGACAGACATGTCAAAAGTGTTCATAGATAGGAAGACTCAACAGTGTAAAGATGTTAATTCTCTCCAAATTGCAACAGCAGCAAACAATTTGTTTCTTGCTCCCATTATGTGAGGGCTGCAGACCACGTGTTTTCTCCTACTGAGATCCCAGCTAAAGAGGCAGCCACTCTTTGGGTATTCTCATAGCACAGGGCAAAAGCTCAAGGTGAGAAAAGCAGGGGCAGAGAAGCACTAAAGTACACAACATTTTTAAAGCTTCTGCTCCAACCTGGTGTTGGTCAAGGCAAGTCACACAAGCTCCAAACCAGTGCGGCAGAGGAGTCTACACCACTACAGGAAAGCATGGCAAAGTAGGATGAGAATAAACAATTGTGAATAAACAATGCCACCCACCACATAGACTCTCTGGGATTTCAAATCAAGATCACAAAAATTTCATGGAAGGCGCCTGGCTGATCACAACTCTTGATCACCAGGTTGGGAGTTTGAGCCCCATATTTGGCAAAGAGTTACCTTTAAAAAACTTTTTTAATTAAAAAAACTAATTACAAAATTTTCATAGATCCAGACAAGCAAATCCTAAAATGTCTGTGGAAGACAAAAGAGCTTAGAACAATTGAGATTTCTTTTTCTTTTTTTTTTCTTTTTTCTTTTTTTTTAAGATTTTATTTATTTATTTGACAGAGAGAGAATGAGAACAGGAACACAAGCTGGGGGAGTGGGAGAGGGAGAAGCAGGCTTTCTGGTGAGCAGGGAGGCCAACATGGGGCTCGATCCCAGGACCCTGGGATCATGACCTGAGCGGAAGGCAGATGCTTAACGACTGAGCCACCCAGGTTCCCCAGAATACTTGAGATTTCTTATGAAGAAGAAGTAGATCAGGTAGGATGTCTATGATCAGAAATCAAGATTTAGGGGCGCCTGGGTGGCTCAGTGGGTTAAAGCCTCTGCCTTCAGCTCAGGTCATGATCTCAGGGCCCTGGGATCGAGCCCGCATTGGGCTCTCTGCTCAGCAGGGAGCCTGCTTCCCCTTCTCTTTGCCTGCCTCTCTGCCTACTTGTGATCTCTCTCTGTTGAATACATAAATAAAATCTTTTTTAAAAAAAAGAAATCAAGATTTAATGAAAAACTAACAGTTTTCAGGGGCGCCTGGGTGGCTCAGTGGGTTAAAGCCTCTGTCTTCAGCTCGGGTCATGATCCCAGAGTCCTGGGATCGAGCCCCGCATCGGGCTCTCTGCTCAGCGGGGAGCCTGTTTCCTCCTCTCTCTCTGACTGCTTCTCTGCCTACTTGTGATCTCTGTCAAAGAAATAAATAAAATCTTAAAAAAAAAAAAAAAAACTACCAGTTTTCAGGCGGTATGGTACTAGCACAGGAGGAGGCAAATGGAGAAAAAAGAGGAATAGGCAAAGAGAACAAAATAGAGAACCCAAAACAGATTCAAGCATACATGAAAATTCATTATAAGATAGCTTAGGCATTGTAAATGAGAGGAAAAATGAATTTCAGATGGAATATGTACTTAAATGTGAAAAGCAAAACTTTAAAACTTTCTAAAAAGATTTTATTATTTATTTATTTTTATTTTTAAAAAGATTTTACTTATTTATTTGATAGAGAGACAGCAAGAGAGGAAACATAAGCAGGGGGAAAGGGAGAAGGAGAAGAAGGTTCCCCACTCAGGAGGGAGGCCGATGCGGGGCTTAATCCAAGGAGCCTGGGATTATGACAGCCGAAGGCAGATGCGCCGACGAGAAGCCACCCAGGTGCCCCAAGATTTTATTTTTTAAAGTACTCTCAACACCCAACGTGGAGCTTGAACTCACAATCCCGAGATGAAGAGTGACTTGCTCTACTGACTGAGCCAATCAGGTGCCCCAAAACTTTAAAACTTTTGGAAGAAAATACAGAAGAATATTTGTATACCTCAGGGTCAGGAAGGATTTCTCAAAATACATGAAGCAGGGGCGCTGGAGTTGCTCAGATGGTTAAGGTCTGCTTCCATTGTGATCTTCAGATCCTGAGATGGAGCCCCACGGCAGGCTTTCTGCTCAGTGAAGAGTCTGCTTCTCCCTCTCCCTCTGCCTCTCCTCTGCTTGTGCTCTCTCTGTCTCTCTTTCTCAAAGAGATAAATAAAACCTTAAAAAATACATGAAGTAGAGCAAAACGCAAGACCAATTAACAAAAAAGAGAACAAGAAAATTTATTAAATATTAAAGATATTCAATTGTACTGCTAATTGGAGAAATACCAATCACAACTATAATAAGAAATAGTTTCACACACACACAATCCAAAGATGTAGAGGAAGGGGAACTTTAACACATTGTTGATAGGGATGAAAATTGATACAACTGGTTTAGAAAACAATTTGGTGGGGCACCTGGGTGACTCAGTCAGTAAACTGGCTGGCTCTTGATTTTGGCTTCTGTCATGATCTCAGGGTCATGACATGGAACCGGGGGTCAATGCTGAGTGTGGAGCCTGCTTGGGATCCTCTTTCTCCTACTCTCTCTGCTCCTCCCCTGCTCACACACTCTCTTGCTCTCAAATAAATAAATCTTAAAAGAAAGAAAGAAAGAAAGAAAACACTCTGGCATTACCTAGGATTGACTACTGACTACTGACTACCTAGTAGTAGTCAGACTACTGACTACCTAGTAATGACTACTGACTACCTAGTAAATTTGAACACTTACATTCCTTAAGACCCAACAATTTCACTTTTAGATAATCATCCTGAAAACTCTTACACATATGCATCGGGAGAAATATTTGAGTGTTCATAGCAACAGTGTTTGCAACAGCAAAAACTGGAGCCAACCCCATGTCCAAAAGTAGACTGGACAAATAAATTGCGGTATCTTCTTACAATGAAACACTATATAGCAGAGAAATTGAATAGCTGAATCTCAGAAACAGAATGCTGAGTGAGAAAAGCAAAATGCATAGGAAGAGTGCAGAATGATTCCTTTTTTTTTTTTTTTTTTTGAGATTCATTTATTTATTTTAGTGAGAGAGAGAGAGTGCCTGCTGCATACTCAAACAGGGGTAAGGATGGGGGGGGGGAGGACAGAAGGAAAAAATCTCCAGCAGACTCCCTGCTGAGTGTAGAGCCCTTCACGGGGCTCAATCTCACAATCCTAAAATCATGACCTGAGCTGAAATCAAGAGTTGGCCACTTAACTGACTGAGCCATCTAGGCTCTCCCAGATTGCTTCCATTTACAAAAAGCCCAAAACTAGGCAAAACTGTACAATGTTGTGTTTAGGGATACATTTATTTGTGATAAGAGAATTATTAATACACACAGGGAACTTTTTTTTTTTTTGGGGGTCAAATGATCCTTGATTGAAATATTCCCTTTGAAATGTTTCCCCTGTAGTTTCTAACCAGATGGGCATTTCATTGCACCACTATTGATGTCCTCTACGATGTCATGAGGGTGGCAGCCATCAACATTGCAGCCAACAGACCAGGCAGTCTCTAGGATCTCTTTAATGATTCTAGAGAGTTCTCTGGCTAAGGATCAATGCTGCATATGCTGGGGAATGTTGACAGTCTCATCAGATTTGGTATTTCCACTGTGCTTAATGTTTTTCTGCTTCTTTCTGTCTCTTGGAAGTTCCTTGAAGGCTCTGATAATTGGGGCAGAGGCAGAAGGTGCTACTTCAATCTGGGCCGGTGTGTTCTGAATAGTCAGTTTCACTGTAATCCTCAGATCCTTTCAATTACTGGTGCCAGACTCTTTTGGAGACTGACCCAAGGGTTCAATCTCAGGGGCCAGGTCAGACATGGCACCGACTTCTCCACCAGTGTACCTTAGGTATACAACCTTGGTCTTGTTGGGTGGTGGCATAGTGGGCACAGCTGCTGTCAGAGGAACCTGTATTTGGTGGCATAGTGGGCAGGTGGCATAGTGGGCACAGCTGCTGTCAGAGGAACCTGTATTTGGGATGACTGAAGTGAGTTGCACCTTCACCTGCTCCAAGCTGAAAACTGAAAAAGATAATACAGAATTTAGTATGGTGGTTTCCTCTAGAGGAAAAGGTGGATATGATCATGGAGAGGCCCATGGAAGTTTCCCTGGGTAGAAGCCTTAGCAAGGGTAGTTTCAGGGAGTGGCGGGGTTAGAAGCCAGAATGGTGGGCTGAAGGATAAACTGAATCTAATGGCGCGAATGACAGCTAGTGCAGTCAACTCATGAAAGAAATGTTGCTGGACGTCAGAGCAGATTAGATTCTCAGAAAGCAGGGAAAATGATCACTGGCAGAACAGACTTCTTTCTCATGAGACAGAAAGAGGGTGTGGTGAGGTGGATCTGTGAGGCTGGCTTTGCTTGAGCTGAATAGAGGTACAAGAATGGAACTGTAGGCTGGGAGCCTTCCTCATATAGAGGGAGGTTCAGAGTCTCTTTTCATTAGTTTTCCAAAGACTGCGTGCCCTCTTGGAGACGAGCAAACAAGATCTCCAAGCAGCTCAGCCACTGTCTGCTTTGGCTCTCACGAGGCCCCTCTGCCAGGAATTCCGCTAGTCAAAGCCTGGGAACAATTGCGGACGGGTTGGCTTCCAGGAGCATTCACATGTTTTATGCTCCAGCTTTCTGTTCCTTTCAGCAGAATTAATGCATGATTGCTGCGACTGCCCACAAATGTAACTTAAAACTCCATCTCATTTCGACTTTATGGTGATGTTATAAAAGCTTCCCAGAGGAAGGGAACACTCTTTATCTCTGTAAGTTTATTCAAAGGAACGGCTAAGAAAACTCTTTAATCTGGACACATATAAGAAAGAAATAATCAGGTTGAAAAGTCATGCATATGTATCTTGACTTTGGGGGTTCACCTGTAATTCACTGGTGACTTGCCTGGAGAGAAATCCAGAGCTACCAAGGGGCAGGGAAAGGAAATGTGTTCTAACAGCTCCAGATGAGGAGTGACAGGGATGGGAACAATCCTGAAGAGGGTCAAAGCACACGCAGGAGAGGTTTCACACCCTGCCAAGAAAAATTGCTGCCATGGCAATGGGATAGGGAAGTTCTGAGATTGTAGAGGAAAATCCAGCACTCACCCTCTCCTGACATGAGTTTGGATCTCTCCACCTGATGCTCCCTGAAAGTGCGGGGGGAGACAAATACATTAAGAAAAAGAAGATCATCTGGGGTGCCTGGGTGGCTCAGTGGGTTAAAGCCTCTGCCTGCGGCTCAGGTCATGATCCCAGGGTCCTGGGATCGAGCCCCACATCGGGCTCTCTGCTCTGCGGGGAGCCTGCTTCCTCCTCTCTCTCTCTGCCTGCTTGTGATCTCTGTCTGTCAAATATATTAAAAAAAAAAAAAAAAAGAAAAAGAAGATCATCACGTTTCTTTACCTATGAAAACCAGGCCCATTTCAAAGCAGATCAGAAAAATCGGGTGCAAAATAAGCTTGTTCCAAACCTCGGTAAGACTGAGACACCTTTCTAGGGTTCCGTGTCCTTCTCCTTCTGTGTTGGGGTGGCAGTTTCCAGTCATGCTTCTTCGGAAGGTTCCATTCATTCACACATTCACTTTATTAAGGCTCACTATCTTCAGGGAACTCTTCTAGGTGCTGAAGAAGTAACTGAGAAAAACAGACAACACCGGACCAAGTTAATGGTGTGTATGGTGGGATTTGAATACAGGAGTCAGGAGTGCTCAGTGCATCTGTCTGTATCATCTGGGATAGTTCTGAGAGCTATTTACAAACCAGCTCTTTGGAACAGGGGCTTCCTTACCTTCTCCAGCTCTAATGAGTCTGCTTCATTCATCACTGTTGAGCTCCCACGGAGCCATACCAGTCAAGCGAGCGAAGAATATACTGAAATATCCATTTGGCCACAGGCTGAGGGATGGTTTTCTCCCAATTCCCCACTCCCCCTCCAATGAGCCTCCTGGCCAACTGTGCGCGGAAAAGCTCACCACACCGCAGCCCCCTTCCCGCCCACTCTTCAGAAGGAGGTGCTACTTCTGGCGGACCAGGGAGGGACAGCAGCCCCAGCTGGGAGCGGCCTGCAACCCAGGGAGAGTCCACCGGCCTTCCACCTCCCACAGGTCCCCGCAGTGTCGGGCGCTGGCCGCTGCGGGGCGCTGCGGCCCCACTTTAGGAGCCGCGGGTGGGGCGGGGCCAGGGCCGGGAGAGCTGCGGGCGCGGCGAGCTCCGCCACAGGTAACCTGCGGGAGCCGGGGGCGCAGCCCGGCGAGCGGGCGGCGAGAGGCGCGGCGCTGGACGGCGCCGAGGCCCAGGGGCCGCCGGAGCCTGCGGGAACCCGTCTCCGTCGTCTCCCCTCGCCCCCCTACCCTGTCGCCGGTAGCGGTCCCTGCGGCGCGGACATCCGGCGCGCGAGAGAAAGGTACGGTGCGACCTCGCTGGGTTCCTTCGAGACCCCTCGACATCTGGGGGCCAACGTCCCCGACTCCCGGGGGACCTCCCGGTGTCGGAGGTGGGGGCGCTGCTCCCTCGGCGCCCCCAGGTCGCAGCCTGCTTGAGGGAGGACACCCAGAGGGAGCGCATTGCCCCCTCCCCTGCGGCCTCCGGAAAGCCGGGACCGGAGTGGGGGTGTCTTCCTGGGGCACCTCTCCGATCGCTTTGCTTCACTTGCCTCCCTGGAGTGTAGAACTTTGGGTCGGGGTGGAGAACTTTGTCGTCTTGGCTCGTCCCCCTCCTCTTTCTCCCGTGAGCTCAGAGTTTGAAGAAAGTGGTGGTAGGGGGGCGGGGGTCGCCGGGTATTTCTCCCGGAGGCGGTGGCTGGGGGGTCTGCGGGAGTAAAGGAGGGTCCCCGGTGGTCGCCTTGCGCTCTCCGCCGCCCCCGGGCCTGCGGGTCGGCCTCAGAGGGACCGGGTTCGGCTCGGACGCGCCAGCAGCCTGCCCCCCACCTCCTTACCCCTTTGAGGACTGCCAGGAGGCGCAGACCCGGCGGGGTGGGGGGGCTGGACTCCCGTCCCGGAGAGGTCCGCCCCGGCTGGAATTAAGCTCTCGGAAGAGTTAGCTAGAGGCATCTCCCAGGGTCGGGGCAGAGGAATCGAGGCACGTTGGTTTGAGGGCAGACACCAGTTTACCGACTCTTGGGGATTTAAGTGCGGTGCTAACGCTAGATTTGGGGAGGGGGGGGAGTGTGGAGCAGTATTTGTGACAGGAGAGGGGCTTGAATTTCCTAAAGCTGGTCCGGAATGTTTTCCCGGCGGCACACGGAGATGGCTCAATGGTGGAGATCTGCTTTGGGCTTCTGAGATTGTGTCTCGATTCCACCACTTGTTAGGTGTGTGACTTTGGAAACTCCATTTCTTTTTTACCCCCTTCCTTCCTTCCTTCCTTCTGCTCGTCAAATGAATCAGTAGGAGCGGAGAAGGAAGGAAGAAATCTGTAATTGGCTGCGATCAATTAATTGTAAACACCACTGCACTTGGACCAGCCTGGAAAACCCATTTCATTGAACTTCGTTTTTAAAACTGTAAACTGGGTGTATTATACATAATTGGGTAGTATTGTGGAGATTAAATGAAATGTTGTAAGTTAAACGCTTGGCATGGTGCTCTTGAATGTTAGGCGTTCTTTTTGTGAACCTGTTGGATGAGGATATTCATTCGTGTTTAGGTCATGTCTGTTAGGCCAATGTCAGTGGAAAGAACTTGGCAATGAAGACAAGCACACCTGGGTCCACAGTAGTACACAAGTGCACTGATTGTCTCTGAGGAGGTGTTTCCCACCCCTTGAAGAGCAATAGCAACCTGTTGTTCTTGCATGTAGGAGGTGCAACCGTACATGTTTAACTTCCTTCTGCCATCCCTAGCAGGTGCTTAGCATATGGCAAATGAATTTTTTTTTTTTTAAATTAGGGACATGAATTAAAATTGGAAGAGTTTTCTACCCTTTTGGTCATAAGTGAGGAAGGGAGAGTTGGAGAGGATGAAGAAGAGTAAGACACCATAAAACAACTAGCTGCACATTGTTGGAAGGTAGGAACCAAGGGGGATAAAAAAATGCTCATTTAATGGGGCCTCTGGCTGGCTCAGTCAGTGGAGCATGTGACTCTTGATCTCAGGGTTGTGAGTTCAAGCCCATATTGGGTGTAGAGTTTACTTAAAAAATACACATATAAATATATATAAATGTATATGTATTTATATATATATATATTGGAGTACTTGGCTGGCTTAGTTGGAAGAACATGCAACTCTTGATCTCAGGGTTGTGCATTGGAACCCTACACTGGGTAGAGACTACTTAAATAAAAACATATATATAGATATATATCTATATATATGTATATGTTTATATAAAGAGAAAAATATAATATTAAGAGAACTTTTAATTTGTTAACTCCATGTTTTTCGGTGATTGTACCAAAAATTAACCTAATTTCCCATTTAAACCTGTCACCCTCTCCAGAGCCCTCTGTCTAAGCATTTACTCCCAAGTAGAGGCTGATGGCTAGTGATTCAACTCAGCTTAGAGACAATGCATTCTTTTAACTCTGGTGGCCCTACCACATAGAAATTATGGTGTCCCTATCCCTACAGTGAAATATACCTACACAAAGTATCAAACTACACTTCCGGTGTAAAGAATAAGAATAGAACCCATGCACCTAAGTACTCATCACCCAGCTGAAGAACTAGAGCATCTCTAGCACCTTGGAGTCCCCCAGTATCTCTCCCCACGACATTCCAGGCCTCCTTCTACCTGGAAGGAAGCGCTGGTTAGATTTGTGTTAATTTTTTTCCCTTGCTTTTCACACATCACGTGCTACATAAAAAGCTCTGTGAAAGGGAAGTTTCCAAACAAGCGTTTTCACAATAACCTGGAGCATTCTTATTGAACTTAAAAGCAGGATCTTGAGAGTGGGATGCAAACCACAAAAAAAGCTGACTGTTTCTGGGGAGTCCTGAGGAGGTAGTAGTCTATCTTTCAAGGTTTTCCCCAGGTTTCCTTGGCACAGGCTCTGCGGGTGTGTTCTGTCTGTACAGGGGAGGCTCAGTCTCTTCCAACATAGCTTGGAGGCTATAATTTTTAAAAAGCTTTGCTTGAGTCCCTAAGAATGAGAAAAACAGTAATTTGTGTGCATATGTTTGAGAAGTTTTTTTAAAAATACAAATTATCCAGGGGAACATTGTGTGGGATTTGAAGGGTTAAACCGACAGAGAGCAGCCTTTAAAAATGGTTTTAACCCAAATTCTTCTTTTCCTGGTTATTACGTTTGCGTTTTGGACTTTGTGACTTTTGCAGGGTCACACAGCTCTCCTTGGAGAATCTTGCAAAACTTTGTCACTTCTTGATTAAGGCAAAAGATTCCTAAACTTGGTTCGTGGCTCCCTTAGTATCTTAGTAATTTTTTCACAGTGCCTGTAGTTTTAAGTAGTTTGTCCTAGTTGGGTTCAAACAACCTATTAAGTATTAATGTCCTAACAACATAGAAGCTATTTAAAAAAAAAAAAATTGGGGCACCTGAGTGACTCAGTCGTTGGGCGTCTGCCTTTGGCTCAGGTCATGATCCCAGGGTCCTGGGATCCAGCCCTGTGTTGATCGCCGGGGAGCATACTTTCCTTCTCCCACACCCCCTGCCTGTGTTCCTGCTCCTGCTAGCTCTCTCTCTGTCAAATAAGTAAATGAAATTAAAAAAAAAAAATACACATAAGCTGGGAGAAAAAATACTGTCCTATCATTCTTAAATAACCCCAGTCACAAGCAGTGTGTGTGTGCCTGTACTGATTCCTAAATCTTGGGAATAGATCGGGTAGCACTGCTCTCATTTCCTGTTCCACATTGACTTCCCAGTAGTACTTGCTTTCGATCACGGCACCCACTGAAAACCCAGGTTTTGCAAAGATGTGGACGATGTCATCCATAGGAGCATAAAGTGACCTGACATTGCAACTGAATTCTGGTTGGTAGGTTCAGCATTTTCCAACATGCTGAATACACGGTTTCCCTCAAAACTTTGAAGTATCCTGAAGTGCCCATGTGGATTTGCTGCAGTATCCAGAGTGCCTTGGTGCTCAGTTTGCGCATTGTTGTTTGGTTTAAGGTAAAACCTTCTTCTGGGGAGAGAGCAGTTATTAAAGAAGGGGTCAGTCTGCCTGAAGTAGCCCCAGGTTAAGCTACTGTGTGGAGTCGCTAAATCTTGGTTTTTCCTCCACATAAGACGGGATGGGTCATTAAGAGGATTAAACTAAAGAGTGTACACAAAATCATCTCTAAAGGGCCTGGAATATAACGGTCTCAAGAAATGATACTCTAGGGCGCCTGGGTGGCTCAGTGGGTTAAGCCGCTGCCTTCGGCTCAGGTCATGATCTCAGGGTCCTGGGATCGAGTCCCGCATCGGGCTCTCTGCTCAGCAGGGAGCCTGCTTCCTCCTCCTCTCTCTCTCTCTGCCTGCCTCTCTGCCTACTTGTGATCTTTCTCTGTCAAATAAATAAATAAAATCTTTTAAAAAATAAATAAATAAATAAAAAAGAAAAAAAAGAAATGATACTCTTTTATGATTGTTAAATAGTACTAAATAGTCCCGTAATAGGTAAATATATCATAGTTCCTATTTAAGAATAGCCAGTGGCGGGGGTGGGGAGAGGGAAAGCCAGTCAGTGCTTAAAATCTCAATCCTAGCAAATAAATTATGAAGTAGTTGGTTCACTATATAAAATGCCCTATCATTTTTTTTTTTTTTTTTTTTTTCAAACAGCAAATTCTGGTGTGCTGTCGTGGTACATTTTGACTTTCAGACCCACGTTTGGAACGTTCATTTTCATTTGCCAACATGTGCCCAGGTTTGAGAAGAAAGTCGTAACTGATTGGAGGGAGAAGGCCTGAACTTGGATCAGTAGATTTCTGATTTCAGGAGGGAAGTACTTTGCCTTAGGTCTTGGGAAGTTTGGACCTGGGTTTGTAGGGCTCAGGGCAGGCTGCTCCCAAATGGCATAAAGATTGTTTCCAGTTAAGAGTAATAGAGGAGCACCTGGGTGATTCAGTGGGTTAAGCCTCTGCCTTCGGCTCAGGTCATGATCTCAGGATCCTGGGATCGAGCCCTGCATCGGGCTCTCTGCTCAGTGGGGAACCTGCTTCCTACTCTCTCTCTGTCTGCTTCTCTGCCTACTTGTGATTTCTATCTGTCAAATAAATAAATAAAATCTTAAAAAAAAGAAAAAAGAGTAATAGAAACCCAGCAGATGCAGTAAAGGTGCTCAGCTTCCCCATAATTGCCTAAATTTACAACTGAAAAGGTCAGACTGCAACAGGAGGAGAAGTATTAACAGAGGTCCCCTTTAGGAACTCATCTGCATAATGGAACATCTTGTTTTGCCAAACATCTCCTTTTATCTTCTGGCTCATGAATTTTCTTCCCTTTGGCCCCTACCTTTTTCCTTAGCTCCTCTAAGCTTCAGATTGCCTTGTTTGAGTCCCTAAGTCTTTGGAATCTCTTGTCTGTGTGGATTCCCCCTAAATATGCCTATTACATTTTATTTTCTCCTGTTAACCTGTCTCTTGTCAGTTTGATTCTAAGTCCAGCTAGAAGGAACACAGGGCAGAGGAAGTTCTTCTTTCCTGGCCCGTTATAAACCTGGAGATATTTCGAGTAGGGTTTAATTTTTACATGTGCTTACAGCATAGAGAGGCAGATAATCTTTCCAGATGAAAAAGTTTTATTAAATTTATTAGCATCCCATGCCCATTCCTGTCCATTAGTAAGTGGTACTTACTAATCCTCCAAGGAAAGGCTGCCTTGAATAAAGATGTCCCACATGGCTGTCTTGGTGTCCTTCAGGAAAGAGACCTTTACTCCCGTGTCCTGTTCATTTTTCAGACCCTAAGCCTAAGTTAGAAGCTGGTGGTAGTTTGACAATCTGTGAGAATACAGTCCATAGTGATATTTATAGTGTATAAATATATAGTATACCAATAGTGATATTTGTAGTGCAGTTTTTTTATTTTTATGGTTGCTTGTTTCTGTCATTTATCATTGAGCAACCTGTACAGAACCGTAGGTGATGATGCTTCCAAGTTGACATAAATACTACTGGATACAATTTTTATTTGTTTTGATTCCTTTTTTTTTTTTAAAGTCAGCTCCATGCCCAATGTGGAGCTTGAACTCAGGACCCTGAGGTCAAGAGTTGCGTGCTCTGCCAACTGAGCCAGCCAGGCGCCCCTAGTTCCTAAGGTTGAGGGCTTTTAATTTCTTTGTAAAATTTGGGGGATGTATGTGAATGGGAGAAACCTATTTTGATTCTTCTTAACTAATTGTTCTCTCTCTCTCTCTCTTTTTTCCATTTGATGCCTGATGTGGGAAACAAAGGCAAAAGAAAAAAATTTAATTTTCTTCCTACTTCCATCCCATTGACAATTCCTTAAAACTAGGAGAGTGACCTCCCACTGGGAGCTCAGCTACCTGGATGCTCACATTTTGCTGAGGGCAAAAGGCCATCTTAGCGCCACCCCCTCAGGATTCCGTGAGTCTACCTTAAACACATAGAAATTCCTTTGGAAGCTCCCTTTATCTCTTACATTCTCCCTCCCCCCCCAGATACATTTTGTTAATCATCCTTCAAGCATCTGGCCACTGATACACATCTGAAGGGTCTCAGGACTGAGGGTTTACTAACAACAATAAATGACCTGCCCGAACAATGGCTGGCCCCCTCAGGTCCTAGAAACCTTCTTCCCAAAATACCTTGGAGGTTTGTTCTGTCCCTAACTCCCTGCCAACCTGAAGGTATATAACTGCCACCTCATAACCCCAGTGCAGCCCTTTCTGCCCGTGGGTCCAAGCTCCCGTGCTTTTATAAAATCACCTTTTTGCACCAAAGATGTCTCAAGAATTCTTTCTTGGCTGTTGGCTCCAGACCCCAACAACACTCTAAAAACCACATCAATGCCCATATACTTGTCAGCATCATTTTCATTTAACAGAATTTCCCTCTCTCTCTCTCTCTTTTTTTTTTTTTTTAAAAGAAAGGATGCCTTGGTGGCTCAGTTGGTTAAGCATCTGATTCTTGATTTCAGCTCTGGTCTTGAGATTGAGCCCCACATAGGGCTCCATGCTCAGTGGGGAGTCTGTTTCAGATTCTCTCTCTCCCTCTGCCCTTCCCCTCCCACCGTGTGTGCACTCTCTCTCTCAAATAAATAATTTTTTAAAATAAAAAAAGAAATAAGATTTTCAAATCTTTCCCTGGTTGGTTTGATTATATTTAATACCCAATATCTTAAGATTTTAGGGTCCAAAGTAGAAAACTACATTATGGATAATAAAACTAATTAGAATGAATTGTTTTTCCTTTTGTTGTCTGTTACTCTTTTACTGAAAAGAAAATGGAGGGGCGCCTGGCTGGCCCATTGTATAGAGCATGCAACTCTGGATCTCAGTGTTGTGAGTTTGAGCCCCACATTAGGTGTAGAGATTACTTAAAAAAATTAAAAGAAGATTGAAAATTAGAAAGTTTGAGCATCTATTCAACTATTAGAATTCAGTGTTCTTGGGTGCCTGGGTGGCTCAGTGGGTTAAAGCCTCTGCCTTCAGCTCAGGTCATGATCCCAGGGTCCTGGGATGGAGCTCCGTATTGGGCTCTCTGCTCAGCAGGGAACCTGCTTCCTCCTCTTTCTGCTTGCCTCTCTGCCTGCTTGTGATCTCTATCAAATAAATAAATAAAATCTTAAAAAAAAAAAAAGAATTCAGTGTTCTTGGAATATGCTTGACATTAGTATTCTTATGAAAAACTAGGAAAGGGCATATAAAGATGAAAACATTTAATTTAAATTTGGGTGCTTGTTGGTAGCTGAATGGACTTTTTTTTTTAAACATTGGATTTTTTTTTTTTTAAGATTTTATTTATTTATTTATTTATTTATTTGACAGGCAGAGATCACAAGGAGGCAGAGAGGCAGGCAGAGAGAGAGAGAGAGGGAGAGAGGGAAGCAGGCTCCCTGCTGAGCAGAGAACCTGATGCGGGATTCGATCATGACCTGAGCCAAAGGCAGCGGCTTAACCCACTGAGCCACCCAGGCGCCCCTGAATAGACTTTTTACATCACTGACTTGTTCTTGGTATAAGAATGAAGATTATGGGAAATATTTCTACCCATGATGGTAAAAAAAGATTCTTTTTTTAAAAAGTGAATTTAGTGGACCGAACAGTAAATAGTAACCAAGAATGGAGAAGTAGCCCAAAGTAAACTAATCTTAAGCGCTAAAGAGGAACAAGCAAGTCCTTTTGTTTTTGTTTTTATAAATGACACCTGCTTTAATAAATCTTCCTAAAATGAATAGATACAATAGAATAAGGTTTATTTATTTATTTATTTTTTACAGATATTAAGTAGATGAAAGATGAATATAGAACTTAGTTCTATTGAGGTTGTGACCTTTTCCACATTAGCTTTAGGAATCTTCTCTCATATCACCTGGCTGGTTAAGTGAGCTGCGGGAGATGGAGGAGCAGATCCTGGGACCTTGGAGACGGTGGGAGAACATTGATAGACATCAGGAAACTGGGGATAGTCCTGGCCACCAACTCACTCTGGAGCTCTAGACACTCTGATTTTCTCAGTCTCAGTTTTTTCTTCACTAAATAAGGGGACAAGACCAAAATACTTCTTTTTTTTTAATTAAGATTTTATCTGTTTATTTAACAGAGAGCGAGCGAGCACATGCAGGGGGAGCAGCAGGCAGAGGGAGAGGGAGAAGCAGGCTCCCCACTGAGCAGGGAGCCTGATGTGGGGCTTGATCCCAGGACCCTAGGATTATGACCTGAGCCGAAGGCAGACACTTAACAGACTGAGCCACCCAGGCGCCCCCCAACATACTTCTTGGAAAATGCACAGGTCTGTGAAATTATACATATTCACAATGGCATCACTGTTTTCCCATAATTTTAGAGAGAGAAGTCTTCAAGTTGACCTGATGGTTTGTCGAACAAAGGGAACTATTGAGATTGTTAATTTGATGTAACCTGATGATTTCCTTTCAGTATGAACATCAGTAACTTCCTGTGTGGTGTCTTTTTTTTTTTTTTTTTTAAGATCTTATTTACTTATTTGAGATAGAGACTGAGAGGGAGAGAGAGAGAGCTTGAGCAGGGCAGAGGGTGAGGGACAAGCAGGTTCTCTGCTGAGCAGGGAGCCCAATATGGGACTCCATCCCAGGACCATGACCTGGGCCGAAGGCAGATGCTTAAGGGACTGAGCCATCCAGGTGCCCCAGGGTGTGGTGTCTTTTAAGACGTCTGTGTATTCACATTCTACAGTATAAGCCAAGAGTGCCATTTTATTCTAAAAGTTGCTTCCAAGTTAAAAAAAAATCATATTCTTATTTATTTCAGTGAGTTAGAATATTTAGTTTCTTTCTTTTTTTTTTCTCCTGCATTTTATTCTAATTCTAGGAAAGTCCCATGGGAATCTAATTTACAAGGAAATTTCCTCTAGATGGTGAGTTTTAGAAGGACTGGGATGTTCCCTCCTGCATCTTTATGGGAACTGTAAAGACTCCTCGCAATGGGCATATATTATGTTTACAATCAGAAAAATAGGGGCACCTGGTGGCTCAGTTAAGCATCAGACTCTTGATCTTAGCTCAGGTCTTGATCTCAGGATCATGAATTCCAGCCCCTTCTTGGGTTCCATGTTAAGTGTGGAGCTTACATAAAAAACTAAAATAAATAAATCAGGTAAAAATCTTTAAAAATTGGGACACCTGGGTGGCTCAGTGGGTTAAGCCTCTGCCTTCGGCTCAGGTCATGATCTTAAGGTCTTGGGATTGAGCCCCGAATTGGGCTCTCTGCTCAACAGGGAGCCTATCCCCCCCACCACCTGCCTCTCTGCCTACTTGTGGTCTCTCTGTCAAATAAATAAATAAAATCTTTTTTAAAAAATGATTTATTTATTTATTTTACAGAGAGAGATCACAAGTACGCAGAGTGAGAAGGAGAAGCAGGCTTCCCACCGAGCAGAGAGCCTGATGTGGTGCTCGATCCCAGGACCCTGAGATTATGACCTGAGCCGAAGGCAGAGGCTTAACCCACTGAGCCATCCAGGTGCCCCAATAAATAAAATGTTAAAAAAAAAAAGTCTTTAAAAACTATGGGGCACCTGGGCGGCTCAGTCAGTTAAGCCTCTTCCTTCAGCTCAGGTCATGATCTTGGGGTCATGGGACTGAACCCTGCTTTGGCCTCCCTACTTAGTGGGGAACATGCTTCTCCTTCTCCCTCTGCCACCCCCTCCTCCTTATACATGCACCGTCTCTCAAATAAATAAATAAAATCTTTTTAAAAATATATGTATTTAATAAGAGGTGAAATGTGATGACATGGATGGACCTGTTTTATCATGCTCATATGATAGTGATTTTTAATTTTTTAATGTAAGATCTTCATCCAAGGTAGGGCTTGAACTCACAACCCGGAGATCAAGAGTCACATGCTCTACTGACTGAGTCAGCCAGGCCCCCCATAATAGTGACTGGAATTTATTATTAAGGATAAAAAAATAAACCAGGGGCACCTGGGTGGCTCAGTGGGTTAAGCCACTGCCTTCGGCTCAGGTCATAATCTCAGGGTCCTGGGATCGAGTCCCGCATCGGGCTCTCTGCTCAGCAGGGAGCCTGCTTCCTCCTCTCTCTCTCTCTCTGCCTGCCTTTATGCCTACTTGTGATCTCTCTCTGTCAAATAAATAAATAAAATCTTTAAAATAAATAAATAAATAAATAAACCAAACTATAAGTTTAATCAACTTGGAAATTTTCAGTTCAGGTTTTTCACAAAACAAAGTTATTTCTTTTTCTCTGGCAGAGATAACATGTCTCTTGTCAGTTTTAAAACTTTTATTTATTTGTTTGTTTGTTTGTTTATTTAACAGAGAGAGAGAGAAAGAGAGAGAGAGATCACAAGTAGGCAGAGAGGCAGGCAGAGAGAGAGGGGGAAGTAGGCTCCCCGCTGAGCAGAGAGACCAATGCAGGGCTTGATCCCAGGACCCTGAGCTCATGACCTAGTCCGAAGGCAGAGGCTTAATCCACTGAGCCACCGAGGCGCTGCAAAACTTATTTTTAAGCTAGAAAATGCCCAGTTAACTGTAAGTCCCAGCATGAAATTCTGAGTTCAGCCCAACTTAGGCAGAATGCTGAGATGCACTGTAATTTATGTTTTAGTTGTATTTTAGTTATATTTGATATTACATCGTATATAAATATTGGAGAGTAGATAGCTTGAGTGGGTATGTATGGATGCATTTGCGTATCCTAGATATACCCGGTGTGGACAGCTGCCCATAGTTAAGAGCCATGGTCTTCCCAGTTGATCTTACTGGGTTTGTTGCCTGGTTTGCCACCTATTGGCTGTAAAAATTTTAACAATTTTCTTAACCTTCAAAGATTTTATTTATTCATTTGAGAGAGAGAGACAGAGAGAATACAAACAAGGGGAATGGCAGAGGGAGCAGGGAGCCTGATGTGGGGCTCAGTCCCAGGACCTGGAGATCATGACCTGAGCCAAAAGCAGATGCTTAACCATCTGAGCCACCCAGACACCCCTTTACTTAACCTTTTTATGCCTCTGTTTCTTTAACTATGAAATGAGGATTTGAAATAGTTTTGAAACCATATTGTGATGGTGCTCATATAAATCTCTGTGTGTGATAAAATTCATGGAACTACACACACACACACACACACACACAGGGCATGGAAAAAGTGAAATTCAAATAATCTTTATACATTAGTTAATACAATTATACCAATACAATTTCCTTGTTATGTAAGGTCATCATTGGTAGATAGGGTACACATAAACTGTGTAATTTTTTTTATTGTGATAAAATATACATAATATAAAATTTACCACTTTAATAATTTTTTTTTTTTACCACTTTAATAATTTTTTAAAGTAACCTCTACCCCTAACATGGGGCTCAAGCTCATGGCCCCAAGATCAAGAGTCATAGGCTTTATTTATTTATTTATTTAAAAAATACTTTATTTATTTATCTGACAGAGGGAGAGAGATCACAAGTAGGCAGAGCAGCAGGCAAAGAGAGGAGGGGAAGGAGGCTCCCCACTGAGCAGAGAGCCCTATGCAGGGCTTGATCCCAGGACCCTGAGACCATGACCTGGGCTGAAGGCAGAGGCTTTAACCCACTGAGCCACCCAGGCACCCTGAGTCATAGGCTTTATTGACTGAACCAGCGAGGCATCCCATCCATTTTAACAATTTTTAAGTGTGCTGTTTAGTGACATTAATTACATTCACAGTGTTGTGTACAATCATCAGCCATATTAATCTCCAGGACTTTTTCATCATCTGAAACTGCAACTCTGTATACATTAAACAATAATTCTTTATTCTCCTTCTCCCTGCCATGCCCCAGGCCCTGGTAACCTCTGTTCTACTTTCTGTCTCTGTGAATTTCACTATTCTAGATACCGCATATAGGTGGAATCATACAGTATTTGTTCTTTTTTGATTGGTTTATTTCACTTAGTATCTTTGAGGTTCATGTATTATTTTTACAACTTTATATGAGGCCAATGTTATATCAAAATAAAGTTTAAAAATAAAAAAATCCCATTGATGAAATCCCAGCACTGGACTGTCTCAAGCACAAAGGTTAGGAATAGTGTCGATGGCCAGAAAAGCTGAGGAGTGACTCTCCCTTTCTTTCACTTCTCCTCCAATTCCTAGTAAGAGGGGACAAGATACAAGAAGCAGCAATCTTCTCTCTTGTATAGGCAAGTGTCTGCATTATTTACTAGTGGGTTCTTATGCCAACTTGAGGGGCAGCTGTCCAATCTCTCACTAAAACAGGAATTCTTTTTTTTTTTTTTTTTAAGATTTTATTTATTTATTTGACACAGCGAGAGAGGGAATACAAGCAGGGGGAGTGAGAGAGGGAGAAATAGGCTTCCTGCCGAGCAAGGATTCCCAATGTGGGCCTCCATCCCAGGACCCTGGGATCATGACCTGAGCTGAAGGGAGACACTTGATGACTGAGCCGCCCAGGTGCCCCTAAAATAGTAATTCTTTTTTTTTTTTTTTAAATTTTATTTATTTATTTGACAGAGAGAGATCACAAGCAGGCAGAGAGGCAGGCAGCGAGAGAGGAGGAAGCAGGCTCCCTGCTGAGCAGAGAGTCCGATGTGGGGCTCGATCCCAGGACCCTGAGATCATGACCTGAGCCGAAGGCAGCGGCTTAACCCACTGAGCCACCCAGGCGCCCCCATAAAATAGTAATTCTTAACCTGGAGTTTGTCCATGGGCCTCAGATGCCTTGAGCTCCCTGAAATTGTGTATAAATATTTAAATGAATGAATGTTCACATGTATATTTGAGAAGAAAGAAGTTCCATAGCTTTCATCAGATTCTCCAGTGGTTCCTTAACCCAGAAATGGTTAATGAGCAATATAAGAAAATACTGTTTACAGAGATGTAGCCACCCCATAACAGGCTCTTTCACTTGGGTATCTAGACCCCTTTTAGTTTTCTGGCGTATCATTCCCCCAGAAGGTTCCTTTCTGCTCAAACCTGGAATAAGCCTGAACAGTTCTTTACCCTTAAGAGCATCTGGCCCTTCACCTGTGTCCTCTAACCTCCAGGGTTAACCCATTCCTCAGGGGCTAGAGGAACCCCAGGGTGAACTACTTTGGATTGCCCAGTAGGGGACTTGTGGAATTAAAGTCTTATGCAGGAGCCAACCTTACAACTGCCAGATCTCTCCCTACCTTCCTTAGGCTCTTGAAAATACAAAGGGAAAACTCATGAAGTACTACAAAATGACTGAAATTCAGTAAATTTTGCATTGGGAAATGTAAATGTAAAGATTGTCTTCTGGTTTACACTTTATGTTTTAAATGTATTATAAATATATTGTAAAATGCCTTCTACCCTGTGTAGTATCCGGTGATTTAGGGAGCTATTGAATCAACATATTGTTATAAGAGATGTTGAATATTAGAATTTATTCAGACTGGTTTATAGCTCCTATGGATAGATTGTATAAATGGCAAAGATTGTAATTTGCAAGTTTTTCTTACACATACGACTCCTCAGTATTTGAATTTATCTCAGAAACCCTTTAATGAATCATATTTATTGACTTTTTTATCCGACTCAAATATATTCTGTTAAGGTAGGCTAAGTGCTCTAATAACCATCTCCAAATGTCAGTGGCTCGATCCAATAAAAGTTTATTTCTAGCTCATACAAAGTCCAAATCTGTTATTCCTGGCTGGGCAGTTCTGTTGGTTAGCTCTCCTTCATGTGACTCAGGGATGAACTCCTTCCATCTTGTGACGCCACCATCTTCAACATGTAGTCTCCAATGTCATTTTAAGTGGGAAGACCGTACGGAAAGGTACACTAGATTAACTACCTCCCCCCGCAAGTGAAACACATCACTTCTGCTCACATCCTATTGGCTAGAATGAGTCACGCAGCCCCATCTAGATTTAAGGAAGCTGGGAAATATATTCCTTGGCTGGCAAATGTTTATTAGTGATAACTGTTTACTTTGAAAGGGGAATGGAACTCTTTGGTGGATAAGTAGCCATCTTTTCTACAAATATGCCAGTCTTTTTACCAGTTCAGTGGAACTACCTTCTTATAATTTATCTCTTACTTTCCAAACATCTATATATATGTAGTATGTCTTTATAGTGTAAGGTGTGGATGAGACCTCCATACAGGAAGTGATTGTATCATAATTGCCATGTGAATAGATAAAAATGGGAATCAGCCATCTAGATTCATATATTTATTACGGAACAAAGCATATTTGATTTACTCGTCATCCAACCACGTAGAGAACTGTACACTTGAGAAAGACGGAACAGAGGGAGATTAGCAAAGAACAAGAATATGCATGTTTTATTGGCTTCATGAATGTTATCGTAACAGTTTAAAACTACTTCAAGCTGCTGGCAATAAAGTGTGAAACTCTTCTCCTTTTCAAAAAAAAGTAGTCTTTGCCATGGAATGTATTACACAATCACAAACGTATGTGTCACTTTTACTTATTTGCTACTAAGGGAATCCTACAATTTCAGTAGTATTTGGACCTATTTGTCTTTTTCGCTTGAAGTAAATTTGTGCCAGGGGCGGGGCAATCTTTGGCTATGTCCGGCACCTAACAGCTACAAATGGAACATATTGAGGGATTAAATGTAAGACCATATGAAAGATCACCGTATCCGCTTGGAATCATAGAGAAAATGTCCCCCAACTTTAGTAGTATACACTAACTATAGTAATGCTTCACTTACACATTACTAGTTCAGATTGGAATTTTGTACCTAAAGAAACCATCCAAATTAATATTTACCATCTTTTAAGTCCTATTTTTAAATTTTAATGTTTTAAACGATTTTATTTATTTATTTGACACAGAGAGAACACAAGCAGGGGGAGTAGCAGGCAGAGGGGGAAGGAAGTGGAGGGAGAGGGAGAACCAGACTCCCTTGCTGAGCAGGGAGACGGACATGGGGCTCGATCCCAGGATCCTGAGATCATGATCTGAGCCAAGGCAGACGCTCAGAACCCACTGAGCCACCAAGGTGCCCCAGTCCTAGTTTTTTAAAAAGTTACATACATTTCATGGTGCCTATGTTAGAATTAAAGGTACCCCAGACCAAAAGTCAACAAATTATAGCTGTGGACCAAATGTAGCCCACTGCCTCATTTTGTAAAGTTTTAGGAGAGCTTTAGTAGAACTTTGAGTTGAATTCATTCGTTTATGTACTATCTTTGGCCGCTCTCACACCACACTGGCAGAGTTGCGTCGTTATCACAGAGACCACATGGTCCACAACACCTAATATATTTCCTGTCTATTCCTTTACAGAAGTTGGCTAACACCTCACTGGACTTAAAATTAGTATGACTTACTTTGAGAGTAATTCTGTTCCTATTTAGAACTCACTTAATCCCTCAGGCCTATAGTTTTCTCACCGATGGAGTGGGGATAATAAGATCTACCTAATGAAGTAGTTAAAGAAAGTAGTTTTGGGATGCCTGGGTGGCTCAGAGGGTTGGGCATCTGCTTTCGACTCAGGTGGTGATCTCAGGGTCCTGGGACCTAGTCCTCTGTTGGGCTCCTTGCTGGGGTGGGGAGCCTACTTCTGCCTCTGCCTATTCTGACTGTTGCTCCCCTCACCTGTGCTCTCTCTCTCGCTCTCTCTGTCTGACATAAATAAATTAAATCTCTTAAAAAATAGATAAAAAAGAAAATAGCTTTTAAATAAAATCACCTCAGGCAGGTCACTAAGGTTATCTTCTAGTTAGCTATCTGCTTACCTGTCTTCCAGATAGCTTCCTTAGACCAGTACTTTTTGAACCTATCATGCTGAGAATCATCTGGGAAATCTACTATAATTCAGAGATTACCACCCTGACTCCTTTAGATGCTGATTCAGTAGGACTCTTGAGGTGCCTATTTCACAAGCACCCTGGATTCTGATGTGGGTGGCCTGGACTTGACGGAACTCAGGCCCTTGTGGCAACTTGTCCTTTGGTCGCTAGAAATACTTTCGCAGGCAGCTCTAGCTAGATATGTTTCCTGTCTCACCCAGAATTGAAGCCTCGCCTGCTTAATGGGAGAGCGTGCAACCAAAAGGAGAATGCCTGGCGAGTATTAATCATTGGCATTCTGAACACGTGCTGAGAGACCCAGTCAGTGGGCTTGTCCTATAAAATCAAATCATTCACTGCCTGACCTCACCTATAGAGCCATCTGCTGCTTTGCTTCCAAATAGAAATAATGATAGGGAAGTTGGCACGGGGCCTTTAGTGAATGTGACTGGCTTATACTGGAGCTCACTATGCCTCTTGATGCTAAGAGAGAAGAAATTAACACTAACATTAGCATTATGGCCCTGGGTTAGCTCTCTCTTTTAAAAATCAAGATAAAATTTGTGCCTGGATGGCTGTGGTTAAGCATCTGCCTTGGGCTCAGGTCATGATCCCAGAGTCCTGGGATCCAGCCCCCATCTTGGGCTCCCTGCTCAGCCGGAGCTCGCTTCTCCCTCTCCCACTCCCCCTGCTTGTGTTCCCTCTCTCACTCTGTCTCTCTCTGTCAAATAAATAAATAAAATCTTCAAAGAAACCCCCACCAAAACCCCACAGTTCTAAAAAAAAAAAGAAAAAAATCAAGTAAGAGTTAATAGCAAAAGGAGTTACCATTAGAGGAAGAACCTAAGTCCTGGTGCTTTAGAAGCTCTTTAAGAACGGATGCTTATTTAATTGTTTATAATTTCCTTAATCTCCAGACCGTATTATCCTGGGTTGGGGATACCTAATGAATGGCTTGCTCACTGAAGCCTTTGTTTCCCTCCATTGTTATTCAAAAATTTAGTAAAGAGCTGCAGAACCAGTCTTGAATAGCACCCAAATCCCCCGGCCCCTATTGGGTTTTTATACAGAGAAAAGTAAGAACCCACCAAAAGGCCCCAGAATCAAAAAACAAAAAATAAAAACTTGAGGGAAGAGTCAAAGTCTCCACACCTTTAGTACTTAACATGAGTGGAACTATGTTGCTGCTTTTGGATTCACTGCGTTAAAGCTAAGAATCAGATGCCTTTAAACATTTTTTCATTTTTGCTACCCTGCTGAAATAAAGTATGGATGTTTGATTGGGTATAAGCCAGGGTATTTTGTACTTTGAAATGTAAGTAAAGTGAACACTTTATCATCCAATGAAGGATTTCCAGCTAATTAGATATCTTCCTGCTGGGAGACATCTAGGGAAATTGATTTCAAAGACGTGCTAATAGGGATTTAAAAAAAATCCTATGTAAGATTATTAAAGGATTCCTTTAAATAATGAGTTCCCTTAGACCAAGGATATTTAACATATGATTAGAATTACCAAAATTCAAAATATGCCCTCTCTTCAGGAGCCCATCCTTGCCAGGAGGTAGGAACACTACTGAGGAACACATTCTTGAAAAGTTGCAAACAAAACAGCCATCGTTTATTGTCACTAACCTGATGACTCTAGATTATTCCCATTATCCCCTCCATAAAATGTACAGGTCTAATTTATCTCTAGATACTAGAGTTTCTTTCTTTTTGATTACTAAAGCTTTAACGTAAAGGCCGTTTTGAAGAAATAAAGCTTTTGTCTTAATTTTTTAAAAGTAAACTCTACCTCCACCATGAGGCTGATTGCAAGAGTCAGTGCTCTACCAACTGAGCTAGCCAGAAGCCTCAGAAAATAAAGCTTACATCTTTAAAAACTAGTTATTATTTTGATATACCAGGTAGTAATTGTCTTAATGCTCAGTGCATTTCCTTTTTTTTCTTTTTAAATCCCAAATTCACTAAAATTAGTGAATATACATATATTCTTGCTTTGGTATTTAAAGACTCAAAAACTTTAATGCTGCGCTTATAATTGACTGATTATGTTAAAAGTGACCATGTTTTTTGTGCATCTGAAAGTAGAACGTAAAATATTGTCTGAGGTTTTGCCACAGAAATTATGTGCAGTCTCTTACTATGTCTCTCTGTTCCCAGCCTTTGGAATTCCCTTACTGTCAGGGACATTAACTTTGAATGTAAAAGAATAAATCTTAAAGACTTTTATTATTTGCTCTGAATTTACTAGCCAATTAATTTGGTTGGAAGTTAACACCTCAGTTATATCAGGTGTTCTTCTTTTATTTTATTTATTTATTTATTTTTTTTTGGTTCTTCTTTTAATGTTAGCATGACATCATTATTTTATTATTACTAGGTATTCTTAAATTATTTAATTATTTAATTATTTATTTATACTTATTTATTTGACACACAGAGAGAGAGCATGAGCAGGGGAGCAGCAGGCAGAGGAAAGGGAGAAGCAGATTCCTCACTGAGCAGGGAGCCCAATGTGGGACTCGATCCTAGGACTCCAGGATCATGACCTGAGCTGAAGGCCAGTGCCCAACCAACTGAGTCACACAGGCATCCATTACTTTATACTTTTTTTAATTTTTATTTTTTAATTTTTTTTAATTTTTTCTTTTTTTAATTTTTAAAAAGAGTGTATTTTCTAAAACATTTTATTTATTTATTTATTTGAGAGAGCATGCACAAACGCACATGCATACCAGTAGGGGGCCCAGAGCGGGACGGAGAGGGAGAGAACCTCAAGCTGACTCTGTACCGAGTGTGGAGCCCACTGCAGGACTTGATTCCATGTCACTGAAATTATGACCTTTGCCAAAATCATGAGCTGAGCCAAAACCAAGGGCCCCACACTCAACCAACTGAGCCACGCAGGTGCCCCTTAAGATTTTATTTTTAAGTGATCTGTACACCCACTGTGGGGTCAAACTTAACAACCCCGACATCAACAACCCCGTGCTCAACTGACTGAGCCAGCCACGCTCCCCTTAAATTTTTAAATTGAAGTATGGTTGACATATATTAGGTTCAGGTATAGAACATAGTGATTTGAGAATTCTGTACATTGCAAATGACTCACCATGGCAGGTAGAGTTACCGTGTGTCACCACACACAGTTATTTCAGTGTTATTGGCTATATTTCCCAGTGCTTTACTTTTCTTCCCGTGACATACTTATTTCATATATGGAAGCTTGTACCTCTTACTCCCTTTCACCCATTTTGTCTCAGACCTCCCCCCCGACCAGTTTGTTCTGTATACAAGTCTGTTCCTGCTTTTTTTTTTGTTTGTCCTAAGGTGTACTTCCTGTTAGTATTAATGAAAGCTCTGTGTAAAGTGAAGGGAAAACATATTCCTCACATCAGTAAGCAGTAGAAGCCATGTAATAATACCTGATGGATTCTGTATGGAAAAAGCAGTGTCAGAGGCTACCAGGGTATTTCAGTGAGGGGGGAAATGTTACTTTACAGTACTACATGTAGAAGGAAAGAGCACGTGTTTATTGTAACCTAATGAGGTATCATCAATCCACAGCAGCATTGCCTCGGCCCCACAGGATAGGGTAAATGGCATCCATTAAGTCTGAGTGTATTGTTGCCCTAAGATCAGAACACAAACTCTTTTAATAATATTCTCAGCAAACCCTAATTTCTCTGTCTGAAAAATAAGACATAAATTTGAAGGTCAGAGACTCTCTTTCGGCCTCCTTATTTATTTGTCTTTTTCTTTTTGATTAGCATTCAGTAACGTAGCTTCAAAACCTAGGCCTCCACATTCAAACCTGGCTGAATTACCTCTTTTGTGGACAATAAAGATGTCCTTTAGGGGACGGCTGTTTCATGGGAGACTGGCAGGCTTGAAAGGGAGGAGCGCACACCGGGCTGCCAGGAAGCCCTGGGCTCTGGTTTCAGGTCTGACAGCAGTCTTTGTGCCCTCTGCCAAGTCACTTTCCTGCTTCTGGGGCCTTGCTTTTCTTTTCTTTCAGAAAAGTGACCATGGGCCTGATGTTTCAGATGGATCTTCATTGACTAGTACCCTGATGCCGTGGATTTTAAGTCACGGAAGCACTGTTTTAGCTTAACAAATTGTTATAGGGCAAATACCCTTAGGTAAGGGTCAGACGGTCTGATCAGGAAACAGAACTCTTCCAGTCACCCCAGAAGCCCCTCCTTGTGTCAGATCTCAGCCATGACTCTGTCCCTCCCTCCCTTCAAAGTGACTCTAGGTAGGCCTTGCATGGCAAGTCATGGTGCTATAGGTCCACAAGGGTAATCGTGTGTGCTGAAGCCCTCAGAGGCTCTCTTAGTAATCAGTGGGGGAAATTGCAATTGTTCTGGGACCTTTGGACATTTGCTTCAACATTAAAAATTCTCTAACTGTTATAATTGTATAGAGAAATTAAAAAACAATAAAATTTGGTATACTATAATTTAAAACATGAGTAACATTGAGAATTAAGGTTTTATTGCTTTGTAAAAACTTATCAAGAGTAGTTTGGTTTGGGGCACCTGGCTGGCTCAGTCGGTTAAAGCCTCTGCCTTCGACTCAGGTCGTGATCTCAGGGTCCAGGGATCGAGCCCCGAGTCGGGCTCTCTGCTCAGCGGAGAGCCTGCTTCCCGCTCTCTCTCTGCCTGTCTCTCTGCCTACTTGTGATCTCTCACTCTGTCAAATAGATAAATAAAAAATCTTTAAAAAAAAAAAAAAGAGTAGTTTGGTTTGCCTTCTTTCCATCCTATAACTTAGGATACAAGTACCTTTTCTATGCCTTGATGTGTTTTTTTCATGGCCCTTTTGAAATTTGGATCAGTTTCAGATATTTTATCCTTTGTGCTTTTAATGTTATGAAGTATCTACAAGAATGCCTTTTTTTTTTTTTAATTTTTATTTTTTAAAGATTTATTTATTTATTTGACGGAGAGAGCGGCAGGCAGAGGGAGAGGAAGAAGCCGGCTGGGGATTGATCTCAGGACTCTGGGATCATAACCTGATGCGAAGGCAGACCCTTAACCGACTGAGCCACCCAGGCACTCCCATAATATGAAGTTTTCGCCAGCATCATTTCTTCATCCTTTTCATCTCAATCACTTTGCTCATTTATGTCAATGAGTTGCCTTCATTAAGTTCCTCTGGCTGCACATCTGGAGGCTTCCGGTGGCAGCAACATCAGCATCTCCATGGTCATTATCTCTGCTCTAACGCCATTGTACTTCCTTCAGATTTCACACCAGTGCTACCACTTCTCATTTCCTTGGTGAACTTTCTTCTTTGTTGGCCAGTTAATGCTCTCAATTGTTCATTTTGGTAAAATATTGTGTGGCTTTATCAGTGAGGGACAAGCAGACCATAAGTGGCTTGCTGTCTGTGTGTGAACTCAGTAACAAGTGAGCAGCCATGCATCACTGATGCTTTGGAAGACGGGATGTGATTTGTCACTGATCTTGACACACATTCTGTTAGTCACATAGTGACTTGCAGACTGAAGAGTATTACCGAAGCGTGTACTTTATGTGGTTTCTCGGTTAATACCTCACAGTGAGATTTGAATTGTTGGAGAATTGGTGTAATCTAACTAAACTCTAGGAACTGAAATCGTGCATACTAACACCATGAGAAGTGAAGGCTGCCTGTTAGAGTAACCATTTTATTTATTTAGTTATTTTATTTTTAAAAATTTTATTTATTTTTTTTTGACAGAGATCACAAGTAGGCAGAGAGGCAGGCAGAGAGAGGAGGGAAGCAGGCTCCCCGCTGAGCAGAGAGCCGGATGTGTGGCCCGATCCCAGAACCCTGAGACCATGACCTGAGCTGAAGGCAGAGGCTTCAGCCCACTGAGCCAACCAGGCGCCCCAGTAACCATATTATTTAATTAATTAATTTATCTTTTCGTTACCCAAGTGCACATCTTTAGAAACTATGGTTTAATTTGTTCCTTAAATTGTTTTTGTTATGTCTCCTCCAGCTCTCTTTTTGTAATCTGTGAGTTTCTCCTCTGTATTAGTTTGCCAGCTCTGTCGTAACAAAGTACCACAGATTGGGTGGCTTAGCAGAAATTTATTCTCTAATAGTTCTGGAAGCTGGAAGTTCCAGACCATTATGTTAGCAGATTTGGTTTCTGTTGAGGCCTCTCTCCTTGGCTTGCAGATGGCCACCTTCTCACTGTACCTAAACATGGTCTCTCTTCTGTGTGTGTGTGTGTGTGTGTGTGTGTGTGTGTCTCTTTCTCTTGTGACAACACCAGTCTTACTGGATTAGGGCTCACCTTAATGGCTTCATTTTAGCTTAATTTCTCCTTTACAGGCCCTGTCTCCAACGACCATCCCATTCCTAGTACGAGGAGTTAAGAGTTTCAACATATGGGGACGCCTGGGTGGCTCAGTTGGTTAAGCAGCTGCCTTCGGCTCAGGTCATGATCCCAGCGTCCTGGGATCGAGTCCCGCATCGGGCTCCTTGCTCGGCAGGGAGCCTGCTTCTCCCTCTGCCTCTGCCTGCCATTCTGTCTGCCTGTGCTCACTCTTTCTCCCATTCTCTCTCTGATAAATAAATAAAAATCTTTAAAAAAAAAAAAAAAAGAGTTTCGACATATGAATTTTGGGAGAACATAATTCAGCCCATAACACCTTCTATCCCATTCTTTTCTTTACTGATTATCTACTAAGGTAGTTAGGCTGTCTGACCACTAGTCACATAAAGTCTGAATTATAGTTACATATACTTTTCATTGTGGAGTTGGGAGATCATTCATGAAGGAGACTGTTGAAGACTAGGCCCAGATTATATTGGGCAAAATTATGTTCCAGTTTTAAGACTGTCTAGCTAATCATCCTAAAACTTGGCAACTTAAAACACCAAGAATTATTTATTATCTCCCACAGTCTTTCAGTCAGGAATTGGAGTGACCGAGTTGAGAGGTTCTGATTCTCCTCTCTCAATATGATTGTTGTCAAATGCTAGGTGGGGCTACACTTGTCTGAAAGCTCGATTGGGGCTGGAGGATCTGCCCCTTAAGATGGCTCATTCACATGGTTGGCATGTTGGTAATGGCTGCTGGCAGGAGGCCTCAGTTCCATTCTACATGGCTACGTGAATGTCCTAATGGCATGGCAGCTGATTTCTGTTGAGTAATCCAAGAGGCCAGGACAGAGGCTGGAATGCATTGTCATTTTCACCATGTTTTATTGGTCACATAGATTCAGTCTTGATTTCCTAGAGAAAGGAACTCCGCAAAGGTGGGAATACTAGGAAGTATGGGTTACTGGGAGCCATCTTGGAGACTGGCTGCCATAAATGGGGTGGTTAAAAAGTATCTTACTTCTGGGAAACCTGTTTGCAAGTCTTCACCTTCAAATGCTTGCTTACTTTACAGTGATGTCATCAAAATTAAGCATTACCAGGAGTGCCTGACTAGGGTTAGTAGAGCATGCAGACTCTTTTGATCGCAAGATTGTAAATTTAATCCCACATTGGATGTAGAGCTTATTTAATAATAATAAAAAATTTAAACATATTAAATGCTAAGCTTTCTACATCACACACTTAATGAGTTAATGTTTTTAATAGTTCTCGAGGTAACTTTTTTTAAAAATGTAAACTGCACCCAGTGTGGGGCTCAAACTCATGACCCTGAAATCAGAGTTGCACGCTCTACTGACTGAGCCAGGCAGGAACCCCTCAAGATAACTTTGTATGTTCTGTTTCTGTGCCTGACTAAAAGCATTATACGAACCCAAATACATACACTTATATATTAGTAGATTTCTCTTTAGCTTTATCATTCATCTGAGATACTAATCTTAGATCAATTGGTGGATTCTGAACGCTAAAATGTGGCAGTAGGAATTTTGGCTTGTGTTACTAAGGAACAATTTGACTCACAGGCTAGAGTTATAAGTCTGAAATTTTTTGAGTGAACCCTAATAAAAATTTTTTAAAGATTCTATTCTTTATTTGAGACAAAGAGAGAGAGAGAGCAGGAGCAGGGAGGAGAGGCAGAGGGAGAGAGAGAGAGAGAAGCAGGCTCCCTGAGCAGGGAGCCCAATGTGGGACCCTGGGATCATGACCTGAGCTGTAGGCAAATGCTTAACTGACTGAGCCACCCAGGCGCCTGAACCCTAATAAATGAATTGAACTATTTTTTTCCTCGTTTTTTTAGTGTGTTATATGAAAAGAGGATTTCTAATTTCTATTTGAATGGTACAACTAATAAATGGAAATTATAGGGGAAACTGGTGATGATTTTGGGCTCTAACATTATGAAGGAGTAGAATGTATGTGATGTTCCATTGAGGGACAGTGGTCCTACTTAGGCTTTGGCCTATGTTGGGCCTGGGGTTCAAGCACCGTGGGGAGCTCCTCCTGCTGTCTACTTTGGATCCACTCTTTGATTTGCAGAGTGGCGGCAGAGCAGCCAAGGGCAATCTCTGGGGTTGGGGGTGTGTGTGCACTCCTGCAGATGTAGGTGCCTCCTATCCTGTTGGTTCCCAGATTTCATTTGTTCTTCCAGATTACCATGTCTTTAAGTTCATCTCTTCAATTTCCATAAATCCAGCAATAATTCAAATGAATTTCAAGTGAATTAAAAAATTCTGTTCCCAAGAACTGAACTCTGTACCTCTTCCTAATCTAGTCCTCCAGCCTCTGTTTCCACTGCCATCTGAAGTTCGTTTATTTATCCAAGCAGCCATCTAAGAGGGCTTTTACTTAAGCATGATGACAGTTACGAGCAGATGTATCAGGTCCCACCTTTTTTTCTTTCTATAAATATGTATCTGCTTAGTTGAGTGTCTGCCTTTGGCTTGGGTCATGATCTCAGGGTCCTGGGATTGAGCTCCCCATCAGGCCCCTTGCCTGGTGGGGAGCCTGCTTCTTCCTCTCCCTCCACCTGCCACTCCCTGTTTGTGTTCTTTCTTTTGCTCTCTGTCAAATAAATAAATAAAATCTTTAAAAAAATGTATGTTGGGTGCCTGGGTGGCTCAGATGGTTAGGCATCTGCCGTCAGCTCAGGTCATGATCCTGGGATCCAGGGATTGAGTCCTGCATCGGGGTCCATGCTCAGTGAGGAGTCTGCTGCTCTCTGTGCCTCTCTGTATCTCTCATGAATAAATAAATAAAATCTTTAAAAATATATGTATCTGCTTAATTATATGGATGAAGAAAGCAGATAATATATAAGTATTTCTAATGTTTCCAGAACTATGCTGCTCCTGTATAATACTGATTCAATATTATCGTTGGCCCTAGGGAGCATACATTTTTGGAAAGAAAGCATTTTATTTTTAATTTGAGTAATTAACTTTCCCTTGTGGCATTTTTTTAGAATTATCCTCCTGGAGCACTTCCTCAGTTTCTGAAATTGAGGATCCAGACAGCCTTTTCCAAGAGCATACCAGATAGGAGACTAATGGTATCACAAGGGTCATGATCAGGGAGACAGAAAACTTGCCTGACATTGATCCATTTGGATAATAATGAGGTTGTCATTAATGAATAACAAATTAATTTTTTTCTTTTTTTTCTAAAGAGAGAGTATGGGTCATATTTATGAGCTAAACCAACTTAGATCAGCAACTATTAAAATTAGAGGAGCTTCAAAAATTCCTTAGATTAACAAGATTTAGGAAGTGTACATTTTTAAAAAGATTTTATTTATTTATTTGACAGAGATCACAAGTAGGCAGAGAGGCAGGCAGAGAGGCAGGCACAGAGAGGAAGGAAAGCAGGCTCCCTGGCGAGCAGAGAGCCCAATGCAGGGCTCGATCTGAGGGTCCTGGGATCATGACCTGAGCCGAAGGCAAAGGCTTTAACTCACTGAGCCACCCCGGCACCCCAGGAAGTGTACATTTTTAAGAATTATTTTTCTCTCAAGTTTTCCATTACATCTCCTATTGGGAGCATTTCAGAATGAGAGACAATGGAGGGGTAGAGAAAGGAATAAAATCATTATCTCAGGGTCACATTATCCATTCTCACTGGATTGTACTAAAGCCATACCAGTGTAGGGGAATTCACAAAGTGGAATGTTAGTTCCAGAGGATTCATACACACCTCAGGAATTACTGAGTTTCTTGAAATTGGGATACCTGAAACTATCATGCCTTTGTGTGAGTAGGAGACTGTACTAGAAATGACAGAAGATCATGTGCTAAGGAACAGGAAGAATAGAAAAAGGAGGGGGAAGCAAGTTGAACAGAGGTAAAGGTGAGTAGTAGTATTAGGGACAGTCTATTAGTTGAGGGGAGATAACAATTGGTGTGAAGTGAGATTTCTGATGACAGATTGTGCTCAAGTATTATTTGCTACATGTGGGAAGATCTGCAGTTACCTAAGTAAGCTCACAGCTTGAAGAAGTGTGAGATTCTGGCTTTGTGTTAAATCACCCTATATCCATTGCAAAGCTGACACCAATACTCTAGGATCTAAATATTTTTAGTAGTGCACATTCATGCAACAACTCAGTATCATTTGTTAAGTAAATACATTTGGGGCTTATTCATAAAGGAAAATGAGGAACATTATTTAAACAGCCCCCTAACATATTACAGTTTGGCTGGACTTCACATGGCTGGAGAAATGCATGCAGGATTCAATCCAGACTCTTGTGAATAGAAGTATAGAAAAGATGTTCTTCAACCTTTATGTCCCTGGAAGTTTGCCTAATAAACTGAGTAGTCATCACACTGAGTTTCATACAATTTCTATCTGAAATACTTTCAGATATAACTAAGAATTAATTTAGTTTTATTCTGCCCCACGTCACAGGCTCATTCAGACATGACTGGTTTGCTAGTCTCAAAAATGTAGGGAAGGAAGTTAGTAGTGTCTGCGTTTGTTTGGGATCTGACAGTTTTGCAGAAACAAAATAAATTTTTGAAATTTATTTGTGGTAGAGATAGGTGAACAATAAACAGTTCTTTCCAGACATGTACTACAAGCTTGCCCTTGGCTTCTATCTGGCTCCTGAGGAATGAAGTTGTCTCTGTGCTGCAGGATAGAGACCTGGAGTGAAGACACCTCCTGGTAAAGGCTAAAGACCACCTCCAGGGCAGAGAATCCCAGGCACTTAGTGTGGTGACTGAATTGCTTCGGAAATATCAACACTCCTAACTCCTGATTGGATTGGGGTTCACGACTCCATGTTCTTTCATATTTCACATACAGCATTTCGTTTCAGAGAGAATAAGTCTGTTGGGTAAGACGATGAAAGATCGTCACTGGGCAATTACTTCCTATAACAGACTTTCTGTTTTCACGGATCCCTTGTTATTTGGGGCCTTTTATTTTTAGGGACATTTTGAAAAGCAGAAAGGTACACAGGTACCCCTATGAATCGGCCACCAGGATGAGTTCTAGTTTTTAACATATTCGTGATGGGAACTTGATTTCCTGCTTCACAGAATATTATGCTCACCATAAAGTCTTTCAACTTGTGGGGAACAGGACCAGCAGAGTGAAGATCATTGATCCCTTCCAAGGCTAGCTTTTACTTATAGCTGTACCTTCTAACTTCATTACAGCACTTTGTAAACTCACCCGTCCCACCACTTCACATTTGGATGGTCTGGGGTTTTTAGTGTAATTGATTGGATGCCCTTTTTTTTGGTACATCTTCAGATGATAACATTCACCCCAGAGTAATGAGGAGGAAGATAAAGTGGAATGGATCCTGTCCTCTTTTTTAAAATGATAAAAAAAACTAAAAATGATCTTTCCTTCTTCATCTAGAGGATTTTGTAACTCTGAAATGCCAACCACATGTGTGGTTGATTTTTTTTTTTCTCCCTCATTGATTGTGCTTGGCTCATTCAATATGGAGACTCGCTTTTCACTTCTGGGATATTTTCTTCTATCATTGCTCACACCAATGTTGAGAAGATTGTTGCCTATGTTTTCTTCTAGTGGTCTCACAGTTTCAGTTCTTACATTTAAGTCTTTTATCCCTTTTGAGTTGACTTTTACAGAAGGAGTGAGATTAAGGGTCCCATCTGATTCTTTTGCATGTGCATTGTCAGTTTTCCCAGCACCATTTATTGAAGAGACTGTCCTCCCCATTGTATTCTTGGCCCCTTTCTCAAAGATCAACTGACTGTAAATCCATCAGTTTGCTTCTGGGCTCTCTATTTTGTTTCATTGTGCTATATATTTGTTTTTATGCCAATACCACGCTTTGTAGTACATTTTGAAATCACGTAGTATGATGCTTTCAGCCTTGTTCTTTTTGCTCAAGTTTACTTTGTCTATTTGAGGTCTTTTGGGGTTTCCTATGAATTTTAAGGTTTTTCAATACAGTTATCATGAAAGGAGCTCATAGGAACTAGTCTCATTCTTTAGTAAGGCAGTCTTTTGTTATGTTCATTTTTGCAAAACAAAGATATGATAATGAGTATCTTTGTCCTGGAGGTATGGATCAATCTAATTTATCAGTTAGGTGTAAAACCACAGCCCTTCAGTAATGGGAGCCTGTCTTGAAGGAGCTTTGGGATAACAGAATAAAATACTTTTTTAGGAACTGTAACTGAGGAGAACTATTACTGGTCCCTGAAGTTAAAAAGCTGCCATTGTTCTGTTATAAGATAATTTCATCACTAGTGGTGATATTTTATCTAGTAGTAATTCCTGCTTCCACCAACAGGAATTTCTCTTCTTTTTAACCTGATCAAATGTCCAATTTTAGAACAACAGATGTCTGAAGCTTGCTTTATACTGATCAGTAATATTTTTCCTCTAAGTTATATAAGACATTTTTTTAGTCTCGTGCAACTCGATCAGTGGCATCCTTACAGCCAGCGCAGTGCACCCTGGCTCAGAGCGTTATCTACAAGCACTTACATCTGTCAGGCTTTTGTTCCGAGGCCAGAGCAGGAACGACACCTGATACACAGGAAAAGATCCTGTAATCTTACCTATTCTTCTGTGACACACCGTAGTCTGTCAAGAATCTTTTGTGTTTTAATAGCACCTTTCCAAGAACTCACATTGCTTTCATCTAAACCGCCCTGTAACATCCTTAGGGGAAATAGTATACATTTCTACTTGTAAGGAAAATGGAAAATACTTTGTTCTATACCGGATTGTGAGGTAAATTTTAATACGTCTGGATAGACTTCTGAGAAGTTACTTGTGTGGGACCCACCTCAGCTTTTAAGAACAGGAAAGAAATTCTCAGGGAATTGTGGGCTGGGAAGGGAGCAGGAGAGTGTTGCCAGTTATCACTTGAGATTTTGATGATTTGTGTTTGTGTGTGTTGAGGGGAGCAAGAATGGTGATAGAAGAGTAAATACATGGCTTTTCAGATAATCTGACTGAAAAACCTAAAAAAAAAAAAAAAAAGGGACAGCTTAGGGATAGGAGAGAACTTCTGGCTTAAAAAAAAAAAAAAAAGAGAGAGAGAACTTCCAGCTTTACCACTTGCCTCCCAATATGCCCTGAAAATTCTGGTCCACAAGGATCCTCTTTAAGAATTTGCAGTGCAGGGCCTCCTGGGTGGCTCAGTGGGTTAAAGCCTCTGCCTTCGGCTCAGGTCATGATCCCAGCATCCTGGGATCGAGCGCTGCATCTGCTCAGCGGGGAGCCTGTTTCCTCCTCTCTCTCTGCCTGCCTCTCTGCCTACTTGTGATCTGTCTGTCAAGTAAATAAATAAAATCTTAAAAAAAAAAAGTTTGCAGTGCATGTAATTAAAGGTTATTTGGCATTTTGCTTTAAATTATTAAAAAAAATAACATGAATCATGCAAAGTGGTTAAGAGATTAGACTCTGGAACTAGGTCAACTAGGACAAATCCTGGCTCCATGACATACTAGCCGTGTGATCTTGGACAAGTTATTTGCCTCATCTTATTTAAGGTGGAGATACTGATAGTATCTACCTTTTTGATTTGTTCTGGGTAAGGTACTTAGTTACCAAATTAATACATATTCATTGTAGGAAAGTAGATAATATAGAAATTTAGCAGAAAGAAGATAAACATCTCCAGTCCTTCCACCAATAGTTAACCACGGTTACTATATTGGTATATATCCTTATATATATATATTTTGTACACAACATTGAGATCATACTCTTCATGATATTTTGTAATTTTCCCCCCTTCATAATTATATTATGAGTCTTTTCCCATACTCCTCAGTTTCCAACATCATTCTGTTTAAAAGATAGAACTACATTGAGTGAAATATCCTGAATATATTTCAGTTTATTAAACTGTTCCCATATTATTGAAGCTTTAGGTGGGTTCCAATTTTTTACTTTTACATGTGATACTGCAATAAATATTTTTCGTAGTCAATCTCACTCTTGAAGTTACTTTCCTTAAAGAGAAATGGAATTGCTGAAGGAAAAGGTAATTTTTTTATTTTTAAAGCTTTTTTTTTTTTTTTTAAGATTTTATTTATTTATTTGAGAGAGAGTGAGAAAGAGAGAGAGCAGGAGCCCAGGGAGGAGCAGAGGGAGAGGAAGAAGCAGACTCCTTGCTGAGCAGAAACCTTGATGGAAGGCTCCACCGGAACTCCAGTATCAGAACTGAAGTTCTACCTGAACTGTAATGGAGCGTTCCATCAGGGTTCCTGCTCATGACCTAAGCCAAAGGCAGACGCTTAACCAATTGAGCCACGTAGGCGTCCCCCTCCTTTTTAAAAAAGATTTTATTTATTTGACACAGAGAGAGAGATCACAAGTAGGCAGAGGAAGAGAGGGAAGCAGGCTCCATGCTGAGCAGAGAACCCTATGTGGGGCTGGATCCCAGGACCCTGGGATCATGACCTGATTTGAAGACAGAGGCTTAACCCACTGAGCCTCCGAGGTGCCCCCAGATGCCCCTGTTTTTAAAGCTTTTGACACATATTGCCAAATTGCCTTCCAGTAATTTTTACTTGCAATACATGTTTGTTTTCTTTGCCCTCTTGTCAGTATTGATTATTCTAATTTTTTTACATTCCATTTTAAGGTAAAAAAGTTGTATTTTATTGTTTTATTTTCGTTTGATCATTAAGAAAGCCAAACATTTGTATATGTTCTTAACTCTTGAATTTCATTCTCTTCTCTGTGTGAGAAATGCCTGTGAATTTCTTGTGTACTTTTAAAAAAGTATTCACTTCCTTGTAAACTATAACAGTTCGTAGGAGCTCTCTATATGATTGGCTTTGTTAAAATTTTTTCCCCACAAAGTAAGGTTTCAGCAACTTTACTAATGAATCTAATACTCTGAGGCTGGTTAATTAAGCTTCATCCATGAATTCTCTAAGAGAAAAACTACAAATGAGTTGGTATTTATAATACATGGCATATTATTTATTGATACAACAGGGAAGTCTTTCTTTTTTTTTCCCCTTCTGAATACAACAGATACCCTGGTAAGCTGATTTATGGTTTAGAGTTTGCTTTGGGTGGAATATAAAATATACTTCATTCCTTTTGATTAGATATTATGAATCCCATTTTGTGCTACACTTGTGATATCTTGGTAGATTCTTCATCTATTTACTGGACACTGTCTTAGTACTTAAACTCATGGTCAGCCACGGTGTTTATGCCCTATATTTGTCAAGGACTCACCGTGAAGAGAGGTCAAAAGTCAAGATGGAAGGCGCACAGATTTTAGTGATGCTAGAACTGAGGTCATAATGTTTGGTCTCCAAATGACTTGAAAGATGGGATTCTTAGAAAGATTGGAACCCTTGCAAAAGATTTACGCTTCACTGATTCTCTTTGAAGAGTATCACAAGAGCTCACCCTGTGTAGGAGAGATCATTGTTGCTCAGGCCTCCTGCACACATAACTCCTGAAAGCATCTCATGTTGGGGGACTCATTCATCCGTGTAGCGTTTTGAGGCTTGAGCAGGAAGCATATATTTTTGTGAAACCTGGAGCTGAAGTGCTTTCCTTTAGGGCAGCTTGAAACTTTATTTGTACTTATAAACACATTTTGCAATTTAAAACAACTGCAAAAATTCCTGTTACACTGACAGAGTTCAGAATTCCTGTGGCAGTGTGTATGTTGTTCCAAATTCTTTACTTCTCAAACTCCCCCCTCCGCCTCCCCTCCTGTAAATCCCCCCAAATGTCTAAGCAGGCATTGCTACTGAGAAGAAAAGCCCTCTAAAAACCATAAGATGGGCACCTGGGTGGCTCAGTTGGTTAAGTGACTGCCTTTGGCTCAGATCATGATCCTGGAGTCCTGGGATCAACTCCCACATCAGACTCCCTGCTCCAAAGGAAGGCAGTCTGCTTCTCCCGCTGACCTCTCTCCTCTCGTGCTCTCTCTCTCATTCTCTCTTTCCCAAATGAATAAATAAAATCCTTAAAAAAAAAACACCAAAAACAAAACCATAAGGTAACTCACACCACATTTCTGGCTTTGGGTCTCATAGATGACTTTTTCTTAATAGTTTATCTTCTCTCTAAATTCTGAAATTCTGGTCAGGAGTCTAAATATTCACATTTTTCCTAGTAGGTGATAATGAGGGTGTTCATCTTACCTGTCTGGATTTTTTTGCTCTAAGTTTAATGAAATATTCTGGATTACCTATATCCTTTTATTCAAAAGTGAGAATAGACGATGGGGAAATATATAAAATCTGCATAAATCGGCTGAGCAAAACTCAAGCCCTTACCAATATTATTTATAAATATTTAGATGTTATTTATTTAGGCGTGATAAATATGTTCTTTTTTGATGGTTGAACTTGCAGGTTTTTGTTGTTTTTTTAAAAAAAGATTTTATTTATTTGTTTGTCAGAGGAAGAGAGACAGATAGAGAGGGAACTCAAGCAGGGGCAGAGGCAGAGGCAGAGCCCCCATGCGGGGCTCCATCTCAGGATCCTGGGATCATGACCTGAGTCCAAGGCAGATGCTCAACAACTGAGCCACCCAGGCACCCTGTGCAGGTTTGATTAGAATTAAATTTTCAGTTTTAATTTTTCTGAGTGGTGATGACTTTTCCTAGTTAACTTAAGTTGTTTTATAATTTTTTCTGGCTGCTTAATCTGAATTTAGAATTTTTAATATTTTGAGAAATTTTCAAAGCATATCATTTTATAAAAATTTTATTACAAACTTGTTTCTTCCTGATTCCCCTTCCCTGAACTTGCATCCCTTAACTCCTCCACCCTTCAGTTCTGGAGCTGTTTATTTTTCACTTCATGAGTAATGAATATTGCCTGAGACTTCCCTTATAAATTCAGCTCTTTCTAAATGAGGCACTGAAGCTGTCTCTTATGTTTTGGGTTTCCTTTAGGATAACTGTTAATTATTACTGCGTTACTTTCTTATACCCAGCTCAGTGAGTTACAGAAAGGGAAGAGAAAACACCTGTTTATAAAATGGAGTATTCGAGGGCCTCCTCAAGTGACTCTTTTTTTTTTTTTAATTTTATTTATTTGACAGAGAGAGAGACAGCGAGAGAGGGAACACAAGCGGGGGAGTGGGAGAGGGAGAAGCAGGCTTCCTGCTGAGCAGGGAGCCTGATGCAGTACTCAATCCCAGGACCCCGGGACCATGACCTGAGCCGAAGGCAGATGCTTAATGATTGAGCCATGCAGGCGCCCCTCAAATGACTCTTGATTTTGGCTGAGGTCATGATCTCAGGGTTGTGAGATCAGGCCTCACACTGGGCTTTGTGCTAGGTGTGGAGCCTGCTTGAGATTCCTTCTCTCTCTCTATCCACCTCCTCTTAAAACAAAAATAAATTTTAAAAATATCTTTTATTTGGGATTCTATTGATTATGTATATTATTATTATATATTGTATGGATTATTGGGTGGAGAGTCAATGTAATACTGAATCATTCATTCCTTCAAAGAAATTTATGAAGTGCCTGCTGTGTATCAAGCATTTTTTTTTTAAGATTTTGTTTATTTATTTGACAGACAGAGATCACAACTAGGCAGAGAGGCAGGCGGGGGAAGCAGGCTCCCCACTGAGCAGAGAGCCTGATGCAGGGCTCTATCCCAGGACCCTGGGATCATAACCCAAGCCGAAGGCAGAGGCTTTAACCCACTGAGCCACCTAGGCGCCCCTCAAGCATTTTCTAGTTACAAAATCCCAACAAAGCCCTGCCATCGATGAAGCTTATATTCCAGAGCTGCACCATCCAATATGGTAGCCACTGGCCACATGTCGTTACTGATAAGCATTTAAATGTTGTTAGTGCTGCATGTTGAAGTGATATATTGGATAAAATGAAATATGTAATTAAAATTAATTTTACTTGTTGCTTTTTATGTGTTAAACATGGCTACTAGACAATTTTATGTTATACATGTGGTCAATTATATTTCTATTTGATAGCTCTGACCTAGAGTATCTTTCAGGAGAACTGTATTAGAGGAGAAGCTGAATATGTACAAGGTAAATATGTAATATAAGATATTAGGTGGCTGAAAGTGATAAAGAGAAAAGGTTAAAGAGGAAAAGGGGAATATGAGTATTCGTGTGTACTTTGTATAAGATGGTAAGGATGATCTCATTGAGGAATCTTGGATGAGGTTCTGAAGGAAGGCTGGAGGAAGCAAGCCATATAAATGCCCGGGGAAAGAGCATTTCAGGTAGAGGAAACAGCAAGTGTGAAGGTCCTGAGGTGAGCACACACTGGCATTTTCAAAGAACAGGAGAAAAGAGGCCATTGTGGTTAGAATAGACAGAGAAGAATAGGAGACAAGGTCAGAGAGGTCTAGAGTTTAGAGAGATCTAGGCCGAAAAGTCCAGTGCTGGAGTTATCAGCACTTGAAAGTAATTGAAACCACATGGCTGCATAAGACAGCTGAAGAATGAGTACTGATAGACTGCAGGCCCAAGGACAGAGTCAGGGGACTGCCTCATGTTACAGGTGGGGAGATGAGGAGGAGGAACAAGCTAAAGAGCATGGAAAGGAATGGCCAGAAAGACTGGAAGATGAGAGAGAAAGAAAATGTGTTTCTGAGTGCATGTTTTCCTGGAAGCCAAGCCATGTCAAGCAGCAAGGATCCATTTCCTCAGATGATGCTAGGGGTCAAGTTGGTGGAGAACTAAGAAGTGATGTTGGAGTCTAGCAATGTGCAGTAACCTTGATAAGAATTGTAGTGGAGTGATGGAGTGGAAGCCTGATTGGAGTGGACTCAAGGGGGAGGAGAAAAATCTGAGCCATAGGCATAGACCATTCCTTTTAGTGGTTTTCCTCTCTAAGAATAAGATTTGTATTCCCGTTTAAGTCATCTTTCACATACATTCCTCAGCAGTTTTTAGCTGTCTTCATATAGGGACTGTCTGTTCTTTATGAAATGTATTCCTTAGGTGTATTTTGTTTCTTAAAAATTATTGAAGTATAATTAACATGCAGTGTTCTATACTTTCAAGTGTAGAACATATGATTCAGCAATTCTATACGTTATACAGTGCTCACCATGATAAGTGTAGTCACCATCTCTCAGTAGCAACATTGTTACAGTATTATTGACCATATTTCCTATGCTGTACTTTTTGTCTCTGTGACTTATTTTATAACTGCAAATTTGTATCTCTTAATCCCCTTTATCTTTTTCACCTGTCCCCACACCCACCTCCCCTCTGGCAACCATCAGTTTGTTCTCTGTATTTGTTTCTTTGTTCTCTGTATTTGTTTCTTTGTTCATTTGTTTTGTGTTTTAGATTTCATATATAAGTACTTGTCTTTCTCTGCCTGACATATTTCACTTAGTGTAATATGCTCTACATTTATCCATGTTGTTGCCTATGGCAAGATCTCATTTTATTTATACCTGAATATATGTGCTGCCAAAGCGATCACTATTTATGGCTGAGTAATATTTCATTGTGTGTGTGTATATATCTATCTGCCAGAATTTTTTATCTCTCCATCTATCTGTGGACCCTTGGGTTGTTTCCATATCTTGGCTATTGTAAATAATGCTGCAATAAACACAATGGTGCATGTATCTTTATTTGAATTGTACTTTTTATAAAGTTGTTATTGTGAATAGGAATGTCTGGATGGCGCAGTCGGTTAAGTGTCAGACTCTTGGTTTCAGCTCAGGACATGATCTCAGAGTCTTTGCAGACATTGCAGAGTCTGCTTAAGACTCCCTTTCCCTCTAGCTCTCTTTCTTTCTCATATAAATAAAATCTTTTTTAAAAAAGTTGTTATTGTGAATAGCAGCATACATTACTATATTTTCTGCTGCTGTTGTTATTGTTTTTTTAAAGATTTTAAGTATCTCTACACTCACATGGGGTTTGAACTTACAACCCCAAAATTAAGAGTTACATGCTCTACCAACTAAGCCAGCCAGGCAGCCTACCACCATATTATTTTGATATAAATCCTGGGCATTGAATTATTTCATCTGTAATAATTCAGTATGTAGTCTAAAAGATAAGGACTTATTTAAAAATAACCACACTACCATTGTCATATCTAAAAATTAATAGTTCTTTAATACATCAAATATTATCAGTGTTCAGATTACAAATTGTCTAAAATGTAAGATTTTTGATTATTATTATTTTTTTAAATAAGGATCCAAATTTTTTTTAAAAAGATTTTATTTATTTATTTGACAGAGATCACAAGTAGGCAGAGAGGCAGGCAGAGAGAGAGGAAGGGAAGCAGGCTCCCCGCTGAGCCGAGAGCCCGATGCAGGGCTCCATCCCAGGACCCTGGGATCATGACCTGAACTGACGGCAGAGGCTTAACCCACTGAGCCACCCAGGCGCCCTGGTCAATGTGATTCTTAACTCTTTCTTAGTGTTACTTACCTGTTCATTTTCTATCTGTCTCTTTTTCTTTTTGAACTATGTTTTGATGAAACCAGGCTTTTTGTCCTATAGAGCTTTATACTGTTTGGATTTTGCTGGTTGTGCCCTTGTGGTGTCATCTAACATATTTTTCCTGTCCTTGGTACTTGTAAATTGGCAGTTGGATCTTGAAGGTTGGTCACAGGCACGTTCAATTTACTCTGACAAGACTACTTCATATGAGGTGGTGTGTTTTTTATGAGAAGGCATGTACTGTCTGTTTTTTTCTCGTTTTTAGCAGCCATTGATGCTTTAAGTCTCGATTCATTATTATGTTGAGTGTTGCTAAATGGATATTCTGACTGCATCATTCCTTCTTTATTTATTAACTGAAGTATAAAGAACAACTTTATCACATTTACTATTTGGTTACTAGTGGTGCAGTTTGTAATAAGACAGGAAGGATAAACTTAATTAATTCTTTTATCAGTTAGGTTTAAAAATATTTTTTAGATGGGGGAGGGGCAGAGGGAGAGAAAGAGAGAATCTTAAGCCAGGTCCATGCCTAGAGCAGAGCCTAATGCAGCGCTTGATCTTACAACCCTGAGATCATGATCTGAGCTGAAATCAAGAGTTGGAGGCTTAACCAACAGAGTCACCTTGGAGCCTCTTATCAATTAGTTTTTATAGGAACTTTCTTAGCGTGAAGCTGATCCAAGAGAGTCTGTTGCACAGAGCATAGTGCCTTTTGGAATGCCTTCTTTAAAAAAAAAAAAAAATTATTTATTTATTTGAGAGAGAGCGAGAGAGAGAGATTGAGAGAGAGAGAGCGAGAGCACACAAGCAGGAAAAGGAGCAGAGGGAGAGGGAGAAGCAGACTTCCTGCTGAGCAGGGAGCCCCAGTGCGGGACTCAATCCCAGGACCCTGGGATCATAAGCTGAGCTGAAAGCTGATGCTTAAGTGACAGAGCCACCCAGGTGCCCCTGGAATACCTTCTCTGAATAGCTTTCTTTCAAGTAAATGTGTTGAGATATTTGCACAAGGTCCTATAGATGATGGATTAGTTAAGACAGGTAGTTCTGGGGTGCTTGGGTGGCTCAGGGTTGTGAGTTCAAGCCCCACATTGGGGGTTAAGTAGTTCCACCTCCTGTTTCTTCTAAATGAGGAAGAGCCTTCCTTCCCCCAGCTCTTCCTTCTTTTCTTTCATCTCCACACACATAAATATAGATGCGTCTATGGGTATGCACAGACTTATCACCTAGAGTTCCAGAACAGCCCCATACCATCAAAGTATAGGTAACTGTGATTCTGCCCAGAGCTAGTAGATTCATCAGAAGTGTCTGAAGGTAGAGGAGCCTGCAGAGGAGTGGCAGCGGGCAGTCACTGAGGTCATTGTGCATCCCAGGGCTTCCCTTGTCTTTGGTAGTAATTCTGCTTCATTGTGCACCTGTCAAAAACTTGCTGGCGCCTTCACTCTTAGCTCCTCATGGGACTGCTCTGCCAGGAGTATGAATGCACTGCCTGTGGATTCTTCCAGAAAACCTCAGAGTGTGGTTGCTGATGTGCATCTGGCTCCAGGTTATGAAGAGGGGGGTCCTATTGTCACTACCTGGCATCTCTGGCTATCTGTGGCTTTCTCTGCAAGCCAGAGCGAATCATGTTGTTTCAGGCTATCTGCCCCATCATCTCCCTCTGAAAGGCAGGAAAAACCATTTAGTCCCTCACCCCTGTGTCTGCAGATCGCTCAGGCCAACTTGCTGTGTTATGTCTTGGCCCTGTGAGAAGGTTCTGTGCCCCCAGGTGCCTGGGCTCACAGAGGGTGAGGAAAAGCCCCAGGGGAAGAAAGGCCACTGGCTTCTCCCTGATCTCTCCTCCATCTAACTCGAAGCCACTGAGCTTGCTCTGTGTGGTCATCGTGCATTGCTTATACTTTTTTGTATTTAATAGAGTTTCTTTAAATCAGACATTATTAGATTTTTTTCCTAACCTGGCATCCTAAATTTCAAATTGAGGCATATTATAAGTTTTTCCTCCCTTGATTATGCCTTTTACCTTAAAGTACTGCTGTAAGGCTAGAGAATTTATTAAAAAGCTTACGTTTCTGGGGCGCCTGGGTGGCTCAGTGGGTTAAAGCCGCTGCCTTTGGCTCAGGTCATGATCCCGGGGTCCTGGGATTGAGCCCCGCATCAGGCTATCTGCTCAGCAGGGAGCCTGCTTCTTCCTCTCTCTCTGCCTGCCTCTCTGCCTACTTGTGATCTCTGCCTGTCAAATAAATAAAATCTTAAGAAAAAAAAAAAGCATACGTTTCTTACATCATTTAAAACGTTTTGCTTTAAAGGTGTTATATCTTGGTTTTTCTTTCCTTTTTAAATCTCCTTATTCTTTCGTTTGTTTTAACAAACGAAAGTTTGTTTAACAAAAACGAAAGTTTTGTTTTTGTTTGTTTTTTACATAATCTCTATACCCAATGTGGGTCTCGAACTCATAACCCTGAGATCAAGAGTCACGTGCTCCACCAACGGAGCCAGCCAGGCACCCCAGTCTCATCTTTATTCTTATCCTTCTACGGATTGACTAACTTTAAGTCTCACCAGAAAATTTCTCTGTACCAAAGGTATAGTGTATATTAATCAAGTGTACTAAGGTTATTTTGAAAGTAACATCTAATGTTACCAATACAAATGGTTTGTAAAAACTTTGTGTTCCAACCGACTGTCAGTCCTTTTAATGGGAGACTCAAGGCTAAAATGACTTAGAAAGCTGCGGGGGGTGAGGGGTGGGTCGGGGGCTGCAGGAGGCGCCACTGACATGTCTGACCTTGCCAGCTGGCCCACATCGTGCCTCTGCACAGCTCACCTGACTTCCTTTTCTCTTTTTTCTTCACATCGCTAAAGCTGTCCTCAGCTTGAAGTACAGAATGTATGGTCCACAAATAGATACCATCAGAGTTCATAAAGATATTTTCATCTGGAGGAACTCAAATATCAATAATTTTTAGAATTTTTCTCCTCTTCTTTGTTAATCTGAAAAATTGTCCACTACATTGTTATAATAAATATAGTCTAGAAACATAGTGTTAATGCCATTTTTATTGGCCTCCCCGGCAGCCTACACTAAGGAGATCTGATTTAACCGTATTCTTGACCTGTTAAGAATTTTTGTACTTTGAGGCAACCGTAAAGAAAGTCAACATAGTGAGAAATTTATCTCATTAATAAATTATCAGAAAGCAACAGTCCTAACACTCTTTATGTAAAATGCGAGTGGATACATGGAAATACCACTTATTTAGGAAACAAATCCTAGGAGCCCAAACTTAGGATCTAGACATTTCCTATTTAAACAAAAACAGGAAAAGATGAGAGCACATAATGGCTCTCATTCTGTGACTATTTTCTTTTTTTTTTTTTTAAGATTTTATTTATTCACTTGACAGAGATCACAAGTAGGCAGAGAGGCAGGCAGAGAGAGTGAGAGGGAAGCAGGCTCCCCGCCGAGCAGAGAGCCTGACATCAGACTGGATCCCAGGACCCTGAGACCATGACCTGAGCCGAAGGCAGCGGCCTATCCCACTGAGCCACCCAGGCGCCCCGTGACTATTTTCATAGTAAGAGTTACTATCTAAATTCTGTTTGTGAAGCTGTAGCTAAGAAAGCGATCTAAAACACACTTATTTTAGTTGAAGCCGTGTGTTAGTATCTGTACTGGCATGCATATGATTGAAACATGGAGAGTTGAGTCAGCACCCTTGTTTCTGGTCAGTTGCCAGAAATAAAGACATCAAAGGAAATAGATAAACTGGGCACCAAATCAAAGCTACATGGGTTTTTCACTTAGTAGTTATTCTAGGTCTCTTTGCAACTTCTCTAAAGGAAATTTTCCCTCAGCCAGTCCCTTCCGCAAAGACCACCCCCATAGACTAGTTGTTCACTCTTGTTACCTTTACATTTGTACATGTGTAGAATTGTTTTTGTAGGACAGATTCCCACATGTGGAAATCCTCAAAGGGAGTGAACATTTTTTAAAAAAATTTTTCTCTCTCTCCTTTTTATTTTTAGAGTCTGTTTATTATTTGAGAGAGAAAGAGAGTGCAAGAGAACACAAGCAAGGGGGTAGAGCAGAGGGAGAGGAAGAAGGAGAAGCAGGCTCCCCACTGAGCAGGGAGCTGGACGTGGGGGCTCAATCCCAGGACCCTGTGATCAGGACCTGAGCTAAAGGCAGTCTCCTAACTGACTGAGCCACCCAGGCTTCCCGGGAGTAAATATTTACAGGTTTAACAGATACTGCCAAGTTGTTCTCTACAAAGGTGGTATGCACGTACAAATGAAAGTGAGACTAGCCACTTGAACTGAACTATAGTGGGGCTGTTGGTGGGGAGGGGAGATAGACAAGCCTGAGGTTTTGCCAGCGATTTTCTAGTCTAGAAGTTGATTGATTCTTGGAATGGTTAGAAGATGTTGCAGTCAGTGTTAAATGAGATAAAAATATTCTTAGAAAAGAACATTTTCATAAATACTTTTAAAATGGAAATATAATTTTATTAAAGAATCTTTCAAAATAATGCATAATCCTACTCTTAAAAGATTTTCATTTTAGCTAATTACCATTTATATGTATTTATTTTACATGTCATAATCAGTGTATATATGTTTTCATATTTTAGTTTTTTCACAGAAGTGTCGCATAAGTTGTTTTCTGTTTCTACATATCTTTCATAATGGTCGTGTAAAAGCCGCACAGTACTGAATTATGTTACTGTATCAGTACTTTGTCCTCAATGTTGAAAGTTTAATATACAACCAAATACTTAAACTGTGTGTTTTTAACTAGTAAGAATGATTGGTTTGTTCAGGCTTTAAGAGTAATATAGCTCATTGCAAAAAAAAAATTAGAGGGGGCGCCTGGGTGGCTCAGTTGGTTAAGTGTCTGCCTTTGGCTCAGGTCATGATCTTGGATCCTGGTATCGAGTCCCACATCGGGCTCTGCAGGAATCCTGCTTCTCCCTCTCCCTCTGTGGCCCGCTTCGTGCTCTTTTGTGCATGTATTCTATCTCAAATAAATAAATAAAATCTTTTAAAAAATTTCGGAATACACACAAAAATAGGAAGACACACAAAGAACTCTTCCTATAACCTGTTAACCAACTCTGTGAACATTATGATAGATTTCCTTCCTGCCTTTTCTTAATATTTTATTTATGTACAGTTTATAACTATAGTGTTTATATAAAACATATTCATTTCCCATGTTTCTAAATCCTTTTAAGGGGATTTGAATTAATAAATTCAATTATTAATTAATTAAAACAAATAAATAAATACACATAAATTTTTTCCTTTATATATATTTTCTAAGATTTTATTTATTTGTCTGAGAGAGAAAGAGAGAGAGAGAACACAAGCAGCGGGATTGGCAGAGGGAGAGGGAAAAGCGGACTCCCTGCTTAGCAGGGAGCCTGCTGCAGGACTTGATACCAGGATCCTGGGATCATGACCTGTGCTGAAGGCAGATATTTAACAACTGAGCCACCCAGGCGTCCCTTTATTTTATTTTATTTTTTTTAAGAAAAGTGAAAGGTGTTTATTTTCTTGACTATAAAAGTAGTTTGAAACTGTTTTAGGAAATTGGGAGATAATCCCAAATATCCATAACCCTAATACCCAGTGGCAAGCACCTTTAACATTTTCATTTATTACCTTCATGTTAAAAAAAAAATATTTGAGGGTGCCCGGGTCGCTCAGTTAGTTAAGCGACTGCCTTCGGCTCAGGTCACGATCCTGGAGTCCTAGGATCAAGTCCCGCATCGGGCTCCCAGCTCCATGGGGAGTCTGCTTCTCCCTTTGACCTCCCCTCTCATGCTCTCCCTCCCTCTCTCAAATAAATAAATAAAATTTATTTAAAAAATGAGATATTATAGCATCAGTGGTTCTTAATTTGGGGTGATCATGAACCATTTTAAAAATCTTTGAGAATCCAAATTGAGAACTCTTGTTGTATACATAAATATACGTAACTCTTTTTTTCTACTAACCATTATAAAATAAGTATTTCCTTATCGTTGTGAACTCATAAATCTCTAAATTTGCTGATTGTTATGGGTTGAATTGTATCCCCCCAAAAATTTGTATGTGGAAGTCCTAACTCTCCTTACCCTATAGTGTGACCTTATTTGGAAATAAAGTCTCTACAGAGGTAATCAAGTTAAAGTGAGGTCATTAGGGTGGGTCCTAATCCATACCACAGGCATCTTCATAAAAAGAGGAAATTTGGAGACAGACATACACACAGGGAACAGGCTGTGCATAGAGGGAGATGAAGGCCATCCACAAGCCACGGAGAGAAGTCTGGAGGGGCTCTTCCCATACTGCTCTCAGCGGGAACTGATACTCTGGCACCTTGAGTTCAGACTTCTAGCCTCAGAACTGTGAGACAGTACATCTCTGTTGTTGAAGTCCCCCAGTTTGCGGAAGTTGGTTAGGGCAGCCCTAGGAAACCAGTACACTGATTTTATCATCTTACAGTGTATAGACATTTAGACAAATACTTTGTGCCAGGCACTGTGCCAGATGTTGGGAGTATTAAGCCAGTGAAGTCAAGTTCCCTGTTTTTAAGGTGCTAGATTGGCACATACTGTACAGAACCCTGGGGTCATACTGTGATGGGCAATGTGTAGAGCATCCTGGGAGTCCGGAGCTGGGCCAGGGTGAGGGCAGACTTCCCCTCGAGAAGTACCACGTGAGCTGAGTTTTGAAGAACCAATAGGAGCCTATTTAACTGTTCTGTTATTGAACATTAGGATGTTCTCAATTTCCTGTGTGTTTGGATTCTTTCTTTAGGGTAGATTCCCAATAATGTGTTACTAATAAAAGGATGTGAACTTTGAGACATCATTTTTAGGGCAATGTAATACCCTACCAGATGGAAGTTTCCTGGTTTATTGAATCCTACTCTTTTACTGGTAGAAGTTTCCCCAGTGTTCTATTTCCAATGTTTTGCTGTTATAAATAACCATGTAGTGTACATCTTTTTTTTTTTTTTGCATGATGCTTTTTTGATAATTAGAATTATTTCCTTGATGATAGAGTTCTAGAAATAGAATTACTTTATCAAAAAGGTCAGATTGTTTTTCAGAAATGCTGATGTACATTCCCATTATGAATCAAGTATGAAATCTATTATATCAATTTGATTTATTATAGTCTTATATAATTTGGGGTCTGGGAAAATAGAGTTCAGTGTTTCCCTGGTTGAAGACTGAACCCTTACTAGTGAAAGGGTCCATGGATAAAAGGACGAGACTGATAAAAAGCGAAGGTCAAGCAAAGCTTGATTTCGCACTAAGCATGGAGAATCAAACTGACCGGCCAGGGCCGTCTCTTGCAAAGAGGCGACCCCTCCCAGTTTCACAGACTAACTTTTATAGAGTAAAGGCCATGTAGTTGAGCCTGGCTAAACATAGGTGGCCAACTGAATTACAGTTCACCCCATGATAGTCATTTAATTCAGCCTATGACCTTGGCTGGAATGGGCGCCTTTGCCTGGTGCCCAAAAGGTGGGGCTCACACTCCTTGGCAGGTAATACGTGCGCTTTCCCTTGATTGGACGTTTCCACCTGGCCTGGCTCATCCTTGGCGGGTAGGGAGGTAATACGTGCAATTTCACTCATTGGACGTTTCCACCTGGCCGCACACGTCCTTGTATGTGGGCTCCATTATCAGGGGCTGGTCAGTCATATTTCACCAGTTCTGTTTCTAAGCGCTTTCCTCTTGGGGGGAAGGAGCAGGTTCAATCTAAGTTTATTGCATAAACAACAAAATGGCTTGCTCTGGCTAAGTGGGCCCTTACAACTAGGAAATGAAGTGTCATTTGTATCACTTGGGTTGAAAGAACCCCTGTTTCTTGGGTTCCTTCTTCGTCCGAAATAACCTGCTTGAAGGGCATTGTTCCATCACAGACTTGCCTACACAACTTGCGCGCTGGTTTCTAACCAGCAGATGTATGCGCTGGCCTCTGTTTATATTCTCTTAACTCCCTATCTATCTCAAATGTAACTATCGCAGATCAGCCTTCAGAGTTAGCTGTTTGATTTTTCTCCTGAGCTTCTTTTACCCTGACTCCTATACTCTCCAGTCTGCTAGACTCCAAATCCCACTTATGTTGGCAGCATAGCTACTGTAATAACAAAAAGAACCACAGTCATAACATGCTGGGGATATGGGCATCTGAAGGAGTTGAGTCAGGAGTGATGGCATTCTGTCTCATCGAGAGAAGAGTTTGCTAGTAAATACTGCCTTGTTTCCTTCATTTTAAAGTAAGCGTGAGGGATGCCTGACTTTCTTAGTTGATAGAGTATGCAACTCTTGATCTCTTGGTTCTAAGTTTATGCTGGGTGTAGAGATTACTTAAAAAATAAAATCCTAAAACAAATAAATGAAAGTGAGTGTGAGTACTGTAAGGGCCTATTTAGCCAGAGCAGCTCCATCTGGTTAAACAGTGATTTTGTTGTTTATGCAGTAAAACTTAAACTGACCCTACCACCCCCCCACCCCCACCCCCCACCTCCGGGGAACTTACTTAAAAGCAAGTCAGGGAAACCAGTCCCAGGTGATAAAGCCCAAATACAAGGGTGGGTCAGGCCAGGTGGAGACATCCAATCAGTGGAGCAGGCATACTGTCTCCCTAGCTACCAAGGAGTGTGGGTCCCACCTTTTGGGCGCCAATTCTGACCAAAGTGATAGGCTAGTTCAAATATCTACTAGGGTAAATTGTAATTCAATTGGTCACTCGTGTGTGACCTAGCATGACTGTGCAGCTTACTCTGTGTGTTGCAATCTCATTGGCCACCTGTGTGTGGCCAGGCCCAAACCAACCACATGGCCTTTGCTCTATAAAAGTTAGTCTGTAAGGCAGGGAAGGGTCGCCTCTTTGTAAGAGACAGCCCTGGCCGGTTGGTTTGTTTCTCACTGCTTGGCGCGAAATAAAGGTTTGCTTGACCTTCTCTTTGTATCAGTCTCGCTCCTTTGATCACGGACCCATTATTGGGGACCTAACAAGTACCAGAGGTGCCTGTCTGGCTCAGTCAGTGGAATATGCAACTCTTGATCTTAGGGTTGTGAGTTCAAGCCCCATGCTGGGTGGAGAGATTACTTAAAAATAAAATCTTGGGACACCTGCATGGCTCAGTTCATTAAGTATCTGCCTGAGGCTCAGGTCATGATCCCAGGTCCTGGAATCAAGTTCCACATCGGGCTCCCTGGGCAGGGAACCTGGTTCTCCCTCTCTGCCTGCTGGTCCCCCTGCTTGTACTCTCTCTCTCTCTCAGTCTCTGGCAAATGAATAAATAAAATCTTAAAAAAAAAAAATTAAAACATCCACAATAGGCCCTTTTAAAAAATGAATAAATAAAATTAAGTCTTAAAAAAAAAAAAGTGCGTGTGAATACCAGATAACAAGCATCAATGAACGAAGACTATACCCTAATCAGTTTTGTATTTTATACTTGGTGACCTGCCTCGAAAGATTAATTAATTGATGTGAAGTCATAATCAATGTAATTTTTAAAATGCCCCACTCACTAATTACTTTTTTAAAACTTCATTCCTGAAATGAGAAAAAAAGCATTTCCCTTTTATACATATTTTAAACATTATAGAAGTTCACAATGTGAAAAGTGTAAGTCTTCTGTATTTCTGCTCCACAAAGATAAGCAACCATGGTCTGTGATTTAGGATATGTTTCTCTACATTTTTTCCCAAGCATTTAAAAAATGTAATGATACTTAACCTCACTAACAATAAATGAAATACAGAGTGACCAAGAATCAGATTCCCAACCCCCTGCCCCATCAAGTTCTCAGAGATAAAATAGGGAGGAAAATGGGTATTCCCATATGATGTTGGTAGGAGTATAAATTGGAATCATCTACTTGGAGGGTAATTTGTCAATAATTGCCAGAATGTTTTTTTTAATTGCCTAAATTTTATATATACATACCTTGCGCATTTCTTCTGCTGACTTTAGAAAAATAAGAAAGTTGGTAAATTTTATAACAATATTATTTGGGGGGCGCCTGGGTGGCTCAGTGGGTTAAGGCCTCTGCCTTCAGCTCAGGTCATGATCCCAGGGTCCTGGGATCGAGCCCCACATCGGGCTCTCTGCTCAGCAGGGAGCCTGCTTCCTCCTCTCTCTGCCTGCTTCTCTGCCTACTTGTGATCTCTGTCTGTCAAATAAATTAAACAAACAAACAAACAAACAAACAAAACAATATTATTTGGTATTTTGGTGGTGATAGTGGTGCTTGTCTTTTACTCTATGAGGAGGCTGTGTGAAGTCCCATCCCAGTCAACTTGGTACCCAGAGCAGTGCCATGAGGCAGTTTGGGTCAAAGCAATTCTCATGATTCTTTCTCAACATAGGCAGAAAGGTCAGCTTCCCAGGGGACAGGGACTTCAGCCATTCCCTTCCTAAGTTGGAAAACCATCAGGGGCCCACAGAGGTCCTGGCAGACACGTTCAGAAGGCACTTCCTAGGAACTCCCCTCCTTTTCTCTGCTTTTACGGTCGAAACCAGCAGTGAGATTCTGCCCTATGAAATATTCTTAAAATTCAATTGACTGTAAAATATTTTCTAAATGTAAGTGCTGTAAGTGACCCAAATTATATTATCAGCTTTTTTGAGAAATGGAGAGAGAAAGGAGAAGGAATTTAAGGGAATGGGTTCCAGGGAGCCAACCTTGGCGTTTTCAAATCATAATAAATGGGTGATAGATCTGCATTGTGTGGTTTCAGAATTGACTAATGCTTGGGACTGTTTTGATCATTATCTGAGTGGCCCATCCCACTGTAAATCAGTCTTTCTACATTACACAGACTGTGTGCCCCCTTTTAAATCTATTTTTTAATTTCATAGTCCTTTTGTTTCCAGCTCTAAAAATCCCGAGAATCTGTACTTCCGGTGATCTCACATCAGATGCTATTGAAGCCATGGAAGCCCAGTTGGGCTCTGGGCTAGAATACAGAGGACCTCTGCCCAAACCTTTTCGTGCAAGTCCTCGGACAGGGAGGGCCCTGCAGGAAACTTCCTTGCCTGCTGACTGTTGGGGGACCAGAGATTTTCACTGTTAGAAAACTCTTCTGTGCTTATGCAGATGCTATCTCCCTCCAACCATCAATCCTTTGTTCTGCTGTCTGCAGCCCCCAGAATAAATCTCCTCTTTGTACCAAGCATGTGTGGAGGATGGCCATTCCCCACCCCCTCCCTGTCCAAATCATTTCTTTCTCATCCTAGAATTTTTGCTCTCTTGTTTACCCAGTCTTCTCTGTAGAATAAATAGTACGCAGACCGTCTATTCTTCATCCCTTCCATAGTTGTCATAGTGCCTTTCTGATAATGAATTCTAAAAATAAGTTTGCTCGTTTGTTTTTGGCATCCACATCACACCATCATCTCATATTGACTTGTAAATAAACTAAAACCCCAGAGCAGTTGCTTTTGAACTTAGATGAAAGATGTAACATCTATTTCTCTGAAATCTTTTTCTTTTTTTTTTTTCCTTTTGGCTCATTCTTTCCGACCCAGACTGCTTTTGGAATTCTGATTCTGTCATCTTATCTAAAGCATTCATCTCTCCCAGCGTGGTGTCCTCGGATCATTTGAAAAGCCTGCCTGCAGATTGCTGATGTATTTACCTAGGCTCAGGGCTTGAAGAGGGTGACAAATCCCTCATAATGAGTTTGCCAAATGCCTGCTGGCAGCCAGCATTTTCAAGGCTCTGTGGAGTAGGGACAAGGACAAAACCCAGGGTCTTGCTGCCCAAAGGGGCCCTGGCCACCGGAGTTGGAGCAATTTTGGTTTGACCATTGACATGTAAATGGTCACGGGGCCCCAGGCGGCTCCCCAGCAGACTCTCCCACCAGCCCTCCGACCACACAAAGCCCTGGCCTGGAAGGGCTGCAGGCTTCGCCTCCTCGAGGCCCCTGGGCTTCCTGGCGACTGAGGTAAGTCCCCTATCAGCTGTGTTGTAAAACTGGTCCATTTGGGGCAGTGATTGTGGGCTGGAAAATTCCCCCAGCCACATACATGCAATGAGAGTGTTCTCTTTGGACCTCAGTCTGTCCTGGATGCAGACATAGGCCCTATAGGGGATTTTGAAATGAAAAAGAATACTAAAAAGAAACAATCACATTTACCCATATGTATATACATATATAAGAACTTTTTGAATTTTACCTGAAATTTCGATAGGATAATTTTATTTTTCTTACTGTGTTTTCTGGAGTCCAACTCTCTCCCTCTTTCTCCGTTCTCTGTCTTTAAACTTCTTTACTTTTCCTCCTCCCTCCCTTTCCTTGTAGGGATGGTAAATTGTGTAATTCATAAAGGAGATATTGCTATGTGCTTTACGAGTTAGACAAACAAAAAGTTACACATGATTAGAAGAAGCACCTGAATAAATCCCTGGTAAAAAATGGGGATATGCTGTTATTCCCCACCTTGGAAACTTTTTTTTTTTTTTTTAAAGATTTTATTTATTTATTTGTCAGAGAGGGAGAGAGAGCAAGCACAGGCAGACAGAGAGGCAGGCAGAGGCAGAGGGAGAAGCAGGCTCCCTGCCGAGCAAGGAGCCTGATGTGGGACTCGATCCCAGGACGCTGGGATCATGACCTGAGCCGAAGGCAGCTGCTTAACCAACTGAGCCACCCAGGCGTCCCCCCACCTTGGAAACTTTAGTGGAAGAGTTTTTGTAGTGCTTATGTCCTAAATGTAACAATGTGAATTATAAAATTTATGGTGCTCTTATGTGATGGAAGGTATATGTCATACTCTGGATTGATTTTGTTAGAAGTCCTTTAAGAACTAGCAAGAAATTGTTTAAAATGTAAGTTTAGATTTTACATTCAGAATTGAGTGCTAGATTGAGTTAGAGGAGAATTTTTTAAAAAATCTTGAAATAGGGGGTGCCTGGGGGGCTCAGTCTGTTAAGCCTCTGACTCTTGATTTCAGCTCAAGTCATGATCTTGGGATTGGGAGATAAAGCCCTGGGGTGGTGGGCTCTGTGTTCAGGGGGAGGAGGGAATCTGCTGCTTAAGATTTTCTCTCTTCTTCTCCCTTTGTTCCTCCCCCCTCATATAAATAAAAATTTTAAAAACTTGAAATAAAGGGTGTAATTTGGTAAAATATCTCACATAGGACTGACTTTCCTGACTGCTTGCAGAGATGGTGCTTTTAAGAAAATATTTTGTTAATAAAATGCAAATATTTTCAGATTCACCCCTCTACCCCTCTACCCCTTCTGTCTCTTTGTCTCTGTCTTTGTCTCTCTGTGTGACTCATAGATACTTTTCTTCATAGTATGATTTCATTCAATACACGATGCATTCTGAAGCCTTGATTGATGGTTGTTAGTTCAGGTATTTTTTGCTCTTTTAAAGTAATTATAGTAATAGAATTATGCTTTTATATTAAAATACCCATAATGAAATTGAAAAAAAAAAACCTCATTCACTCTTAGATCCATAAATTCTGTCATTAAATATGAAATCTATTTTAAGTATCTCACGCTCCAGTGAGCACAGTGGAAAGAACATAAAACTAAGTGCTGTGAGGTATGGGAATCTGTGTCTTTTTTTTTTTTTAAAGCTTTTTTTTTTTATTAAAGATTTTATTTATTTATTTGACAGAGAGAAATCACAAGTAGTCGGAGAGGCAGGCAGAGAGAGAGAGGGAAGCAGGCTCCCTGCTGAGCAGAGAGCCCGATGCGGGACTCGATCCCAGGACCCTGAGACCATGACCTGAGCCAAAGGCAGCGGCTTAACCCACTGAGCCACCCAGGCGCCCCGGGAATCTGTGTCTTGCTACCTGAGTGGCCTTGGGCGCGTGACTAACTTCTCTGGACCCCCATGATACACTAAATCAGTGGTTCTCAACCAGGGGTGGCAATGTCCCTCAAGGGGTGCTTGGAAATGTTGAGGGAGAACATTTGTAATTATCACAGTGTATGGAGCACTAATGGTTGAGAACCCCAGAAATGAGAAATGTTGAAATGCCACTCAGCCCAGTGATGAATGGACCTGCTCTGAATGCCAGTGGCACCCCACCTGGGAAACACTTGACTGGATATCTCTAAGATCCTTTCAGCTTTATTTCTCCCAAGTTCATAAGCAGAGCATTGAAGACATCGGAAGTGATACTGAACTCTTACATTTAGTGTCTGTATCTCACATTTAGTATTAGATGCCATGTTGTTGGAAGTGAAGTCAGACCCAGCAATGCTGGGGTAGGACCTTCATGGCACGGCCGCAGGGATTCTGAGCTCTGTTGCTGGGTCAGTTCCCTACTCTAAGCACAGAGAAACACTGATACTGTTCAAAAGCAGGTGCAGAACCAGGTCTGGGTTTTTTGGTTGGCTTTGAATTTTCCTTCATGTCCTTCCTTCCTCAGAGGGTTGGAGGGGGTTTATAGTGGCCACAGGCCTGGCTTCTAGGCCTTGGACCTGTCCACTTAGAGGAAGGCAGCTGTCTCTCTGCACCACCCTGCTGCTGGGAAGGGGGTCATTGTGGAGGCAGGTGGTGCCCTGAAAAATCTGCCGGCCAGTTGTCAGAGGCCAGACCAGAGGACTTGATGAGGCAGAAGGGGATTTGAACTAGAAGAAAGACTCCTGGGGAGTCTGAATTGTTAGATTGTTGAATGTGATTAAATTACTGATTATTTGACAGTGAAGAGCTATTAATTCAAAGTGTCACATGAAAACTTCTCTTAGGATTGTCTTTTTTTGTAAAAAGTAATGGAGAGGGCACCTGGGTGGCTCAGTTGGTTAAGCGGCTGCCTTTGACTTGGGTCATGATCCTGGAGTCCCAGGATTGAGTTCTGTATCTGATCCCGCATCAGGCTCCCTGCTTGGCAGGGAGTCTCCTTCCCCCTCTGACCTCTCCCCTCTCATGTTCTCACTCTCTCTTTCTCAAATAAATAAATAAAATCTGAAAAAAAAAGTAATAGAGAGATGAGTTATAAATCTTCATCAGAAATTTGCTTTGAGGGGCGCCTGGGTGGCTCAGTGGGTTGGAGCCGCTACCTTCGGCTCGGGTCATGATCTCAGGGTCCTGGGATCGAGCCCCGCATCTGGCTCTCTGCTCAGTGAGGAGCCTGCTTCCTCTTCTCTCTCTCTGCCTGCCTCTCTGCCTACTTGTGATCCCTGTCTGTCAAATAAATAAATAAAAATCTTAAAAAAAAAATTTGCTATGATGTTGAATATATATCCAACTCTCATTAACTAAGTTGTGAGGTGGGACGCCTGGGTGGCTCAGTTGGTTGGACGACTGCCTTCGGCTCAGGGCGTGATCCTGGAGTCCCGGGATCGAGTCCCACATCAGGCTCCCAGCTCCATGGGGAGTCTGCTTCGCTCTCTGACCTTCTCCCCTCTCATGCTCTCTCTCACTGTCTCTCTCTCTCAAATAAATAAATAAAATCTTAAAAAAAAAACAAAACTAAGTTGTGAGGTTACCTGGAAAAAAAAATATATAGAATTTTTATATATTTATATATTTATATATATATATATATATATTTTTTTTTTTTTAAGATTTTGTTTATTTGACAGAGAGAAACACAGCCAGAGAGGGAACACAAGCAGAGGGAATGGGAGAAGGAGAAGCAGGCTTCTGGCTGAACAGGGAGCCTGATGCAGGGTTTGAACCCAGGACCCTGGGGTCATGACCTGAGCGGAAGGCAGATGCTTAATGACTGAGCCACCCAGGAGCCCCTGGAACATATTTTTTTATTGACATGTTGCTTGTAATTACATAGATAATTTATTTAACTAAAAAGTTCAAATATGTATATATTTGAATGTATATAATATGCTATATATACAATATAATAGTATCCTGTATGATATAGTAATTATATATATAGTATCCAGTATATATATCCTGCCAGTCTTAAAAATTTTACAAAAATTAGGTTCTAGTATGTGATATTTTATAACCTGCTTTGTTCATGTCACACTATCTCATGAGCATGTTTCAGTAACATAGATATTATGTAATTTTACATGACTTCTAGTGATCCATTGAGAGAATGGTCAAAGAGCACAGACAGTAGAGTCAGACTCAGACTTCATACCTCAGCTCTGCTTCTTATTAGCTGGGCAGGTCACTTCTTTGTGCCTTGGTTTACTCTTCCATAAAATGGGGAGAATAATAATACCCACTACATTGGAATGTTTTGAGAATTAAATGGGACACTGATTTTTATTTTTATTTTTTTAAAGATTATTTATTTATTTGACAGGCAGAGATCACAAGTAGGCAGAGAGGCAGGCAGAGAGAGAGGAGGAAGCAGGCTCCTCACTGAGCAGAGAGCCTGATGCGGGGCTCGATCCCAGGACCCTGGGATCACAACCTGAGCTGAAAGCAGAGGCTTTAACCCACTGAGCCATCCAGATGCCCCTAAATGGGACACTAGATGTTGAGTGCATCAAATAAAGTAAGCACTCAATATCTGTGAGATACCGTCAGCATCGTTATAGGAGTATACCGTCTCTGCTAACCAATGCCCTGATAGCAGACATCTTGCATCTTGGACATCCAGAGTTATTACTTTCATATCACTTCTTAAAAGTTGAATTTCTAGGCCAAAGAGCAAACAGTTTGAGTCTTTGGATACATATTGCTGAATTGTCTTCCAGGAAAATTGTCTCAGTATTCACTCCTACCAACTTTTCTTAGCTGAATTAAAAAATTCTAATATTCTTCATGCTTTGAGACCCCCACCCCTTCCAATAATTGAGAATTTATACTAATTAAATATTGTTCTGGGGCAAGCATAATTAAGGAAATGACTTAGCCACAAGACAAAGTAAATAAAACATTCCATAGTCAAATAAAAAAATAAGGTATATCACTTGCCACTTGATATTTTCTGCACTATAACTTCTTCATTGATCAAGAATTGTTTATGTGTGAGAGGATGTGAGTGTGTAAGCCATGAGCATGGTCGTTATGCTGTCTTCCCCCAACCCTATCTATCTATCTATTTATTTAAGATTTATTTATTTATGTTGGCGGAGAGCACGAGTGAGCACAAGCTGAAGGAGTGGCAGGCAGAGTGAGAGGGAGAAGCAGGCTCCCCACTGAGCAGGAAACCCAGGGACTCATCCCGGGATACTGGGATCATGACCTGAGCAGAATAATCCACTGAACCACCAGGTGCTCCTTCCCCCAACCCAATTTAATTTCTAGATATACTGGAAGAAGAAACAACCCTTGTTTCAGGAACATAATAGAAAATGTACATGAAATTAATGATGTAATTTATAAAACACTTCAATCCCTTCATTCTGTGATATGTAAACATTACTTACTTCATTGTGCAGTTTTTGCTTTTACCATGAAAACGTTGTTGGAAGTTGGTTTATGCCAAGATGGGATGCATAGTGTTCCCTGTGTACTTGACTTTGTGGTGAGTACTCTGGTCCAGGTTCCTTGTGCTTCCCATTGCTGGGTGATGACTCAGTCCCCCCACCCATCCTCTGTACTTGCATGATGAAGCCCTCCCCACCCCACCCTGTACAGCATGTTATGGTCCAGTCTGGCCTTCCTGTGTGTTTACTACAGTGTTGCTAGATGAAACCTGCTTCTGTTTTCTTCTCAGTAATTCACCCACTTGCTTTTGATTATAAACACAAATGCAAATATGAACAATTTAAACCACATGACCTAACATAACTATGAGGGAGACATCCAGATGATTCCAAATATGTTCAGTTTAGATTCTCATTAAGAATGCAAAATGTAGGGACGCCTGGGTGGCTCAGTTGGTTAAGCAGCTGCCTTCAGCTCAGGTCATGATCCCAGTGTTCTGGGATCGAGTCCCACATCGGGCTCCTTGCTTGGCAGGGAGCCCGCTTCTCCCTCTGCCTCTGCTTGCCACTCTGCCTGCCTGTGCTCGCTCCAGCTCCTCTCTCTCTGACAAATAAATAAATAAAATCTTTAAAAAAAAAAAAAAAGAATGCAAAATGTAAATATTCTCATTCAGAATTCTCAGATTTCTGAAAATACATCTTAGGACCCCAGAACTATGCATAGGAAATGCGGACTCAGTTTGCAGATACTGGCCAAAGTACTTTTGATAATTATTGGCATTCTAAAAAGAAACAGGGGTTATATTTTTATTATTTTTTGGATGGATTGAATACTTGATCATTTTTGTTCAAGAATGGTGGCCTTCAAACTTTGGATTGTGACCCACTGTAAGAAATGCATTTTAAAAATAACCTAGTATGTAAACATATAAATACACCCCCAAGTGAAAAATTTGTTTCCCAAGATATATAGAAACTTTGATAGTTTCTATTCTATTTCATTCTTTAGCATGTTGCTTGTCTCATCACCCACAAATGGGCCATGACCTAGACTTTGGATATTGTGTTCCAGAGGTGGCTTGCTGTTGCGTATGAGCTGACTGGTAAGCTTGGTGGGTTCTCACAGCCCTTTCATGGTAGAAGCCCGTTGCCTTCCTCTTGGTGCTGGGTCTAGGGCAGGCTTTCCATGCCTGGGGCCTGACCTCGGGCACGGTCTTAGTGCCATGGGGTCCTGGCAGGAGGTGAAGGCCGAGCACCCCATGTCGGCTGTCTGGGCACTTAAATGGCTTTGCATTTGAGAACTTCCATCCTTCCCTGGACTGGCTGCAGCAGCTGACAGCTCTGCCTGAGAGGGAAGGTTTAAACAAAGACAATAATTCAATTTGAGTGTCCCTGAATCATGTCTTTGTCTCTGCTCTTGACAGAACAGAAGGAAGTTGTTCATTATTAAGGATGCCAGCTGCCCCCGGATTGATCTCTCTGTAGCCAGGCCTGGCTCACATTCAAGTAGGTAGATAGGTGTTCCCCAGTCAGTGTATTCGGAAGGGGGCCAGAAAAGATTTTTCTTAAAATGCCTCCTGATCCCTGGGTGCCTAAAATTTTATGATTAAGTGTTCATTCTTTTAAATTTTTATAAGCTTTTTGGTCTCTCAGAATTCCAGATCAATATGAAAATGTCCTGAGGAAAGAGAGTACCTTGAGATTGTATCAGATAACATTTAATGGGGATTTGAAAAGCTCTGAGAGCCAGGGGTGGAGAGCTCAGAGGCCTGTCCACAGGATCAGGGGAGGCTCAGGCCTGTGGAAGTATTTGTGTCTGATTGTCGTTTGAAAGTTATTTGAGGTTGTGAAGCTCCTTAAATGTTTTTATGAGAATGTTGTGGAACCCTAGTGGCTTGGGGTGGACTTGAGTCGGGCTTAGGGTTGAAGGCACAGATGCCCACAGATGCGGCCAGAACTCTTATGGCCACTTGCTATTAGGGATTTGGTGACCAGTATTGTCCAGGGGTTTGTGTTTTGCTAGCACATTTATTCCCTGTAGATGATATGACTGAAGTATGCTACCCACGGCTCATGGCTTATTCTGCCCAGTGCCTTCTCAGCACCTTGCACATACTTAGGCATTTCCCCTGAGTCTTAGCTTTCTGATTGCTCAGATCAGCACAGTTCAATTGCACATCAGTTTGTTTTTCCACTTGTTGGTTATCACAGAATTCAGAGCTGAAAAAGACCTGAGTGATCATCAGGGTCAGTGTTTTTTCAAGCTGTTGTTATCTACCCATGACTGGGTCATTAAATCAGCTTCATGGGTGTTACTGACAGACACTGTTGGTGGTGGAATGGGTGAGAACCCCATACATGTTTACTTTCTCTGGCAAGCGCTGTGTGTCCCAGATATGCAGCACCTTCTGATGAGTAAGCACATGGACAGCAACGCATTTCATGTGGCACGGACGTAGTCATTTTTTATTTGACAAATATCAGCTGCCAATTTAGCATCTATGGTTTATAGGTGCCGTAGTGAGGGCCAGGGATACGGAGGTGAGTAAGCCGTGGGGCCTGCTCTGGAGATGCTCAGGGGATAGTGGGGGAGACAGGCACAGAGGTTATTGGGATGATGTGGGGAAGACACGCAGTTACCTCCTCCTCAGCCTGCTGAGGCTCCATTGTGGAGACGCCGTGAGAGGACAGAAAACCATCCTCTGCAGTCAGAAAGCAAGACCTGGGAGGACTTCTGGGTGAGAGGTGATAGCTCAGCGTGGCCTGTGTGGTGGGTGGAAAGTTTAATCTGTGCCCTAATCCCTGGAACCGAGGAATATTCCACTATTTGGAAAAATGGTTTATACAGATGTGATTAAGTGAAAGATTCTGAGATGAGATCATCCTGGATTATCTGGGCGAGCCCTAAATCCAATGGCGGATGTGCTTTTAAGTATGAGGCAGGGGGAGATCTGACCCAGACAGAAGAGGAGGCCATGTGACCAGGGTGGCAGAGATTGGGGTGATGCGGCCACAGGTCAAAGAATGCCAAATGCGTCCAACAGATAAGGCATTGGCCTCCTAAAGAATGCCAAATGCGGCAGCCTCCAGAAGCTGGCAGAGACGAGGAGTGATTCTCCTTAAGAGCTTCTAGACGGAGTGCAGGCCAGCCCACCTTGATTTTGGAGTCGTGGCTTCCAGAACTGTGAGAAAATAAACTTCTGTTGGGTTAAGCCTCCAGGTTCATGGTAATTTGTTATGGCAGCCCTGGGAACCTTTTTTTTTCTTTGGTTGTCTAGTTTAGGGAGTCCCATATGGGCACATATTTTTCTGAAAATAATTTTAATATAGATGGGTAGTAGGGCAGGATTTTAACATGTAGTATAAGAATCCTTACAGGATTCACAGATGTGCTATGGGGAAGTCCATAAACTCACTGAAATATGCAAAACACATGTACTATAATGATAGTATATGCTATAATAATAGTATATGTAATACTATATGCAAACACATTTTTTTTTTCCTGGAAAGAAATAACATAGCCTGGATTTCCATAGACAGGACCTACTGAAGGAGGGTTTGTTTCTGGAGAAAGTACAGAGAGTACAGAGGAGGAGGCAAAGCCCTGTTTGGAAAGAGGCAAGTGAGTTGTCTTGCTGGAGCATAGATTTTTGTGAGAGGGAGTAACAGGGGACAGGGCTGGATAGTTTGTAACTGACTCCTTGCCTTTGTGGTGGTTTGAGTAACAGCTTCTTTTTAAAAGGTGAAAATTAATTGTACTGCCTCTTAGGTAATGGCTGTTAACACTGGGTGACAAGGCCAAAAATACAGGGTGAGGTGGCTACACTCCTGTGTGGATATGTGGAGAGTGTAAAGGTTCCCTGACTACTGCCCCCTGGAGAGAGCCCTACACACCCCCTGGAGGGTCGCTTTAGTCACTCACCAGGTCTTGTTCTTGAACTTGCAGCTCTCATGGAATTTTCCTAAAAAGATATATTTTAATGGCATCTTAAAAATACTTATTTATCTATTTATTATTTTGTAAGCTGTACACCCAACATGGGGCTCGAACTCATGACCCTGAGGTCAAGCGTCGCATGCTCTACCTACTGAGGCAGCCCATTTCCTTTTCCTTTTTTAAGATCAGTTTATTTATTTTTTGAGAGAGGGGGAGAGAGAGGGCGAGAGGGAGAGCACATGTGCATGTGCATGCACACACATCCATGCTCACGCTTGAGGGAGAGGGACAGAGAGGGAGAGAGAATCCCAAGCAGGCTCCACATTCAGTATGGAATGGGACTCTAGCCCTGATCCCACAATCCTGAGATCATGACCTGAGCCAAAACCAAGAGTCAGATGTTTAACCGACTGAGCTACCCAGGTGCCCCTGTTTTCGTGACATTTTATTTTCTTGACGTTATCAATTAATTCCTGTGACATGTAATGAGCATCTTTAAACCTGATGAAGAAAATCTTGTTTCTCCACAGAAAAGTAGCCTATTCCTTCAGAGATTCGGGAATTCAGATTCTAGAATAGATTCTCCCTACATTATGCTCTTTCTTGGAGAAGAACTGGGCCATTTGATACCTTATAATTTTCTTTCTTTTTTTTTTTTAAAGATTTTATTTATTTATTTGAGAGAGAGAGACAGTGAGAGAGAGCATGAGCGAGGAGAAGGTCAGAGAGCGAAGCAGACTCCCCATGGAGCTGGGAGCCTGATGTGGGACTCGATCCCGGGACTCCAGGATCACGCCCTGAGCCGAAGGCAGTCGTCCAACCAACTGAGCCACCCAGGCGTCCCGCGATACCTTATAATTTTCTTTAATGGGATAGAATTTAGTAGTGAGTAGCTTTTGGGATCAAATTAAATTTTATTTCTTTGGGTTGAGAAATCACAGCTAAAGGTCTTGTATCTTCTCAGCTGTCTTTGTGACCTGCACGATATCTTCTTCTATCTTTGTTCTCCTCTGTGCCCCCAATTTCACATATACTCATGTTTTATGGTTTATAATTATTAGTTTTTATTACAAAGATAATTCAAGCTTATTATAAAAATTTCAAATGGTAGGTTTGAATATATTGCTCCTTAATACAGAGCTGGGTACAAAACCCACCTCTCACCTTGCTATGGTCTGAATGTTTGTCCCCCCCAAATTCATATGTTGAAACCTAATCCCTGGTGTGATGGCCTTTGGAGGTCTGGGTTCTGGAAGTTATTATCTCCTGAGGGTGGAGCCCTCACGAAGGGGACAAATGCCCCTGTGAAATATCCCAGAGATCTCCCTTCTTCCTTCCACCATGTAAGGACACAGTGGAAAGGCGCTGACTATGAAGCAGAAGGCCAGCTCTTATCTGGCGCTGAATCAGCCAGCACCTTGATCCTGGACTTGCCGGCCTCCAGAACTGTGAGAAATAAATTCCTGCTGTTGATAAGCCACACGATCCGTGATATTTTCTTAGGGCAGCTTGAATGGACTGAGACATACTTCTGATCCTGTATTAGTTTCCTGTGGCTGTTATAACAAATGAACACAGACTGGGTAGCATGAAACAACAGAAATTTATTCTCCCAAAGTTCTGGAAGCCGGAAGTCCCAACATCAAGCTGTTGGCATGGCAAGTTCCCTCCAGAGGTTCTAGGGGAGATTCTGTTCCTTGACCCTTCCAGCTGCTGTTGGCACAGATATCCCTTGTCTTGAGGCCGCATCACTCCAATCTTTGCTTCTGTCTCACATCATTGTTTCCTCTTCTGTGTATCTCTGTGTGTCTATGTCCCCACACTCTCTCTGCCTTTCTCATAAGGATACATATGATTGCATATAGGGCCCCAAAAGGCAATATTCACTCTTTTGCTGTTTTAAGTTAATAGTCACAGGTTCTGGGCATTAGGATGTAATGTAACTTTGGGCGGACCACCATTTAACCCACTAACCTTTTTTTTTTTTTTTAAGACTTTATTTATTTATTTGACAGACAGAGATCACAAGTAGGCAGAGAGGCAGGCAGAGAGAGAGGAGAAAGCAGGCTCCCTGCTGAGCAGAGAGTCCAATGCGGGGCTCCATCCCAGGACCCTGGGATCATGACCTGAGCCGAAGGCAGAGGCTTTAACCCGCTGAGCCACCCAGGTGCCCCCACTAACCATTGTTTAAAAAAAAGTCATTCTGACATGTTAAAGTGATAGAGAAGACTTTTTTCAGCATTGTTGTGATAGGTGTCACAATTGTTGTGATGGTTGTCAAGGCTGTTGCAGCGTGGGGGAGAGATCAGGCTCAAGCCCGAATATAGCAAGAACAACTGGGGATTCATAGGATAGGATCAGGGTGGAGGGTGGATGGAAAGTTACTAAGAGGAGAGACATCTAGGTAGGGGGACTTCTTACCAAGCTAACGGGATTCTTGCTGAAGGCAGGCCTGGGTGATGGGGTATTACCTAAAGGATGGTGTGGGGTGAGGAATTTGATCAGATAAGGAGGGCAGTCCGAAATTAAGGGTGGGAGGATTCTATCTCGACTGACTTAGCAGGATCCTTGATAAATTAAAACTGGGCTGTGCACACCTGTCAGGGATGGGGGCTAAGATAAGTTGGCTCGGGGAAAGAGTCTTTGTTGCAATCCTTTAAACTGTTTTCCAGACTCAGAAAAGAGAAAACCCAGAAAGGCTGGGTTTTTCAAACCCTGATGATCAGCAACTGAGCTTGTGTTGGTGGAAAATTTCTGCAGCCTCGTGTAGCCGCTGCCTAATTGGAGAAGTGGCTCCATGCAGGATTGCCTGGTCTGCAGTCACTTCCTCCAGCCTCTGCAGACCTGCCCTCGCGGTGTGGACATGCCACCTTCACCAGGAGGGCCAGCTGACAGGGTGGTCTGCTCCCCAGCCCCCGAGTTATAAAGCAGTTCCTGTCTCTCTGTTCTGGATATTATTGTTTGCTTTCAAACTACAGGAAAAATAAAACACCCATGAGGGCTGGTGTTAGGAAACTCCTTGCAACATCAGAGAGAATGTTCGATAAATCATAATGTGGGAAGAGGAAATGGATTGTTGGTTTTGGGCCTAGACTGGGAACATTTGGTGACCGATAGGCCCCATGGCCATTCTAAGGACCTGATTAGCATGAACTCTATGGCTTTAGGAGTAGGGGCAGAGCTGGTCCAATTACAAGACTGGGCCTATGGGGGAGGAGGGTATGGGGGGAACCTCTTCCATAGCAGGGGAGGAACGATCCGCCTTCAAACCCCAAGGTGACCTAATCCCTCAGGCGTTTTGCTGGACTCATCTCTGAGCAGGTCGATGCTGGCCTGTATCATTCCTCGGACTCTGACAGGTAGTAAATAAATGAAATCCACTTGACTATTCTGCAAGTAGCTCTCACTGGTGCTTCAGGGAATGGGAGGCCCTGCTTTCGTAGTGTTTTCTGGAACTCTTGTATAAGCTCATTTTTCTACTCCAGGATAAGACAGTAGTACTTATTTGTCAAACTGAAACTCTTTCATCAAGCTTAGCACAATTCAGTGCTCTAATTCTATTACATTTAACTCACATTTATGGAACAGCAGTCCTGTGCTGCGTGCTGTCTAGGACACTTTTTCTTTATCTCATTGACCCCTGTTGAGTTACTGATATTATCTCCATTTTTTAAAGTGAGGAAACTGAGGTCAAACCTGACTTGCCCAGGCCCTCCCATCTGGTGACTGTGGGTCAGGATTGGACTCTGGGGCTGCTGGCTGTAGACCAGTGTGTGCTTGGTTGCAGCTCCAGTAAGGAAGGGAAGGAGCACTGGAGCTAACTGAGGGCCACCTTCAGGTCTTTAGGACATCTTACTAATAAGCCTGTGAAAAATGAAAAATTTGCAAACTTTGGAATTGTACTTCTCCGGGTCTCAGGAATGAGCATGTTGTCTTTTTTTTTTTTTTTTTTTTGGAAGTACTTAGGAGTTTCATTTGGAAACACAGTATTTGAATGGATAACAGAACAGAATTCTCTGTATGAAGAGGTGTGGGGCATCTGGGGTACATAGAAGGTGAGATTCTATTGGAGTAATTAAGGCTGTCAGAGGGCAGAATAAATCACCAGTCATGATCCTGTTTATGACAAACCTGCAGGACATTAACTGAAGTCCATGTGTAAACTCAGAAATGTGGGACGTATGAAGCACGGTGCCCTCCAGGACCAGGAAATCGGCCTCCTTCCCACTTCATCTTTCAGGTATGTGCCCTGGGAAGTTTAAAATTCAAATACTAGTGTCTGGGGCGCCTGGCTCCATTGGTTAAGAGTCTGCCTTTGGCTCAGGTCATGATCCCAAGGTCCTGGGTTCGAGTCCTGAATCGGGCTCCCTGCTGGGTGGGGAGACTGCTTCTCCCTCTCCCTCTGCTGTTCCCCTTGCTTGTTCTCTCTCTCGATGTCAAATAAATAAATAAAATCTTGAAAAAAAAAAAAAAAACACTCCTGTCTGTCTTTCAACTGACAAGGAACAGACTTTTATTAAGTGTTAGAATTTGAGAAAAGAGGTTCATAGTAAGAGGTTTGTTACAACATTTAAGTGGAAACTCTACCAGTTATTATTTGACAGACAATATGGATAAAAAATTAAAGTTGTTTTACTTCTTACTTTGCAGCAGACAAAACTTCTTCCCCAAACATAATGCTTTCTCCTCTGGATAGCTTTGTAGCTTTCTTTTTTCTGTTTTGGTATAAATTCTAACTTGTGAGAGATGCTTCCTTTTACAAGAGAAAATGAAGTTTCTCGTTTTCATTTTGCACATTTTCTTTTTTTTAATTGAAGAATAATTGATGTGCACTATCCTGTTGGTTTCAGGTGTACATCATAGTGATTTTATATATATATATATATATATATATATTTTTTTTTTTTTAGATTTTATTTATTTATTTGACAGACAGAGATCACAAGGAGGCAGAGAGGCAGGCAGGGGTGGGGAGAAGCAGCCTCCCTGCTGAGCAGAGAGCCTGATGCTGGGCTCGATCCCAGGACCCTGAGATCATGACCTGAGCCGAAGGCAGAGGCTTAACCTGCTGAGCCACCCAGGCACCCCTCAAGTTTTGTTTTAAGAAGAGAGATGCAGGGGCGCCTGGGTGGCTCGGTTGGTTAAGCAACTGTCTTCGGATCAGGTCATGATCCCAGAATCCTGGGATCGAGTTCTGCATCAGGCTCCCAGCTCCGTGAGGAGTCTGCTTCTCCCTCTGACCTTCTCCCCTGTCATTCTCTCTCTCACTCTCTATCAAATATATAAATAAATCTTAAAAAAAAAAAAAGAAAAGAAGAGAGATGCAGGGTCCCCTGGGTGGCTCAATCAGTTAAGCAGCTGCCTTCAGCTCAGGTCATGATCCTGGGGTCCTGGGATTGAGCCCCAGGTCAGACTCCCTGATCAACAGGGAGCCTGCTCCTCCTTCCTGCTTGTGATCTCTTGTCTCTCTCAAATAAAGAAATAAAATCTTTAAAAGAAAAAAAAGAAGAGAGATGAATTATGGAGAATGATAGGACATCTTCTGTTGAAAACTGTTACAGGGGAGATAAAAGCAGATAATTTCAAATTTGCTAATCTGAAATTGTGACTTAGGTGAGAATACTGTGGTCATTGTTTCTGTTGATTTGGGAACCCAGTTCACTGCCGACTGATGGATTCATATTTGAATTAAAATCGGCAAAGAGAAATAAACTCCTGCTTAGCTTTGCAGACCACTTGTTGATGTTTTCAGAATTACTGAATATAAAACATAAGCCAGCTTCTTTGTGGAACATGAGCACTGTTGAACAAAGATGCCTGTGACGGGCACCCGAGATGGGCTTTCTCCAGGCCTGTTCTCAGCTGCCTTCTTCCTTCTTGCCTTCCTCGTACTGCAGAGGCTAGAAATGTGAATGTTCAATTGTCCTAACTATCCTAGTCAGGGCGGCCCATGTGATGCAGTTTGGCCAGTGCAGTCATGCTCAAGCCTGCAGAGGAGGGCTTCCCTTCATGAATAAGAAAGCATATTGAAGGTGGAAAAAGTCTTGGGCTCTTTTGCCTTCTTCCTGCCTGGAACCTGAGCGTGACATCTGGAGGGAGTGCAGCCATTTTGAAGTCATGAGCTGACATGAGGATAAAAGCCATCACACGAAGGATGGCAAGCACAGAAATTACAGGAGTCTGGGTTCCCAGAGGGGCAGGGTTGTTGAACTGTTCCTCACCGTACCCTGCTTTCCTCAGGGCTTCTTCATATGGGAGAGAAGTAAGCCCTATCTAGTGAAGCCTGCTTAGTCTAGTCTGTTGTTGTTTGCAGCTGCGTGCCTTCTTCTTTGCTGATAGTGTGTGTTTGTAGCTTTTTCCCACCTCAGAGCGCTTTCACACCTGATGCTATTCTGGTATTCCAATCATGGACTCGGGAAATTTTAAGCATGGGAAATCCTAGCAATGACCTACCCTAACCCTAAGCAGTGCTAAGCAGTGGTTGTCAGCCTGGGGGCAGAAGTCACTGTCCGCAAGGTGCTACTGTTATTCAGCAGTTGGAAGCCAAGGGAGCTGAGAGACCTTACTCTGGGGGACAGTCCCACAGCACAAGTGTCGCTGTTCAAAATGCTGGTAGTGAATGGTTTAGAAACACTGATGTAGTCTACTTCCCTAATTTGATTCTAGACAGGGAGTAAACCACCCAGGATTCTGGAAACCCTGCTGCACTAGTTTGGACAATCTAGAGAGAACCCTCCAAGTCCCTTCCCCATGCCTCTCCTTGGTTTAGCCTGGATTCCGTTCCCCTCTGTTTTGGCTCCCTCTGTGATCCTTCAAGCCTGCAGTTTCAGGGTTGTGTTTCGAGTGGAAGGCAGATGCCCTGCAGACTAGGGAGGGAGGAGGGAAAGTATGAAGTGCCCATCGAGACCCCAAAAGCCTCTGCAAAACCACACTTCCAAAGTGTCTCTGAGGCCTCTGAGCTTAGTGTTTTTTGTTTTCTTTTTTTTTTTTAATTTATTTGAGAGAGAGAGAGTGTGAGAGAGAGCATGAGCGAGGAGAAGGTCAGAGAGCGAAGCAGACTCCCCATGGAGCTGGGAGCCTGATGTGGGACTCGATCCCGGGACTCCAGGATCACGCCCTGAGCCGGAGGCAGTCGTCCAACCAACTGCGCCACCCAGGCGTCCCTGAGCTTAGTGTTTTTTTGTTCACTGTCTCTAGATAGTCCATCCCCTTCCAGTCTTATGAGGTCTGGGCTTGGGGTGACATTGATGACTATGACGGTGAAAGAGGTTGTGGGTCACCTTTTCTGCCCCCAGTAGCGTTGTCTTGCTCTAGCCGATGGCCTTGATGCTGGCAGAGGCAAGAGGCAGAGACTCTAGTCACTTGGACAGCTTTTGGTCCCTTGAGGAGCAGCCCAGGGCTGAGCTCTGGAGCTTCTAGTCTGGCATCACAGGAGGTAGTCAGGTGCCACTCTCTTTCTTTGTTCCTCTTACCCTGAGCTGAGATTACAGGGAAAGAGGCCAGAGGCTGCTTGCCCTGCAGTATCCAGGATAGAAATGCTACCTTGAAGTTCCTACACCAGAAGGTAGAAGTGAGATATGCTGTGGTTAGAAAAAAACATCCAGGGCGCCTGGGTGGCTCAGTGGGTTAAGCCTCTGCCTTCGGCTCAGGTTGTGATCTCAGGATCCTGGGATCAAGTCCCACATCAGGCTCTCTGCTCGGCAGGGAGCCTGCTTCCTCCTCTCTCTCTCTCTCTCTGCACCTACTTGTGATCTCTGTCAAATAAATAAACAAAATCTTTAAAAAAAAAAAAAAGAAGAAGAAGAAAAGGACATCGAGCTGCCTGGCATTCACCAGGCAGTCTAATTATTAACAGTATCAGAGGATAAAAAAAAAATTCCAATCAAAAAATGCATTGAAAGTGGAGAGTAACTGGAATCAAAAAAGTCCTGGTGTGTCTTCTTCAGTAAGCCACAGAATTTCTGAGCGTCCTCCCAGATAATAGGGGCAATAGCATCACAACCATCTCTCAGCTCCTGAGTGGAGGGAGATTAACAGGGGATGTGGGATGGGAAAGCACTTTGGAATTGGTAAATGGCTCTATCAGAGTTAATTACAGTTCTTATGAGAGCAGTGATGCTTTTAGTGGCTTTGGGCATTAATAATACTCAAAGGTTGTATAGTAGGATGGTGGGTCACAGCTGAAGTTTATGTTGGTTCTTGTTGTATTTTGATTTATTACTACCAACCAAATTTATATCAGGCCATGGCAGTAGGTTATGGAAGCAATAAAGATAATAAGGATGCATTTAGGAAAGTCAGAAGAGGATTGTGCCCAGTCGAGTCTTTCTAGCACAAAAGAGCACAGCTTTCACAGTGTCTGAAAGAATGTTCGAGATAGGGCTTACAGTTGAGGCCTTTCCTTAGGGGCTTTTTTTTTTTTTTTTTTTTTTTGCATTGTATTTGCACAACACATGTCAGAGTGCTTCTTATTGAGGTTGACTTCCCTTCACATGGAACAGAAATCCTACCCACAAAATCAAGACTTAGACTTCTCTAACTATTTTCTCTTCCGGAAGCACCAGGCTTGTTTCTAAGTATTTCTAGTGTTTTGCCCTTTAAGGAGCACATGCTTATCAAAACAGACAAATAGTTTCAGCAAAAAGACTCTTGTGTCTCCTCTCCCCAGCTTATTCTCAAATTTGCCCTCAAAAGGGAAATGAGTTCTTGGCAAATATAGGACACCACCATCAGTCTCTGGTTCCTTGGAACCCCTTAAGCTTACTTAAACATTCCTCAGTAACACATTCCTCCAAAGAGCTGGGCATGACTCCCAGTCTGGTGAGGGCTCAGCTTATTCAGGGCATTTAGTTTCTGTCCCTAACCAGCCAGGCACCTCTCTGGAAGGAAACAAAACACAACAAAATTCCTGTCCATTATGTATCCTGTAGTAGCTTTGCCCTGAGTGGGGGGAGGCTTTCTGGCTGACATCCATTTGGAGATGCTTGAAAATAATCTCTTTTGCACACTGCAGCGAGTGGGCATTTGTGGTTTGTATGATGTTTGGTGCTGTAAGATTCTTCTTTTTCATTCCTTTCTCATTGAAAAGATGTGCTAATGATGGACTGTATGTTGGCTACTTGAATTTAAATTAAAAAATAGTAATTATTAATATGAGAAAGTTATTTGCCAAAAACAAATGAAGCAGTGACTTGAGTGGCGCAGATAACATCGTGCTGCATCCCAGCACCGGCCCACAGAATTTCTCTTCTTTCAAGCGGTCTCGTTTCTCGGTGCTCACCTCCCCTGTGTCCGGTGGCAGCTGTGGTACACAGCACAGTGCTCTAGTCCCTGCATTCTTGTTGACATTAAATTACCCTTGCCCTAAAACTTCTTTTTTGCCAGTTCTCCCACTGGTTATTAGAAGTTTTGTAATTCTTGGGGTGCCTGAGTGGCTTATTCGGTTAAACGTCTGCCTTTGGCTCAGGTCATGATCTCGGGGTCCTGGGATCAAGTCCCACCTGGGCATCCCTACTCAGGCGGGAGATCTGCTTATCTCTCTTTCTCTCCCCCTCCGCCCCTCCCCTCACTCCTGATCTCTTTCTCTTTCTTTCTCAAATAAGTAAATGAAATCTTGAAAAAAAATAAAGTTTGTAATTCTTCTGAGATCTGCCACATTTCACAGTAACAATGGTGATCATTATGATAGTAGTCAGATCTGGGATTTATACTGCCTATTTGTTTTTAAAATGGCTTTTGGTTTTATATATATGTTATTTTATAATATATAACATATATAACAATATGTTATTTTAAGTAACATTACCATAATTAACATAAGCATAATGAAACTAACCTGACTGTAATTATCTCATGCAGAATAACCATTTCAGCATCTCAGTAGAGACAGGAAAAGAAATAGGTCTAGATCCCTTTCTAACCAGACTTACAGCCTCGTCTTATTTATTTTTTAGAACAGTCTGGGCCGATGAATAAATATTTTTTAAAGTCCCCTCTTAAGGTATATACAGACTCGACCCTGTATTCCTTACCTGACAGGACCCTTTTTGAGCTTTTGGCTGTTGCTGAGAAAATACAGAGATTAAATCCCATTATGATAATAGCTATGGAAATGTGCGACTTACAGCGTGGCAGGTACTATTCTAAGTCTGTTATTTATATTAATTCACTTAATTAAAAGAAACACAGAGTTCTCAACATAGAGTATAACAAGAAAGACTGCCAATCTCTAGCTAATGGTCCACCTCCTCAAAGATCTAGCTCATTCAACAGAGGGAGGGGTGTGGGTAAGGTGATTCTCACAGGCTTTCACCCATCCTTTGCTGCTGCTGCTGCTGCTCCTATTTCTGTATACACCTGTGCTGTAACCCGTCCATTGCTCCCTCCCCAGCCTCATCCTAGCTCTGCAGAGCCTGTCCACCCTCTCTTTCATCCCACAGGCTGTAGAACACTTGGCTTGGACCCAATATTTGTGCCTAAATATAAGGTAATTTTAGAAGCCACCTTGCCACAGTTAAAGATTAGGTTAAAAGTACAGAGCTCATTGGGCTGTGCCCATCTTTTTGCATTAGACTAGTGGGTGGATCTGATGCTTTTTGACTGCTGGGGCTCCCAAGGGAGGTTTAGAAGGACAAGAAAAGGGATTCTTGAGTGGCTCAGTCAGTTAAGCATCTGCCTTCAGCTTAGGTCATGATCCTGGGATCCTGGGGTCCAGGGATTGAGTCCTGCGTGGGGCTGCTTCCTCAGTGGGGAGCCTGCCTCTTCCTCTGCTGCTGCTCCCCTGCTTGTGCTCTCTCTCTCTCTCTCTCTCTGATAAATAAGTAAAATCTTAAAAAAAAAAAATTAAAAAGGACAAGAATAATCCTGAGAGAGTGGACTCCTATTGCTTCTCTGCCCAGTTAAGAAGCAGTGATGTTTGGGCCCAGTGCATCTAAGGCGAGCACCTCTGCTGGGTAGAGAAGAGGACAGCAAACCATTAGACTCATATCAGTTAAAACTATGCCTGCTGCGTCTCTGCCAGACCCTGAGATGTGGTAGCAGGGTTTCAGGAGCCCTGGATAGAATGCAGGCGTCAGAACCTGAATTTGGCCCCTAGCACTTCTTCTTACACCTTTGCACACATGGACAAGCTTTCTATCCCTTAGATTCTTCATCCATTCATTAAATTCAACAAGTATTAGTACCTACTATGTGGCTGATACAGCCTTGAGCAAAACAATTCCTACCCTCATGGGGCTAGAAAAAGGTGAAAAAACAGTAAATAAAATAAATATATAGGTAGTGATAAATGCTAAGACTACAATTTTAAATAAGGTGGTCAGAGAAGACATCATTGATAAGGTACCATTTGTGCAATCATCTGTGGGGGCTCAAGGAGAGGGCATTTAAATTATCTAGGTGAAGAACAGTTTATGTAGAGAGACAGCAGTGCAAAGGCCCTGAGGCAGAAGTGTACCTTGTGTGTGGGAAGAGTAGCAAGGAGGCCAGTGTTGCTGGAGTAGGATGAGCTAGGGGACTAGTAGGAGGTGTGATCAGAGAGGAAAGGGGGAGCAGATCCTGGAGGACTTTATAGACCATTCTGCAGATCTGGACTAATATTGTGGGTAGTGTGAGAAGCCATGTTCCGGGAAAGGAGGTTTGAATAAAAAAGGGTGGTGATCTGACTAAAGGATTAATGAGACCACATTGGCAGTTGGGATGAAGAATATTTGGTAGTCGGAGGGGAAAGGCAGGAGCAGAAAGAACAGCAGGAGGCTGTGCCATGACCAGGTGAGACAGGATGCAGTAGAACTGGTGGTTTCTGATGGTTTCTGGTGGTTTCTGACCATGATGAGAGTGGTGGAACGAGCAGAAGAGATGGGATTCTGGGCTTATTTAATGATATCCACCTGGTTGCATGGCTGTAAGCTTAAATAAGATGCATAGAGAGTGCTGGCTGCTGCTCCCACGGAGGACCTTGCTGTCTTATAGGGCGTCATGACATTCAGACAGGAAACAGGTCGGGGATTTGTCTGTCTGGTCAGCAGTAACAGTGTTGGCAGTGCAGCTCAGAGTTGCTGGCGTTGAACCAAAGTGTGAACCAAAAGTGTGCTTCCTGCCTTTCCCATTAACTGGAAATCTAAACCCCTGTGAAAGCACAGGCTGGAACTGTTCTGTTAAACAGCCACACGGAGAAGAGAGGCGGCCGGCTCACCTTATTTTAGCCTTGTCTTATGCAGGGTGAGCTTTGACTCTAGGGCAGCAAGCCTGGTTTCCACAAGTCGTGTGTGTCCTCAGGCAGGTTTGTGGCCGGCTGCTTAATCAATTCATTCATTTATTTAAGTCAACTTAATAAATAAATCAATTTCATAAATTGGTTAATTGAATATAAAATACATTTAAATTTAGCCTTATCCTTCCGGTTTTCCTGTGCCTCTTTTCCTCTTCCATTTGTCCCTTCGGTGCAGAGTTGGGCCGGCCCTCACCTGGTGCTCGGCTAGTTCTCCGTTTCCCCACCAGCTCCCTGTGTTTCTGTTTCCTCGGGGGGCTTGTGCAGTTGCAGCACCTGCACCCATCCCGAAGTGGTCAGAGCTTGGGGGGTTAGAAGGGAAACGCAGGATAGCTGCATGTGCATTTCGCAATATTTTCAAAAGATGCAGGGTTTTTGTTGTCAATATGTAAGGGCTGGGTGCAGGAAACAGAAACCGTTCCAGGTAATTTAAGAGGGAGAGACCGGCATTGAGTGCTCACTGGTTTGCCCAGCTCTAGGCTGGGCCCTGGTGATTCCCAGGACAGTGAGGAACTGGGCTACCAGGGGGCTTCCAACTCAGAGACAGTAACTAGGGCCGCGGGTTCAAGAACCTATTCCCTGCCTGGATGCCAGGGGTCAGGAAGCCTGAATTGAGAGAGGGTTGCCAGCATGATGCCTTTCAGCACCCTGGAGAATGGTCCTACGAGGTGCTACAGAAAACTTCCCATTTCCACACCTTGCTTGCAAGCCAAAAGCTGCACAGAGAAGGTTTCCACTTCGCTTCCAGCTTCCTCATTTTGCAGAGGTGCCTTTAGTTGGATCACATCCCACATCCCAACAAAGTGTTGTCCCCAGCTAGGAGGTGGAAATGGTGAGGTTAAACAAGCTAATCCCTAGTCACCATGACATGTTGCTTGTCTGCAGTGAATACTGTTGGGGGCCTGTCCTTCCAATTATGTTGGTGTTGGATTGTGTTGAGAAGGTACCACGCCCAACTCTATATTAAACACTGAACCTAAATGTCAATATTTTCCAAGTTTATCTTTAAAAGTACAATACTGTGTGTTTTGTAATGGAGGATCTCTTATAATCAGTTACATTGTGGTGACCCCTCTGATGTTTGTAAGATAAACAAAGTGGACGCCCATCATTGACAGGCAGATTTCAGTTTATTTTTATTTGGAGAAAATAATGAGCCTGAATTGCTGTTTATCCCAAAATGTTTTATGGCTCATATCATTACATTATTGATTTCCGCTCAGGTCATGATCTCAGAGCTGTGAGATTGAGCCCTGCGTTGGGCTCCTTGCTCAGCGTGGAGTCTGTTTGAGATTCTCTCTCTCCTTCTGTCCCTCTCACCATGCTTGTGTGCATGGTCTCTCCCTCTCAAAAAAAAAACAAAAAAAACTTTGATTTAAGAAAAGCTAGGTTTGGGGTGCCTGGGTGGCTCAGTGGGTTAAAGCCTCTGCCTTCGGCTCAGGTCATGATCTCAGGGTCCTGGGATCGAGCCCCGCATCGGGCTCTCTGCTCAGCGGGGAGCCTGCTCCCCACCCCCACTTCTGCCTGCCTCTCTGCCTCCTTGTGATCTCTGTCTGTCAAATAAATAAATAAAATCTTTAAAAAAAAAAAAAGAAAAGCTAGGTTTGTTGTACTGTTTCTCTAAAAATTCATTATTGATGTTTGGTATGAACTGCAATTATAGCAGACTGATTTCACTATAAAAATATGAACTAGTGGGTGTCAGATCCAGGTAAAGATAAAGGAAAACATGAACTGGCATCGACACCAGTCTGACCAGTCCACCTTCTCTGGAGCGCAGAAGTATCCATTTCTTGCAGCTTTGTGTTGAGTATGTTTTGTAAAAGTTAATCAAATTTCTCTGACCATTACCTGGCAAGGCAGCAGGGAATTGAGTTAGCCTAATAAGCTTGGGAACTAAATCAGAATGAGTGTGCAACACAGCGTAGGTGCCCTTATCTGAAGAAATAGGTTACTGTTGATCTAACAGTAACTTCTTGTCCGTCATGGGGCTCCTGAAAAACAAACACCCTGACTGATAAAACTGAAAGTGGCAGATCAATATCTTTTTGAAAATTGGAAGTTGGGACAAAAAATGAGTAACATAGCACACATACATTTAATACTACTTGATATACACAGATATGCACTTCGTTTATTTTCTAAAAGATTTTATTTTTTTATTTGACAGTGAGAGAGACAGCCAGAGAGGGAACACAAGCAGGGGGAGTGGGAAATAGAGAAGCAGTCTTCCCGCTGAGCAGTCAGCCCAATGCGGGGCTGGATCCCAGGACCTCAGGATTGTGACCTGGGCAGTCGCTTAATGACTGAGCCACCCAGGTGCCCACAAATATGCACTCTGAAAACATGTATAGTATATAATGTTCTAAAGATACCTGCTTTAAAAATAGACTGTATTCCTTGGTCGCCCTTGTAAACCATTCTCTTCTGTTGCTCAGAAAACGTTATTGAAGCTGTGTCATGGACTAATAATAGCTGCCAGTTTTATGTTATGTTTCATGTTGTTTTTCCCCCAACATTTAATTATGAACATTTTTCTACATACAGCAACAGTGAAAGAATTGTACAGACAACACTGTATAACCATCACCTGTGTTCCATCAACATTTGTTAAAATTGTTTTATCAAGTACTTACAGGTGCTTTGTGAGTTACAAAGTCAGTTCATTATTGCTGCATCACAAATTACCCCACACTTAGCAGTTTATTTAGAGAAACAAGCTTCTGTTATGTCACATTGTTTCTCTGAGTCCGGAATCTGGGAGTGGCCTCCCTGAGGAGTTCTGGCTTAGAGTCCCTCGAGAGGCCACAGGCATCTGCAATTTGTTGGGGGCTGGACAGTCTACTTCCAAGAGGGCTCACTCACATGGTGGCTTGAACCTTAAACGATGGCACAAGGGGGTGTGAAATGGGTGCTGTTGGTAGTAAGTGACCAGAAATAGTGGGGGGAATCAGGGGAAGCTTTACCTTGCAGGTGGCCCTTGCCTGGAGCCTGTACCCATGGGCATGGCACTCCAGCCAGGAGAGATGTTAACACAAGGTGCAGAGAGAGGAATTATACAGAATGTATGCTTGAGACCCCTCCGAAGAGGCAGAACAGGCTCAAGGTGATACATGACGTTCGTGAAGGGGGCTTTCATAGATCCTGGAAGGGAGGGGCCTCAGCTACGGAGACTAAAATTGTGACATAGTTGTTAACGTTTAGAACACAGCAGCACTGAGAAATGTCTTTTCCTAGCACATGCACATTTTTATTCACACATTCCGCACGTTCAGCTAAGGCTGCGGTATCGTGGCTGACTCCCCACTCTTTAAAGCTTTGTTTACTGATAGCTTTTTTTCTTTTTTTCCTCTTAGCATCTTTTCTTGATTTTTAAATTTGTACTTCTGTTCCTGACTGCAGAATAGGGCCAGACTGGAGAAAAGAGAGGTCCCTGGGACTGTTTGGCTCCCCTTTAACCACGGGGATGACAGCTCCTGTCCCCTCCAACACACAGGTTCAGGGCCCACCCAGGACCCTGGAGGGAAGGTGAGGGTAGGGGTAGTGCTTCTGAGTGGTGGGTGGCATCCTGTGTTGAGTGTTTTGAAGTCCTCACTCCACTGCAGGAGGAGATGAGCTCACCACCCTCTGGGTGGAGGCCAGCTCCCCTCTGGGTGACTGTTTACAGCTCTAACCACTCTGGTTGGGAGGGGAGCACTTCCTTTGAAGTGTACAGGGACCTGCCTCTCTCCTGGCAGCTTCCTGGCATTGGGTGGTAGCAGGTGGGCACTTCTCCAGATCAGTAGTGTTGGGCTAGGTCTGTCGAAAGGGGAGAATCCAGGTGAGGCTCACCTTTCTGATCCAGCCAAGGAATGGGAGGATTATCCTTTAAGGTATAAGAATAAAGGGTAAACAATGAAAAATACCTTGTTAGGTCAAGTCAGTGATCCATGAACCAAAGAATTCCAAGCTTTTAGTGCTGGAAAACCTTGGAAATCACCTTTATAGGGCCCCTCTTTTTAAAAATAAGAAAGAAACCTAGAAGCCAGGGACGCCTGGGTGGCGCAGTTGGTTGAACGACTGCCTCCGGCTCAGGGCGTGATCCTGGAGTCCCGGGATCGAGTCCCACATCAGGCTCCCAGCTCCATGGGGAGTCTGCTTCGCTCTCTGACCTTCTCCTCGCTCATTCTCTCTCTCACTGTCTCTCTCTCTCAAATAAATAAAATAAAAATCTTTAAAAAAAAAAAGAAACCTAGAAGCCAAGGCCTAGGCAGCTGGTGACTAGGCCAAGTAAGGCCTGGGCATCCTGGTTCTCTGTTAATAAAGGCTGGCATTTATGGTGGACCTACTTTGTGTGTGTTGGCTTCTGTACTGATACCTTACACAGTGCCCTTCCATTAACTATCTTACAAAAATAAAAAGCATTTCCTTTCAAAATTGTTTTCAAGATAATATAAGACATATAGTATTTATGGTATTAGAATCTGTCAGGTACTGTTCTAAGTTTCTTACAGGTAGAAACACTCATTTCTTACAGGTAGAAACACTCATCTTCTAACAAGCCTTATAAGGTCAATGCTATTACTATCCCCATTTTATGGATGAGGAAACTGAAGCATGAATAGATCAAGTTATCTTCTCTAAGTTGTGGTGTGGTGTCCAGCTAGTACGTGGTTGCATTGGGGTTCAAAGCCAAGCCCGCCGATTCACAGTCTGTGCTCTTAACAACAATGAGCCCTAATTCCTTGAGCAAACATTACTGCTACTTACTGAATATTCAGAGCTTTTTATTTTCTAGGCATGCGATGGGCTTGCACTTCCTGGCCTCTTTGTGTTTGTGGGACCATGTGACATCTTCTGGCCAGTGAGTTATGAAAAGCATATTGTGTCACTTCTGGGCTAGATCATGTGATCACAAGATCTCTCTTTCCCTGTGCCGTGGAGACTGGTGACGTTCCAAATGATGGTTTCTCTGTCAGCCTGGGCAAGTCCCCACCAATCCTAGGTGGACATTGCTTGAAGGTGAAATGAGCTTGTGTTGTTTAGCCACTGAGACTTTGGGCTTGTTTGTAACCTGGCTTACCCTGACTGATGTCATCTCTGGTGTGCTAATATTTTAAGGGGTATATTAGTAAATAAGTGGAACACTTAAAGATCTTTCCAGATAATTTTATTTTTTAGCCTCACTGGATAATATTCATTTTCTTCCTTGTATATAGAAGGTCCCTAGTACTGTGGAAACATATCCTTTTTAAGCCTTTAAGTCCTCTCTGTAAAATGGGGTAAGTAGTATAATAATATGAATAGACTCATGGTGGTTATCTGGAAGGATGCACATAAAGTTCTTAGTGTAGTGCCTGGCCCAGTAAATTGTTTGCTGCTGCTTTTCATATTATCAATAATGTGGTTACAGCATTGCTGATGTCACTATTCCCTGGGGAGTAAAAGAACCAAATTTAAATTGATCTTTTCTAAATTGCCCTAAAAATTCCTGGATGATTTGTGGCAAGTAACTGAATTTCCATGTGCCTATCATCTCCTGAAAAGGAGTTGAAGGAAAGAATAGAAAGGCCATGGATGGCCATGGCAGCAAAGACCACAGTGCCTCCCTGTTTGAGCTTCAGGGTGGTGCTATCCTAGGCTTACCCTGTCTGTTCATCCCAAAGAAGCCATGTGGAAAGTAGCTGCAGGGCCACATATTAGCTTGTGTGAGCCATTTAAGCCTCAAGGTGTTGTAGAGGGTAACAGTTACCTTCCACTTTGATGATCATTACTACCAAATGAAACTTACAGCAATTATTTTTTTTTATAGAGTTGGCCTTTACAAGGCATCACTTTTTTTTTTTTTTTTTTTAATTTGAGAGAGAGAGAGAGAAAGAGACAGCACAGGCAGGGAGAACAGCAGGGAGAGGCAGAGTGAGAAGCAGGCTCTCTGCTGAACAGGGGGCCCGATTTCAGTCTTGATCCCAGGACCGAGGCAGACACTTATCCAACTGAGCCACCCAGGCACCCCTATGGCAGTTATTTTTTTAAAAAAATTAATAAATCCTATACTTCCAAAACTCCAAACATATCTGGTAGAGAGGCTGGGTCTTAGGATCAACAAACAAAGGGGCGATGTTAAAAAAATTTCTCTTTTGGATAAGTCACTTGTCATACCCTCTCTTCCCTCCCTCATGAGCTGCCATGAGGCAAAGCTAAGCCATCTGTGGCTTTTAAAACAACTGTGAGTGCTGGGGCACCTGGGTGGCTCAGCTGGTTAAGCATCCGACTTTTTTTTTTGAGATCACAAATAGGCAGAGAGGCAGGCAGTGAGAGAGGGGGAAGCAGGCTCACCACTGAGCAGAGAGCCTGATGTGGGGCTCGATCCCAGGACCCTGAGACCATGACCTGACCCGAAGGCAGAGGCTTAACCCACTGAGCCACCCAGGCGCCCCAAGCATCTGACTCTTGATATCCGCTCAGGTCATGATCTCAGGGTCCTGGGATGTAGCCCCATGCCAGGTTCCACACTCAACTCGGAGTCTGCTTGGGATTCTCTCTCTCCCTTTGCCCCTCCCCTTGCTCTCTCTCTCCCGAAATAAATAAATAAATAAATAAATAAAATCTCTAACACAACAGCAAGTGTCTCCATCTAACTTTGGGGTGTGAGGTGCAGTCATGGGATGCAGAATTCCTGAGTGGTTGTCTGGAGCTGGCTGTGCCATCCGGATTGTGGGGCTATAGGCCAGAGTCTGCACAGCAGCAGCTTCTATAGTTTTCTGCTGGTGTGTGCACTTGGCTTTTGACTACGAGAAGATATTTGCAGCACTTTACCAGTAATCATGAGGCTTGGAAACTAATTTGTTGGCAGTGTCAGAAATGCCACTAAGCTTAGCAACTGGCGGCTGCAGGACTTTGAACATCAATACCAATTTTCATCAAAAACATGGACTGACTGGGGGAGATTTCTCAGCAAACCTGTAAAGCAGAGTAATAATTCTTGTTGCCTTTCTTTTCTTAGGAAAGTGAGTGGTTTCCTTTCAGAAAATTGACAACGAGAGTTTTAGAGCTTTACAGTTTTTTTTTTTCAATTAAAATATACCAACTGAAAAGGATATAAATCATGGACCTACAGATCGGTGAATTTTTAGAAAGTCAATGAAACTACCATCTGGATTAGGAAACTGAATGCTGGCAATGGGCCAGAGTCTCTCCCTCATCCCTCCTGGTCACTACCTGCCTTCCTTTCCAAATCGTTGTCCTGACTTCTAACACAATAGATAAGTTTTGCTTGTTTCTGAATTTTATATAAGAATCATACAGTGTGTCTTTTTTGTGTCTGGTTTCTTCTGTGAAGCAGAATGTTTGTGAGATTTATTTACATGGTTATGGGCAGTAATAGCTTATTGATTCGCATTGTTATACAGTCTGATTATATTGTAATTTACTTGTCTCTTCTGCTATTAATAGACATTTAAGTTGCTTTATGGCTTTTTAAAATTGTCTATACTATATTTTAAATTTTATTTCCAACTTTTTGTGCTACTGAAACACTAAGCAATTACTAAGCAACTACTTCAGAACATAACCCAAATATCTTGGTTAATTTCATTCTAGAGAAAAGCATTAATGTTCATTTTAGGTGGCAACCAGCTTTATGGAAGAGATAGAGAAATTTTACTTCATTATAAAATAATTAAATGTTTGCCCATTTATGCCATAGTTAAGGGATTCAGGATGCATTTGTTGTTCTAGAGATAAAGTGTTAAAATCATAACAAAGGAAAATTTAATGTTCTAATTTGTGACAAGAATTACCAAACTTTGTCACATTTTAGTTGCTTAAGTATTCAAATCATAAATGGAATTACAATGTACGTAATACATCCTCAGTAACCTGTCATAATATGTTTTGTGGAAACAGACAATTCACAGCATCCCTCTGTTTAGACAGGCTACCAATAATGTTTTTCCAGTGTTTTGCTATTAAGAGTGGTGCTTTAATGAACATTCCCCATATATCCTTTGATGCACAGCTGTTTGCATTTCTGTTGACTATATTTGTAGAATGGGAATTGTTTGGGCATAGGATATGTGTGTGTTTGGCACTACCAAAGAGTTTTCTAAAGTGGTTATACAACTTACACCCTCATCCCCAACCAGAGGTGTAGGGGCGTTCCCATTGCTCCAGATCTATGTCCACACTTGGTATTTTCAGTCTTTTAAAACTTTAGCTATTCTTATGAGAGTGTAGGGGTTTTATTTTCTTTTTCCTTGATGACTTTCGAAGTTGAGCACCTTTCCATTTGTTCATATCTGATAGCCTCTTTGTGAAGTTATATGTAAAAAGACTCTGGACCATTCTCCTGCTTTATTGTCTCTTTTTCTTACTGATTTTGGAAGCATTCTTTATGTATTCTGGATATCAGACCTTAGCTGGATAATATAACCTGGTCATTTCTTCTCCGCTCCTTGGTTTTGCTTTCACTGAAATGGATTCCTAGGCTAGGTTTCAGTCTCTGTGAGTGCTATTTTCTTTACAGTTTATCCTTATTCCTAGGGCGGTTGACCCTTTTCAGCATCTCCCAGCTGCAGTGTGAAGTATTTATTCAGTTCTTCCACCTTAGTGTTTCCTGAACTCCCTTGACAACTGCTTGCAAATCAGCGAATGCCAGAAAGGAAAATGTGACCCTCTATACTAACCTTTCCTTCATAATCTTGGCTACCAAGTCCCTGCTGCCTTGGCAGCTCTCTGATGCCTTCAGACAATTTTTTTATTGTTTTGTTGGACTTTTCTAGTTGTTTTCGGTGTTGTTATCGGTAGGGCTGGTATGGTTGGTAGACAAAATGGCCCTCCAAATATATATTCACTTCTTAATCACCAGATGCTATGACTGTTACCTTATACGATGAAAGAGTGGATACTACCTTATATGGCAAAAATTTAAAAAATGTGATTGAGGAGCTTGAGAGGAGGAGCTTCTCCTGGATTATCTGGGTGGGCCCTCAATGGTGAGCCTTAAGTGGGAATTTGTTACAGCAGCCATGGGGAACAGATATAGTTGGTCTGACAGAAGTTAGTTTGTCCATAACTTCTTTTCATGAGTAGTAGCTTAACAACTTTATTATAGTTAGTTTCTAGACTGTAATACTATTTCAGATTAAATTAGTGGAACACAGTTCTTTCTTTGATTATAGTGATGACAAGTATGTAATTTTTAATACATTGTAAAAAGAAGTTCTGTGATTTCTATTGTTAATACAGAGCTGGTCTCTTTTATTAGTAGACTCAAGCCACTCATTTGATGAAATTCAGATAGGATGAAAATCTGATGTGCATTATTAGTTTTCCCTAATATGGTATAGTGTTAAAAAATTTGTTGAGACACTGATTAAAAACATCATGTGGGTACTAACAACTTATAGTGGAATCATTATAGATGAAGCAATTTGAATTTATAGTTCAGATAGGTTGTTTAAGCAACATAATCATCCTTATAATTCGCTACAAGGAAAAACGGTAGCTATGTTTATTTTTCTTCTAAACAAAGCAACACTTTTTAAAAAAGAGAAATTATCGGGGCATCTGGGTGGCTCAGTGGGTTAAGCCTCTGCTTTTGGCTCAGGTCATGATCCCAGGGTCCTGGGATCGAGCCCCACATCGGGCTCTCTGCTCCGAGGAGAGCCTGCTTCCTCCTCTCTTTTCTTGCCTGCTTCTCTTGCCTACTTGTGATCTCTGTCTGTCTAATAAATAAATAAAATCTTTTAAAAAAAGAGAGAGAGAAATTATCTTTTCTATCATCAGTTTAAAATTACTAAATAGAGTAGAAGTCCAGAAGCCCAGTTTGTTTTCCTAAGATTGTTGGGTATGCAGTGGGATGTGGATAAACCATGGTAACACCAGCTGGGATCCTGGGATCTCCAGTCATAGGCCCTATAACTTTTGCTTCACCTTTTTTGGATACAAGCCTGTCTGCAGACCCTGAAGAGCAAAGCCCACATCTTCATACCTTCACTGATTCATTTCATAATGATTTGCTCTTACTCTCCTACCTTATCCTAAGTGCCAAGCCAGGTACTGAAGATACCTGGAGAAGCAAAACTCAACATGATTCCTGCTTTCATGGTGTTCGCAATCTAAGGGGAAACAGACAACCAAAAAATCATTAAGATGAATGTGTTATACAAACTGAGACCAGTGACGTGAAAGGAAGGAACATGAGTCTGTGAGTCTGTGGGAAAACCTGAGCTTGATCTAAGCTGGGGGATCAGGACAGGGTAAAGATGAGCTGATATCTGGGGCACCTGCATGGCTCAATAGGTTAGGTGTCTGACTTCGGCTTTGGTCATGATGCCAGGGCCCTGGGATTGAGCCCTACATCTGGCTCCCTGTTCAGCGGAGAGCTTTCTCCTCCCTCTCCCTTTGCCTGCCACTCCCCCTGCTTGTGTGTGTTCTCTGTCTGTCAAATAAATGGGTAAAATCTTAAAAAAGGAAAGAAAGAAAGAGAGAAAGAAAGGTAAGCTGATACCTGATGAACATTTCAGACAGACACATCAGCTCACACAAAGTCATATGGTACAAGAAAGCAAATTGCCAGTGAGGAACTGAAGGAAAACAATATGACCAGTTCCCGGAAAGTTAAGAGTTGTGCTAAGAGAGATGATCTTAGTGGGGTGTTTTCATACAGAACCTTTTACATCAAGTCAGGGACATAGGTATGTATCTTAACAGCCATGGAAATCTGTATCAGTTTGCTTGGCTTGCTGTAACAAATACATAGATTGAGTGGCTTAATCACAGAAATTTATTTTTCTACAGTTTTAGAGGCTTCAAGTTCAAGATCAAGGTGCTGGCAGTATTGGTTTCTCCTGAGGCCTCATTTTTGGTTTGCAGATAGTTTCCTTCTTGCTTAGTTCTTGTATGACTTTTTCTCCCTGTGCAAGCATCTTTGGTGTCTTTTCTTCTTCTTTTAAACTTTTTTTTTGGTCAGAGTGAGCGAGCACAGGCAGACAGAGTGGCAGGCAGAGGCAGAGGGAGAAGCAGGCTTCCTGCTGAGCAAGGAGCCCGATGTGGGACTCGATCCCAGGATGCTAGGATCATGACCTGAGCCGAAGGCAACTGCTTAACCAACTGAGCCACTCAGGCGCCCCTCTCTTCTTCTTCTTAAAGGTGTTATGAGTTGGTTATATGTGCCTCCAAAAGTTCATATGTTGAAGCATAATCCTTCGTGTGGTTGGCTGTATTTGGAGTAAGGAAGTAATTAAGTTTAAATGAGGTCATAAGGGGGAGTCCCCAATTTTTTTTTTTTAAGATTTTATTTATTTGTTTGACAGATGGAGATCACAAGTAGGCAGAGAAGCAGAGAGAGAGGAGAGAGCAGGCTCCCTGCTGAGCAGAGAGAGTGATGTGAGGCTTGATCCCAGGACTCTGGGACCATGACCTGAGCCGAAGGCAGGGACTTTAACCCACTGAACCACCCAGGCGCCCCAGGAGTCCCCAATTTGATTGGATTAGTGTCCTTATAAGAAGGGAATCAGAGAGCTCGTTCCCCTCTTCACCTTTCCTCCCCCACCCCCACCCATGCAGCAGTAAAAGGCCATGTGACAGGCCTTGCTGTGACAACACATCAAGAAGGTGGTCATCTGCAAGCCATCAAGAGAGCTCTTATCAATTGGGAGGGAGACAAACCATAAGTGACTCTTAATCTCACAAAACAAACTGAGGGTTGCTGGGGGGAGGGGGGTTGTGAGAAAGGGGGTGGGGTTATGGACATTGGGGAGGGTATGTGCTTTGGTGAGTGCTGTGAAGTGTGTAAACCTGGCGATTCACAGATCTGTACCCCTGGGGATAAAAATATATGTTTATAAAAAAAAAAAAAAAGAAAAAAAAGAGAGCTCTTATCAGCATCTGAATTACCCCGAACCTTGATCTTGAACTTCTAGCCTCCAGAACTGTAAGAAAAGATTGTGAGAGAGATTTTGGAAGCGAAATTGACAGGATGCTGTGATGGTGGATGGAAGTATTCGATAAGGGGAATAGGAAAAGGGAGATTTCAAGACTGAAACCAAATTTTTTATATGCAGAGTTGTAATAGGAACACTGGAGAAGACTAGGTTGGAGAAAGGCAAGTCCTGTCTTAGATTTGTAGATTTGTCTCTTGAGACATCCCAGCGGACATGATGAGTAGCTGGACATGTGGATCTGGAGTCTGGAGGAGAGATTTGTAACTGAGATACGAATGTGAGAGTCTTGGGCCAATAGATGGTAATAGTACTTAGTGCACTATCTGACATGTTTTAAATTTTTGATAAATGTTTTTGAGTAAAACATAAATTATGGTCTAAAATGTTTCATACATTATGGAGCAGATTATAAGGTTAGTGCATAAGCATCTCCTTAGGAAGGCAATGAATTGAAGGAAAAAAACAGTAGAATGCATCTCCAGCCAAACAAATGGATCAGACAAATACCATGGATCACATGGCATTTTGTCTGGGCATTTGCCTTTTCCAATAAGAATTTCGGAAAGAGGTTGGAAAATGAACTCAAGCTATGAGAGTGAGGCGACATTTGGTACTTGCCATTTTCCCGAGAGTCCTGCAGCTTACACGTGTCTCATCTGTTGCATGAGCCGCGGGCCCATCAGCAGTTAACAGGTGCATGAACAGAAGTGTGCTGCATATGCGCTGCTGCAGATCTGTCAGAAGCAAAACAAATGGCAAAGAGTCGAAAAATATCACAGCAGTTACCACAGCTACACCACAAAGGATGAGAAAGAGGGGCCCAAGGTCCTAGCAAAATGGTCCTCTGTCAACAGGTCACGTCTTTCCTGGATTATTCCATATGCCTGGATTATTAATGGCTTTTGTTGAGCCAGCATGGACCTGGCGTGCCAGATGGCCATATGAGCTAAGAAGTATCCCCTGAAACTTTGAAATCTGGGCTGCAGAGTGGAAGGGGTCAGTGAGTCCAGCCCTTCTTGTTTATGTGAGCAAGAATGGTCCGTGTTTTAAAAAGACAGCAGTGATAGGAGCTTTCGTTATGATAGTAATTGCTGTTTGTTTTGTCTTAGAGAACAGTAGATACAGGAAAACTCGGCACAATAAGTGTTTATCCTCCCACATGCTCTTCTTTTAAAATGAATTTCTTAAAATATCACAGGAGATAACTGCTGAGAAATACAGAGATTTTCTCTAATGTTGCCCTGGTTTTCAGAACCTCATTTTTAAAGAAGTAAAGCATTCAAATTCCATATTCATTGAACTCGTACTTTGTGCCAAGGTGGGGCCCTTGTGGTCCATGTCCTCCGAGGGCTCACGGTCCATCCCAGGAGACAGACATTAAACAAGTAAGTATTAGTCTAATCAGAGTCATGAAAGAAATCTTCAAGGTACTAAGTGGTTTTCCCTGGACTGGTACGTCAGGGAAGGGCTTTGTGGAAGCAGTATCTAGACTCCGTTTTCAGAAATGAGTAAGAATTAAACGAAGTGAAAGAGGGAGAGGCCCAGATGGGGGAAGCAGCTTGTCGACAAGCCAGAACTAGCCCAGCAAGCCCGGGGAGGTGTGGCTGGAGTAAAGGGGCCAGTAGGCCCGAGCCATGTTAAGAATGATGAATTTTATCCTAAGGGCACCCAGTATGCTGTGGAAGGCTTTAAGATTGGAAATGAGAGAGTCAGATTTATGTTTTTAAAAGAGAATTTTTGCCTCCATGGGGAGGAACCAGAGAATGTGAAACGAGTCTGGTTATGACAGGCTAGAGGTGGACTTTTAGTTCAGAGTGCAGATGATGGGGGCTTGCATGAGGGTGGCTGCGGTGGGGCTGCAGAGAATTAGACAGACCAGATCTATTTCCTTTGTGAAAAATAGCATTCTTTTTTCTCTTAATATTTTTCTATCTATCTATTTATTTATTTTTAACAGGGAGAGAGAGAGAGATCACAAGTAGGCAGAGAGGCAGGCAGACTGGGGGCGGGGGAGCAGGCTCCCTGCTGAGCAGAGAGCCCACTGCGGGGCTTGATCCCAGGATCCTGAGATCATGACCTGAACCAAAGGCAGAGGCTTAACTCACTGAGCTACCCAGGTGCTCCTCATAATATTTTTCTTATAAAAAATCCCCAGAAAGTATGTAGCACAAAAAAGAAAATAAGTTGTTCAATCCCAGCTCTGAGTGAGTAGCATTATTTATTTGAAGTAAACACTTCCTGTCTTTCTTGGTGCATTTATAATACATATTTACTTTTTTTTTTTTTTACATATTTGCTTTTAAAGACAAAATTTATATATTATGTATATATTGTTTAATAACATATATATGTGTGTGTGTATATATATATATATATATTTTTTTTTTTACCTTTTATTTATTTATTTGATGGAGAATATAGAGAGCACAAGCAGGGGGAGCAGCAGGCAGAGGGAGAGGGAGAAGGAGGCTCCGTGCCAGCAGAGAGCTGATGCAAGGCTTGATCCCAGGACCAAAGGCAGATGCTTAACTAACTGAGCCCCCGGGTACCCCAACTATATTTTTAATAATATCCTTCCTAGCCCCCAATGTAAGTTCTTTAGCTTGTGTTGGGAAATGAAATGCCTTGGTTTCCATTTGTTCATGTCCCCCGGAAGAATCCCCTATCAGTATATAGAGATAAATCTGGGGGCTGTTTTCAGAGCCTGAACTAGTTAACTTCTGACCTGCAGCAATGTCTGTACAGTATGTTGGCATCTAAGCCATGGGAGAAGGGTCCCTGGGAGATGCTCATAGAAGCTCGTTTCCAGAGCTCTGCCAAAGGGCAGGCAACTGCCAAGATGGGCTTCTTGAGACAATTGTCGGGGCTGGTGAGATGCATAAGGAGCTCTGTCGCATCTCTGAATAGAGAATGAATTGCCAAGTAGCTTCCTGCAGAGTGGACTGAAGCAGGCTTGCTCCCTCAAAACCTGCTGAAGGGGAAACTAAGAAGTGAAATACTGAAAATGAGATAATGTTATATGACAGTATTATATCAATTAAAAAATGAAATAATACTGGGGATGTGATCTTGAATCAGTGTGATGACCCTTCTTGACAGGCCATAAAATAAACCAATAACCCTTCCCTTCTTTTTTTTTTTTTAAAGATTATTTATTTATTTGACAGAGAGAAATCACAAGTAGATGGAGAGGCAGGCAGAGACAGAGGGAAGCAGGCTCCCTGCTGAGCAGAGAGCCCAATGCGGGACTCGATCCCAGGACCCTGAGATCATGACCTGAGCCGAAGGCAGTGGCTTAACCCACTGAGCCACCCAGGCGCCCACCAATAACCCTTCTAAGTTGGAAATTGTCAGCCCTGTTAGGTTTGTCTCTCTCATTTCAACAATGCTTACTTATGCTTTGCAAAATCCGTGGAGGGGATTCTAGCTTCCTGAGACAGCAGCACACACCAGTAGTTTGGGAAGTTTTTCCAGGGCAGCCACAGAAGGTTTAGGGAATAGTATCTCTTGATTCTAGAGAGATTTCTCATAGAATTTTTTCCCCCTTTCCTTCCAGAAGAGATTAGGAGGGAGAGTCCAGAAGAGATTAGGAGGTGAGCTCCACTGTTCAGACGTGCCCCCTTGCTGGTCTTTGGTATCTGGCCACAACTGGCACTGCATAAGGGGAAGGAGGGATACTTCTAGTGGCCCAAAGCCCTGTTCCAAACCTCCTGAGATTCAGCCTTCAGCTTGTCAGGGAGTCAAAAGTGCAGGGACTCAGGACTGCTGCAGGTCACAAACATCCCTGAACAGTGATGCAGAGATGACCCCTTGTGCCCTCAGCCTGCCGAGGTCAGAGAGAGGCAGGAAGTTTCCCAATGACAGCTGAGGCAGCCACTTCAGTCCATTGTTTCAGTCTCTTCATTAAGGATGTTAGGCTGTGTAAGGGCTCCTCTGCTGGAAGAGCATCTTTAAAGGACGGTGGCCCCATCAGGCTATCTGTTTTGCATTGAACAAGATTTGCATCTTCTCTTTTCTCTCTGAGAAGCTGTTTGCTTCTTTGCATTGGGGAGCAGCTGTCTTTGTGGGAGAGGCAAGAGAGAGGCTGGCTTTGGGTAAATATAAAGAGGGGATTTGCCTTTGAAGACTGTTACACAGAAGATCTAAAGACACTAACCCTTTTCCTGTTACTGGACCAGTTGTGGTTGGAAGACCCTTGGGCTCCTCGAGGGGGGTATGGATACTCAGGTACATCACAAAAAGTGACCAAACCAAGCACTGCTTTGTAAAGCAAGAGCTCAGAAGTACTGCTTTATGCCACAAGGGGACAGTTCTTTTTATGTTTATCATCTTGGTGACTCATTCTCATCCTGCCCCAAGAGGAATTTTAGGTCCCTTCTGGTTCTGGAGTTCTCCATCTTTGCCATAAGTGGTGATGTGAAAGGTTTGCTGTCGCAGGATTTGTGGTGTGCCAAGGCCTCAGACTCTTCTGTACTGTTTTCTTAGCAGCTGGAGAGTGTGGTTTCATTTATTCACTCAACAACCACTTAGGATATGACTATGTTAGGTGCTGAGCGTGCCAAAGTTAAGTATGTTGAAGTCACTACCCTCAAGGAGTTTAGAGCATGAGGGAATCTTGGCTGAGCTGGTAATCTACTATCCAAGAATAATCCTAATGCTAAATTCGGTTACTTCTGGTGTCTAATAATGGTGCCATCTGCTCAGCTCTGAAGCATGTTTCTATAATGAGATTAGTTCACATATAATTGGACAAAGGTCCATAATGTCAGTTTGTGCGCTTTTCACCCTATTTTAGAGGAGCCCAAATAGCAAGAATAGAATCATAACCTTCATCAAGAAAGGAAAATGCCCTCAGCTCAATTTTTGCATCCCAGGAACCTTTTTGGTCTGTTTTAAGAAAATTAAAAATTGGGGCACCTGAGTGGCTCGGTTGATTAAGTGTTCGACTCTTGATCTCGGCTCAGGTCTGGATCTCAGGGTCGCAAGTTCAAGCCCTGCATTGGGTTCCACACTGGGTGTGGAGCCTACTTAAAGAAAAGAAAGGAAAGTTTCAAAATGAATGTCTGTGCCCGGGTCTCCATTCCTGGAGACTTGCACCCTAGCCTTGAGGACTCTCAACTGCCTTGGTGTGCTTCCTCCTGTCCCCTCCCTGGGAAATCAGCATTTCCATCCTGTCACTTGCATGCTTGTAATATTTCTTGTAGCAACCTTTTGCTGCCATGAGCTATTGGTTTGCTCCTGAGGTACGTGTGTGTGTGTGTGTGAGTGCAAGCATGCGCTCTGGTTATCAACGATTTCAGATGGTCTTGAGTGGTCTGCCCGCCCCAGTGCTAACATCCAGAGAGTCAAAGATAGTTGAGCCTTCATTGACCCCAAGAGTTAGGAATTCACACCTCCCATGCCTCCTTTCAGCCTTGCCTTTTCATCTGTGAACCCCCGAGAGGGTGACAGCTGCTGCCAGTCCCAGTAGTCAGTTCTGTTCACAGGCTCTGAAATGTGGCTCCTCGGACCGCAGCTCTGGCCTCAGCTGGAGAGAGAGGTTCTAGGGGAGCCTGTCCGTTTCTCAGTGGTTCAGATTCTGCAGGGAAATTCATGCCCTGATTACCGTCTCCAAAGTGGGCATAGGATGAGGCCTCCTAAACTAACAATATCATGTGGGAAGGGGAAATCAAAAAAGGCCTGCTTGGAGTCCCTTTTTGTTTGGCCTGGTTCTCTGGTGACCTTAAGTGAGTAATAACACTCTTTCAGTGGCAGCGGGGAGTTCAGTACCCTAGGTTGCTTATAGGGACTCAGGTGATCCATGGTCTTCACTTCAGGCAGTGATAGGTAGTGGCCGCCTCTTAGGGCCCGACAGGGAATGACTCCTGTGGGAATAAATCAAGAATATGGAACACCCATCCAGAAGGGCTTGTTTTGAAAATGTTTCCAAACTTAAGTGTATAACTTGGTTCTGAAAGTCTTACCTTGTGGGGGCCTGGAGAGATCTCCTGACTCCCCCTTGCCCTGTCCCTCCAGTCTTCATACTGCATAGCGACAGTCTGGTTAAAAATCACAGAGGTTGCTTAGGGAAGCAAATCTGTTTATTAGACTTCTGCATTTGAATGTCAAGAGTTAAAAAGATGGTTGGCTTTGTTTGTACCACACACATACAGAATGCAATCATGGGAACCCATGGGAGGTCATATTATCCTCAATTTGCTTTAGGAGCTGTAAATGAAGGATCCCTGATCAATCATTGTTGCCGGAAGTCCCAGAGAGCTGTGTCTGTGGGAATGAGAGCTGACTGTGTGTGCCTGTGACCGAGTATCCACCTCCCCAGTGGGTGGGAAGGTGCGTTTCTGTCTGGGAATTCAGCCAAGGTTCTGCTCCGTTTTTTTCTCTTGGCTCCTGATTTTACAGTTATATCACTGTTAGGCTAAGGAAAGGGGATAGAAAAATCAATAAAATTGAAGGTATGGGCAAATAAATATGTTTAAATTGGGAGGATGAATGAATCCATTGTACTAGCAAGCACTCACCTTGAAGGAGAATTATAGGTTTTATCTCCCTTTTCTAAGAGAAAAGACATTAATATCCAACCTTATGGATCAAAACTTCTCAGTATTTCATAGATCCTTCTAGTCAGCTTTTTCCCATCTTTGCCCCAATCCAAACCCCTGACATCTGCTTGTGCTGCTGCAGCAACAGCCCATATGGACAGTCTGCCCCACCCCTTGGCTCAGCAGACCATTGAAAAATCACAGATTGAGTCATGATACTTTCTTTTTTTTTTTTTTTTAAGATTTTTTATTTATTTATTTGACAGAGAGAGATTACAAGTAGGCAGAGAGACAGGCAGAGAGAGAGAGGAGGAAGCAGGCTCCCCGCTGAGCAGAGAGCCCGATGCGGGGCTCGATCCCAGGACCCTGAGATCATGACCTGAGCCGAAGGCAGAGGCTTAACCCACAGAGCCACCCAGGCGCCCCTCATGATACTTTCTTTGAAATGCCCTCCCAGGGCTTAGCATTGCCCCATACTCCTCCTGGCCCTCACACCCCACCACTTACCCACTGGGACCACTGGGGCTTGAGTAGCTCCAATCCATACCACTACCTCGTCTCTCCTTACTCCGTGTACTAGTCAGGATTCTTCAGAGATGCAGACCAGTGCTGCATGTACATATACAGACACAGATTTATTATAAGGAGTAGACTCACGTGATTATGGAGGCTGGCAAGTCCAAAATCTGCAGGGTGGGCCAGCAGGCTGGAGATCCAAGAGAGCTGATGTTTTAATTCCAGTCTGCAGGCAACCTGCTGGAGAACCAGAAAGAGCCAATGTTGCAGGTGAAGTCTGAAGGCAGTCTGCTAGAGAATTCTCTCTTGCTTGGGGGAGGCTGGGTTTTTGTTGTTGTTGTTCCATTCAGGCCTTTAGCTGATTAGGTGAGTCCCTAATCTAATCCAAAAACAGTCTCACAGAAACATCCAGAATAATGTTTGACTATGTTGATAAATATCTGGGCACCTGTGGCCTAACCAAGTTGACTCGTGACATTAACTATCTTACTCCCTGTTTGCATTTTGTCATCTGTCCACACTGGATTGCTTCCAGCTTTTCTAATGAGCTACACGAACTCTGACTCGGGGCCTTTGTATGTGTTGCCTCTCCCTCCCAGAGTGTTCTTCCATCTGGCCCATTCTTACTTAACCTGTCATGGGTCAGCTGAAATTCCATCTCCTGAAAAGGAACTTCGCGGATCCTCCCAGGCGAGGTTCAGCCCCTCAGATACATATTACCGAACACACTGAACTTCGCTTTAATATCACATTGAGAGTCACTTGTTTAATGCCATTCTTCCTCACTAGACTTTAAGCTCCATGAGGGCAGGAAGCATATCTGTTTTGCTGGTATATGCCTGGCGTTTCCTAGCTATTCACAAATCATCCAGTGAATGAATGAATAATTGAATGAATTGAAAGTTTACACTACATTAAAAGCTTACAAGGCTCTTACATAGATACAACCCTGTGAGGTAAACTTTATTATCTTCACTTTTACAGATTGAAGCCCACAGAGGATAGGGAATATTTAGGTAGGATCTGGGCTTCAAATAAAAGACTAATAAATGCAAGCACTAACACTTACAGCTCTTAATAAGTGTTAGGCACTATTCTGTACATTTGAGAACTCACACCAACCTAATGAGGTAGGTAGCCCTGTAGCATTCGTTCTCTGCCTCCTGCTATTCACTCTGGAGGGTCTACTTCTGGATGTCTCAGGAACTGGAATCTGGAATTCGTGGGGAGCTTGGTCCCTTCTTCACCCTGTGGTCTTTCTGGACCATCTCTAGTTCTCTTTTGCTCTGTGCTAGGAAATAGGGACAAGGACAAGTTAGCAAGCAGATACCCAGTTGAGGAAGAGAATGCTGTTTGCCCCTTGTTGGAGTTCCCCTGGTCTGTATCCGAACGCCCTGGCCTCCAGCCACCACGAGTAAGCGCTTCTGGAGAAATGCTTCTCTTCACAGTCCTTGTACTCTTCACAAAGTAGCTGTCTCTGTCTTCCCCTTGGATCAGCCTAGCCAGGGGTGTGTGTGGGATAAGCTGTATTCTCTGAAGTGACATCTCAGTGACCTGGGGAAGATGGAGGGGGCACAGTGTCAGATAGTACCTAGTGCCCATAAATACTAAGATTTGGTTTTATGAAATCCAGGATATACTTGCATGTTTTGAGGCTAACTTTCTTCCCTGGAACACTTAAACATACATCTGCCCTCCCAGAATTTGGGGATATGGTAGCTAAATGTCTGTTTCATGGTGTTAAATTACAAACAGGTACCCTAGAAGCACGAATTCCCCAGATGAGGGAGCAGGTCTTTTTTTCCTACTGTACCAAGTTGCAGTGTTAATAATGCAGTCAAATATGGCTCTGCTATAAAAGAGTTTAATTTTCAAAGGCAATTAGACAATTTTATGACTGACTTGAAGCATTTGTCTCTAACCACTGAGTTGATATCATGTTGCTTCCCTAACAGAGTCTTGCTGACAGTCAAAGGAGAGATAAAATGTGGGAAGTACAAAGCTTTTCAATTAATTTATGATTCTGTTAGGTGTAAAGCCTGTAATGACTCTGTGGTTGTTGCCTTTGCCAAAAATAAGTTGAAAACCTGTTTTATGGAAAGTGCTTTCATGAACTTGAAAGAGAGCTAGGTTAAAAAAAAAACACCAGAAACTCCAGAGTGGGGAGTGGGGAAGAGCAAAGATTTCTGGTCTATTCTTTCTCCCAACTAGTGAGCTTATAAAGTACTATTTGGTGAGTAGGACAATTATTTAGAACAGTCTTTAAATCTATGTTTACATTCTTGACTAGCGATTTCACATCCAGCTGATTCATTCATTCATTCATTCAACAAATATTTATAAGTGCTGCTGTGCCCAGGGAATGCTACAGGCTTCGAGATGAAGTGGTGAAGATAAGAAAGGCTCCTCCTGCTCTCTTGGAATCCCCCATGGCCTGTAGGGGACTGGAGGCAAACAATTTACAAGTAAATAAATTAATGAACAAGATAATTTCAAATGGTGTTGACTTTGGGCATTTGGTAATGTGATAAAGTGTGTGGACTTAGGGAAGAAAAGCAGCTCGTCCATGCAGACCCACCTAAAACATTACAGACTTGGGGAGCTAGTGCCAGCGAAAGTTTGCTATTCCTGCCCCTCTCCCACCTGGCTTTGCAAGGTGATGCTGCCCACATGGCAGGTGGAAATGGAAGATTTTTTAAAAACCTGGCAAGCCATTAACAGACTCTCTTTGGACTCCCAGTTTAGCTAAGTAGAGCACATGGCTTCTTTAGGGAAAAGTGGAGAAGGCATTAAAAGTCTTAAACAAGAGTAAGGTTCCCCAATCGCCGCCTTAATCAGATTCATTAAAGCCAAATGTATATTTAAAGCTTCCTTATGATTAATTTTATTTTAATGTAAGTAACAGTATTTGAATTCCTCCATGATGTCTAAAGGTATCTCAATTTAGGAGATGCAGAGAAGTGTACCCCTAATGTAAATCTTTCGCTTTTAAGTGTTTGTAAGTAGTAAACCCAAAATGCCTGCAGTATAATTTTTTTTAAAGATTATTTTATTTTAGAAGTAGAGAGAGGGAGGGCGAGGGAGAGAATCTCAAGCAGACTCCCTCCTGAGCGTAGAGCTTGATGAGGGGCTCGATCCCACAATCCTGAGATCATGACCTGAGCTGAAACCAAGAGCTGGACACTTAACCGACTGAGCCACCCAGGCACCCCTGCAGTATAATTTCTAAGAATTAGCCATTCTGGGGAGAGAAGAACACCAGGTTTGAAAAACTACTCCTATAGACTGTTTGCATGTTGCCTCGCCCACTGTATTTTGACAGCAGAGAATAAGACTAAACCAAACAGGAGTTTAACACACACACACACACACACACACCATGTGGGGAAAGACCAGTGCAAAGACAGGAGTTTGTGCTTGTGTTGTTTGGTTGAACTCCTGCCCTGTGCCCGGCCATAAAGAGCATGCGACCCTTCTCCGTTCAGCGGGATGCTCTGCAGAGATCTCTTGACAGCAGTGACTGGTAATTCAGGGCTTTGCTCCACAGACAGCGTGGAGAGCTAATTTAAGTCAAATGCATTTATTCTGAAAGAATACCTCAGACCATGGCCTATACTTGGCCAAACATGGAAAGCTGATGCCTTCTTGAAACTAGCATCACACAAGTGTTCAGAGTATTGGCCCCAATTGCATGGGTGCACATTCCGACCTGACCACTTACCCGTGGTGCAGTCAGTCCTGATGAGGTGGCCTGACCTCCGTCTGGTTTATTTCCTCATCCATGAAATGTGCATCATCATAGGCCCAACCCTTTGTGCTGGCAGGAGGATTAAGTGGAGACCTCACCTCAATATGTGGCTTGGGTTAGAAGTTCAGAAAATGGTAGCTCTCTTGTCCTTCCTGCCATCATCCTGGTGGGGCCTACCTGGTGCCCACGTGGGGTTCCTTTGGCCCCTTTGTGTTTTCCCAGCTGACTTTTCTCCATAAAGATGCACGAAATTTACATCCCCAGAAATGGCGGTGCTGCTGGGAGCAAAGCACGTGCTGCCGTGACCTTAATTCCTGACGCGGCACTGTCTCCATCTCAGAATGGTGGAATGTGCTCTTGGTGGAATGCTACTGTGACTGTCCTCTCTGTGGCCCTTGTGTGCAGAAAAAGGCATGTCTGGGGATTTTTTCAGGAATGTGGCTGATCCAGTAGGAGTTGTATCCAAAGGCTTCTCTGTCAGGCTAACTTGAATATGTGTGTATATATGTTATATATTATGTAGATATATAATACATATATTGTATATAGTATTATGTTTATACATTTTAAAAATACATTTAAAAATATATTCCAGCACCCAAGTCTGATTTAGCAAAATGGGTATTCTTATATTATGTAGGGAGATCTTGGGAAGCCTCCAATAGCCGGTGGGTCTTCTCTCTTCTGCTGTACATCATGCTACAACCCTGGGCAAGACACTTACCTTCTTTTCCTTTCATTTACCCATCTGACAATGAATATGATGGATACAAGGAGACACTTATTCATTGGAATGTTATTTGTACCCCCCCAAAAGTAAAAGTGGAATAAACCTAAGTGATTATCAATAAGGGAATTGCCTAAATAAACTATAGTATTCCATAGAATACTATAAAGCAGTTTTTGAAAAAAGCACATTGCAGATAATACATATGGTAATTATACTAAAATGCACACACACAAATATTGTGAGAGTATGTATATTTCTGCTTCTACGTGTTTGTGCACCTAGAAATAATCTGGAAGGGAAGACACACAACTGGGAATGTGGTTTCCTACAGGAAGGGAGTTGGATGGAGAGGAGGTGGTGGTCAAAGGGAATTTTGCTTTATTATATTTGAATTTTATTTTACCATGAGAATTAATGAATGTATTACTTGTGTGATTAAATTTAAAATAATTTCTGAGGGGGGTGGGGTTATGGACATTGGGGAGGGTATGTGCTATGGTGAATGCTGTGAAGTGTGTAAACCTGGTGATTCACATACCTGTACCCCGGGGGAATAAAAATATATTATATGTTTATAAAAAATAAAAAATTACAAAAAATAATAAATAAAATAATTTCTGAAATAGTCATGAGGCTGAACTATCTTAGTTTGGGCTTCTGTGACAACCAAGAAATAAGAAACATTTACTTCTTAGAATTCTGAATTCCAAGACAAGGTGGCTGTGATTTGGTTTTTGATGAGAACTCTCTTCCTGGCTTGTGGACATGGACAGCCGCCTTCTTGCTGTGTCCTCACTGAGCAGGCAGGGCTCTGGTCTCTTCCTCTTCTTATAAAGGTACTAATCCTATCATGGGGGCCCCACCCTCACAACCTCGTCCAAAGCTAAGTAACTTCCAAAGGCCCTGCTTCCTAATACTATTACCTTGGGGATTAGGATTTCAGTATAAGAATTTGGAGAAACACACATTTATTTTGTAGCATTAACCTATAGGGTTTTTGGAAATCCCCAATGCAGAGCATAAGGCTGCATATTTGTGAAGATAACACATTACATTCTCACTCTAGGAACCTCTCTCCATACCAACACCTCCCGTTTCCACCCAAGGTTTTAGAGTTTGGACACTGGTATTTTTCAGGTATAGTAGCCAATGATTCTTCTTCAGCTAAAATCCATTTTCAATTCAGATTCTAAATGTTTAGATGACTAAATAAAATGAACAGTGTACTAGCGGTTAGACTGTGGTCTGCAAAGGAGTTTAATCTGTTCTGAGGGCCTGACTAGGCCAAATAAACTGGATATCTTTGTCAAATAACTTAAATCTGGATTAGTGAACAGGTGTGTGACTGAGAAGGTAATAGAAACACCCAGGAGATTCAGACATGAGGGCACATGATTTGTGAAAGCTGAATTTATTTGGCTTCAAATCCAAAGTTGTGTTTTGGGCACCTGGGTGGCTTAATCCACTAAGCATAGGCCTTCGGCTCAGGTCATGATCCCAGGGTCTTGGGATCAAGTTCTGCAATGGGCTCCCCACTCAGCAGGGAGCCTGCTTCTCCCTCTGCCTCTGCCTCTCTCCTCTGCTCATGTGCATTCTCCTCTCTCTCTCTAATAAATAAATAAAATCTTTTTTTTAAAAAAAAGTTGTGCTTTTAAAGGAATGACTGTTAGGTTTGGGCATTGAAGGGGGAAAACAACTTCTTGGGCAACTAGGAGGGAGGGGTATAGGAGAAGCAGTGAGGAAGGTGGGAAGGGGGAAAAGCAGTGAGGAGGGAGGGAAAGGAAGCAGCTGGTGTTGCTAGTTGTTAGGTAGAACTAAGTGAGGTAAACTACACTCCCTCAGTTCAAGCTTAGAGAGGATGTTTCTGAAGATGGTCTGAAGTGTGGGCAGTTTGAACCTGAGTCTCCTGGAATAGTGATTTTCTTCCTTTCTTTTAATTTTATTTATTTATTTGACAGAGAGAGATTACACATAGGCAGAGAGGCAGGCAGAGGGAGAGGAGGAAGCTGGCTCCCTGCTGAGCAGAGAACCCGATGCGGGGCTCAATTCACTGCCCCCCTCCGACACCGAGACCATGACCTGAGCGACCATGACCTGAGCTGAAGGCAGAGGCCTAACCCACTGAGCCACCCAGGCGCCCCTGGAATAGTGATTTTCAATAAAGAAGAGGATGTATTTGAAGAGAGGGACAGAGGGTGGGGGCAGACTGAAGACTTTTATTTTTTTTTTAAAGAGTTTGTTTTAGAGAGAGAGTGAGAGGTGGAGAGGCAGAGAGAGAGGGAGAGAATCTCCAGCAGACTCCCCACTGAGTGCAGAGCCCCACGTGGGGCTCAATTTCAACAATCCTGAGATCATGACCTTTCATGAGCCAAAATCGAGTCAGACGCTGAACTGATCGAGCCACGTACACACCCGCTGAAGGGTTTTAGAAAGCATATTCTAGAAATCTGTGTTTGTAATACAAAGGAATAAAAGAAGAACTTCAACAAAATCTTCTAGACTGGTTGTAATACCCAGAAAATACCATAAAAGACCTGAGTTTTAAAAGATTAAGAGTTACCCACAAACAAGCTTAAAGCTAAGGATGCTGGGTCTCTCAGAGCTTTGGGTCTCCTGTGAATCCACCACTGCCCTAACCATTATCCGTGGCCTAGATAACATGTACAAATGTCCTACTATTTTTTTTAATGCCTATAGATTAAGAATAAAATACAAGTTTTTCATAGTAGCTTTGGTCATTGGGTATTTTCTTGACCGTTTAAAAAAGTTTTATTATAAAACATTTTTTTTTAAAGATTTTATTTATTTGACAGACAGAGATCACAAGTAGGCAGAGAGGCAGGCAGAGAGAGAGAGAGAGGAGGAAGCAGGCTCCCCGCAGAGCAGAGAGCCCGATGCTGAGCCGAAGGCAGAGGCTTTAATCCACTGAGCCACCCAGGCGCCCCTTATTATAAAACATTTTAATGCATATGAAAGTAGAATGAAACGCACAGTAGACCGCTACAAATCCCCTCAGTTTCCCAATTTTCAGAGTATAGCCAATCATACTTCGTCTCCACTACTCTCCTCCAAAACTGGGTTACTTTGGGCAAATCCAGCATGTTATTTCATCTGTGAGTATTTCATTTTGTGTATCTAAAAGACTTTTTTTTTTTTTTTAAGATTTTATTCATTTACTTGACAGAGATTGCAAGCAGGCAGAGAGGTAGACAGAGAAAGAGGAGGAAGCAGGGTCCCCGCTGAGCAGAGAGCCCGACATGGGGCTCGATCCCAGGACCCTGGGATCATGACCTGAGCTGAAAGCAGAGGCTTTAACCCACTGAGCCACCCAGGTGCCCCTAAAAGACCTTTTCTAAAGTAAATAACTGCAGCTTCTTTATCACACATTCAAAAATGAGTCACTTCTTGATAGCATAAACTAGTCAGTAATTATTCACATTTTTCTGTCCCATAAAATTTTAAGTTATTTTTTCACTGGAATCCCAAAGAGGCTGTATATAACAACTGGCTGTCTTTTAAGTCTTTCTTAATCTCTAGGTTTCTCCTCCATCTTTCTTTTTATTTTCTGCAGTTTTTTGTTGATATTGAAGAAATCAGGCATTGGTCTTACAGAGCAGTGTTTTTCAGTGTGGTCTGGTGCTGGTTTGTGACAAGTAGAGAGTAAATGTTTAGAAATTATTATGGCAGTTAGACATTGCTGTAACACCCAGGTACATGAGTATTATCAGCAAATGTGGTTAGGACTTAGACTTTGTGTATGAGGCCATTCTAATGCTGAAGCTAGAGTGATGAGAGAACATTCTAGAATAATTATGAAGATGAAGAAAAGCTTGTGTCAGAAAGTAAATAAGTCTGCTGCTTCCTTTATCAGATACGTCTTGACTGTGAAAACATGTCAGCCAAGGGGTGCCTGCATGGCTCAGTCAGTTAAGCATTTGCCTTTGGCTCAGGTCATGATCTCAGAGACCCGGGATTGAGTCCCACATAGGGCTTCCTGCTCAGTGGGGAGTTGGCTTCTCCCTCTCCCTCTGCTCCTCCCCTACCTCATGCTCTCTCTCTTGTTCTCTCTCAAATAAATAAATAAAAATCTTTAAAAAGTCGTATCAGCAGAATTAAACAGTAGGCTTAGCAATATGTGAAAGTTGATGAATTTATATAAAGGCGAATCTATTAAATTTGAGATTTTTGTCTTTATTATGTGATAAGTGGAAGCTGATCATAAACGATAGTTATGGCATACAGAAGGGTGACAGTTTTTGAGGGTAAAAGTTCTGCGAAATATAAGAGCTTTTTGTGTTCCTTAACTCAGCCATTCTTGGTTATAACTCTTTAAAACGTGAATTTCTCTGATATCTTTGGTATTTTATCATCTTCATATTTGTGTGCAAAGAAGAAAAGCAATATGTTTTTCAGTGGCATGTTAAGACCAAAAGGGAAATTAAAGATTGGGAGAACAGTTTCAATTGATTGTTATAACATATTCCATAACTGTAACTACTTTCAAAGAAGAATATCCATGTGTGACATTCTACATATATAACAAGTGATCACCAGGCATCTTTTGAATTTGATCAACCATTTTGGATTTAATTGTCCATTGAAAGAAAATCCATATAGAGGAGATTCATGAATTTGGAAGTCCATTTCTTTCATTGAAAGGTAATTTAAATTTAACCTTATACAATATATTACTAGAATTGGCTACTAGAGATTGAAGATAAATTTTTAAAATGCAACTTCTGTTGTTTTATTTTGATAAAAATTAAAAAGTAAATATCTTGAGTTTGCTAAAGTTACTTTAAAATCTGTTCATTCATTCCTGTAATCACCTTTGTGAGACTTTGAAGCAAGCTGATTTTAAACATCAAAAACTTTAGATAGTGATATATAGTGCTCAAAGTGTGTTGGTGAGCATTTAATATGAAGAATTGCTACTTTGCTCATAGCCTTATTTAGGTGTAACTGCAGAATGACAGGAATTTGGGAGTGTAATAACAATTTTCTATTAATTGCCTATATGCACATTTTTACAGAATAAAGTGCATAGTTTCCTACTTATTTTATGTTTTTTAAATCTATAAATAAAAAATTGGGGCTTGTATTTTGTGTATTAAATTTTTTCTGGTAATGCATTTTTATTATATTTACAAATATAACTTTAAAAACTAAGATTAGAAATTAAAAGTCAAGTTAGAAAAAATCATCCCCCTGGCATCCTTTAACATGTCCCTCTATACCTTATATTTCCTGTTAATTGGTAGTTAGACCTCCTAGAAGCTTGTTCAGAGTCAGGTTCTTTTTTGGGGGTGGGAGGAACAATTGGTGTTGTGTACTTCTGTGGGGAGGACACTGTGTAGTTGCTGCTGTCTCTCTCTGTGATGTTATTACCTGTTGATTGCAGAGACCCACTGATTCATTAGGCAATGTGTAGTGGTCATGTTCTGTCATTCCTTCTTCGTTTATCCCTGTGCCTCTGTACTATGAGATACTTTTACAAAGAGAAACTTCATCTCAACTGTTGGATCATCCTGAGGCACAGTAGGCATTACTAGTATAGGACACAAAACCCTTTTGATACTCTCAAAAGTCCTTGTACCTGGTGCTGCTTCTCTAGTGGTCTCTTGTCATAGAGAAATACCTCTCTCTCACCATCTTTTTTCTCTTAAGTTTTTATTTTAATTCCAGTTATTCCACATGCAGTGTTACAACAGCTCCAGGCATACGATAGAGTGATTCAGCACTTCGGTACATCACCTGGTGCTCATCCCAGCAAATGCACTCCTTAATCCCCATCACCTATTGAACCCATCCCTCTGCCCACCTCCCCTAAGATAACCATCAGTTTGTTCTCTATCATTAAGAGTCCATTTCTCCGTTTGTCTCTCTTTCTTAATTTATTTCCCTTTGCTTGTTTGTTTCTTAAACTCCACATGAGTGAAAGAAATCATATGGTAATTGTCTTTCTCTGACTCGTTCTGCTTAGCATTATACTTTCTAGCTCAACCCGTGTTGTTGCAAATGGCAAGATTTCATTCTTTTATGGCTGAATAGTATTCCGTTGTATATATTTATCATTTCTTTAAAAAATATTTACCATTCTTTATCCATTCATCAATCCATGGACACTTGGCTGTTTTCATAATTTGGCTACAGTGGCTAATGCTGCTATAAACATTGTGGTACATGTGTCCCTTTCAATTAGTGTTTTTGTGTTCTTTGGATAAATATCCAGTGGTGCGAATGCCGGATCATAAGGCAGTTCTATTTCTAACTTTTTTTTTTTTTTAAAGATTTTATTTATTTATTTGTCAGAGAGAGAGGGAGAGAGAGCGAGCACAGGCAGACAGAGAGGCAGGCAGAGGCAGAGGGAGAAGCAGGCTCCCTGCCGAGCAAGGAGCCCGATGTGGGACTCGATCCCAGGACGCTGGGATCATGACCTGAGCCGAAGGCAGCTGCTTAACCAACTGAGCCACCCAGGCGTCCCTATTTCTAACTTTTTGAGGAGCCTCCATATTCTTTTCTACAGTGGCTGCACCAGTTTGCATTCTCATCAATAGAGCATGAATGTTCCTTTTTCTCCACATCCTTGCTGACACCTGTTGTTTCTTGGTGTTGTTGATTTTAGCCGTTCAGACAGGCACAAAATGATATCTCACTGTAGTTTTTATTTGCATTTCCCTGATAAGTGATGATGAGTATCTTTTCACATGTCTGTCGGTCTACTGGATGACTTCTTTGCAAAATGTTTGTTCAAGTCTTCTGTCCATGTTTAAATGGATCGTTCATTTTTTTGTGAGTGTTGAGTTCTGTAAGTTCTTTATATATTTTGAATTCTACCCTTTATCAGATAGTCATTTTGATAAAAATTAAAAAGTAAATATATCTTCTCCCAGTCAGTAGGCTGTGTGTCTTAGTTTTGTTGGTTGTTTCCTTCTGCAAAAAAGCTTTTTATTTTGATATAGTCCCAATAGTTCATTTTTGCTTTTGTTTTCCTTGCCTCAGGAGACCTGTCTAGAAAGAAGTCGCTATGCCTAATGTCAAAGAAGTTACTGCCTGTGCTCTTTCAGGATTTTTATAGTTTCAAGTCTCACATTTAGGTCTTTTTTTTTTTTTTAAAGATTTTATTTATTTATTTGAAAGAGATCACAAGTAGGCAGAGAAACAGGCAGAGAGAGAGGAGGAAGCAGGCTCCCTGCTGAGCAGAGAGCCCGATGCGGGGCTCGATCCCAGAACCCTGGGATTATGACCTGAGCCGAAGGCAGAGGCTTTAACCCACTGAGCCACCCGGGTGCCCTCACATTTAGGTCTTTAATCCATTTTGAGTTCATTTTTGTGTATGATATAAGGAAGTGATCCAATTTCACTCTTTTGTACATTGCTGTCCAGTTTTCCCAACACCATTTGTTGTAGAGATTGTCTTTTTCCTATTGCATATTCTTGCCTGCTTTGTTGAAGACTAATTGACTACATAATTGTGGGTTTATTTCCGGATTTTCTGTTCCGTTCTCTTGATCTGTGTATCTTTTTGTGCCAGTACCATACTGTTTGATTACTGCTGCTTTAAAATATAACTCAACATCTGGAATTCTGAAGCCTTCAGCTTTGCTTTTCTTTTTCAAGATTGCTTTGACTATTCTCAATCTTTTGTGATTCTGTGTAAAATTTAGGATTCTTTGTCTTATCAAGTATTTAATGAGTATCTACTCTGTGCAAAGCACCGTGGAGGCAAATAAGGAATAAATATGAGTAGGATATGGTTCTTTAACCTTAAGAACTTTTTGTGTGTCATTGTTTGGTTCAGCTTTGACACCGAAAATTATTTAAGGTGATCAGTGTAAGTAATTCAGTGCTAAATCACTTCATTCCACAACTTTCCCGTATAAAGTTAAAAATGAACTGCAGGCGTTCCTAATTATAGCTTTAAATTTTAATTTCAGAAGCTGGTATCATTTTTGTCTTCCTATTTGTCTAAAAAATTTTTATTTCTTCTCATTAAAAAATGGTAACTTTGTAAGGAAATGAGAATTTCATTTGCTCAGATGAGTGTTGTTTAAGTGTTGAATCTTAAATGACCAAACATCTAGTTTTTGTGGACTTTTTATGGTATCTTACTTTCAGCTTGCCTGATACTGGACAAAATTTAGGTCACTAAATATCATGGACATGTAAGGAATATCAGACATGACAAAAACAAATGTAATATGAACGTTCCTTCATACAGTTTTGTAAAGGAAAATACATTGCCTTTGACTTCATTTTTCCAGTCTGCGAACTATCATTCCAGGAACAAAATGCTATGTTTTGCTTTACAGATGTAAGAAAAATAACATCTATAGGCTTTCCTACTGTACAGAGAGATTATCCTGACTCTTCCGCAGGGAACCATTATGAGGTTCTGCCAGTGTCTAGATATATCTACATGAAATAACCACAAGAATGCTTCTGTGGACCTACTAGACCCACTATGAAGCAGACATGGGGTCAACTTTATCACCTGGATTCTATAAGCCTCTGCTTCAGTTGAAGAATTACCATTTTGGTTCTGTGGGATTAGGGTCAGCTTAGACTCATAGGCAACATGAAAAAATCTGGCATTCTACTTTCCCCAGTGCCAAAAATCCCAACAAGTGGATCCAGGTCCTTTTGTAGAAGGATCAATGGAATCTTTATCATATGAGCCGTGTGGTAGTTTTGCAGGGTCTTCCCCAAGAAGACCTCACCTCTTCTCAGCCAGTGGACTTTAAACCTTGGAATTACAGCAACTGATATCAACCTTCTGATCTCAGATCACTCTTTTTTTTTTTAAATACAAGTCAAGTAATATCATAGTCAGTTGTCCTCCCATCTTGCCCATGGCCAGTCAGCATTGCCAGATTCCTTCCTGATGGCCAGAGGCCCTTGTTTGCCACTGTGGCCTTGCTGGCAGTTAAGATGTTTACATCTACCTAGCCTCTGATGGTTAGTTGTCATAGTTGTCACAGCCTGGCCTCTGCTATTTTGGAATCCTATCATCTCCCATTAACTTGAAAGAGCCTTATACTGTGGCAGCATCTCCCGTGGTCTACTCCAGTCAACAGAGAACAGAACCCTGGGCTTCTCCCTGATGCCAGCCCCCTCACTAGTGCCCTTATCTCTTCAGTGAAGGGAGTAAACTCTTGGCCTTTCTGGGGTCATGTTCAGAGAGGGAGCTCTTTGGTTCTCTTGTAATAAATCCAGTCTAGCACACCCACCTTTTTGCCTTTTGACTCCTCCCTGAATATTCTGCCAGGGCTGTCCCAGCGTTTCTATTGGTTTCTGTAAGCCATTATTGAGCCCAGGCTTCAAGGAGCCATCCCAGCTTCAGGTGTCTGTGCCGGATACTAAGCCACAACTTTCAAGAGAGTGCTTTTGTACTGACACATTCTCATCAGTCTAGCCTGACATTCCTCCCGTTGACCCTCCCCGCCCATGTGTTCCCTCGGTTCCATCAGTACAGAACAGTGGAAACTGAAAGTCTATCACTATGAAGCTAGTTCCTACAAGAACAGGACTCAGTTTCCTCACGTGGTGCTGAGACCTGGCCCTAATTTTCGGCTGGAGTGGAAGGCTTTTGAGGAAGGGGTGTATCACCTTATGAGGCAGTTGCCTCACGTGAGGTCTTTGGTCTCTGGGCAAGAAGTGGTGGCTCTCTTCTGGCAAGTAAAAGTTGCTTTGGGCGTTCAGAAAGTTCAGGGGGAGTTTGGGAGTTCAGGATTCTGGAACTTGTCCACAAAATGTCCCTATGACAAGGGACAATGTGGTTCCATCTGTATAAACTTTCCATACCTCTAGGCTGTGCCAGGTGGTGTCCTGAGGGAGTCCCATCAGTGGTGTCAAAGACACTGTATCCCAGGTGAGGTGCTGTGTAGGTACCAACTATGGTTGGTAGTTCTGGTTGGAGCAGCAGGGCTGACAAGGTGAAGTCCAGAGAATGATGAAGGGGTATATACAGGTGTCCGAAACAGGGGTTTCCACGAGACTTTATTTACAAAATGAGGTTAGAAAAATATATCATTTAAACCCAGAACTTACTGTGTGACAGATACATCCACAGGGTTCACGGAAGCCAGGTTCTTCCAAGTGTCTCAAACCCCAAAAGATGGACTAACTCTTAAGGAAAGCAATATTGAGGGGCGCCTAGGTGGCTCAGTCGTTAAGAGTCTGTGCTCGGCTCAGGTCATGATCCTGGGGTCCTGGGATTGAGCCACGCATCGGGTTCCCTGCTTGGCACTCCCTCTCCCAATCCCTCCTGCTTGTTTTCCCTCTCTCGTTGTCTCTCTCTCTGTCAAATAAATAAATAAAATCTTTAAAAAAAAAAAAAAAAGCAGTATTGAACCAGAATCAACCATGGTTGTCCATGTTTGTCCATGGTTGTCCTGTGTATAGTGCTATCCTCCTGTAATAGCACTGATAATAATTCTTACTAAAAGCTGGTATCTATACAATCTAGATTCATTATCTTTTTTCTATAGCATAATGTTTCTGTTATCTTATTTCACACTATCTTATTTAATGTTCATTATCATTCTATCACAGATAATATGTCCATTTTACGAAGGAAGCAGCTGATACTCAGAAAAGTTAAGTAGCTTTTACTGGTTAAGTAAGGAGTAGATCCTAAATTTATCTAACTCTAATGTTAACCAACTAATTTTTAGCAGCTATGTTGATATTCAAAAAAGCCATGAAAATTTAAGGGAAGTAATGTATATACTAGTCAGAATTTTATACATATGCAAATAATTTATACATACATACATAATTTCTGAGAAAGGAACAGTATAGCAAGCCAATGGTGTTCTTAAAACACCATTTTTAAAAAGCTGAAAGCAATGTGATAATTTTTTTTACATTTCATCAAACTGCAATTAGGAAGAAGTAAAAGCAAAAAAAAAAAAAAAAGAAAAAAGAAACAACGGAAAGAAACCCTTATTATGTAGGATATTCTCACTGTGATTGACATTTACCAAGAGGAACAGTCCCAACGACCATTAAAGGGATACCCCCTGCAGTCAGTCTTTCTTCAGTCCTTGGTAATTATAGGATAAATTTTAACTGTTACCCCTGAAATATTACTCTCAAGAAAATGTCTGATTTATGGAGTACTGTTGGCTTTGCCAGAACCGATCGCTAGTAAGATCCTGTTACAACTTTTTATTTGGGGGATTGATGCGTTCTAACAGCGAACTGAGGCAGGTGGAGGGGGCAATGGTTGTTCTGGCAAGAGGGGGACCTCGGAGATGGGAAACCAGCATTGTCCCACCTTCGCCCTGCCAGCTCTGGGGAGCGACATGCTGAGCAGTTTCAGAAGCACGGTGATGGGACCTGTCTCTCCGGCATGTAGCTTCAGTGTTAATGTGTTTGCCCACACTCGAGGAGGAAGGGGTAAGGTGGGAAGCCATCAAGCATGGTGTCTTGTTCCCAGGCCCTGGGGGGATCAGAGGGGGCATCCTGCTCAGCTAATTCTCAGCCAGCAAGGACTCCCTGGCAGCAGCTGCCGAACAGCTTATCCTCAAGAACTCTGGAGAGAACTCTTGCCATCCCTGTTTTTCTGCTTGTTGATATGTCTTCTTTTATGGTAGGATTTCCCCCTTTTGACTGAACAGCAAACCTTGCCTGTGTAACTCCTTATATATTATCTAGAAGTTATGTCCTTTAGTGGGTCTGATAGAAATAATTGAGTGTGTCCCGGGGATGTGAAAAGGTGCATTTGCTTGGAGCCAGTTTCTACTATTTCTGTGAACCTTAATGTCAGTAATAGTTTATGGGGCAGTTTCAGTGTGTGGTCAGTGTGCTAGACCCTGTCATCCTTTGGGGCTTTGTTATTGTTTCCATGAAATTGTCCAGTGGTGTGCAGTGCTTTGTAAAGCAGTATGATCCCGGGTCTCAGTGTAGGGGCTGGCAGGCCTCTGATTTACAAAGTAATAATTATGCTTCCATTTCCATTTTCATCTCTCATCATTGGAATACGTCCAACTGCTTTTTTAAAACTAATTTGATAAAAACTAGTTGTGAACTAATGAAATACTGTTCTTGGTGTCCTTTTCTTTCCATCCTTGGGGCATTTGATGTGGGCCCAGTGGGTGGAGTGAGGTGCTTCTTTGGTGGAAAGGGGCAAGCCTGCTGTTGACTGAGAGCTGAGGGTTGTGCTGTCCAGGGTCAGCCTTGTCTGCCAGCAATTTTTCAGTTAATGATATTCAGGCAGTGGTAGTTCTTTTGCTCTGTAACATATTTATAAAAAAATAACAAAAGCAAACTAGAGTTAAAGATTTGTTCTTTCTTTCTTTCTTTTTTTCTTTTTTTAAGATTTTATTTGACAGAGAGAGATGCAAGGGGAGAACAGGCTCCCCACTGAGCAGGGACCTTGATGTGGGACTTGATCCCAGGGTCCTGAAATCATGACCTGAGCTGAAGGCAGACGCTTAACTGATTGAGCCACCTGGGCACCCCAAAGATTTGTTCTTCTTATGTAACTTTTTGAAAGCATAGACTGCCTCTCAGAGTCACAAGGAATAGACAGAAACTCAGGGCCCAGCTTTCCTGGCTCTGGGACTCTCATATGCCTTATGATTCACAAAGATCCATAGGATACATGTGATTGTGAGAAATTTGCATAGAAAAATCGACTGAATTTGAATATGCATATGCATGCCTATGACCCAATAATTCCACTCCTAGGTAGACATGGCATATGTATCCTCAGGAAGAGATATGCATATAAGAATGTTCATAGCCACACTGTTTTCGGTACTAAAAGCCCATCAGTAGAAGAATGGATAAATGAATTGTGGAATATTTATACAATGGAACTCTGCATAGCCGTGAGAATGAATGGAGTAGAACTATAACCAATAGTATGGATGAATTTCACAAATACAATGTGCGGTGAAAGAAGCCAGGAAGAAAAGGACACATCCTATTTGATTCCATTCATACAAAGTTCAAAAATAGGCAAAACTAATCCATACTGTTAAAAATCAGGGTGTGATTTTTACTCTTGGGTGTGAAGGTAGAATTAGACATGCATGAGGGAGGCTTCTGGGACACTGGTGAGCTATTTGGTGACTAAAGTGCTGGTTACACGGGTCTGTCTGTTTCTGAAAGTTCAACACACTGTACACTTACTTGTTTTTTTAAAGATTTTATTTATTAGAGAGAGACAGAGTGAGACAGAGATCATGAGCAGGGGGGAAGGGTAGAGGGAGAAGCAGACTCCCTACTGAGAAGGGAGCCTGATGTAGGACTCAATCCCAGGATCATGGTGTCATGAACAGAACTGAAGGCAGATGCTTAACCGAGTGAGCCACTGAGGCACCCCTTGTACACTTATTTGTACACTTCTCTGTATTTTATAAATTTTAAAAAGAAAGCATGGCTGTATACACATACACATAATATATACATATACATAATTTTTTTTTCAGGTTTTCCCCACCTCTGGGTTTTAATTCTAAACTAAAATGTTGCTAAACATGATAGAGATTGTGGAATTATATTATATTCTTTTAATTCTTTTTTAAAGAGTTAATTTATTTATTTGTCAGAGAGAGAAAGTGCACAAGCAGGGAGAGCAGCACACAGAGGGAGAAGCAGGCTCCCTGCTGAGCAAGGAGCCCAATGCGGGACTTGATCCCAGGATCCTGTGATCATGACCTGATCAGAAAGCAGGTGCATAACCTACTGAGCCACCCAGGCATCCCTGTAATACATATATTCTATCAGAAGGAATCCCTGCATTAATTTAACATATCCCCAGGCACCTGAGTGGCTCAGTTGGTTAGGTGTCTGCCTTCCGCTCAGGTCATGATCTCAGGGTCCTGAGATCAAGCCCCACATCAGTCTCCCTGCTCAGTGGGGAGCCTGCTTCTCGCTCTCCCTCTGATGCTCCCCCTGCTTGTGCTCTCTCTCTCTCTCTCTGTCAAATGAATAAATAAAACCTTTAAAAAGTCCCCAGTGCTCAGAGAGTCAGCTGGGTGGAACATTTCCAGTTTGGGGAGGGGTGGGGAATGGACGGGATTGCACTTGAGTGCCACCCCCCACCTTCTTCTTGTCAGTTAGCTGCGCCCTCCCTCTGGTGTGCCCATTGTCTTTCCTCCCGCATTCCTCCCCCTCTCCTCCCTTTTCTCCTTCTTTTTTCTCTGTTGTCCTCTTCCCACCATGCTCTTTGGTTGGACATTGGGCTAGATATAAATGACCATCAAAAAAACAATCTGCCCAACGGCAGAGAACACCTGGAACTGTCCTTGGGTTTGGGGAGGAACCCCCTCTCCCACAGAGAAGGGCTGGAGGAGGTCTGGATTCTTCCCAAGGACGGAGTCCCAAAGAAGATGGATGGAAGCCAGAGAGTGAAAGCTTCCCTTACCACAGCGAAGCCAGACACACCCCTTGCTGAAGAGACACACAGCCTCATTCCCTGAGAAAACTATCTAAGTGGTATGGGCTTGGGCATGGGCTTCACCTGGGACTTTACACAGAGGGTCTCGTTTGTAATTTCTCAGGTTGACCCTGTCTCCTGAAGACTGCTGAAGCTCAACTAATTAAATATATTTTCATTGTGAAAATGATTTGATTGTGATAATAATGAGAAATTCCCGAGAGACCTACCTATTTTAAGATTGTTTAAAACTCTTGGGGATAAATATCTCTGAGGCTAATTTGGGCATATAATAAGCAATTCAAGGTCGGTGTCATTTTTGTACCTGCTGCCTTCACTATAGAAACCTCTTTTCCTTGTAAGGATGTGGCAGAATTTTAATTTCAAATAATGCACCATAACTGATGCTGATGACAACTAGGTGTGTTTGCCATGTGATGTAATTTAGCAAAAGAATTCAGACCAAATTTGCTCATGGTTAATCTATGACTGAAACTTAAAATATGAACAATAACCAGTTTGAGAGAAAGTCTGAGCTGGGAAATAACCAGGGGTAGAGAGAGAGGTTGAACATGAGGAGAGCTGACTTCAAACAGAGCATTCTCCTGAAGATGGCCCTCCACCCAGTAAACAGGTCCTCACTGCCCTGGGATGCAGAGTCTACCAGACCAGAGTCCATCTTTCCAACCATGCACATGTCTGATTGTCGTTATTTGATGGCTCGAGTATGGGGAGAGGCTGCAGAGCCTCCCTGACGGCCAGCTGTACTTGAAGTCCTAATTCCTCTCCTCCAGGGACACTTGATCCCAGCAAAGGTCTGTGCTGAAGCCAAACGCTGTGTCATGTTGTGTACTGAGTAAGGCCAAAGGACCAAACTCTCCCCTGGGAGACCCTGGGGGAGCTCTTGGGAACTACACAGAAAAGATGGAAGAAGGATTAAGTGATAGGAAGGATTTGGTAATCTAATTGAAGAATTTAGCCTCTGGTTGACTTTATACATGCACACATGCACAATTAGTATTTCCTGAGTCCTTACTCTGTGCCAGGTGCTATGTGAAGTGCTTGTCATCTATACCCACAGGTAATTCTTTCAGCTGCCTGATGAAGCCAGTAGCTACTATTATTATCCCCATTTTACAGATGAGAACATTAAGGCCCAAGAAAGTTACATCACTTTCCTAAAGTCACGAAGCACACTCTGTGGGTAGAGTGTTTAAATAACCTTCTTCTCCCCTTGCTTCTACCTACTTCTACCTCAACCACTCTTTTTTTTTTTTTTTTTTTAAGATTTTATGTACTTATTTAACAGAGAGAAATCACAAGTAGATGGAGAGGCAGGCAGAGAGAGAGAGAGAGGGAAGCAGGCTCCCTGCTGAGCAGAGAGCCTGATGCGGGACTCGATCCCAGGACCCTGAGATCATGACCTGAGCCGAAGGCAGCGGCTTAACCCACTGAGCCACCCAGGTGCCCCCTCAACCACTCTTAAAAGGGAATTGAGGCGTGCCTGGGTGGCTCAGTAGGGTAAAGCCTCTGTCTTCGGCTCAGGTCATTATCCTGGGGTCCTGGGATCGAGCCCCGCATCGGGCTCTCTGCTCAGCAGAGAGCCTGCTTCCCTTTCTCTCTCTGCCTGCCTCTCTGCCTACTTGTGATCTGTCAAATAAATAAATAAAATCTTAAAAAAAAAAAAAAGGGAATTGAGATTGGAAAACCATGTGTGTATCGTCTTTTTGCAAACAGTGACTTGGAAACAAGTGATGGAGTACCAGCATTTCCAGAACACTGGATGTCTCCTTTTGTAGGTGATGGACAGTATTACTATCAAATCACATCTAACCCAGTCATGCTTGCTGAAAGTTGCAGATTTTGAAAGAGCTATTGCAGAAAGTCATGTGGATTGGGGGAAATGGGAGCTGGGAAGGAGGGGTGACATGCATCATAGTCTCTATTGTAGTATCAGATGGATATTATATTAATACTTCGTTGACAGAGCAATTGGTCAAAATGGGATCACTCTTATGAAAACTGGGTCCAGCAGACTTAAAAACAATAATTTCTAGAAGATCACACAGCAGACTTTGATAAGTAGAAGCAGTCTCTCTGTGTGTGTGTGAGTGGTCTCCTGCAAGGGTCATGGGCTTGCCAACTGGGAGACCTTCTCCAGCTTTGAGCAAAGCTTTGAGAGAAGGCCTTTGAGAGAAGTCTCATATTTGAGACTCTGTCTGCAGGGTTGCATTCACTTAGTTCTTGACTGGCAGAGCAACTTCATGATTGGGGTATGTGTGTGCACGTGCATGTGTGTGTGCGCACTGTGGTTCAGATTAGGAGCTGAGAGTCTACCATGTCTCTCTTTCAATTCAGCAGTGTTTCCTGCAGGTCGACCCCTGAGTACTCAGCCTGAGTGGCTGCCAGCTGGTGAGACCCCATCAGGGTGACTCTGCACCCTCCAGTTCATTATCAAGTGCTTCCCTACCATACTATCTCCTTCCTGGAGGAAGGAGTGAAGAACATTCTATTGTAATGTGTAGTCAGTAGACAGTCCCTGGAACCTGACTGTCCCTGAGACAGCAGTGAAGGATCCCTTGGTACAACACCATCACAAGTGTGGAAGTGACTTAGTGGAGTCCTGGCTCTTGGCCATGCATGTGTGGGTGAGTGACTTTGAAAAGGAAGCACCTAAGGAAGCACTTATGATTGTAAGTGACCCCCGACAGGTAAATGACAAAGAATTATTGAACATCCATTATGTATAAGGGCATTTGTGTTACTTTCCTCTGGCTGCTATAACAAATCACCATAAACTCAATGGCTTAAAATAATAGGAAGTTATCCTCTCACATTCTGGAGGCCAAAAGTCTGAAATCAAGGGCTCAGCTGGGCTATACTCCCTCTGGAGGCTCTAGGGGACAGTTCTTCCTTTCCTCTTCTGTCCTCTGATGGTTCCAGGTGGCTTGTGACCTCCTCACTCTAATCTCTGCCTCTGGGGTCACAAGGCCTCCTCTTCTGTCTTAAAACTTCCTCTCCTTCTCTTCTTAGGATACACATGATTGCGTTTGGGATCCACCCAGATAATCCAGGGTGACCAGCTGTTCTGAGGATCCTTAACATCCTTTATCTTTTGTCATATAATTTAACAGTTGGGCTCTAGGGATTAGGACATGAACGTATCCTTTGGGGGTGGGGCCACCATTCAACTCACTGCAGCTTTCAATGATTTATTTGGACACATGGAAAAATAAGAGGATTGACTTGTTCATAGGAGCTGATGATCCAGTTGTATAAGCGTAGACATGTTTCTTTGTTCAGCAAGTGTTTGTTGTTCATAAACCACACACAGGCTGTGTGCTTGAATTCGATTTACAGAAAGGAACAAGACACAGCCCCTGTACTAGAGAACTAAGTCAGAGAGCAAAGACATTGGAAACAAGGGAAACCCTAAAGAATTTCATTCTCTTATGGTCTAGTATTTGTATGGACATCTTCAAATAATCATAATTCAAAATTAATTTTTTAAAACGGGGTAATCATTTACTTGTTGCTCTTAAAAAATTAAAGGAAACTCAATTCATAAACTCTAAGTAACAATTTTCATATCCCATTTCCTCTCCCTCACATTCTCTTTCACATTCCACAATGTTTAGAAGCCTATTGGGGTCACCTGGGTGGCTCCGTAGGTTAAGCCTCTGCCTTCGGCTCAGGTCATGATCTCAGGGTCCTGGGCTCAGGCTCTCTGCTCAGCGGGGAGCCTGCTTCCCCCTCCCCCTCTGCCTGCCTCTCTGCCTAGTTGTGATCTTTCTCTCTCTGTGTCAAATAAATAAATAAAATCTTTTAAAAAAAGAAGAAGAAGAAGAAGAAGCCTGTTGTTTAGCGCCCCTCAAGAAGCTCTTGTTCCATCCTCCAACCTTTAAGGCAGTTCTTGCTGGCCCAGCTCTTTGTTATACAGATTCGCTTGGCCTCCCTTCACAAGTCAGCCTTCTTTCACTCCTCTAATTCTGCATCCTGAAGCTCAGGAACCTCTCTGGCTGGGACGGTGTCCTTAGAAGAGCAGCTGAGTGGAGAAGGCTTTTTAATCAGAAGGTAGGAGGAGAGGCCAAGAATACTGACATCATGCAATTGCAGTCCAGTTTGGTAAATACCTACGGGGAGATTTACAAGTTACATTATTTTGTATTAGCCTCATTTAATGTTTGCAGCCACTCAATGGGTAAAAACTGTTATTCTTCCTATTTTACACATGAGGAAATGAACCTAGATTTATTAAATACATTGCCCAACATAAGTAGATAAGCCAGGATTTGAGCTCAGGGTACCTGGGATTTGAGCCTTGGGAGCCTGGAGGATGGAGTAGCATTGGAGGAATCATCTGAGAGAAGGACAACTTGAATCAGGTTGGAAGGGTAAGAAGGAGTTTGGAAAAGATCTAAAGACCATTGTAAGCAAACGTGGCAGGCTGGTGGTTTTAAGGTTCTGAGTACCAGTGTGGTGAAGCCAGGAAGCAGGATGGGTGGGTGGGGTGTCAGCAGAGCAGGTGGTTGGCAATAGAGGGAAGACCAGGCCATGTGTGGATATGTGTCTCTCTGGACTTTGTTCTGGGGGAACATGAGTCATTGAGGGTTATAAGCAAAGGCGAAGCACGATCACATTTGTTGTGCAAAGAGCATTCTGAGAGTGATAACATATATCGAGGTGAGGAGGGAGTGGACAGGACTTGCAACAGGGGGACTGCCATGGGAGGCAGCTTCCGCATGCTGGCTTCTGTCCTGTGATCAGCAGTCTCCACAGCCCCCATAAGATGTCGTCATGAAAGACTCTTGACTGGAAGCACAGAGGATGAGAGGCCATAGACAAAGACAAAACGATTGGCACCAAAGACGTGCTACAACCTGGCTGACTATTGCCTGGCCTTAGGCAGACGCAGGGACTCCTGCATTGCGGCTCATCTGTCTGAGTTCCATCTTTGTCATCCTGAAACAAACTGGAAGAGAAGTTTCTCATTACTCTTGTTCTTCTAACACTGACACATCAGAAGGGGGAATTTCTCTTTTATTGGCTCAAGTGATCTTCTAAGGACCCGTCAGAGGAGAGAGAATTTAACACTGATGGCTCAATGGCTCCACCTTCCCCGAAGGTCAAGTTTAATAAATCCTAACAACTACCTGGGCAGGTTACGTTGACTTCTACTGTTATCTTTTATTGAAGATGCATTTTGGGCCAAAGCACACTCACAGTCAGAATCCTGAACATTAGTCTGGCCTACTTTTCCCTCGGTAAAAACTCATCTGCAGCAGCAGATTCCATTACACAAGCTGAAAACTTATTTCACCTTTCTTATCCCAATTTCCAAGTTTAGATAATCACAAGCAGAATTTCAAGAAACATCATTAGCATCCAGTTGGAGGCCACTGTGATAGTTGAGGTAAGAAACGATGACATCCTGAATCAAAGCAGTGGCAGTGCAGCTAGAGGAGAGAGAACAGAACAAGGAACATTTAAACATCAACCATACAGCCTTGCTTATATTTACTGAGCACTTTCTCTGTGCCAGACATTGTATAGGGTATGTATTATCTCGTTCAGTCTTTGCAACAACCCAATAAGTTAAGAACTGTTACTCTGTTTTACACATGAGAAAACAGGCTTAGAGTCATTAGAAACTTGCCCAAAGAAAATGGCAGAGCGGAATTTGAGCCCCAGGAATGTGACCTCAGGACTCATTTAAAAAAAAATTTATTTACTTTATTTGTATGTGAGAGAGAGCATGAGCACAAGCAGGAGGGGCAGAAGGAGAGGGAGACAGAATCCCAAGCAGACTCCACACTGGGCGTGGAGCCAGAGGCAGGGCTCCATCTCGCAACCCTGAGATCACATCTTGAACTGAAACCAAGAGTCAGTCACTTAACTGACTGTACCACCCAGGCACCCCTCAGAATTCTCATTTTTAATCTCAGCGTATTACTGTCTCAAATCAGGAGGATTTGGTAATTTATGGAATGTGGGGGCGGGGGAAGGAGAATCAGAGGAATGGGAGGAGTGTTCCAGATTAGGGCAATAAGCAGATAGATGAAAGGTGGAGCCACGCACCAAAATAGGGGTAAAGGAAAAGGACTGGGTCTGAAAGGTGATGATTTGGGTGTGGACATGTTGACAGGGGACATCCACATCCGAGTAAGATGTCTTTAAATGGTTGGGTGCTTAAAATATGGAGCTTCAGAGAAAGTGATTGAGGCTAAAGAAGTCCGTATCTAGGCAGCAGAGGAGCATGTGGGCAGCAGCAGCGGGGGGTGGGGAGGTGGGTAACAGAGATTTTCTAGAGAAGATGAGCGGAGAAGGCAATCAGGGATAGAATCTCAGGGACCCGCAACATTTAAAGGACCAGTAAACGAAGAGCCCTTGAATGAGAGAAAAAAAAAAAAATAGTTCAAGGGATGGTAGGAGAATGAGGAGACACTGGGTCACAGAAACCAGAGGAGAAGGAAGTGTGATGAAGAAATGGTAGCAGTGCCTAATGCAACAGAGAAATCACATAAGGTAAGAACTGAAAGTTACCATTGCATTTGGCAATCAGGTCAATGTAAAATCAACCGATGGGAATGCAAAATGTTATAGCCATTTTGGAAGACAGCATAGCAGTTTCTTATAAAGCTAAACATTTTCTTAACATATGATTTAGCAGTGCTATTCCTTAGTATTTACCCAAATGAGATTTTTTTTAAAAAAGTATGACACACAAAAACCTGCATGTGAATGTTTAGAGCAGCTTTATTTGTAATTTCTAAAACTTGGAAGCAATGAAGATACCCTTTAATAGGTGAATGGGTAAGCAAACTATGGTACATCTGTAGAATGGAATATTATTTAGTGATAACAAAAATCAGCTATGAAGCCATGAGAAGGTATGGAGGAGACTTAAATGCATATTACTAAGTGAAAGAAGCCAACTGAAAAGATTATATACTATATAATTCCAACTACATGACATTCTGGGGAAGGCAAAACTATAGAGATAGTATTAAGTTCAGTGGTTGCCAGGAGTTGGGGAGGGGAGAAATAGGTGGGGAGCACTTATGTCAGCATGAAACTATTCTGTATGCTACTGTAATCATACATACTCCTCCTTATACATTTGTCCAAACCCATGGAACTTGCAACACAAAGAAGGAACCCTAATATAAACCATGGACTTTTGTTAATAATAATGTATCAACATTGACTCATCATCAATTGTAACAAATTTTCCACACCAATGCAAAATGTTAATGATAGGGGGAACTGGCAGTTGGGTGGGTGGGGTATATGGAAACCCTCCATACTTTCTGCTCGGTTTTCTGTAAACCTGAACCTGATCTAAAAAATAAGATCTTTCGACTAAAATAAAAAGAAAAGAGGAAAGAGGAAGGGAATAAAAGAAGAAATATACAAAGGAAGAACGAGAAAGAAATCCATGAGCATATAATCTTCAAAGTGTAACATGAACCCATAATTATAATTAATGCAATTCTTGGAAATCTTGAATTCTGAGTAAAAATATGACTAGTTTCTCTTCTGCTTACCAATTTCTAGAGCGCCCCATCACAAATGCAAGATACAAACCAATCTCTAGCATGATGTGAAAATTTTTTCATAGCCCATATTTTGCAACGTGATCTGTGGGTCATCGCCCACATACTACAAGCTTCACCTGCAACAGTCTATTCACTTCTCTTTCCCACTCATGACGTGCACTTCCAGACTACTCTGCCTTTTTGCTCTTGCTGTTTCTTCTGCCCATTTCCTCTCCACTTCACTAGCTAACAAAATCCTACACATCCACCTCTCATCGCACACCTGCCCTTCTCTGTGAGAGCTTTGCTGACTCCTTTCACCCTAGCACACTAAGCAAGAATGCTCTCCCTCCTAGTTTCTTTGTTTGTGCCTATCTCTTCAATAAATACACAGTACAATACAACATCAACAAACAGTTTAGTGGGAAAACTGGGGGCAGAAAGAAGCCTGATCAAAGCAGATTTAAGAAGTGGGTGGAAGGGGCCCCTGGATGGCTCAGTCATTAAGCATCTGCCTTTGGCTGGGGTCATGATTCCCGGGTCCTGGGTTGGAGCCCCACATCAGGCTCCCTGCTTGGCCGGAAGCCTGCTTTCTCCCTCTTCCAGTCCCCCTGCTTGTGTTCCCTCTCTAGCCATGTCTCTCTCTGTCCAATAAATAAACAAAATCTTAAAAAAAAAAAAAAAAAAAGTAGATGGGAGAAACATATGCTTGGAAGGTAGACTATTGCATGGGGATTGGTTTTATTATAATTTGGCATTGTTTGTTTTGGTTTGTCTTTAGCATTTGTGGTTTTACCCAACAGGCATTGAGGATGGCAAAAAGAAAATTCTTGAGTGGCTGTGGTGTGGCCCAAGTCTTGTGGTGCTGACGGGCCTGCATGGTCTGTGGCCAGATTGGTAATTCTCCAGATGGGTAATTCTTTTCCCCAGAAGAGCCGGAAGAGCCGTTGTCCTCTATTTGGGGGAGGGAGGGAGAGAGGAGAATGACTATGTCCATTTATTATCTCTTGGAGTTTCAGGGGCCATAGCCTGCCTCATCTGTGGGGGAAGGAGAAAATGGTTTGCTGGATTGGTAGACACTTCCTGTTTTTCTCATGAGATCCACAGGCTCCTACAGATGAGTTAATGACTAGAAAAAGCAATTAGTTCTTAGTTTTCCTGTCATCCACTTAACAGACTTCAAAGGCTAACTATATTGCAGGAAGTACACTAGGCACTGGAATACAAGATAACCAAAACAGGGTTCCTGTCCTCAAGGAGTTTAGTCTGAGCAAGAATATCAACCTTGAGCCCATGCGAGCAACTACACTGTAAGGGGAGTTGTCTTAGTTCAAGCTGCCAGAACAAGATACCCTAGACTGAGTGGCTTAAATAATAGAAATTTATTTTCTCACAGTTCTCAAGGCTGAAGTCCAAGATCAAGGTCCTGCAGGGTTTGGTTTTTGGTAAGGACTTTCCTTCTGCCTTGCAGGTAGTCACCTTATTGCTCTGTCTTCATATGGCCTTTCCTCTGAGAATGGGTGTGGGAGGGCAGATAGGATTGTGACTAGATAGAGTCTCTAACGTCTCTCTCATGAAGACACCAATCCTAACAGATCAGAGCCTCGTCCTTATGACTTCACTGTATCTTATTTACCTCGGAAGGGTACCATTTTCAAGTACAGTTACATTGAGGGTCAGGGCCTCAACATAGGAATTTGCCGGGGGTCGGGGGGACACAACTCAGCCCATAACAGGAGCTTACAGAAGACTGACTGTAAGAGCACAGATGAGGGCATGATCATCTTGTCTAGGGAAAGAAGGCTCAGTGATGACCTGGTGTGGCTTTTGAGCACGTGGGTGTCAGTATATGTGATTTTGGTAGCCCCAGCTTGGGGGCTCTGGTGATCTAGCAGCACTGGGCAGTCAACGTGTAATGATTGTCCCATGTAAAAAGGAGAGGTCTCTATACCACAAGCTTTCTGTCACTCATAACTTTATTCAGTGATATCCTTAGGGCTCTGATACTAATTTTATGTGTGTTAGCTGCTTTCCTTGATGGTAGAGCATGTCACAGGTTTCCAGATGTCACTCTGCAGCCTTTACTGCAACAGCCTCTGGAAGCCTCCTTTGAAGGTGATTATTTCAACAACTCATTAACTGTCACATTCGGAAGTCCTGAACTTCATGTGGCACCAGAAATAAGCACACTGTTCCTTTGCAACAGTGAGGTGTGTAAAATGAGTCATGGGCTCGCTCAAGAGGGTGTTCTGCCTGTTTGTCCCTGTCTTTTGCAGATAGCATTTGGGGACCCCAGTCTCTGTGAACAGCCAGAGCCGTACTGTCCTCACTGATAATATGTTGAGGGTCCCTACCTGTAGGGTACGTACTCTCAGAAGAAGGAAATGTCCCACAAAAGTAACCACTCATTTCTTTGTACCTCAGTCACATTCAGTTTGCTTTTCTCATTTGGCATCTGGTCTTTGGGGCTTCTGTAAGGCCTATCAGGGCCAGTTTCTTTAGAGCAGGGAGTGAGTCACATTGCTCCGTGTTCTGACCTCACTTGTGAGGCCATGATGGCAGTATCCCAGCAGTGATCACTTTAGGATAAACCAGTACAATTGCTGTGTATTAAAAAGAAGCTTATCATTCTACTGGCACCTTGTCTCCCCAGTGGAATTCAGTCTCTCTGTAATGCACTGCCCTGAGTCTGGCTGTTCTTCCCTTGGTATAAGCCAAATAATGGCCAAAGCAGAATCCCAGCCTGTTGCCCATAAGAACTGCTACCCTCAAGGAAGTAGGGGCAAGGCCTTGAGGAGGGAAGGTGCTTAGAGGGTTTACACAGGCAGAGTAATATTCCCACCTTTAGGACCAACAATTATGGCTTTGAAAATAAGGGAAAAATGATAATATGGCTCAAGTCAAAGTGAAAACCCTCTTCCTTTCTATGACTGCTCAAGTTGGGAGTTAGTTTCCTGCTGCTTCATCAAGTGGTCTGGAGGACACCCCTGTGATGTTTAGGGCCATTGACGACACTCGATCAAAACTCAACAGCTTTGCTCCCTGTCTCCTCCCTTCCCCCTCTCCACAGAGACTCTGTTTAGAGGAGCGTTTGTGAGACAAACTCTGGGCTTACAAAACACTGAAACAGCTGCTCTCCCAGCACCTTGACTCCGTGCTGCTGCAGTCATAGTGCTGGAACTCTCTGCCTAGGAGGGAGGAGTATCTGGATCTCTGCTCTTCCCTCTTACCATAAAGGCAGTTCATTACAGGTTTAGACTCTGCCTGCCTTCTCCCTCCCTTACGACATGCACATTCATCTCTTCTCCTGGCATGACTGCTGGCAGATGCAAACTTCGTTTCTCTGTCATCTGAGCATCACTGAAAATCATTCCGCCCATTTGTGAATTATTCCCTGACTCTTCAATAGGGCAGTGTTACAGGTCCTCTGCCGGCGGAAGGGAGCAGTCCGACAAGACCTGAAGACCCAAGACTTTCAGAAGCTGTGATGAGCAGACTAGGAAGCAACAAGACATTGTGAGCTGAGTGGATGTCTTAATAAGCTTTTAGATGTGATTTGGCCAGAGTTGGCAGAGGAAGCTCAAGGGAAAAAGGCAAGTAAATCATTGCATACCCACTGAGCATGACAACCCTAGGAAGCTAATGATCTCTCCAGGAAAGAATTGACAGCAGTTACCCAGCAGCAGGACACCATGTAGAATGGGGAGGACAGACCCCCGGATGTGAGTACAATCTCTCTTCGCTACAGGGTTTTGAGGAGTAGGTGCAAAGCGAGTTATTGTAATTGATGGTGCTCCCTAACCACTGCTTCTGGGTGCTTGTGGACTGTCTCTGGGTGGGCTGTGCATAAGGTTCTGGCTGGGACTTCTGTTTGCAGGTCTCTTGTAGAATATTTTGTCTGTTAGGAAACAGTAGTGGTTTGGGGATATTGGTTCCAGGAGTCTTTGTGGTAAATCCTCAAGAAAACAGCAAAAGCAAACCTCCCAGACCTTTTGCTATAAAAAGAAAACAGATTGCATCACAGACCAAGCAGCTGTATGGCCTTCTGACATTCGTGATGAGAGAAAAAAAGCATTGGTAAATTGGAATGCAGTGAAAACGGGGCAGTGGGCTGGGAGAAGGGAGGGAGATCTTTCTTAGGGAACCTAAATACCTTTCTGGATTCAGGATGCTCATTGAATATTTATGATCATGGATTTATTTCATTTCTGCTTAAAGAGCTGGAAGCATGTTTGCATTTAATATTTTTCTCTGGAGCCCTGTGAAAGAGAGCATTGTGACAAAGAGGGATGTGATTGGTAAATGTGGGGCAGAAGAAATTCCTCACTGCCGGCAGTGGGAAGTGTCTTGAATGATAGCTGATCTACTTGGAAGAGGCGGCTCAGATTTAATGAGGGCATGGGGCTGCTGCAGCCCGGGCACCCAACAGGTGGGCAGTAGAGTTTAAGTCATCGATTGCAGACTGATTGTCACCTCTCTATTCCTCCCATCCCCCACTCCTTTTTTGGGGTCCTCCATCCTCCTCATAGCTCTCCCTCAGCCCGCCTCTTCCTGGTCTGATTTGTCAGTTCAGAGGTGTCAGACAGAAGCTGAATATGCCCTTACTCCAGAAGGATGGAGGAATAGAAAGGAAGCCAAAAAGAAGGTTCACTTTGATCCTTTCCCACCACCCTGTGTGTGAATGCAACTGTAGGTGAATGCTGGAGGCCCTACCAGTGAGCCTCTTGCTGGATCTAAATTGAGAATGAACTTGAGATGCCCAAGCACAAAGGGATGGTGCTAGCTGCAGACAGGTAACTGGAACCCTGGGATTCTGTTCCTGATTTTGCAGGCAGTTTTCTGTGCAATTCCAGTTGGGAGTATCCATACCCCTATAAGAAACGTGTCCCGGAGTTGCCCTGTGCCTCAGGCAGGCTGTGCATTGGCCATGGTGGAGAGGGTGGGGTGGAGTGGGGAGTGGGGAGCATGTCATTCTTAAATGGGTGGAACTGAAAAGCAATAAATAAATAAATAAATAAATAAAAATAATAAATTTTTTAAAATTCTGTTTGGCCAACATTTTTCAATTGTAGTATTTTTCTATTAAAAAAAAAAAGGAATAGTAATGTGCACTGGATTGGCAAAGGGCTCTTTACCAAAGGTAATTATGTAAACAAGGCTATCTCAGAAGCCTGCAACCATGGCAATAAGTGTCTAAGAGCCGAATTTATTGTCTGGGATAGGAGGGCAGTGGCTGTCCGGGTACTGTGGGCCTGCTGACCCATGCGTCTGTTGCTGGGGAGACTGGACAGCGCTGCTGGTCTGCAGCTCATGACCTCGGCTGATGGGCTGCACTGAGTTTGCACCAAGGACATCTCTAGACCCAGGAGCTAAGCTATGAAGTAAAATGAGTGAAATTTTAGTCATGATCACAGTATTTGTATGAACTGGGCTATTGTAGTTGAGACATTCAATACCCATTGCAAGAAAAGTTTGGGTACGGGAAGGTGGCTCTTGAGTGCGCGAAGATAACAAATTGAGTGCGCGAAGATAACAAATGAGTTTAAGTGGAAGAATGTGGTTGTGGAGGGAGAGTATTTAGGAAGCCACAGCTCATATGTGGCTCATATTGCAGTATTGGGACAAACGGAGCAGAAGCTCAGTATTACTGGTTTGAAGGTACCACATGTTATCTGAACAGAGGAACAGTGTATCCAATGTTTATAAAAACAAACCACTCTAAACAGTGGAACAGTCTGGAAAACATAGAGCCCCCACTTGTCTTTCAGGGGGACCCTGGGAATTTCCAGTGACATTTCTAGCTCTGTTTCTCTGTTTTGAGTCTCAATGTTATTCTTTCATTGGCTCGTTCATTCAGTCAAGATTTCTGGTGTGTCCAGGGACCTTTAACCGTGACTAACAGGAGTCTTCTGCTTTGGAACATTCCTTCTCCAGGTTTGTTGCACTTCCAATGAGCAGAGCAGGGTGCATTAGTTTGTTTGTTTGTTTTTTAAATTCGTTTGAGTGGGGTTGGGGCAGAGAGAGAGAAGGGAGAGAGAACCTCAGGCAGTCTCCCTGCTGAGTTCAGAGCCCAACATGGAGCTCCATCCCAGGACTCTAAAATCTTGACCTGAGCCAAAATCAAGAGTCAGATGCTTAACCAACTGGGCCACCCAGGAGCCCTGAGTCCTTTACTTTTGACACAATTACCAGTGGCTTTGGTTTGCTCTAATGGTGGTCCAGGGCTACTGTAGGAGTCAGTCTTTAGAAGTCTGTTCATTTGTCATTTGGTAGAAAGAAGAGGTTGAGGGTGGGGCGCCTGGGTGGCTCAGTGGGTTAAGCCGCTGCCTTCGGCGCAGGTCATGATCCCAGGGTCCTGGGATCGAGCCCCGCATCGGGCTCTCTGCTCACCCGGGAGCCTGCTTCCTTCTCTCTCTCTGCCTGCTTGTGATCTCTCTCTATCAAATAAATAAAACTAAAAAAAAAAAAAAAAAAAAAGGGACGCCTGGGTGGCTCAGTTGGTTGGATGACTGCCTTGGGCTCAGGGCATGATCCTGGAGTCCCGGGATCGAGTCCCGCATCAGGCTCCCAGCTCCATGGGGAGTCTGCTTCGCTCTCTGACCTTCTCCTCGCTCGTGCTCTCTCTCACTGTCTCTCTCTCTCAAATAAATAAATAAAATCTTTAAAAAAAAAAAAAAAGAAAGAAAGAAAGAAAGAAGAGGTTGACTACTAGTCACTACCTCCCGATCACTGCTCTGAGTGTGGCTTCAAGCCCCCTAGGTGGTTTTGGTAGGCCCTTTTATTTCCTGTTAAGCTCGGAACCACCACCACCAGCCCCTCCTGGTGCAGCTGGCAGTGTACACTGTCAGTGTTCGTAGCACCTTTGTTGTTCCCAAAGTGGGTTTTTCCGACAATAACTGGAACCAGGAGATGGCCCGGGCCTGCGCCCAGTTCTCCATCTGTCCCAGAACTCTGGAAACTGCACTGTTTACATTGAGACAAGGATGAAGCAAAAGAACTGCAGTAAATGCTGGGACAGAATGCCAAGGATTTAACCCAGTCCTCAGGGTCTCTGTGAGGTGTGGTCCACGCACCTTCACCTGCCAGCAGAAGCAGGGTGTTGGCAGTGGTGGACCCACAAAACTTGGTCCCAAGGCCCTTTGTGATCATACACGGTACAGTCACCTGCCAAAGGCAGGCCTGGAAACCCCGCGATGTTGATGGGATTATATCAGGTCCCTGTTACCTAGGATGGAAGTGCAGAACAGACCTCATGGTTTTGGTTATAATCCTCTGGAGAATGTCCCTGAAGCAGGAAGAAGGGAGGGAGATTGGCACATTCTACTGCCTTCTGTTTCCAGGTTCAGGAGCTTTGGTGTGCAGAATGCGCTTCGTGCTTGTCCCGTCTTTGCCCAGCTTCCGTCCCCTGCCATGAGCCCCCAGCAGATGCCCTGAAATCAGAGAGACGAGGTGTGGCCCGTGCTGTATGCTGAGTGGTGCTAATGACAACTTTGTTTTGTGATCCCTAGGTCCCCAAAATGGCCTAGTAATAAAGGCACCTTGTGACGCTCAGGAGCATCTTTACCCGTGGGTGCCTGCCCGGGCCAGTGGCATCGTGTTGAGCCGAAGGAACTTGTCTACTGCGTTCCTGAAAACCTCTTTCTCTCCTAATTCATGAGCCAGCAGGATGCGGTCGCTGCGCTTTCAGAACGCCTTCTCATAGCTGCGTACAAAGGCCAAGCAGAGAATGTGGTTCAGCTCATCAACAAGGGCGCCAAGGTAGCAGTTACCAAGGTAACAAGAAGGGGGGGGAAACGCTTTAACCATTCCCTGGGAAAAAGCTTACCTCTTAATAACCATTGTCTGTACAACTGTTCAGTTTGGTTTGAAGCTTTCATAGAACTGGCTTTTTGTTTTTTCTAGTGATGGCAGTTTGGAGAGAAGGAAGGGGGATTAAAATGCTTTCAATGCTATCTTTCAAATGGAGTGGCTTGTAATTAGCATTTAACAGTCTTTAAAATCACAGGGTGGTAAAAAAAAAAAAATCACAGGGTGGTTTTTTCTCATCTACTTCTTCGGCTAAATGGACAAGAGATCTCACTGGAGAAATTGGGGCACAAAAACTTATTGGGGAGAATGTTTGTTTGTACAATAATCACATTAGACCAGCTTATGGACAGGGCAGCCCATCTGCTATTCAAAGCCTCACTGGCCCTGTCTGTACAGTGACAGGCTTGGACCAGATGATGGCCACCATCTCTTTGGGCTTTCATTTCATATGGGTCAGTAAAAATGTCTGGTAAGCTTTAGAGGACATTGCTTACCCCTCACCAACAGATAATATGTGGGAAATGAGAGGACTTACTGGCCAAGGGGTGGTTTTGTAGCAAAACAGAGGAAGGTCAGGCTGCAGAGTTAAGTGACAAGTTAGAATACAAAGAGAAGATAATGCTGGTGGAAAATGCCTATTGAGCACTTGGTATTGCTCTAAGGACTTTACAGTCCTCTAGATGAGGTTCTTTTTTTCATCCCCACTAGAGAGATGAGGAAACTGAGGCACAGAATCATAAAAGTCACTTACTCAGGGTCCTTCAGCTGTTGAATTGCAGAATTGCTACTTGTACCTGCAGAGTCTGGCTCCAAACCGACTTTCCAGGCCCCCTAAGATGGAGCTGTGGTGAGAAGCAAAGTTTCGTTTTCAAATGAGAGTGGCTGACCACTGGTGGCAAAGGTTGGCTGGCATACAGCTTCAGTTACTCCTCTGCAGTCTCTATATTTCATGATTCTGACGTGTGCTATTTTGACACCACCAAGCAGTTATCTCAACCCGGACACTCTCTCCCTGGAGATGGCCACAGGTCTCACAGTTTAAGGTCTCAGTCCGACAAGAGTGCCTACCCCCGCCCCAGCGCCCCTTCAGATGCAGTCGCCAAGTATAGGTTGTCACCTGTGCTTCTAACCAATTGGTTATAAAACAAGGTTCCTACCACCCCCTCCTTGGGTTCAGTTAATTTGCCTGAGCTGGTCACAGAACTCAGGAAGACATTTTGCTTACTAGAGTAGCAGTTCAGTATGAAAGGATATAACTGAGGATAAGCCAGCTAGAAGAGAGACGTAGGGCAAGGTATGAGGAAAGGAGCACGGAGCTTCCGTGCTCTCTGAGTGCACCGCCCTCCCAGCGCCTCCATGTCTTCACCAACCCAGAAGATTGCTGAATTCTCTTGGATTTTCAGTGAGGCTTCATTGGTGATTGCTGATTAACATTCAACTTCCAGCCTCACCCCTCTCCCTGGAGGTCAGGGAATGGGACAGAGTTTAGCCCTCTAATCAAGGTTGGTTCCCCAGGCAACCAGCCCCCATCCTTAGGGGCTTTCCAAAAGTTACCTCATTAACAAAAACTCAGGTGTGGTTGAAAGGGGCTTATTATGAAGAACACTCTTCTTTCACTTTTTTGGCTCTGGAGCTATTTCAGGAACTGAGCACAAATGACCAACTACTGTAACAAAAGATGCTCCCATTGCTCTTATCACTTAGGGAATTCCAAGGATTTGGGGGAGCTGTGAGCCAGGCATGGGTACTAAAACCAAATATATATTTATTATAAAGATATTCTGTGCTCATGGATTGAAAGAAAAAATGCTGCTAAAATGTCCATACTATCCAAAGCAATGTACACATTCAACATAATCCTTATCAATATACCAACAACATCTTTCATAGAACCAGAACAGACCATTTAAAATTTGTATGGATTCACAAAAGATCCCAAATAGCAAAAGCAATCTTGGAAAGGAAAAGCAAAGCTGGAGGCAATGAGAATTCTGGGCTTCAAGTTATATTACAAAGCTGCAGTAATCAAAATAGTATGGTACGGGCACAAAAATAGACACATGGGGTGCCTAGGTGACATATTTAGTTAAGCATCAGATTCTTGGTTTCAGCTCTGGTCATGATCTCAGGGTCATGAGATCGAGCCCTGCATCAGGCTCCATGCTCAGCAGGGAATCTGCTTGAGATTTGCTCTCTCCCTTGCCCTCTGCTTCTCCCCATTCCCCTACACTGCCCCCCACCACTGCTCTGAAGTAAATAAATATGTAAGTCTTAAAAAAAATGGACATCAAGATCAATGGACCAGAAAAGAAATCCAGAAATAAGTCCATAATTATATGCTCAATTAGTCATCAATGAAGGAGGCAAGAATGTACAGTGGGAAAAAGACAATCTCTTCAACAAATGGTGTTGGGAAAACTGGGCAGCTACATTCAGAAGACTGAAATTGGACCACTTTCTTACACCACATACAAAGATAAATTCAGAATGGATTAAAGGCCTAAATGTGAGACCTGAAACCATAAAAATCCTAAAAATGTACGGACAGTAACTTCTTTGACATTAGGCTTTAGCAACTTCTTTCTAGATATATTTCCTGAGGCAAGGAAAACAAAAGCAAAAATAAACTCTTGGGACTATATCAAAATAAAAAGCTCTGCTCAGCAAAGGAAGCAATCAACAGAACTAAAATACAACCAATGGAATGGGAGAAGATATTTGCCAGTGACATATTTAATAAAGGGTTAGTATCCAAAATATATAAAGAACTTACAAAACTCCACAGGCAAAAAACAAATAATCAAATTTAAAAATGGTTAGAAAAGTTGAATAGCTATTTCTCCAAAGAAGACATACAGTTGGCCAACAAACACATGAAAAGATGCTCATCATCACTTATCATGAGAGAAATGCAAATCAAAACCACAATGTTATAGCACCTCACACCTGTTGGAATGGCTAAAATCAACAACCCAAGAAACAGTAAGTGTTGGTGAGGTTATGGAGAAAAAGGAGCCCTCTTGTACTATTGGGAGGAAGGCACACTGGTGCAGCCCCTGTAGGAGACAGAATGGAGATTCCTCAGAAAGTTAAAAATAGGGCACCTGGGTGGCTCAGTGGGTTAAGCCGCTGCCTTCAGCTCAGGTCATGATCTCAGGGTCCTGGGATCGAGTCCCGCATCGGGCTCTCTGCTCAGCAGGGAGCCTGCTTCCTCTTCTCTCTCTCTGCCTGCCTCTCTGCCTACTTGTGATCTCTCTCTGTCAAATAAATAAATAAAATCTTTAAAAAAAAAAAAAAAAAAGAAAGTTAAAAATAGAACTACCTTATGATCCAGCAATTGCACTATTGGGTATTTACCCAAAGAATACAAGAAACACTAATTCAAAAGGATACATGCACCCCTATATTTATAGTAGCATTATTTATAGTAGCCAAGATATGGAAGCAGATCAAGTATCCACTGATAGATGAATGGGTAATGAAGGTGTACACACACTTACATATATATATGTATATATATATATATAACAGAATATTATTCAGCCTTATAAGAGAAGATTACATATATTTGTGTGTGGATGGATGGATGGATGGATGGATGGATGGATTGGTGGATGGATGGATGGATGGATACATAGGTAGGTAGATACATAGATAGATTACCAGAGGGGAGGTGGGAAGGGGAAAGGGAGAAATAGGTGGATGGGAATTAGGGAGTGCATTTGTCGGTTGAGGTATGGAAGTGCCGAATCACTATATCATACATCTGAAATTAATGGAACACTGCATACTAACTAGTGAATTAAAATGAAAACTTTAAAAAACAGTAGGTATTACTTTAATTTTTAGGTTGTACCTACATCTAGATTGAAGTGTCAAATACTTTTACTATGTTTCTATTCCATTTCTGAGTCTCCATAGCCAACTACTTTCAAGTCTTTTGGGTATTTTCTTTTAATGTTTACATTCCTAAATAATATCCTGATATTGCCCAATCTTGATTTTTTCCATTTTAAGCATTATCTGTTCCTGTAATGATATGAAAACCGGTGATCTAAGATTTAACCTTCTTTCTCTTCCCTGCTCTCACATGTGCCTGTCTGTCTGCCTTCTCAAGTATAGTTTTGTCATTACTTAGGTGACATCAGCATTTGATATTTACATTAAGTTAACCAGTTTATTTATTTGCTTATACTAATGATTTATTTTTTATTTGAGAGAGAGCAGGGGGAGGGTCAGAAGAAGAGAGAGAAAGGGAGAGAATCTCAGACTCCCTGCTGAGCACAGAGCCTGAAGTGGGGCTGGATCCCTGAGATCATGACCTGAGTTAAATCAAGAATCGGACATTCATGGGGCATCTGGGTGGCTCGGTCGGTTAAGCATCTTGCTTCGGCTCAGTCATGAACCCAGGGCCCTGGTTTGTGTCCCGCATTGGGCTACCTGCTCAGCAGAGAGCCTGTCTCTCTCTTGTGATCCACCACCTGCTTGTGTTCTCTCTGTCAATAAATAAATAAAATCTTAAAAAAAAAAAAAAAAAGAAAAGAATCAGATGTTCAACTGACTAAGCCACCCAGGCGCCCCTTAACCCAGTTTATTTATAGTTGAACCATGTAGAATGTACTATCATTATGTTTCCTTTCTTTTTCTTTGTAATAATTCCTTTTTTTCTTTTTCTTTTTTTTTTTTAAAGATTTTATTTATTTATTTGAGAGAGAGAGACAGTGAGAGAGAGCATGAGCGAGGAGAAGGTCAGAGAGCGAAGCAGACTCCCCATGGAGCTGGGAGCCCGATGTGGGACTCGATCCCGGGTCTCCAGGATCACGCCCTGAGCCGAAGGCAGTCGTCCAACCAACTGAGCCACCCAGGCGTCCCTTATAATTCCTTTTTTTCTAATGTTAATAATTGTCCTGTATTTGTTTCCTTGATTTTGTGTGTACATATCCCAAATTGTCCTAAAACTCAGTTGCTGATCTGCTCTCTGGATGTTCTGATATGTTAGGTAGTCTTTCCACTGAGTCTCTTTGGAGAGATGTTCTCTGGAGCCACCTCCCCTATTTCAGTCCAGACTGGTGGTCCTTAGGGCCTTCTGACAAGTGTCACTCTTCACTATTATACTAGGGATTTCACTTAACACTTTCATATATGTTGATCTCCTCATGTTTTTTCTTTCTTGGTTTACTTCCTTGGTTTGATGTGATATACCTTCTAGTATAGCACTATCCAGCAGAACCTTCTGTGATGGTGAAATGTTCTGTATCTGTGCTGTCTATTAGGGTAGCAACACATGGTTATTGAGTACCTAGAATGTGGCTTGTGGCTGAATTTCAAATTTAATTTTAATTAACTAAAATTAAAATGCTACATGTGGCTGTTGGCTACTGCATTGAATAGCACAGCTGTGATGTCTTCCTGAGAATGAGTGCATGGGAGAGATTGATCAACTTTAGACATAATCTATTGCCCCTTTCTCTTCCATACTTTCTCAATCTAGTTATATCACAGTCTTGATCAGATGCATAATTACTGTGATTATATAATTGCTGTTAATTGGTGAACCAAGAATTGTACTATAATTAATTACAATTCCATTTTTATATAACTTGCTGTTTTTCCTGGACTTCATAATTGCCTTGATTTTTTTATTTGTTTAGTTGTATTCAAACTTATAATTAAGAGTGCCCGCTACCATCCAACAACTCTGTAAAACAGTTCTTAGTACAATTTTCCATAATTAATCCTATCATGTATTTGTCAGTTTTATTTCCCTTGAGATATCCCTTCTGGAACCATCCATCTTTCCATTTCAGTTTGATCTGTGTTGCTCTCTAGTTCTGCCTGAACAGAGTCATCCTGAGAATTCCTTTCACCTCTCCCCTGTGCTAGATCCCATTTGCTGGAACCATGTCACCCTTACCTTGGTGGTGCTTGTGACTGGTAACTTCCAAAGAAAGGGAACATGAAGATAAATGTTTTGAGAGTCTGCATGTCTGAAAAAATTATCTTTATTCTAACGTGTCACCCAAGTGACAACTTGGTATTCTAACCTCTCACTTAAGTGACAACTTGGTATGAAACCTGAGAATGATTTTGCCTCAGAAATTTGAAGGCAGTATTTTATTTTATTTTATTTTATTTTTTTTAAAGATTTTATTTATGTATTTGACAGAGAGAGATCACAAGCAGGCAGAGAGGCAGGCAGAGAGAGAGAGGAGGAAGCAGGCTCCCTGCTGAGCAGAGAGCCCGATGTGGGCCTCGATCCCAGGACCCTGAGATCATGACCTGAGCCGAAGGCAGCGGCTTAACCCACTGAGCCACCCAGGCGCCCGAAGGCAGTATTTTATTGTCTTGAGCTTACAGTAGTTGCTGTTGGGAAACCCTGTTTGTAGATCCTTCCCTGCAAGACCTCCCGAAAAGATTATGTGCCCACTCTGCCCCTATAAGGCCTGCTCATTCGGAACCTAGATCAGTCAGTTCCTCTCAAAGAGGTATCCTGCATGGAACTCTCTCTCCTCTCAACTGGTGAAATGCTGCCCATTCATTCTATTTCTCTAATAACTGGATACTGCTCTATTGGGTACTCAAAACTACCCCCAGACTAACATTCTGACTTGGGTCTGAGTTAATCTCCCACATCTCTTTGTGCTTGGCCCAGAAGAACAATGGATTTGGAATCCAAAGAGTTTGGTACGGATACCTGCTCCACTGCTTATTACCTACTTGTTAATGTGGCCAGGGTTTCTTGACTTCCACATCATTGACATTTTGGGTCACCCAGTTCTTCTTGTGGGAATTGGTCCTATGCGTGGTAGAATGTTGAGCAGCATCTCTGGCATCTACCCCTTGGATGCCAGTAGGACCCCCTTCTCCCTAGTTGTGACAACCAGGAATGTCTCCAGAAATTGCTAAGTGTCTCCTGGGAGGCAAAATCACCACTGGCTGAGAGTCAGTGACGCAGGCAAATTTCTTCACTTCATGACTTTCAAATTGTTAACCAACCTTTTTTTTAAAGGCGGCTCAGTGGGTTAAGCCTCTGCCTTCGGCTGAGGTCATGGTCTCAGAGTCCTGGGATGGAGCCCCACATTGGCCTCTCTGCTCAGCAGGGAGCCTGCTTCCCCCTCCCCCTCTGCCTGCCTCTCTGCCTACTTTTGATCTCTTCTTCTCTCTCTCTCTGTCAAATAAATAAATAGATAGATTTTATTTGTTTAAAGATTTATTTGTTTTAGAGAGAGAGAGAGAGAAAGAACGTGCTCATGGGCAAGAGAGAGAAACTTAAATGGACTCTGAGCTACCCCTTAACATTTTATTTTTATATAATCTCTACATCCCATGTGGGGCGCAAACATACAATCCCGAGATCAAGAGTCACGTGCTCTACCAGCTGAGCCAGCCAGGCGCCTCAGACTCCTCCCCAAACTTCAAGGCTTTCCACAAGGACTAAGTGTGAGAATGTGAGTCGCCACCCTTAGGCAATCTAAGTGGGTGCAACATCTGCAGCGCCCAGCACAGGATTCACACAGTAAGGCCCCCTTTGAAGGAAGGGAATAGTGTTGTTGAGTGTAAACTGCTTGCTCTTAGATAGTGCAAACTACTCCTGCAAGAACTCCTCTGACAGGAGCTCTTCAGTGATTAACTGGTGGGAACCTCACCACACCTTCATTATCCTCATCACACAGATGAGGAAACTGAGGTAAGACGAGGGTAGGTAACCAACCCATCCAAAGTTTCACTTAGAAAGTGTCAGGACTGGGACTCAAACCCTGGCCATCTTGTTCCAGGGTCCTTGCTCTAAGCCAGCATGTTTCATTCAACCATGTGGCTTATAACTTTGGATTGTGGACTTCCTGTGGGCTACTTCTTGTTAGAATATCTTCTTTGTCACCTTGCACATGGTAGATATAATCTGCCAATATTTTCCTGCCTGGAACCTCAGCTGCCCAGGTATTTTAACAAAGCAGTATCCCAGTAATGGTATTGCACATGGGTGCAACCTGTTACACCTTGCAAATGATTTTCACATTTGTGTTGCTCAGCCCTACTACCCCGTGACACATACATAGACAGATTTTTCTTTTAGAGTTGTGAGGAAAGGGGAGGACCCCAAAGGGGAGGGACTGGTACAAGCTAGAAAGTGCCAGAGCTGAGACCAGAACCAGGATCCCCTGGCTCCCATGTAAATGTCCGTTCTGTTACACCAGGGCTCTGACAAGGGCAGTATCTTCTGTTCTCATGGTGATTTTGCTTGATAGCTAATAGTGTGTGGTTGTAATACCTTATCCACCAAGTAGGGGTGGAGTTGTGCACAGGACAAGCCCTCAGAGTTAATGGAGTTGGGAGTTGGGAATTGGGTAGAAACTACATGTAAAAATTTGTAAGTCATGTTTTAAGAGGCTCATTGAGAACTCTGATTAGCTGTTTGCACAATTTTCATATTAAGACCCATTATTTTCTGTGTTGTATTGACCAACACATTTTCAGTTAGAACAGGAAACCTGACAAGGACAGTGGTTATCCTGAGTCACAAACATCTCTGGAGTAAATTGGCTGTTAGACGTGGAAGCTCAGGATCTCCCAGTAATTTGGCTCTTGACCCCTCGCTTCTGTGGCACTGCTCTCACCTAACCCCAACCCCAACCCCAACCCTAACCCTAGGTTTATCTAGGGTTATCTGTTATCTCACCCATCCAGCAAGTATTGAGTGCCTACTTTATACCAGTGAACAAGATGGGGGGCAAAGATCTGTTTTGGGGAACCCAGCTAGAATTTGTGTGATGCCGCGCCCCCACCCCCCACCTCAGTGCAGCTCCCCTGGCTCCTTGATGCTCTGCCTCCTGGTTTCTTCTCTGACACTGCCTTCTCCAACTCCTTTTGCTGTTTCTACCTCCAAAGCTGGCTTTCCCTGGGGCTCTCAGTCCTCATCTGCTGTCACTCTGCACACACACCTTGACTCACCAGCTCTGGCCAGGCACCTGTTCCTCTCTATCTCCTGATCCACCCATTGGGCTGCCCTCATGGGCATCTTTATCTGAATGATGCATGGTGTCTTCACAACTACTTCAGATCTGAATACACAGCAATGACCCTGTGCCCTTCCCCAAACCCAGTCCTTTACCCATAGTACCTTTGTTGATGGAGGGCACCCGTTGACTCAGTCCTCAAGCAGAAGCCCAAGCCATCCTCCCTTCTTTTGACTCCTTCACATCCCTCCTCTTTTTTACAAGTTCCTGGTGGCCCAGCACAGCCCCTTCTGCCCCTGATTTTCTCTCTCCTCTGTCCTTTCGAGTTGTTCCACCATTGGATAATGCCTGAGATATTTGGTACTAAAACAGAAAGCGGGATTTTTTTTTCTTTTCAAGAAAGCCTTGGTTTTACGTGAAAATATTCTCTCCACAGTCATCTCACATTTTGGTTAAAAATCTTTCTATACAACTTAGTTTCGTTATTTCAATACCAGTAGTTATTTTGCTGTTGGATAAACACTGTGTATCTCATCACCAAGCACCGATCATGTAGCAAGGGTGGTGAGCCTCTAGCAATCCTCAGGTGAAGGGTCTTTCTGCAGAGCTTCCAGGAAGCTGGTCCTGGGATGTTTCACTGTAGCTTTTGTTTCCTCCCAAAGCAAGGGACAGAGGTTACTTGATACAAATGTAGTTAGGAAGAAAAATGGTTCTATTCATAGAAGTAATGTTTGCCACATATCCACTTGACACCCACCACTACCCTGAGTGGTGACACAGGGATTGAGACACTTAGGAGTACAGACCATGGCCTCAAGGAGTTTGTTCAGAGAGCGTGCCCCCAGGGTTTACTGCAGAGGAAACATCCGAAAACTGAGGGAGGAGGTGGCCACTTGGCAGTGCTTTATGGAGGTACGGAAGGAGGGGCCGGAAGGAAGGAAAAAGAGAGAACTTAAGGTCTTATGGAAATGTGTATGTAAATTTGCATATTTGCATATATACTATGCACAAAGAAATTGAGAGAGTTAGAACTTATATTGACCGGTTATATCCACTGATAAATGAAGAAGCCAGGTAACAAGTGATGGGTACAGTATGATGTCATTTGGTTAAAAAACAAATCCAGTTCTCTTTGCAAACATGCTTGTGTTTGCTTGAGCAGGGAGAAACGTGTGGAACCCAGGGGACTGCTAATGTTGGTTACTTGGTGTGGAAGATGATTAGTTTTGTTTTACAGATTTTTCCATTGTGTTGTTCCTTTTTTTTTTTTTTTTAAAGATTTTATTTATTTTATTTGACAGAGAGAGAGATCACAAGTAGGCAGAGAGGCAGGCAGAGACAGAGGGGGAAGCAGGCTCCCCACCGAGCAGAGGGCCCAATGCAGGGCTCGATCCCAGGACACTGAGATCATGACCTGAGCCGAAGGCAGCGGCTTAATCCACTGAGCCACCCAGGCGCCCCTGTGTCGTTCCTTTTTTATTTATTTATATTTTTAATGCGGGACAGGAACCCACAACCTTGAGATCAAGACCCAAGCTGAGATCAAGAGTCGGATGCTTAACCAACTGAGCCACCCAGGCTCTCCTTGTTCCACTTATTAAAATAAGCGTATGCCACCTTAGTAATTCGTCAAACATAAAATCAAGTTGATTGAAGTTGTGTTCAAGTACTCGTAGAAGCACTGGACTGGTACTCTGCAAATACTATCTCAATGAAAATCTCCCAGTGGCTCTGAGAAGCCTTTGCTGTTGTCTCTGCCGTGCTATTAAGGAAAGGGACTTGCTGAATATGAAGTAACAGGGTCAAGGCCAGTTAAGCAGACCTGGGAGGGAACCAGCCCTATTAGGCTCTGAGGCCCATACCTAGGGCAAGGCCTGCCCCTTTTTCCAGTGCCTACACTGTCCCTGCTCCTTCCAGCATGAGCCCCAGGCATTCCTTCCAGGTTTTTCCTCCCCATCCTTGCACAGAGAGAACAAGGCTGCCTTGTGGAAGGGGTTAGGCCAAAGGGGCTTTTCCACCACCAACTCTCTCCCCCTCTTCATGCCACATGCACACCATTCCCAGAGTTTTGTATCCACTTTGAAATTCCCTACCAAGGCTGTGTAGTGTAGAGTGAAGGTGTGAGTGTGGATGTGGGAACCGGACAGCCTTGGGTTCAGATGCCAGCACATTTACCACCTCTGTGATCCTGGGGAGGTTACCTCTGAAATGAGTAAGAAGTAACAGTAGCTACTTCATTAGATTGTTTAAGCAACTAAATCAATATATGCGAAATACTTAGAACCGTGCTTAGCATTGGATGTGGTAGCCATCAGGAGCGGACACAGTGCCACAGTGGCCACCTCCTGCTCTGAAGATCGGGGTCTGAGTAGCAGGCAGCGAGTCCTGAGCAGAGGACACAAGGTCACTTTTGTCCTCATCTGAAAAATGAGGACAATCCCAACCTTCTGGGGTTGCTATGAAGACTAAATGAGATGACAACTGTGGAGCACAATTTCTGGCATTAAATAAATGACCATCATAGGCTTTCTTGGTAGAAGTTGAGAAGCTGAGTCCAAAATTTATATGAAAATGCAAGGCCCTAGACTAGCCAAAGCAGTTTTGATGAACAAAGTTGGAGGGCTTTTACTACTTGAGTTCCAGGTTTGCTGTACAACTACAATAATCAAGGCAGACAAGATGAAGAGAACGGAATAGGGTGTCCTCAAATAGATCTACGCACATGTGGTCAATTGATTTTTGACGAACATGCCAAGGCAGTTCAGCAGGGAAAGAACAGTCTTTTCAACAAATGGTGTTGGAACAACTGGACATCTGTACCAAAAAAGGGGAATGTATTGTAGCACATGTCTCTGTGAACTTAAAATGTGAACTTAAAAAGTTCACATGTGAACTTAAAATGTATCATAGATTTAAATGCAGGAACTATAAACTATGACAATTACAGAAGAAAACAGGATAAAATCTTTGTGATCTTGTGTGATAGTTAATTTTATGTTGTAATTTGGCTAAGCCATGATATCCAGATATTTGGCTAAACATTATTCCAGATGTTTCTGTAAAGATACTTCTTAGCTGAGGTTAACTCTTAAATCAGTAGACTTTGAATTGGGCAGATTATCCTCCAAAATGTGGGTGGGCCTTATCCAATCAGTTAGCGGTCTGAAGACAAAAAGATTCCTGTGAGGAAGAGAGAGTTCTGCCTCCAGACTGCCTTGGGGCTTGAGGTGAGGCAGCAGTTCTTGCTGAGGTCTGCAGCCTGCTAGTTTACCCTGCAGAGTTTGGATTTGCCAAGCTTCCATCATTGGCAGGAGTTAAAGCTCCTTCAAGTAAACCTCACTGCTACCCTTAAACTGACAGACGCATTGAGGAATGCTATTCAGCAATAAAAAGGGATAGAGGAAACAATATAAACAAGTGTCAAAAGCATTATGAATTTGAAACCACAAAGGCCACACCCTATATATTTCCATTTCTGTGATATTCTAGAAGAGTCAAAACTATTAAAATGGAAAACAGGGGTCCAGGATGCTGGAAGGGACTGACTGAAAAGAAGTTGGAAGGAATTGAGGGGGTGGGAACAATGAAAATCTTCTATATCTTGCGTGTTGTGGTGGTCATGTGATATTATGTACATTTACCTAAATACATCTGACTGAATAATTTGAAAAGGTGAGTTTTACTGAATGCAAATTATCCCTCCAGAAACTTGATTTTTTTTTTTCCTACTAGCAAAAATAGGTTTATTCAGGAATAGCAGATAATTACAATTCAGGACATGCAAGCTCTGGCAAAACCACAGGCAAGTCCCCAGAAACTTGATTTTTTAAAATAGCTGTTCTAAATATCATAATTGCTACAGATAAGGAAGCAGACTTAAGGGGGTAAAATAACTTTGTTGCATCACTTAGAAGTGTGGGTCCTGGGGGCTTTCCTATCTTGTGCCCCATACTAGTCAGTGACTGTGCTCCAATTAATATAAACTCTATAAACTTGTAAAAGAGAAATGCAAAGGGTTTGATTGTAGTAAAATAACCTTCCCAAGCAGGACACTTGGTAGTTTCTGTAGAAAGGAAGAGCGTGTGGGGCTGGTAGATATTTTCTGGCAGCCATTCCAAAGAGAAGGCTGGAGGTCAGTGATGTGCATTCATGAGCTAGGAAGAGGGCAGCTGTGGACTCTGCAAGCATTATCCCTCCTGCTGCTACTGCCTGACTTCATGCTCTTGAACCTGTTTCCTGTTGGGCAAAACCCCTGGAAGGGTCTGTGAGGCTGGCTTTCCTGGGCAGGAGGAAGCTGTAGAAATGGAGGATCTATTTTGTTGTTGTCCGTTTGCTTTGTGTGTGTGTGTTTTTTTTTTTTTTTTAAGATTTTATTTATTTATTTGACAGAGAGAGATTACAAGTAGGCAGAGAGGCAGGCAGAGAGAGAGAGGAGGAAGCAGGCTCCCTGCTGAGCAGAGAGCCCGATGCGGGACTCGATCTCAGGACCCTGAGATCATGACCTGAGCCGAAGGCAGCGGCTTAACCCACTGAGCCACCCAGGCGCTCCTTGCTTTGTGTTTGATTCTGCAGGTGTGCTTCCTTGTTGTTGTTTTTTAAGTATGGATCTATTTTTGGATGGTTTATTTTACTTTATCTTTAATTTAATTTAAGTTCAGTTTATTAATATACAGTGTCTGTTCGTTTCAGAGGTAGAGGTCAGTGATTCATCAGTCTTCTGCAAAACCCAGTGCTTATTACATCACATGCCCTCCTTAATGTCCATTGCCCAGTTACCCGATCCCCCCACCCCCACCCCTCCAGCAACCCTCAGCCTATGATTAAGAGTCTCTCGTGGTTTGTCTGGGTGTGTGTTTAATATTCAGATTTATTGGAATGGTGTGGGTCTGAACTTGTGTTTACCAGCCTGCGGATTTGTAGCTATCAGTTCCCACAGGTGGGTGGTGGGAGAAATACATGCTTACAACGCTTTTGCTCACATGAAACGGTTCATTTGAGAGAGAACATGTTGTGTGTAGCACGCTTCTTCCAGAAGATTCCATATACTTGCTTAAGAAGATAAAAGTTGTTCAGTTTTTGAGTACGTGATCCGTTCACATAGTTCTGATATAGAAGATACAGAAGTTGGCAAGTCTCCCCCTTGTGCTGCCTCTACCTGTTCCTTGTGTTTTCCTATTATATTTAATGCTTATATGTGCAAATAGATGTATCTCTGTGTGTTTCCCTCCTTTTATACAAATGGTAGGATACTATACATAGCCTTCTTCACTATGCTTTATTCCGTGGACCATGATTGGCTTAACCTATCCCCTATTGATGGGCATTTAGATTCTATTAATCTTCTCTTATAAACTATGCTGCAGTGACTAACCTTGTCCTAAGGTCTTATTCTACAGTGTGGTTATATCTGTGGAACAGATTTCTCTAACTGGCACTGCTGGGTCAGGGGGCGTGTGCCCAAGGTATTGTGACAGCTTGAGTGGGATTGCTGTGCACTGAGATTGTGCCAGTGGACTCTCCACCAGTACGGAGAGGCTGGGAGGTCTGACCTTGACCTGCCCCAGTACCAGTGACTCACTGACCTCTTCCTTCTTGATAGCTCTGTTTTCCCTCTTTTCCTAGCCCTTCGTCTTCTGAATTTATCCTGCCTTTCTAGATGCCTTCAAGGAGCTCTCTGCTGTGGGTTATTTGGCTTCTCTTTTGGCCTTTGTTCCTCTCTGCTTCAGCATGGGTTTCATAGAATTTTCTTTTTCACCTGCTCTGGGCTGTGTCGAGGGCCCATTACTGGGAGTCAGGGAGAAAAGCATGCAAGTGGCTGATGGGAGGGGAGCAGTGGGGGTCTCCACACCCCTTACCATCCACTCAGCTGGGAAACAGGGTTCCCTCCCAAGGCTGCCTGGGACTTTTCACCTCACACCCAGTAGCCCAGTGTGTTCTCACCTCCCAAAAGAGGGCTAGAGTGTGCGCAGGGCTGAGGCAGCCCCTAATTTTGCTCTGGGCGCTTAAATCTAAAACACTCCATGGCGGGGCAGCAAGGGCGTACAGTTACATGCCGGGTCAGATGGAAAGTCTGCTTTGTGTTCTGTGGTAGCTAGAAGCATCATCTTACGAGAAGCAAACCTCAACCGGGAGAACTTGGGTCTTCGTAGTTGATCATCAGAAATTGTCAGGGAAACTTGACATATGGTGGTAATTCTGAGCAACAGTTATAAAACAAACATATATAAAGATTTTACGTAATCAGGTCATTAGGGAACCAGTGCAATGTTGCAACTGGTTCAAAGGAGAATTCAAAGAACTACCATTGTGTAGGCAATCAGGAAAGTGGAAATAAATTTGCTTATTAGATGTAGAACTGGCTAGTAGCTACAGGATCTCTGCTAGACACAATTTATTGGCATCACACTCTGCATCCTACAACTGAGAGCAGTAAAAAAAGACAAGATAATGGGGAGATAACTTGTAATTGTGCTGTGCATGAGACAGGGCACGGAGTCCCCCTCTCCCCCCACCCACTGTTATTTTATTTTTAAGTTTCTCTTGTTTTCATTTTTTTTCTTAATTATGACAAAAGATGCATGGCCTGACATCTAGCATCTGAACCATATCCGAGTGTACAGTTCAGTGGCAGTAAATACATTGAGTTTTGTGCAACCATAAGCACCACC